>NC_053037.3:594173417-594857856 GCF_002575655.3 Aegilops tauschii subsp. strangulata
AAGGACAGGCAGGGAGGAGCCCTGATGTATTTTTATCAATATAAAGAGGTGCCGGGCAGTAAAAGAGATATGGAGCCGATGCTCCAAGTATCCCTTCTCGTGAATAAAACGACGAAAACAATATGTCTACACACAAAATAATTCTGAGAGCACAAAATTTTAACAAAGGAAATACAAATATGAGTAGCAAAATGTGCTTAATTTTTGTTGTTTTTGTCCCAGAAATTTATCCTTTTTGTGCAGTGTAAAAATTATTGTATTATCTTAATACTCCCGCTGTACATAAGACTAGTCATGGTTTTAGTTCAAATTTAAACTGAAACCACGACAAGTATTTTGGAACAGAGGGAGTAAAATTTACAGATACGCAGGGGCATCTATATGTGTCTGTTAAAAATGATATGTAAAATAATAATATGTCCAAATCAAAAATTACTCCCTCGCAAAATAAAGTTTCGGTCTCCCTAGAGCCAGGGAGATATATTTCCTCACTCGGCGTGAGATATGGACTCTATACGTGAATAAACGAAGAGATTAAATTTTACAAAGATGGTCTGAACTCCGAACTCAGGTCATGAGAAAAACATCACTATGCAGGTTTAGAAGGATAAAAAATGTTTAACTGGCTAAAAAAATACTCCATCTGTCCCTATATACATGGTGTCCTCACATTTCATAATTTTAACTTTAACCATCGATTTGACACGTAATATATGAGTCATATTTCGTAAAAAAAAAACTATGTTTTCTTGGTAAAAAGATTGAACCTTAAAATACATTGGCGCCATATAAAATCATCAAGTATTCAGGTCAACATTGGCTGAAATTTGAGTCATTTTAGAAAGAAAAAAAAAGAAAACTTGCAGCAAATGTAGACGTAACTTTACTATTATGGTCAGGTGAATTGTTTGATCGGATTTTGGCTGAAATGCAAATTTCAAATATGAAAATAAAATAATAGTTTATCATGAAAAAACACAACATTAGGAGCATTTCAAAGCTTGGCAAAATTTACACTTACCAAAAAAATGTTAAACAGGTAGAGTAAATCATGATTGGTTTCCTTGCAATTATGGTAAAAAAAACTTGAGCAAACTCTTACGTGTTGTTTAAGAGAAATTTCATTTACCAAGTTTTGATGAGATATTGGCCACAATCACACTCGAAAAAATAAAATAATTTTAAATTTAGTTAATTCTGGGTAGTAGGTTCAGAGAAAACTAATTATCAATTAGAGTGAACCTTTCCCCAAATTTGAAACATTTCAGAAAAATCTGAAAGACATACAACACATCATTAGCGGTTTCTTTATCGCTCTAATCCAACTAGAGCCAATTCTAGGCAGTTGTGTAAGAGAAATGAAGTTATGCAGTTTTTTTTATCAGTTGAAATGTAATCTTTATTATGTTTGAGATGCTTTGTACTTTTGATGAACTTATATAATAGATCAAACCCTTTCCGCAAAAGAAAAGTGTTTTTAACCCTTTTTCTTACAGTACGTGGATGAATGAATTACTCCCTCTATTCCTAAATATAAGTCTTTCTAGAGATTTTAATATAGACTACACATGGACAAAAATGAGTGAATCTACACTCAAAACTACATCTATATACATTTATATGTAGTCGTCCATATTGGAATCTCTAGAAAGACTTATATTTACGAACGGAGGGAGTAGTTATCAAGTACTCACTGCAGTGGTTTATCGGTACCGCATGTAAATATTCAGTGGCGTAACTCAAGTGCTACTTGGGCAGCTGAACAAATTATCGGTGGCATATATATGGAATGTCCTCGTTTATTTTTCCAGTTCCAATTTTGCTTGACAAGCATATGCATGCTTCTCCCGGGCATGAATGAATTAGAGTAGCTTGGAGCGTCCCACGTACTGTTCACTTTTGAAGTAGCTAGATCCACAGTCCGCATGTACAGGAGGTGTGGAATTAATCCCTATCACATGCCCTTGCAGCTAGCGGCCATGCACGGTACGCGCTAGACAGACAGACAGGCATGCCGCAGAAACATTACGCGCGCGCGTACATGAACATGATCAAAAACAAGGGGAGGCACGGAGCGCAGCCAGTCAGATTCGGTGGCGGTCGCTCCTGCCTGCCTGTGATCCAAACCATTATTTTCACTCGCTCTCGACCCACTTACGAACCAGGAGCACTGTCGCACTTTGGGTCGGCCTCGATCGGTTCTCGTCCAGACGTCGACCAATCCGCGCATCCAACAAGATCGCCTAGGTAAAGGTCGGACATCGGCAGATACGGCATGGATGGATGGATGGCTCATGGCTGGATGGATGCCCGGAGCGGCGGGGCCACGGGAAGCTCGGTATATTGCCGCCCGATATGGCGATATCTCCTTCCAGCAAGTGGCCGGCGACACCAGCTAGCTTATCCATCATCCCGTATCCGCTCCCGCTTTCCCATTGGCGAGGCCGAGGCCCATGTTCGATCGAATCCGGGCACCGCCGGCAGGGCTCCGTGAATGGATCGACGACGGTGGTTCACGTCCGTCGATCGACCGGCCGGGGATGGACCCACGCCGGCTCGCGCGCGACAGGTTCCAATCTCCCAACAGTGGCTTCGGTCTGGACCCGGCGATGGGCGCATTGAATTTGTCCCCTCCCCCGCCACGGACGTCGCGGCGTGGCCTCGATCGATCCACGGATTGGGTAGCTATGGTTCGTATGGCCGGGGACTGGTTTTGTTAGGTTTGGTGCACACATTACTGCGCGCACGGCTGGCCTGGCTACAAAAGCTCAGTTAAGGAGGTGGAGTACGTTCGTCGCCAAGCTAGCTTTAATTTCCCTTATTATTGGCTACCTTTTTTTTACAGTAACCTACATTATGCCATTTTGATTTCCCTTCGAGCTACTCTAACTAATACGGTAGGAAAAACGTGGCCCAACCGTAGAAGTTGACCTAATGAAAATATTATAAAGCGAATGTGCCAATTCTTTGTGTTATATCATGTGCACATGTGTGGCGACTTTCTCTTCTACGACATGACAATTCTTTGTGTTATATCATGACAATTCTAGTAGGGCAATCCATGATCATGTGGCAAAATTCTACAACGTACCATGGTAAATTCTAATATGGGGACAACTCTCCTTTGTATATCGTCGCGATTTTCTATGCCACGGTATGGCAAACCTAGAACACATGAAAATTTTCGCTATTGCAGCATGGCAATTCTCTTTTCATAAAATGGCGCAACATGGTAATTCTCTCTTCATAAAATGGTGCAGCATGACAATTCTATCTTCTTAGCATCCTCTAGTGATGTATGAGCGAACGGCCTTTTTCACTCATTTGAGCCTCCCAGGATAAACGCCCGTTCGGCCAGGAGTGCCAATGAGGGCACATTTTTCGCCTTTTGGAGCCATAAATATAGCTTCCTGCAGCACATCGGCTTGTATATTTGTTTCGAAATTATCAAGACAAGTACGCAAATTTTTTGACCGCGCCCCCTAACTTTGTTTCGAATTGATCAAAACTTGTACTAGGTGAAGCATTAGATATGATGGTGGACAACAAGCGCTTAAATAAATATTTGCCCGGCGGCCCCCCTAACTTTGTTTGGCTGCCTACTTGTTTCAGCTGGTACATGTACATGTGTGGTCGGTCTCGCACCCTCGTTGTCAGATTGAAAGTGTGCCCTGGTTTTTGCTGGTTGAAAAGGACTGATCGATGCAGACGGATCATACATATCACGCGGATGTGGACGGCAATATCACATGCATCATCAGCTTTGCTGTACCTACGGAATATGTAGCATTTTTGCATGCAGCATGGAAGCCCATTTGCCTTTTTTTTTGTTGGAACAGCAATTTCCACTAGTTCTCATATATCACGGTAAATATAGAAATACATCAACGTGCTTATTTTTATTTCCGGAATTACGGAGATATGCAAGGGAGCTCGATCGACTTGTTGACCAAGCGGTCGAGCAAGCATACATTGTCTTGAATCAGACCAGCTGCCTACCTGACTACGCAGGGCCATGCATGCATGCATGCGTGGCACAGTGCATGGCATGCATGCTTCAATTATCCTCTGGATCGCGTATGTGTGGCACGTAATACGACATGACATTGTTCATTTTTGTCAGGCTCATGCATGCATGCATGCGCCGATTTGAATTACATCCGGGCACCGGGGCATCTCGAGTGGTCGACGGAGACGAGCCACTTGGATGGAGAGCTGGTGAAAGCAACGTGTGAGGGATATATATCCATCCATGATCCAACCATGCGGCTCCGGGCTGTATGCATGTGACAACCTCCCCCATTTCCGGCCGTCGACACGTCCGAACACGGAACGCGTACGCGGCTTGGCCGGACTCAGTGATCGATCATCGACGCGACGCCTCTTGGCTGGCAGTAGCAACGCAGCGACAGCGACGCCGGGCTTCCCTGAAAGGGACGCCGCCTCGACCCACCGGTCGATCGTCAGGTACGTACATGTGTGATTAAGCCTGCTAATTTTGTCAAGCCCTCCGACACAAAAATCACGTGAATCTAGCGAACCCCGCCAGAACACGTGCGCCTTTGCACGGGTTGCACGAGCAGCGTGGCGGGAAATTTGTTACGGGGATTAAAATCCAGATTAGTACCACTATTAAACAACAGTGAGGGGTGTAAGTGAACGTGTAAGACTGGGGCGCACCGTACGGTCGAAAGGAGCAGTGGTACGTACGTCCCTGGACCGCCACTGGGTTCACTGCAGCCGCAAAGCAAAACCAAACCTCGTTGGCTCCGTCTTTTTCATGGGAGTAAAGTTCTCGCTGGCCCTCCCTCCCCTGGGTTCACTGGCGCTGGAAACTGAGCCGGCCAGGCATGCCTGCCTCTGCCTGCCTGCATCCGGCACGCACTTCTCCGGCACTCACTCAACCATGGCCCTGCAACTGTACGTCGGTCTCTGCGTTCTGTTCCTCTGGCGCGGGCGATCGAGCCAGCCAGCCAGCCGGCGGCCGGTGGTCCGGCGCCAACGCGCGCGCCGTGGAAAAGTCTGTGCGCCCGCCACTGATCAGGCATGCTGTGTCTGTGTGTGTAGCGTATGCATGCGTTTCTCTGCGATTTTGTCGTCCTTGGCGTCGCGCAGCAGCAGCAGCCATCACATCGGTGGTCAGTAACTTGGAGTTATGGGGAGTGGCGCCGTGCGGGAAACGTGGAGGGCCCGGCCCCGCCACGCATGCCCATGCCCGCCGGGGAGCCGACCTGCCTGCCTGCTACCGCTGCCCGACCCGACCCGACCCTAATTTAAAGCCCCGTCCGTCGATCCCGTGGCGGGGCCGGCGACCCGGCCAAGCCCCGGCGTCTGTCTAGTGTCTATACTTACTTTGGACTCTGCCCGAGCCATGCCATGCGCCGAGCTCCAAAATGCCAGCGCGCGCCCAGACCACCGCGCCCGGGGCCGGCGCTGCCCATGCGCCATACCATTTGACCGCTGGCTAGTGGCTAGGCTGACCGGCGCACGCACACACACGCGCACGCCATGGACGTACGTACGTACGTTTGACACCATCCGTCAATCCATCCATGGATGACCATCGATCCATACGTGAACATGGGCGGGGTGAGACAGACAGACATGCGCGTATGGGCGTGTGTACTGCAACGCATCGCTGATGACGGACGGACGGGGACTGACTGGACTGGCAGTGGTGGTTGTTGGATTGACGACCCGTCCCATACCCCCATTACAGCACATCGATCGATCGAACGGGTCGAGGGCACGGAGGCCGCGCGCGCGGGGAGCGGGGAGAGGCAGCGAGGCAGAGGTACTGGAGCGCGGACGTTGGAAGCAGTGGAAGGTGGGGGCAGGCGCCCCGCACCACACCACACCGATGGATGGATCACCATGGCACGGCGGGCAGGACGGGGTCGTATTTAACGCCCGGCCGGGCACAGAATCTGAGGGCACGCGGGACCCGGCCGGTCAGTCGGTGCCGGTCTTCTCCCTTTTCCCCTCCGGCCGGCGGCCCCCCCTGCCATCGATGCGATGCGAGGGCGGGCGAGTGACTGGGTGTGCAGGCGGTGTACGTGCGAGACTGTAGTTCGTGGCAACTGATCCACGACTCGTACGTACTCCGGCCGGCCCTCCCCTCCGCCCCCGGCCGGCGGTAAAACGCAGTGGTAAAAACCAGTGTGATTTCAAGGTGGGGTGACTAGGGTGGGCATGCGCGCATAAAGATTCATTCAGAACACGAGAGCTAGGGTTTTAGTAAGAAAATGCGGTGGTAAAAACCGGTGAGATTTTTAAGAAGAACAGGAGAGCTATCTAGGGTAGCTAGCTAGCTAGGGTTTAGCTGGGCGGGAACATGCGCGTATCCGGCGGGGTTTACGGAGGGGGACGCTGACCATGGCAACGGTTTTGTGGTACCGGCGCCAGTGATCAGTGATCCGCGTGGACCACTTAACTGCATTGATTATGGGTAGCTGCGTGGTTACCTTTTCGCAGACAGCGGGAGGACCCAAAGCGAGAAGATTTGGCCATTTCTTCTGGCCGGTGGACGGAATGGATGGACCATCCGTCCATGCCATGCAAGATCGATCATCGCTCGCCTTTCTTCAAGTGCATCTACTACTACTACCCCCTACGTACCGTGGTGGCGCCTCATATTTGGCAAACTCTGTTTTCTTGCTCACCCACGTGGAGGTTGAGCTACCGGTGACACGGGAGCGACAACGACCACGGAACCGAGGAAGGGGACCTCGCCGGAGTGCCTAGGGCGGTAGGGTTGGGGAGCTCACCGGAACTCCTAGATTACCATTTTTTTTCCCGAGAAAACATCCGATCTACTCATCTTCGATCATGGCAGCACAACAAACACCAGAAATAATAAAAATTACATCCAGATCCGTAAACCATCTAGTGACGACTACAAGCGTTGAAGCGAGCAGAAGACGTGATGCCATCATCGCCCCTCCCTTACCGGAGCCGGGCAAAACTTTTGTGGTAGATAGTAGGGAAGTTGTCGTGCTAAGGCCACAAAGGACCAGCGCAACAGAACAACAACCGCCGCCGATGAAGAGTAGCATAGGTCGGCAGGATCCAATCTGTAGACACACGTACGTAGACGAATGACAAACAAATCCAAGCAAATCCACCAAAGACAGATCCGCCAGAGACACACCTACACACGCCCACTGATGATGCTAGGTGCACCACCGGAAAAGGGGCTACACGGGGAGAACCTTACACCATCCTCAGAGAGCCGCCGCCATCTCGCCTTCCTGAGCAGGACACAAACCCTAACAAATCTCGAAGATACATCTAAAAATATAGCCCTCCCACCAGCAAGGCCCGGGATCCACCGCGTCCATGGCCCTAAGGCCACCGGAGACGAGGCAGACCGACAGGAGGCAGAGAAACCCTATATTTTTAGGCGAGGGTGCCGCTGTGTGAGATGGTATAGGAGTGCATGGAAGCCTCAATAATTAGTTGGGAGCGACGTTGGCAATGCAGTGATAGGATTTGGCTACTGGATTGAAAATTTGAACAAAGAGGAATGGAAATTCCGCTACTCTCTCCGGAATCCGGAAGGGACTATAAAGTCGGGAACGGTTTTTCAGATCCTCGATTTGACTAGCAAAACATGCCTTGTATAACATAAAGATTATATCCCTGGATCATTTGTCGAATGAAGTTTCTAAACATATATTTTCTGTTGCAACTTATACATATTTCTCTAGTTAAACCAACTTTGACTGACATGATTGGAAATTGTGGTGCCAAAATGTACACTACAAACATTTAGATCTTATTCTTGGTATGTGATCTAATCCAACATTTTTTCAGCTAATAAGCTCATTTTTTTCGTCAAACTCCGGTGAATTGGCTAGTTGCCAGGTGATAACTGGAAAATTCCGTTTGGTACACCAAACTCTAAAAGAGTAATGATTGTGAAGGGACAAGATCTTGCCATAGTGGTTACAGATAAGAGGGTTAGGAATGAAGGCATTTACTAGAGCTTGAAGGCTTAGAGCCTTAGAGTACTAATTAATCTTAGTCGAGGAAATATGTAACTAAATCAGTGACACTTATTTTGGGACGGAGGGAGTACCTTCGAGTCAATGAGAGTATCCATCAAAATGCAGTAGTGACCAGGGAGAGTAGAGGTGACCTTGCTAGGGTAGTTAGGACAACAAAGGCGATGACTGGAGGAAGAAAAAAGAGTGCATCCGGCGATTTTCATAAATTCAGTTTCTTAGGCAAAAAATCTTAGATTGGTATAGAACCCCACACTCATGGCTACTAACCAAGCTCATATCTCAAACTTCAATTGTCTAGTGTCTCCTAGCTATAGGTTAAATGAAACATCGTTGACTCATGTACTTACACAGTTTTGCTAATTTCTCAGCCTCCCACTATTTCTAATTTCTCTGTCGACGACAAAAGCTATCAGTCCAACATGGAGATCCATGCAAGATTCCAAAATTATTATATTGTGGGAACAACTTTTTTCCCCTCTAGATGGATACATTATTTCTACAACACGATGATTTTTTTTGTACATCAATATCACCATTTTTTGAAGACAAACGAGAAATAAGAAATTCTCGGTCGGATGACAATGTGTTATTTTAAGTAGATGAATAAATTATTTCTAGAGCATGGTAGGCATTTTTCTTATATCAATGTGGATAATTCTTTAAATGGTTGAGGAAAAATTATTATCGGTCAGCTATGTAGTACTGTTTTTTTTCACTAGATGGATACATTGTTACAACATAGTGGACACATTTTTAGATAGATGTAATAATTTCCCGCAAAAAAGATTATGAAGCAAACGTCGACTAACATACATAACCACATATTAAAGTATACAAATTCCTATTCTTTTTTCTGGCCGAGAACTTGGGGAGCTTTATTGCTTTAACTAGATGATACCCCGCGCCCCATGCTTTATTGTGTGTATTGGTTGCAATATATTATTTTGATGAAACATGTACGTATGAAATCTTAATATGAGAATGAAGACTAAGAATACATATGATTTATTATATTTGTTTGGTTATAGTTATAAATATTTATAGAATATAAGTAGTATTTATATGCATGATGTGAGAAATAAAAATAGTGAGTTGATAAAGTAGGATGTGTGCATGTTGAGGGAAATAGTATAAGTAGCATTTTTTATGCATGTTGAGAGTTGCATCCTAATGTTAAGAGAAATAAAAGATGTGGAAATGATGAGGTGGCAGATGTGATGATGTAGCATATGTGCATATTAAGATAAATAGAGATAGTGGAGATCAACTTCTGGAGTATATGATAGCATCCGATTACAATCAGTCATAACATTGCAACACAAGAAAGGATGGACATTCCTTGAGCCAGCACTCTCAGGCCAACAAGGAACGGGTGTGATTCCTCCCCTATTTCTTTCAAGATAGGCGCTACAATAGATTAAGAATTGTAGCGCAAAGACAAGAAGTTTACAACCTCTAAACAATATACCTCCATCATCACATTTCAGAAACCTCAGAGTTGCGCAAAAATGACGCCTTCTCAGAGGGCCAAATATTCGGCGATGAGTGGATCACTGGCCCAAATGAAGGCTTTACTCCATACTCCCATGAAGAATAGATGAGATTGAGCCATACGCCCAATACCACCTCCTCCACACCGAGCTTCGCTGTTGATGGCGCCATCTTACGTGTACTTTTACGAGTCAGGTGCCACGGTCGTTTGTACTCCCTCCATCTCGTAATACAAGAGCGTTTTTACACTTTTCACCCATAGCGAAACCCATCGCGAGGGGACTATGTTCCACCGGCAAAAAAAAAAGAAGCAAAACTGCATTTCTGAGACCTCCAATTGTTTGCAGTGGGGGGATCCCGGGCTGCCGGTGATTGACGCATCACTGCGGTCCTATGATTTGCGGCACTTGGAGGTGACGTTTGACTGGTCCTCTGCCATCGATCCCTCTAATCGACGTCCGTGCAATGCATCTCCCCTGCCTGCCTCACTCTGCTTCTTCTCCTCTTACACACGCATAATGCACACGCGCGGCGCACCCAAACCCAACCGGCAGCTCCCGCGCAGCATGCAGGGAGAAGGCAGAAGCAGAGGGCAAAACCTGCGTATGCTCGTGCCTTTGGTCACACGCTTTCCCAATTCCCACCGCGTATCCCATGCATCACATCCACCGTCCTACGCCTCCCACTGCGGCCCATCCCTCCATGCCATGCTTCCTTCCATTGATCACCCGCACTTCCTCGCACATAGAAGCTTTTTGTACGTGCGCGTGTCTCTGTCGACTGTTGCGCTGCATGGGGCATGCGTCCGTGCGTAGTGTACGTACTTCATACGTACGTGCACCCACGCCATGCTGACAGGGTGACATGGACGGAGCCGGCCATCCCTTTTGCCACCGTATCTTCAACGTCTCGTCGCGCCAATAATTGCTCTACTACCAAGTACGCGGCGCTCTAGAAAGACGAGCTCGCTGGCTGCCGCCGCTGCCACCACAGCGAAAGACATGTAGCATGCTTTTTCAGCATTGGCTCTGCGACCCAAGGGTAGAAGTGCTGGTTGAGCTTGAGCACACCAATCATCGACCGGGACGATGAAAAATATACGAGAGAAATCAATGTGCTCAGGTTCGAAGGGAGAAACGATGCAAGATGCGTGCGTGCACTGGTCTTCTCTGCCGCCCTGCCAGGCTTTTTTTGCGCGAGGAGCATATGGTCACTCACATGCATGCATGCGCCCAAGTACGCTTGAGCCAGCAGCGAGAGCAAAGCCAGTCAGAGCGGGCCGGTCCATCTTTATGACAGACCAGACCACAGACACATCCTAACCTAGTTTCACGTCCTGTCAACCTGAACCACGACGAAAGCCTGTCGCTGCCCAGCCCAGCCCAGGCGTTGCGGTCCATCCAGCAAAGACGAGAGCTGGCTAGCTTGTATGAACGCGGACAGGTGGGTCCGGGAGAAGAGCCCGACCCCACCCGCAACAATGGCTAGCTCTTGTTGAATCTTGATCTTGTGTGGTAGTACGTGCTATACTATGCGGACGACGTGCAGGTCAATGTACTAACAAGATGGCACGAGAGCGCGCACTATGCACAAGTACGTTACGTGCCGGTCAATGCGCTCGCACGACCTAGTAACATGCATGCATGGAGGATTGCATAGTGCGCGCTCCCTCTCCTCACGTACGCACGGCCGCTCCGTCGTCGACGCCGGGCGCGCAGGCGGCGGGTGGCCGGCATTGGGACTTGACGTTGCCGTACGCGAACTTTGCTCGAACGCCGACGTGGGCTCGTGGCTGCCACGGCATGGCATGGCATTGGTGTTGGTCACACGACACACCACGCACCCACACGTACTACTCGCTATCTATCTCTCCCTTTCTCTCTCTCTCTCTCTCTCTCTCTCTCTCTCTCTCTCTCTCTCTCTCTCTACCTGCAGGCATGGTCGTGTCGAGCAACGCATGCATGGCGCCTCCTGGGGTTCGAGGTGTCTGCCTCCTGCAAGCTAGGACCGGGCGGCCGGAGTACCACTCGCAAGCTCTGGCTGGCCCGGTCACGTCGCGCGGGCCGCTCATATGTTGTCATGTCACTTGTGCTGAGTTCCTGTCGATAACCAGCTGCCTGATCAGGCAGGCTCAGCATGCATATGGCATTCAGAGGGAGCTCCAGTCTTTGCATGCAATAGCAGCTCTCCATCCATTCGTCGGTCCGCCCGTCCGTCCGTCCGTCGATGTCCAAGACTGGCCGGCCTCCCTGGCGATAGCTGCTGATTCGTCGCGTGTCGCCTCCCCGTGCGGCACCTGCATGTGGGCGCGTACGACCGACACGCCCCTCCATCATATCGCCTGCCTGTCCAGATCTCTAGCTAGCTTCAATAACTCGTGCATGCATGAATCGTTGACACATTTGTCCCGACCTAAAATGTCATCAGTACGTGGTACAGGTTAATTATGCACTAGTACACGCGTTGCTTTCCCCAGTGTTTTTCTCTTTTGAATCGACCTAACGTATGCACGAAGGTAAACCGGAGCCAGTAAAATAGACCGATCTTGGTCGATCGAGGAGAGAGGCATTGTACGGATGAGGTGAGGTCCGGCAGCTAGTGGAGAGGTAGGTAGGACGCGAAATTATTATGGCTCACTCAGTAGTCGACATGGGACTAAATGGACGCTATCACATCAGTCAAATCTCACGACGTACGTACGCCAGAGACAGAGCGCGCATTCACCGTGAATGGGCACGGACATACTCCTAGTAGCTAGCTAGTAGCTAGGCAGGCCAGCATGTAACAAGACGAGCAACGTCCCAACCACCAGCAAAGGTGACGCTTCACGTCGGGCAGGTATGTACCAGGTACAACAAGCAAGACATGAATGACGCCCTGCCAGTTGCACGCACGCACGCACGCGCACACGGAGATCTCACGACACAGTGCCACGCCGGCTGGCCGGTGAGCAAAGTTGGAAGCAACAGTAACGTTACCGAGGAAGTAGATGGATATATGGATACACGCAGTACGGATATCATGCTGGCTAGGCTCGACCGGAGTCGCCGGGCTAGTCGTCTTACTGCGTCAGTGTACGTACGTACGTTCATCGCTTGACGGATGGATGGATCGACGAGCCAGGCAGTGATGGATCGAGCTCGTCGCTGACACGTTCGTCAGCGTGAGAGATATCGTGTCGGTATCCGATTCGATGATGTTGCCCGCACGTGTACGTCGACCACCACCACGTGCCGCTTCTGCATGTGTCCAGGCAGCGGTGGCCCACGGCCCAGTCGCACATAGATATATACGGTGCTCGCGTACATGCACAGTAGCCCGACCTGTGCTGTCTGATCGACCATGTCCATGGCGCGTGAGTGCTACCTCACTAGTGCATGCGGTCGTGCAGCCATGTGTAAGTACCACCATGTACGCCGCTTGCTTGCACAACTTGAAGCACGAAACGCGGTACAGTGATGGATGTTCTCCTCCGGCCAGGACATCGTGTCCTCGTGCCCACGATCTCGTGGACGTACGTACGTAGCTAGCAATGCATGGTAGCCAGGTTTGTCAAGTGCATGTTTTGCAGATCATTTCACTGTAAGTGTATGGCCATATGCCTATATATGCCGTGTACGTCCTCTTCGTTTGCAGCAGCGTTGATCAGGGCAACACGACATACGTGGCGGCAACGTTTCATGCGAGCTGTTGGCCTGTCCGTGTCGTGGCCGGCCGGTGGGCTGGTGGTGCGTGCATGTAGTACGGCGCGGGAGGAGACAGGCCGGAGCTGCTGTTTGGCATGGCACGTATGAGCAACACGCCTCGCTTTGCTTCGCTGTTTCTCTGCAAATAACAATGAAAAAAGGATGGATGATGTAGTGTAGGTTCCGATGGATGGCAAGTCCCATCCCATCCACCCAACAGCGCCGATCCCAAGCCACCCCACTCCGTGACGTGGAAAAATGTAGTGTACTCATTGATTTCCCTTGTCAGCGTGAGCTGCTCAGCCATGGCCGGCCGGCCCCTCCATCCGTCCGTCGGAACGCAGGGTACGGTGGCGCCCCCCTCCGTTCCACCTTTTGGCTTTGTTTTCCGTGGCCTTCCTGCTTTGCATCCACCCATGTGCCGCTATCTATGAATCTTGTAGGAGTAGTATCTATCTTCTCGTTCCCCCAACAAGATGCACACACAATTAGTTCATCCGACTCTTACCACTACAAAGTTAGCTACACTGCAGATAATGACTAGTTACACATAAATTTACGTGCCCTACGTACCAAGCTACCTATATAGAGGTTGCACACAATCTCAAAAGAATGTGCAAACTATCAACTTTTTATTGGATAAAGAAAGAATCAACGGCCAAGATGGTGTGGTCTACTCGTCTGTCTTAGTAGTAACTACCCCGTAGTATAAGAGCGTTTTACGGGACGGAGGGAGTAACTCGTTAATCAATGTCACTGGAAACCTCTTCACAGCTTAATTTTAAAGAGTTGTTATCCTGCGGGGACACACATAACCCAGGATTCCAGCGATGGGACGGCGCAGAGAATCCTAGCTCCTAGATTTGCTGTGCGCACAGCTGCACGCACAGTGAGCTCAGCAAATGATTGCTTTGGCGCCACACAACTTCTATCCGCGTGGTTTGCTGGAGCCAGACAGAGATTATAAAAGCAAACCTCATGATTTTAATTATTAAACTTATCCTGTAACTCTAGATTAGCCTCACCACTGTTTAGGAGCTTAACCTTTTGCTGTTAGGTGGCGTAATCATGTCCAGGTGTACTACTATATGTATGCATGTGTCTAATCACCTTCCCCAGCTAGTTTCCGTTTATGGAATTATTATATTATCGCCTCGTGTTGGTGGTCCGGCATGTAACTATTTTGTGCATTTTATGTGGAGTATATGCTTTCTACCTAGGGCAATGCACCACATATTTTTTTGAACAAACTGTCACATTTTTTCACCTTTGTGTGGACCAATTAGTGGTCCATGCTGCTTGGAAGCTTTGTGGTGTACACATGGTCCATGTACCAATTGCGCATTTGAAAGAAACAATCAATTCATCGTCAGTTTCCCATGTTAGGAGAGTCATGTCACTCTGTCAGGTACGTGGATGCAGAGCGCTGCTATCCTCGTTGAAGTATAAGTGCCTAGCTAGTACACTTTTCTTCGTCGGTTTTAAATTTTAATCAACTTGTAGGTGCATAAAACTTTATATGGTAATAGAGTCACAGCTAAAACCCCGCAATAAAGAAAAGAAAAAGAATCAGAGCTAAAAGATACTTCCTAGTGTAAAAAACGCTCTTATATTATGTGATGAAGGGAGTACGTATTAAGTTGAAGATCTGGTTGGTTGTTGACAAATTCCAAACGAAGAAATATAACTCACATTTGGTCCACGTTTAGGCAGCCCAAAAGGGAAGCCAAACGTGAGTAGAGTGCCGAAGTAAAGTGCAGTTTGAGCTTTTGGCGCCAGACAACTGTTTCCCGTGCGCGTGAGCAGGAGACAGATATGGATGCTATATTAAACTTCTCCTTATAATCTTGGATTAGCCTCACCTTTGCCGATCCTTATCCGAGACTGATTGATTAAGCTGATGTGATCATGCACCACGACTGTTTAGGAGCTTAACTTTTGCTGTTAGGTGTGATGTAATCATGTATTCGTCTGTCTAATCATCTTGCCTGTGGCAAGTTTCCGTTTGTGGAAACATGTATAGCCTCGTGTCTCGCTCCGGCCTTCACTGTGTCGGTGGTCCGGCAATTTTTACACTATTCTGTGCACTTTAACTGGATTCTCTTTTGTTTCACCAGAGTGTGGACCATGCTGTTCTTGGATCCTTTGCAGTGAACACGGATGGAAGGAGACGTGCACAATAAGAAATAATCAATTCATCATCACTTTCCTACGTTAGGAGTGGTGGATGTGAATATTTATTATTTATATGGTCCAGTCCACGTGGATGCACACCCTTAATTTACTCTATCCATGGAATGCTTCTGTGCCAGCTTGAATGAGAAGTAATTTCCTTAATTTATTACTCTATCCATGGAATGCTTCTGTGCCAGCTTGGATGAGAAGTAATTTTTTTACGAATTTTGGTACTAGGCCAAATTCCAATTAGAGTTACTAAATAAATCTCACCTCTCATCCAAATACTCCCTCCATTACAAGATGTAGTGCATATAAGATTTGCGAAGTCAAACTTTTTTACTATAAGTATAAAAAGTAAATCAGCATCCACAATATTAAATCAATACCATTAGATCCATCATGAAATATATTATATTATTTGGGTTTCAGTCATTTTTATGTAAACTTGGTCAAATTTATAGAGTTTTACTTATGAAAAAACCAATATACACTATATTTTGAAATGGACTGAATACCTCCTTACGTTCAAATCCATTATTGTGACACCAAAATCTAGAATGAGCTTGGACATTCACGGGAATCTTGAATTCCCAACCTCATTCTAGAAAATGAAAACCGTTGGTATATGTTTTGGTAGTCCAAAGCCGCGAAGTCTAAAGATGAATTTTGAGAAACAAAATACTCAGCATAAGAATTATGGATTTGTAATATGAGAATCAACTAAATATCGCCCAACTAATGCGCCATTTGATTTTACACAAAGATTCATGAGATTTATAGTTTTATTTTTTTCCCTCTGTTTTATCTTATATATGTTTTATTTTTCATTTCTTTATTTTTGTTTTTAACTTTCTCCATGTCACGCGAAAATATAATTCTACGCATAACGGGCTGCACGAAACTACAGTTGCATGCTAGTCGACCATGCACAACAGCGGTAGCATGCCCACACATCAATGTGCAACTGCAGTGCGAACCAACCTGTGGTTGGATGGCTAGAGAGACAGTGGTATCCCCAACCCACCAGGGTTCAAATCCTGGTGCTCGCATTATTCCTGGATTTATTTTAGGATTTCCGGCGATGCGCTTTCAGTGAGAGGAGACTTTCCCGTCGACGACGATCGAAGCGCCTACGGTGACTTCGTAAATCTTAAGATGATATGCCGCCTCAGTCTCTCGAATGTGCTCATAGGAGTAAGGTGTGCGTGTGTGAGTTCATAAAGGTGAGTGTATGCGCGCATGTATGAGCGCTTGCGTCTGTACTGTGTTAAAAAAAGTGCAACTGCAGTTGCACGCCCACGCACTGACGTGTAAATGCAGTTACATGATTGCTGACTGTGCGTAACTGCATATCCATCGACCGCGCATGACTAAAGTTACACGCACGCACACTAGGGTCCGTGGGTACACATGCCCAACAGCCGTGCACAACTATGTCAATTTTTAAAAAAATACAAGGTAAAAGGAGAAACTAAAAATATAAATGATGAAAAAGTTCAAAGAAAAAACAGAAAGAAACAGCAAAAAGCCACATGCAGATGTCACCTACGGTAAAGTTTACTTAAATCTCATCTTGATTTAAGCAGTATGACAATTGTAGGACGCGGATTAGGAGCACTCGGGTGCTCCACCCTCCTATTCAAAAAATAATTTAGTAATTAAAAAAGGTAAAAAAATCTTAGAGCTTTTTTGGAATCAAATATGACCAGGTATTGTACTCGCATACAAAGTTTTGCCAAGGAATGATTCCCATTGACTTCAAGGCAAAAATAAATACATTTATGACGTCAATATAGCATGAATGGTACTTGTATCTATTTTTTTTGGTAAATCATTGACTCCAGATACAACGGAAGTCATTCCCTGTTTAATCTTTTTATACGAGTGCGATACTTGGTCATGTTTGATTCCATAAAAAGTTTGGGGAGTTTTTGAATTATTTTTGAATATAAGGGGGGTGTGGAACCCGAGTGCTCCTACGTATTTTCCGACAATTGTACAACTATAATGTGCGATGTGGGGGAGACAAAGAGAGACCAAAGTATGGAAGCCTTTAAATAAATTAATTAAATAACTATGTGAGTTGCACATGCAGATATTTTTGTTAGTTGGGGTGTTGCCATCAGGAGTATGTAAGAAAGCGTGAATTTGATGGCTACAATTGCGCCTTGGTGATGCCGGGATCCGGACTGATCAAATCGATCAAGATCCGTATGGATAGGTGTGACAAGTTGGTTCTGTCCTTTTCCAGGACACGGACTTGTATGCCTCCTGCGCAAATTGAGTCTTCCTGTCTCTAGAAGCGCCAAGGAGCTATCAAGCTTAGCTTAGCCCAGCCAGCAGCAGCTGGAGAATCGCCTGCACGATCGTGACAGGCATCAAGCAAAAATCCAATAGCTTTAACGATGATTGGACTCTTCATAGACTTCAATTTAATTTGCAGACAAAATTTGCAGCACCACAGCTGTCAGCCTTGTATTATTCATAATTATTAGTCTCTAGATGCCATCAAGATATGTTTGCTCTGTCAGCCTATCTGTTGTACGTATTATAATGAAAATTCACTAAATTTTTATCAACTAGGTGATGGTTGACGAATCCTGTAGAGACGGTTGTTTTTGCGTTGTTGAAGTTAACTGCGGCCGCCCGAGGATTCAACGGTGTGCCTGCATGGGCACGTTCACTGGATGGCAATGATACAAATGGAAGGCCCAAATGGGAAACACAAAGATAAGCCCAACATGTCACACCGGCAGCATCACGTCTTCTCCCTTTCCCGTGACAATTTTGGTGGTAGAATGATGGCCCTATTGACCCATCCATGCACTGGCCTTCCCCTAGCAAAACCCCTTCCTCGGTAGTGCAACCTAAACATTTAGGTCCAACTGGCTTTCTCCTAGGTAGTACAAAGATAAAGTTGTATCGATGGGGATTGATGGAAAAGATGCAAAATTATGAACTCTACAAGCCTAATTTTCCAAGACTAGCACATGAGTGATACCTCTCATCAGCTCCGACTCCACATTCTCCCAACATTTTCTTTAATTTCCCATTTCATTCCCCGCAAAATAGATGTCCCATCTTATGAATTGTATCGCTTTTGACGGTGCTGAGACCAAGCCCACATTGCTAAGGTTGGATTTCTACAAAACTAAAGATCTCCTTTGATGGTTTTCTACAAAAGACAACACCAAGCCCACATTGATATAGCTCGAATGTCCCCATCTAACAAAAAAGACACTACCTTATATGCCCGACTCGTTTTCATTACACTCCCTCCGTTCCATAGTGTAGTGTATATTGGGTTTTAGATAAGTCCAACAAGTTTATGTTTGGTTGAGATCGATTATAGAAAAATATCAACATCCAAAATGAAAAATTAGTATCATTAGATTCATCATGAAGTGTATTTTCATATTTTATTTATTTAGTATCTTAAATGCTGATAGTTTTCTCGATATACTTGGTCAAACGTAAAGATGTTTGAGTTTTTAAAAGTAGATATACAATACATTGAGGAACGGAGTGAGTATTAAGCTATACACTAAAGGTGCCTATAGTTCGAATTCGTCTGTAAACTTGCGCAGGTTTCTAGGTCACACTACCTTGAAATACCAAGCCTGGGTTTGGCAGGAGGGAAAAAGAAAATATAAGTTGTATTTCAGAATTATTAATATAATCATTTTTAGTCGAGCTTGGGTAAGCATGAGCTCGGACTAGTCCCAGGCTTTTGGGGCGGGCTGGCCCAAGTTTTAAATTTTAATTTTCTCATTGACAACAAATTAGAGGACATGTCAATGTTCGAGTCATTGATGTGCTTGTACTTTTTTCATGTAGAAGATACCAATTGCTGCATTGCCCCTTTAAGAAGGCAATGTGGACGCACCTATCTATCACCATGAAAAAGATATGGATTAGACATGGAATCCTCCACAAAAGGAGCAAGAAAACAAAACCCATCACAAACACTGGGGGCGATAGAACCATTTAAGGGATGAAAAGCAGGGCGAGGCATGGGCATTTGGAGGTGAGGTTTGGAGTGATTGTGAGGGGCTTGATTATCAGCAATGATATGAAGGGACTCAAGGGGGAGGGGGGGACGGGAAAGGCTAAGCTAGCTTTGGGTCAACGGCTGCACTAAGGAGGGAGGAGCAAAGCAGCACCACGGGCTGTTGTGGTGTGGCGTGGGTGGTGGGTAGGGGCCCGTGGCCTCCGTAAAAAGGCCCCGGAAAGCAGCGGAGAGGGCTGCGTTTTGGGTCTAGTCTTTTCAGGATACCATCGCCAATGGAGTGGTGCTAGCATCTAATAACTCCCTCTCTTCTCCTTGTGATTGTCCTGGGAATATTGTTGGGTGGTGGTATATATCCCAAAGATAAGATGTTTGCACACTCATAATTAGTGATGGCTGCACCTGGAACGCACGCTAGCTTCTGCCTTGGGAGAATGGTCATCTCAGGCCATCCTTTTTTTAGCTTTGCTTGGCTGGTTTCCCTTTCCTGCTACATGATGCTGATTGATATATGAATCGCAAATTCTTCGCCGAACGGATTATCATTATTATAAGAGAATTTCATGTTTAATGATTGTTGTTGCACGGCATGCATCTTTGGACCCAACGTCAAAAGCATCTTGTTGGTCACGTGACCCCGAGCTACCTTCCTTACGGTAAGATCAACAATTGTTCTCGGCAACATAAGGTTGCTCTTTCTTCAAAACTACACCGGTCGCTTGAAGTTGAAAAGGGATGAAGACTCGAGAGCAACGGGAACTGGAAACGCAGATAAAGATCCCCCAACTCCTATTTGGCGCCCATAGCTTCAGTTATAGGTTATTCCAGAAACCGTGGCGCACACCCCCTCTGTCCTGTGCTCGGCCCACTACTTTTTCTTTTAACTTAAAGAAAGAACTCCAAACCTCATGGTTTAGTTTTTTTTAGGGGAACCTCATGGTTTAGTTGCAACCTTAGTAACCAACTGGTACACCTAAAAACTTCCTTGTGCGGTTTTCTTTTATTTGGTTTTGTTTGGGCAGTTTTTCTTTGGGATTTTTTGTTTCTCTTTCTCTTTAATTTTATATTTCCTTTTCCATTTGTTAAATTTGCGATCTTTTTTTAAATGTTGAACTTTTCTTCAAATCATGAACTTTTAAATTTATGAACATTTCTTTCAAATCCCTAGTAATTTTCTTTAATTCACAAAAAAATTCAAATCCGTAAACTTTTTTCCGAATCCCTGATTTTTTTAAAAACCGATGAACTTTTTTTAACTTCGCAAACAGCTTGTCAAAATATACAAACTTTATTAATTTTTACTTTTGTCAAATTTGTGAACTTATGTTCAAATTCCATAATATTTTTTCATATTTGTGAACTTTTCAAATTCAGGAATGTTTTTTCAAATTCATGAACCTTTTCTCAAAATCATGAAATTTTATATTTTGTGAACTTTTTCAAATTCATGAACTTTTTTGAACTTGCGGAATGAGTGAACTTTTCTCAAATTCATGATTTGTTTTTAAATTCGTTAACTTGTATGAAACCAATTGGAATATGTGAACTTTTTATAAATTCGCATTTTTTTAAAATATGCACAGATTTTTGGAAGTGGTAAATAAGTTTAAAATTGAGTGCACAACTTATTTTGAACTGTATAAAACCAGTGGCCATGTCAGTAACAGTAGGAAATGGCGAACCTAAGAGAAAACGACGATTTTGTTCTTTTAGAGGGACTAGCGATCCTTGTTTTTCTACTCGAGCGGTACCAGCGATATTCTTGTTTTTTAGGGCACCAGCAATCCTCTCGTGAGGAAGCAAGCAAGCGCGAGAGGGAGAGGTGGGACTATTGGGCTGCGGCAAAATCAGCGAGCGCCAGTGATCCCTATCAGTGCCTGAAGCGCCGAATATGAGGCCTTGATAAAGATTCAAACCTCTAGTATGGAGTTGGAATGACCCAGAACCAATTATTAGGCCGAGTGAATTCTAAGCCCGTTATAGGACAATCGAGCAACACGAGAAACGGAATTTTGCAGCGTCTATATATCTCGCATTAAACGAGATGAGAGGGAACTCTCGCGTCGAGCGCTACAGTGTCGGGCCGGCCCACTGTGACCCATATTTTCGTAAATAATCTGAGTTAAAAAAGGTGCTAGAGCTGGGGATTGATCCTGGGATAGGTACTAGTTGCTTCCCAGTGCTGATAACCACCGTCCCGCACTTGACTTGTTGTACTCTATGTAGAGTGCGACTTTCTTTTCCCAAGCATTTTCTAAATAAGTGATCGGCATTTCTGTATACATGTTCAACATTGTCCGAAGCTTATTCAACATTTTCCAAATAATTGTTCAACAATTTTAAACTTATTTAACAATTTTCAAATACCTGTTCAACATTTTTCAAATAAAATTACAACAATTATTAATACTTATTCAACATTTTTAAAATACTAGTTCAACATTTTTAATATTATGCAACCTTTTTAAATACTTGTTCAATATTTTTAATACTAATTCAGCATTTTTAAATACTTGTCCAACTTTTTTAATACTTATTCATAATTTTTAAATAATTGTTTAACATTTTTAAAATTCTTGTTGAACATTTTTTAATACTTTTCCAATTTTTTTTCCAAATGCGTTTTTGAAGAGTGTTTTTCGTAATATATATGGAATATTTTGAAATAGAAATAATAGTACAAAAATAAAGCAAAAAAGAGAACAGAAAAAAGAAAAAAGCAGGCAGTGGCCTCCCGCACGGCTGTCCCGTCCCATCTGGGGCCACCCCCAACGCGAACACCCCCCCCCCCCCCCCCCCCTGTCTAGCTTAAAGTGAGACATAGGGGCGCCCACAAAATTTGTTGCTACACACGGGATACAAGGGCAAAGCCTATTTGATGCCTGCAGTTCGCATGCGTCAAATAGATGCCCTGATGCCTATAGCGAGATGAATTGGACCAACCTAGTTGGAGGAATTCATGCTGTTTTTGATCGATGTGTTCATGGTGACTGGTGCAGGGGAGGTGATATATATCGCCTTCAGCGAGCAGCAGTGCGTGTGCTTACTTGCACATCCAACTGGATGGGCTGGCCTATAAGTTGTCTGAGCGCTGGTTTAATTTTGAAGGACGTCTGGTCACTAGCTTCGAAGTCTACCAACGATTCATTGTTTTTGTGCCTGATCGATAACTTTTTATCTATCACTACCTTCTAGTAGGCTACCAACGATTTTTTTTATCTTTTGGTATTGGTTTTTTATTATTTTTTGTCTATTGTGCTTTGGTTTTTTCACTCTTATATTTTATATACTCCCTTTGATTCAAAATGAGTGTCAGAGTTTTGAACTAAGCTTAATTGAGCACATTTCAAATCCGCAACACTTATTTCGGATTGGAGGGAGTATTAATTTTCAAATAAAGACAAAGTTTGATTAAAACATTATTTCAAACATGTTCATGAATTTGAGTAAATGTTCTCAAATTACACAAATTTTATCGAATACAAAAAATGTCCTAATGCAAGGAGAAATATTCTTAATACAAAATGAACATTTTCGGGACACACACTAAACATTTTGTAATATACATTTAATTTGTTTTAATATACGATGAAAATTTTAAATTACACAAAATGAACATCTTTTTAATACAGACCTAAAATATTTTCATATACTGTGAACTTTTATAAAAATATGGTGAATATTTTTAATACACATTAAATTATTTTAAAACACACCCAAAACAATTGTTCACGCATTCAAAAAATATGCGTTGATTAAACAAATGTTCATCATATTCAAAACCTGTTTTCAGTGTTCAAAAAATGTCAACGGATTAGAAAAGTATTTAGGATATTCAAAATTTGCTCGAGCATTCAGAAAATGTTCGCTGATTTTGAAAACTGTTCAATAATCCGAAATTGAGAATGTATTGAAAAATTCTTCATAAATTTGAAAACGGTACATAAATTATAAAAAATGAAAAGTAAAGAAAAAGAAGAAGAAACTGTAACAGAAGCCAAAAAAATAAGCGAAAACACACAAAAAATGAACAAAACTAGAAAGCCCAGTAGGAGAAAACGGAAACCCAGAAATTAAAAAACAGGAAAACCAGCCAAGGAAAACACAGGGAAGAAAAAGAAAAGAAAAAAATAATCCGGCCAGAAGCTTCCAAAACGCATGGAAGCTCCTAAAACCTGCAGCGACTATTTATCGACTTAAGCGAGTCACCAGAGAAGTCTCGCTGAAGGTTTGAAGGTAATTGGGCCGGCCCATTCATGGGCGGATTAAAGTAAAGAGAGAATAGGAAATGGCAGAAACCAGGAATCAACCCCTGGTCGCCAGGATTGTTAGGCATGCGTCTAGCCACTACGTCCAGGTTTCATTCATGGTAAGTACTTGGGATCGCCTCACTTAAGGCCATTTGAGGTTTATTTCATTTATCTTATTTCTTTTGTTTTCTCTTCTCCATTTTAAATTCTTTTTCATTCCTTTTTGGATTTTGATTCTTTATTTTTATTTTTCATGTCCTTTTTCTATGGTTTATTTTGTTTCTTGTTTGTTTTTTCTTTTTTTCTTCATTTTTGTTTGGTTTTGTTTTTTCTTCTCTAATTTTTGTTTGTTTTTATTTTTTATTCTTCATTTATTATTTTTTTCTTTTTTTATGTTTGTTTTTGTTTTCACTCTACCTTTCCATGCGTTTGTGGACACAAAAGCTCAAGCTTGAGGATGCCCAAAGCATCCCAAATTAATATTTCAAGAAGTCTCAACCATCTAAGCTTGGGGGTGCCCCGGTTGGCATCCCACCTTTCTTCTTCAACAACTATCGGTCAGTTTTGGTTGAGCCTAAGTTTTTGCTTGTTCACATGATATGGGTTATCCTTGCAATGTCATTTTTATTTTGTTTTTCTTGCTGTTTTAATAATATCCCAAGATCTGAAATTTTGAAGTGAGAGAGAGTCTTAACATAGCTTCATAATTATTCAACTACTCGTTGATCTTCACTTTCTTTTTGGAGTAGTTTGTTATGAACTCTCATGCTTCACTTATATTATTTTGAGAGTCTTTAAACAGCATGGTAATTTGCTTAGGTTATGAATTTAGTCCTAATATGATGGGCATCCAAGAGGAATATAATAAAAACATTCATATAAAGAGCATTGAATGCTATGAGAAGTTTGATTCCTTGCATTTGTTTTGAGATATAAAGATGGCGATATTAGAGTCATGCTAGTGAGTAATTATGGATTGGTAGAAATACTTGTGTTAAAGTTTGTGATTCCCGTAGCATGCACATGTGGTGAACCGTTAAGTGATGAAGTCGGATCATGATTTATTTATTGATTGTCTTCCTTTGTGTGGAGGTCGGGTCGATCGCGCGATGGTTAGCTCCTACCAACCCTCCCCCTAAGAGCATGCGTGTAGTACTTTGTTTCGATAGCTAATAAACTTTTGCAATAAGTATGTGAGTGCTTTATGACTAATTTTGAGTCCATGAATTATACGCACTCTCACCCTTCCACCATTGCTAGCCTTTCTAGTACCACGCAACTCTAGCTGGTGCATTAAACCCACCATATACCTTCCTCAAAACAGCCACTATACCTACCTATTATGGCATTTTCATAGCCATTCCGAGATATATTGCCATGCAACTTCCACCATTCCGTTTATTATGACACGCACCATAATTTTCATATTATTCTCATATGCATGAGGCATTCCTATAGAGTCATATTTTGTTCTAGAATTGAGTTGTAATTCTTGAGTTGTAAGTAAATAAAAGTGTGATGATCATCATTATTAGAGCATTGTCCCATGTGAGGAAAGGATGATGAAAGCTATGATTCCCTCACAAGTTGGGATGAGTCTCCGGACTTTACAAAAAATAAAAGAGACCAAAAGAAGCCAAAAAAAGAGAGAGAAAAGAGCCCAAAGAGCCCAAAATAAAAAAATGAAAGAAAAGAGAGAAGGGACAATGCTACTATCCTTTTCCACACTTGTGCTTCAAAGTAGCACCATGATCTTCATGATAGAAAGTCTCCTATATTTTCACTTTCATATACTAGTGGAAAATTTTCATTATAAAACTTGGCTTGTATATTCCAATGATGGGCTTCCTCAAATTGCCCTAGGTCTTCGTGAGCAAGCGAGTTGGATGCACACCCACTTAGTTTCTTTTGAGTTTTCATACACTTATAGCTCTAGTGCATCCGTTGCATGGCAATCCCTACTCACTCACATTGATATATATTAATGGGCATCTCCATAGCCCGTTGATACGCCTAGTTGATGTGATACTATCTCCTTCTTTTTGTCTTCTCCAGAACCACCATATTCTATTCCACCTATAGTGCTATATCCATGGCTCACGCTCATGTATTACGTGAAATTTGAAAAAGTTTGAGAATACTAAAGTATGAAAAAATTGCTTGGCCAAAACCGGGGTTGTGCATGATTTAATACTTGGTGTGATGAAGATGGAGCATAGCCAGACAATATGATTTTGTAGGGATAACTTTCTTTGGCCATGTTATTTTGAGAAGACATGATTGCTTTGTTAGTATGCTTGAAGTATTATTATTTTTATGTCAATATTTTTTTTGAATCATATGGATCTGAATATTCATACCACAATAAAGAAGATCACATGGATAAATATGTTAGGTAGCATTCCATATCAAAAATTCTGTTTTTATCATTTACCTAGTCGAGGACGAGCAGGAATTAAGCTTGGGGATGCTTGATACGTCTCCAACGTATCTATAATTTTTGACTGTTCCATGCTATTATATTATCAACTTGGGTGTTCTATATGCATTAATATGCTATTTTAGATTATTTTATGGACTAACCTTTTTAACCTAGAGCCCAGTGCCAGTTTCTAATTTTTTCCTTGTTTTTTAGTTTTACAGAAAAGGAATATCAAACGGAGTCCAAACGAGCTGAAAATTTACGGTGATTTTTTATGGACCAGAAGAAGCCCATGGAGCATAGGAGTTGGGCCAGAGGAGTCCCGAGGCAGCCACAAGGGTGGAGGGCGCGCCCCCTAGGGTGCCCCCCTGGCCTGTGAGTCCCTCGGGAACCCTCCTGACGTGAAACCGACGCCAAAAATCCTATAAATCACGAAACCCCCAGAATGAAACCTAGATCGGGAGTTCCGCCACCGCAAGCCTCCGAGTCCATGAAAAACCAATCTAAGCCCGTTCCGGCACCCTGCCGGAGGGGTAAATCATCACCGGAGGGCACCTTCATCATCCCGGCGGTCTCCATGACGAGGAGGGAGTAGTTCACCCTCGGGGCTGAGGGTATGTACCAGTAGCTATGTGTTTGATCTCTCTCTCTCTCTCTTGTGTTCTTGATTTGGCACGATCTTGATGTACCGCGAGCTTTGTTACTATAGTTGGATCATATGGTGTCCCCCCCCCCTCTACCTTCTGGTGATGAATTGAGTCTTGCTCTTTGAGGTTTCCTTATGTTGGATTGAGTATTGGATTTGAGAACACTTGATGTATGTCTGGCGATGGGATATCTGTGGTGACAACGGGATGTTCTATTGATTCACTTGATGTATGTTTTGGCACTCAACTCGCGGATTCCCGAGGTGACATTGGGGTAATCTATGCGTAGGGGTTGATGCACGTTTTCGTCCTAAGTTCTCCGATAGAAACTTTGGAGTGATTCTTTGTCGCGCGTTGAGGGATTGTTATATGATCCAATTATGTTATCATTGTTGAGAGAACTTGCACTAGTGAAAGTATGAACCCTAGGCCTTGTTTTCAAGCATTACAATACCATTTTTGCTCACTTTTGTTACTAGTTACCTTGCTGTTTTTATTTATTCAGATTATAAAAATATATTTCTACCATCCATATTACACTTGTATCACCATCTCTTCGCCGAACTAGTGCACCTATATAATTTACCATTGTATTGGGTGTGTTGGGGACACAAGAGACTCTTTGTTATTTGGTTGCAGGGTTGTTTGAGAGAGACCATCTTCATCCTAGACCTCCCACGGGTTGATAAACCTTAGGTCCTCCACTTGAGGGAAATTTGCTACTGTCCTACAAAACTCTGCGCTTGGAGGCCCAACACGAGTCTACAAGAAGAAGGTTGCGTAGTAGACATCACACATACCTTTCTGCTAATCCGGTTTTCCATGCACAGACTAAGCACATTGAGGTTGTCTTTTATTTTGTACGGGAGCGTGTGGCAAGTAAAGCTTTGGAGATACGTGCTACTTCTTGAGCTTGCATTGGTTTTTCCCTTGAAGAGGAAAGGGTGATCCAGCAAAGTCGAGATAAGTATTTCCCTCAGTTTGAGAACCAAGGTATCAATCCAGTAGGAGGTACAAGCAAGTCTCCAATCTATGCACCTGCACAAACAATCAAACACTTGCACCCAACGCGATAAAGGGGTTGTCAATCCCTTCACGGTCACTTGCAAGGATGAGATCTGATAGAGATAGATATAAAAGATTACTAAAATGTAAAACAAAATAAAACTCAGTGAGGTATTTTTGGGTTTTTTGGTTTATAGATATGAAAATATATGATGGAAAATAGACCCGGGTGCCATAGGTTTCACTAGAGACTTCTCTCTTGAAAGAAAACATACTGTGGGTGAACAAATTACTGTCGAGCAATTGATAGAAAAGCGCAAAGTTATGACGATAACCAAGACAATGATTATGAATATAGGCATCACGTTTGTGTCAAGTAGACCGAAATGATTCTGCATCTACTACTATTGCTCTACACATCGACCGCTATCCAGCATGCCTCTAGAGTATTAAGTTCATAAGAACGGAGTAACGCTTTAAGTAAGTTGACATGATGTAGAGGGATAAACTCAAGCAATATGATATAAACCCCATCTTTTTATCCTTGATGGCAACAATACAATACGTGCCTCGCTACCCCTTCTGTCACTGGGTGAGGACACCGCAAGATTGAACCCAAAACTAAGCACCTCTCCCATTGCAAGAAAAACCAATCTAGTTGGCCAAACCAAACTGATAATTCAAAGAGAAATACAAAGATATTTCATCATGCATATAAGAATTCAGAGAAGATTCAAATAATATTCATAGATAATCTGGTCATAAATCCACAATTCATTGAATCTCGACAAACACACCGCAAAACAATATTACATCGGATAGATCCCCAAGAACATCGAGGAGAACATTGTATTGAAGATCAAAGAGAGAGAAGAAGTTATCTAGCTACCAGCTATGGACCCGTACGTCTGTGGTAAACTACTCACGCTTCATCGGAAGGGCAATAGGATTGACGTAGAAGCCCTCCGTGATCGAATCCCCCTTCGACAGGGTGCCAAAAAAGGTCCCAAGATGGGATCTCATGAGGTGAGAGGCTTGGGGCAGCGGGAAAGTATTTTGGTGGACGCTTCTGGTGGTTTGGGAATATTTCTGAATTTATAGGCCAAAGATTAGGGTTGGAGGACTCCCATGGGGCCCACAAGCCAGGGGCGCCCCCCTAGGGCGCGCCCCTGAGGCTTGTCGTCGCCTCGGGACTCCTCTAACCTCGTCTCCAAGTCCTACGGGTGTCTTCTGGTTCAAGAAAAATCATCACGGAAGTTTTATTCCATTTGGACTCCGTTTGATATTCCTTTCTGAAAAAGCAAAAACAAGGAAAAAAACAGCAACTGTCACTGGGCACTAGGTTAATAGGCTAGTCCCAAAAAATGATATAAAATAGCATATTAATGCATATAAAACATCCAAAACAGATAATATAATAGCATGGAACAATAAAAAATTATAGATACGTTGGAGACGTATCAAGCATCCCCAAGCTTAATTCCTACTCGTCCTCGAGTAGGTAAATGATAAAAACAGAATTTAATGCTACCTAACATATTTATCCATGTAATCTTCTTTATTGTGGCATGAATATTCAGATCCATAAGATTCAAAACAAAAGTTTAATATTGACATAAAAACAGTAATACTTCAAGCATACTAATAAAGCAATCATGTCTTCTCAAAATAACATGGCAAAAGAAAGTTTTCCCTACAAAATCATATAGTCTGGCTATGCTCCATCTTCATCACACAAAATATTTCATCATGCACAACCCCGGTATTAGCCAAGCAATTGTTTCATACTTTTATGTTCTCAAACCTTTTCAACTTTCACGCAATACATGAGTGTGAGCCATGGATATAGCACTATAGGTGAAATAGAATAAGGTGGTTGTGGAGAAGACAAAAAGAAGGAGAAAGACTCACATCAACTTGTCGTATTAACGGGCTATGAAGATGCCCATCAATAGATATCAAAGTGAGTGAGTAGGGATTGGCATGCAACGGATGCACTAGAGCTATAAGTGTATGAAAGCTCAAAAATAAACTAAGTGGGTGTGCATCCAACTTGCTTGCTCACGAAGACCAAGGGCAATTTGAGGAAGCCCATCATTGGAATATACAAGCCAAGTTTTATAATGAAAAATTCCCACTAGTATATGAAAGTGACAAAATAGGAGACTCACTATCATGAAGACCATGGTGCTACTTTGAAGCACAAGTGTGGAAAAAGGATAGTAACATTGTCCCTTCTCTCTTTTCTCTCATTTTTTGCTTTTTTTGTTTGGGCTTCTTTGGCCTCTTTTTTTATTTGGGCTTGTTTGGCCTCTTTTATTTTCTTTAAAGTCCGGAGACTCATCCCAACTTGTGAGGGAATCATAGCTTCCATCTTCCTTTCCTCACATGGGACAATGCTCTAATAATGATGATCATCACACTTTTATTTAATTACAACTCAATGCTAGCACAAAATATGACTCTATGAATGCCTCATGCATATGAGAACAATATGACAATGATAGTGTCATAATAAACGGAACGATGGAAGTTGCATGGCAATATATCTTGGAATAGCTATGGAAATGCCATAATAGGTAGGTAGGGTGGCTGTTTTGAGGAAGGATATGATGGGTTTAATGCACCGACGAAAGTTGCGCGGTCCTAGAGAGGCTAGCAATAGTGGAAGGGTGAGAGTGCGTATAATCCATGTACTCAACATTAGTCATAAAGAAATCACATACTTATTGCAAAATTCTATTAGTTATCGAAACAAAGTACTACACGCATGCTCCTAGGGGATGGGTTGGTAGGAGTTAACCATCGCGCGATCCCGACTTCCACACAAAGGAAGACAATCAAAAAATAAATCATGTTCCGACTTCATCACATAACGGTTCACCATATGTGCATGCTACGGGAATCACAAACTTTAACACAAGTATTTCTACAACTTCACTATTACTCACTAGCATGACTCTAATATCAACCTCTTTATATCTCAATACAAATGCAAGGAATCAAACTTCTCATAGTATTCAATGCTCTTTATATGAAAGTTTTTATTATATCCCTCTTGGATGCCCATCGTATTAGGACTAAATTCATAACCTAAGAAAATTACCATGTTGTTTAGATACTCTCAAAATAATATAAGTGAAGCATGAGATTTCAATAATTTCTATAAAATAAAGCCACGGCCGTGCTCTAAAAAGATATAAATGAAGCACTAGAGCAGAAACTGCCTAGCTCAAAAGATATAAGTGAAGCACATAGAATATTCTAATAAATTCACGATTCATGCGTGTCCCTCTCAAAAGGTGTGTACAGTAAGGATGATTCTGGCAAACTAAAAAGCAAAGACTCATATCATACAAGACGCTCCAAGCAAAACACATATCATGTGGTGAATAAAAATATAGCCTCAAGTAAATTTACCGATGGATTGAAGACGAAAGAGGGGATGCCATCTGGGGCGTCCCCAGTTGGTTGGCCTTGAATATTACCGTGGGGTGCCTTGGGCATCCCCAAGCTTAGGCTCTTTCCACTCCTTATTCCGTTGCCCATCAAATCTTTACCCAAAACTTCACAACACAAAACTCAACAGAAAACTCATAAGCTCCGTTTGTATAAGAAAAGAAAATCACCACTTTTAGGTACTATTGTGAACTCATTCTTTATTTATATTGGTGTAATATCTACTATATTCCAACTTCTCCATGGTTCATACCCCCTGATACTACCCATAGATTCATCAAAATAAGCAACCAACACAATGAAAACAGAATCTGTCTAAAACACAACAGTCTGTAGTAATCAAGAAACTTCGTATACTTTTGTAACTCCAAAAATTCTGAAAAATTAGAACAACTTGGGAAATTTGTATATAAATCTTGGTAAAAAATTCAGGTCAAAAGCACGTTTATGTGAGTTTTCAAAATTGTTTCACTGAGCGCAAAAGTTTCTGTTTTTCAGCAAGATCAAATCAACAATCTTCCAAACTATCCCAAAGGTCTTACTTGGCACAAACACTAAATTAAAACATGAAAACACATCTAACCAGAGGCTAGATGATATATTTATCTAAAAACATGAAATAAAAATATTGGTTGTCTTCCAACAAGCGCTTTTATTTAAAGCCTTTTAGCTAGACATTGAGATTTCGATGATCCTCACATGAAGACAAGAATTGAAGCACAAAGAGAGCATCATATAGCATGTGAAAAACAAGTTTAAGTCTAACATACTTCCTATGCATAGGCATTTTATAAGCAAACAAATTATCACGACAAGCAAAAACTAGCATATGCAAGCAAGAAGAATAAAACATAGACAGCCTCAACATGAAGAGAGGTAATTTGGTAACATGAGAATTTCTACAACCATATTTTCCTCTCCCATAATAATTGCATGTAGGATCATATTCAAATTCAACAATATAGCTATCACATAACATATTCTCTACATAATCCATATGCATGCAAAGTTGACACTCTTCCAAAATAGTGGGATTTTCATCAACTAAAGTCATGACCTTTCCAAACCCACTTTTATCAAAAATTTCATAATATTGAACATTTTGCAAATATGTGGGATCTAAAGTTGAAACTCTTCCAAAACCACTTTCAATATTATTGCAAACATTATTATCAATCTCATATTCATCATGTGGCTTAAATAAATTTTCAAGATCATAAGAAGAATCACCCCAATCATGATCATTGCAACTAGTAGTAGACATAGCAAAATTAGCATCGCCAAGCTTAGGGTTTTGCATATCATTAACACAACTGACATTAATAGAATTTATAATAACATCATTGCAATCATGCTTTTCATTCAAGGAGCTATCATGAATCACTTTATAATTTTCTTCTTTCAACACTTCATCACAATTTTTAAATTCACAAATTTCAAGCAAAACCTCATAAAGATAATCTAGTGCACTCAACTCACTAGCAATTGGTTCATCATAATTGGATCTTTAAAAAACATTAGCAAGTGTGAAAGAGCATGCGGTGCCCCCATGTTTGGTTTTGGTAATTGATGACAATCTCTATGGACTAATGGTTGCCTTGAGTTATATTTGAAGGATTTGTCCATAGGCATTTCTTGAAGTCCATGTGTTGGTTTCAAGGAGTTTATGTGGTGACCAAGGTGTTATATTTGAAGGATTTGTCCATAGGCATTTCTTGAAGTCCATGTGTTGGTTTCAAGGAGTTTATGTGGTGACCAAGGTGTTATTAAGGAATTATCCAAAGATTGGTCATGTGAGAGTTGAGCTTATTGCAAGCATGTCTTGAAGAAGAAGATTGTGTGATCATTCATGTTTAACTTCAAGACATCATCCAAATGAAGAGAGTTGGAAAGAGTCAAGGTTGATCAAGACTAAGTCAAGAGTGAATCAAGTTGATCAACACACAAAGCGCACAAGATGTACCGAGAGGGATCAAGCGATCCCATGGTGTGGTGAGCATTGTCAATTACGCTTTGTGTACTAACCCATGATCTTCGTGAGAGTTCTTTGTGGGGTTAGGTTGCGGTGTGCAAGTTCAAGTGAAGCATCATGAAGAGATCAAATGCTTGAAGCTTGCCGTCCATTGTGGTGACAATGGACTTGTGAAGATGTTGTGGTGTGCAAGTTCAAGTGAAGCATCATGAAGAGATCAAATGCTTGAAGCTTGCCGTCCATTGTGGTGACAATGGACTTGTGAAGATGTGCGGAAGAGTGGCTCACCCATAGTGGAGCATGGGGGAGCAATCAACTAGTCTTCATCGAGCCAACGCAACCAAGAAAGGTGGTCCAACTTGAGGGAGTCAAGATCGTCATCATCTAGCTCAAGTGGACCATGTGCAAGGCAAAGGTTTGCTCTTGATAGGTTTTCTATTTTACCGGTCTCATGATGGTAGGTGGGAGACCGGGTTATAGGATCGATTGCCGTACTATCAAGGGGGGCTCTCGATGAGTAGCTTGATCGTATCGTTCATAGAGAGCTCAAACCATTGCATCCTTGCATCATCTTTATTGGTTCTTCTCTTTGTGAGTTTTGGAGCTTATGGTCATCTTGATGACAAGCTCGAGTTCATCGAAAACGGAGTTCACTCGCATCTTCTATGATGTTTTCGATGTTGGAGGTTATGCCGGTTCTTCTCGGTTGGAGGTTTCACTCCTCTATTTGTTGGCATACCTCCCCTGCCTCTTCTTACTATAACCAACAAGCTTGAGTTTGCTCAATTCGGAGCTCATATGCAGAAGTTATGGCAGTTTTGGTTTCCTAGCGGTAGTACCGCGGGCCGGAGCGGTAGTACCGCTTGGGTGCTACAAGCGGTAGTACCGCTCTAGAGCGGTAGTACCGCTCCTGAGCGGTAGTACCGCTGGTAGCCCCCAGCCGTAGTACCGCTGCGGTCTCGTGCTAGTACCGCCTCGATTCGAGGGGTCTTTTTTCGTGTCGGGTTTTACGGTACTAGCCACGGCAGTGGGGGCCGTTGTACCGCTCGTATGCGGTAGTACCGCCCTGCCACCGCGGTAGTACCGCTCTGGGCCCAGCGGTAGTACCGCGAGGGGAAGCGGTAGTACCACTTATAGGGGCAAGCGGTAGTACCGCTGGCCAAGCGGTAGTACCGCTCTCTGCGGGGCTGAAGTGGGGGTAACGGTTGGATTGTTCCCCCCACTATATAAGGGGGTCTTCTTCCCCATTCTACTTTATCTCTTGAGCTCGTGTTCTTCCCCCATTGTTGACCTTCTTCGAGCTTGCTAACTCTCAATCCCTCCATGGATTCTTTCTAGTTTTTGAGGGAAAAGAGAGAGGAGATCTAGATCCACATTTCCACCAATCACTTTCTCCTCTATGTGAGGGGAACCCATTGGATCTAGATCTTGGAGTTCTTGGTGTTCTCCTTCTTGTTCTTCCTCTCATTTTCCTCCCTAGCATTAGTTGCTTCGGTGGGATTTGAGAGAGAAGGACTTGGGCACTCCGTGTGCCCTTGCCATTGCATTTGGTGCATCGGTTTGAGTTCTCCACGGTGATACGTGGAAGTTACAAGTTGAGAAGCTTATTACTCTTGGGTGCTTGGTGCCCTTGAGCTTGTTCCTCTTGGGTGCTTGGGCGCCCTAGACGGTTGGTGGTGTTCAGAGCTCAATCATTGTGGTGTAAAGCTCCGGGCAAGCGTCGGGGTCTCCAATTAGGTTGTGGAGATCGCCCCGAGCAATTTGACGGGTACCGGTGACCGCCCCCAAGGGTTGCCAAAGTGTACGGGTTCGGTGACCGCCCCCAAGGGTTGCCATTTGTACGGGTTCGGTGACCGCCCTCAAGGGTCCCTTAGTGGAATCACGACATCTTGCATTGTGCGAGGGCGTGAGGAGATTACGGTGGCCCTAGTGGCTTCTTGGGGAGCATTGTGCCTTCACACCGCTCCAAACGGAGATTAGCATCCGCAAGGGTGTGAACTTCGGGATACATCGTCGTCTCCGCGTGCCTCGGTTATCTCTTAACCGAACCCTTTACTTACGCACTTTACTTTGTGATAGCCATATTGTTTCTTGTCATATATCTTGCTATCACTTAGTTGTTTATCTTGCTTAGCATAAGTTGTTGGTGCACATAGGTGAGCCTAGTTGTTGTAGGTTTGTGCTTGTCAAATTAACCGCTAGGTTTATTCCGCATTTGTTCAAGCCTAAACCGTAATTATTTTAAAGCGCCTATTCACCCCCCCCTCTAGGCGACATCCACGATCTTTCAAAGTGGATGATGATCCATAAACCTATTCTTCTCTTTTCCAATAAATACACCTTTATCGCAAGCAAACGTTCAAACAAACCAAGTAAGACATTAAGGCAAACGGAAAGAAGGCAAATATTTTTTTGTTTTTCTGAAATCGTTTTAGAAGTGGGGGAGAGGAAGACGAGAGGCAAATGGCGAATAATGTAATGCAAGAGATAAGAGTTTATGATGGGTACTTGGTAGGCTTGATGTAGAATCTCCCCGGCAATGGCGCCCAAAATTCTTCCTGCTACTTCTTGAGCTTGCGTTGGTTTTTCCCTTGAAGAGGAAAGGGTGATGCAGCAAAGTAAAGATACGTATTTCCCTCAGTTTGAGAACCAAGGTATCAATCCAGTAGGAGGTACAAGCAAGTCTCCAGTCTATGCACCTGCACAAACAATCAAACACTTGCACCCAACGCGATAAATGGGCTGCCAATCCCTTCACGGTCACTTGCAAGGATGAGATCTGATAGAGATAGATATAAAAGATTACTAAAACGTAAAACAAAATAAAAGTAAATAAAACTCAGCGAGGTATTTTTGGATGTTTTGGTTTATATATCTGAAAATATATGATGGAAAATAGACCCGAGGGCCATAGGTTTCACTAGAGGCTTCTCTCTTGAAAGAAAACATACGGTGGGTGAACAAATTACTGTCGAGCAATTGATAGAAAAGCGCAAAGTTAAGAAGATAACCAAGACAATGATTATGAATATAGGCATCACGTCCCTGTCAAGTATACCGAAACAATTCTGCATCTACTACTATTACTCCACACATCGACCGCTATCCATCATGCATCTAGAGTATTAAGTTCATAAGAACGGGGTAACGCTTTTAAGTAAGATGACATGATGTAGAGGAATAAACTCAAGCAATATGATATAAACCCCATCTTTTTATCCTTGATGGCAACAATACAATATGTGCCTCGCTACTCCTTCTGTCACTGGGTGAGGACACCGCAAGATTGAACCCAAAACTAAGCACCTCTCCCATTGCAAGAAAAACCAATCTAGTTGGCTCAACCAAACCGATAATTTGAAGAGAAATACAAAGATATTTAATCATGCATATAAGAATTCATAAAAGATTCAAATAATATTCATAGATAATCTGATCATAAATCCACAATTCGTCGGATCTCGACAAACACACCGCAAAAGAATATTACATCAGATAGATCCCCAAGAACATCGAGGAGAACATTGTATGGAAGATCAAAGATAGAGAAGAAGCCATCTAGCTACTAGCTATGGAATCGTAGGTCTGCGGTAAACTACTCACGCTTCGTCGGAAGGGCAATAGGGTTGACGTAGAAGCCCTCCGTGATCGAATCCCCCTCTGGCAGGGTGCCGGAAAAGGTCCCAAGATGGGATCTCACGAGGTCAGAGGCTTGCGGCGGTGGAAAAGTATTTTGGTGGACGCTTCTGGTGGTTTGGGAATATTTCTGAATTTATAGGTCAAAGGTTAGGATTGGAGGACTCCCGTGGGGCCCACAAGCCAGGGGGGCGCGTCCCCCCCAGGGCGTGCCCCTGAGGCTTGTCGTTGCCTCGGGACTCCTCTGACTTCATATCCAAGTCCTACCACTATTGGAATCAGCTTCTTTGTTGTCCGCCATGGCAGACGGCAAAGGCATAGATCACGGACGACAAACTTCTTTGCCGTCTGCTAGCGGACGACAAACTGTCCGGATGAACACGTGCCGGCAAAGGATTATTCTGTCCGCCATCCGAGGCCAGCAGACGGCAAAGACAGCGGACGGCAGTGCGGTGGCGTGAGAGCCGTTAGGGGGTTAACGACGCTCTTTGTCGTCTGCCAGCGGACGGCAAAGAGTCGAAGCTCTATGCCGTCCGCTGACAGATGGCAAAGAGCTCAGCTAGGCAGCACTGGGAAGCTACCATGTGTCCAGCTATGCCGTCCGCCAGCAGTCGGCAAAGAGGTTTGAATCTTTGCCGTCTGCTGGCAGACGGCATAGCTGGTCACTTTGCCGTCTGCCAGCAGACAGCAAAATGACCAAATAGGCAGCGAGTGTTCCTAGTTTGCACAGGTGACTGCCACGTGTCCTCTTTGCCGTCTGCTAGCATACGGCAAAGAGGCTATATATCCCCTGTTTTTATTTAAATCCCATTAATTAGACATGGTTTCAAACACAGATATACATGCATACATATCCAACAGCATGTCCAACAACATATTTCATCAAATCTAACAACATAGTTCAACAAAGTCCAACATATCCATATATACATAACCAGAAACAAGTTTCCAACAACATATCCAAACAAGTTTTCATAAACAACAAGGAAGCACCAGAAGAATAGTACACTCCATGAATCCAAGCTTCCTCATGTAAAGCAAATCTGCAAATTGGGAAAGATGAAAGTTAGAAGAAGAAGAAGAAGAAGAAGAAGATTTTTTTCTTCTCTTTCTTTTTCTCCTCTCCTCTTCTTTATCTTCTTCTTCTTCTAACTAAGGTAGGTAAAAATGTCATTTTATTGCTAAGCTAGGTAAAAATGCTAAGTGTAGGTCATTTTAGAGCCAAGCTAGGTAAATAGGTCATTTTGGAGCTTAGTAAGGTTATTATGTCATTTTCGAGGAAAATAAGCTAAGTCTATATCATTTTGGAGCTAACAAAGATTATCATGCCATTTTTTACCTAAGTATGCTAAGTATGTCATAAATGAACTGAATAAGCTAAGTATAGCTCATTTTTTATCTAACTTAGGTAATTATGCCATTTAGGAGGAAAACAAGCTAATTATCCATTGTAAGCAAAACACTAGAGAAAACTTACCCTCATCACAACAAATGTGATAAAGATCGCAACTAAGGTAACAATTGATCCAACGGCATAATGATACCAAGCCTCATTATCAATGGCATATTTTCTAATCTTCTTAAGCTTCAGGCGCATTGCATCCATCTTCAAGCGCATTGCATTCATCTTCATCTTGTGATCATCGATGACATCGGCAACATACAACTCCAATGTCATCTTCTCTTCTTCAATTCTTTTAATTTTTTCTTTCAAACACTCATTTTATTTTTCAACTAAATTTAACTTCTCGACAAGAGGGTCCGTTTCAAATTCCGGTTCACATACCTCCTAGATTAAAATATCTCTATGTCAACTTGATGGCCATAATTGTCATAAATGCGAAATGCAACAAATAGTTATGAAAGAGAATTTACCACATCCGAATCATAAAGCGGGCGAGGGCCGACCGGGACGGACATCAAGACCATGGCACTATGTATAAGAAACAATTATACAAAGTAAGAAAATTATAAATACCAACTATATAAATCATACAATCATACAAATAACTATATAAATCAAGTACAACATAAAAATTTGAATACCTAATAATCACTATCGGTAATGACGTGCTCATCATCATCATTAATAAAAGCATCATCATCATCACTATCGGTAATGACGTGCTCATCATCATCATTAATAAATGCATCATCATGTGGAAGGCCACCTTTACGTAATCGTTCAAGCATTGACAGGTCATCTGCAGCAGCAACTTCTTCTTCTTCCGGCTCTTCTTATTCCGGCTCAGGGGTGAAGTCGGATTCACTATCGTTGTCTACTTCAATGTTCTGGGGTGGAGTAGAGCGGTTCTTGAAACGTTTTTTTGGAAAGACGTGTTTTTTGGAAGAATTCTCCTTCGTCATATGTGTCTTGGTTAATGTGAGGTTCATAATCCTTTTCATTGGGGGGAGGTGGTCTAACACGTGCCGGCACTTCATAAATGACATCCCAACCACTGAGATTTGGATCACTTTGACAGGCCCACGGTAGATAGAAAACTTGGGTTGCCCGTTGAGCCGTAATATAGACATCAGGAACATCCAAATGGGTGCTTTGTTTGATTTTGACTAGCCCTATATGTTCATGAGTCCTTCTAGTCTCCCTCGGCTGGAACCAATAACATCTGAAGACTACGACGTTTGGTGGGTTTTCACCATAGAATTCAAGTTCATAAATTGCTTCAACTCTTCCATAATACTCGATACCTCCTTCGCCGATAGCAGAGACACAACAATTTGTAGACTTTCGGTCGGCCATAGATATCTCTTTGCCATAGGTACGAAAGCGATACCCATTGATGTCGTATTTGTCAAATGAACGGACCTTATAGTCAAAACCATTAGCTACTTGTCTTAATTCGGCATCCATAATCTCTGAATTAGCCTACAAGTTTAATACGAAAGGATTGTTGCATTAGTCGCAAATTAGCCAAAGAAATGAAAGGGTCTAATGGAAATTACCGTTTTTTGAACCAAGAGATGAAACCGGGATATTCGGCTCCTTGTTTTGCCAGAAGCTCATACTCTTCGACGGAATTCTTTTGGATCACTGCTCCATACGAGAATATGGCGACGTATCGACTGCATCAAATATCCAGGAATAAGAGAAGTTGAAAGGAATTAGAAGTTGTGAAACAATGTACCGAGATCTTACTCGATGTACGGCCGCACTTCTGTTAGGTTGTTGAAGAGATACAGCGAAATAGTCCGCCATTCTTCAACATCCAACCTTACTAGTTTCCAACCACTGGCTGGTGCGAGATTCCCTTTGAATAATCTGAGTTGGATTGACCCGTTTGAGGTTCGTCAGCATTGTACCGAGGCTTCAGATTATGCAAATGACGATTTTTGGCTTCGTAGTGTGCTGTCATGAAGTTTGCCGCCTCCTCAGTGATGAATGCCTCCACCATCGATGCTTCTATTCTACGTTTATTTTTACATTTTGCTCGAAGCATCTTCTGCATCCTCTCAGTTGAGTAGCACCAACGATTTTGCACAGCCCCCCCCCCCAATCGTGCCTCGGTCGGGAGATGCAAAATCAAGTGTTGCATTGGATTAAAGAAGCTTGGCGGAAAGATCATCTCTAACTTGCAGATCAACTCCGGCGCCAACTGTTCCATTTCTTCTAGGAGGCCAGGCGATAGTTCTTTCGCACAAAGAACACGGAAGAAATAGCTTAGCTCTGCCAGTACTAGCCATTCATCCTCAGGGATGAAGCCACGCAACATCACCGGCATTATCCGCTCAATCCATATGTGCCAATCATGACTTTTTAGACCAAATATTTTCAATTTTTGAAGACTCGCTCCCCTCTTTAGATTTGTTGCAAACCCATCGGGGAACATCAACTGCATTTTCACCCACAAAATAATTTCCTTCATAGCTGGCCTTCCAAGATTGAACCATGCCTTTCGCTTCGTCCAGTTCCCCTTTCCTTTCGGTTCTTTCATGTTTTGTAACGGCTATCACATAGCTCCTCTTGATCGACTCTAGCCTTAGTATTATCCTTTGATTTCCCCTCTATGCCGAACAATGTACCAAAAATGGCTTCGGCGATATTCTTTTCAGTGTGCATCACGTCGATGTTGTGTGGGCAAAGGAGGTCTTTGAAGTAAGGCAGATCCCAGAAGCATGTCTTGTGAGTCCAAGCGTGTTCCTTATTATACCCCTTGAAATACCTTGGACGCTCTGGATCTAGCTCGAGAGCGTTTAACTGATCTAGGGTCTGTTGGCCTGTCAATGCAGGTGGTGCAGAGTGTTTGACAACTCTACCTTTGATGAAGTTCTTCTTGTCTTTCCTGAACTTATGGCCAGGATGTAGAAACGGTCTATGCAAGTCGAAGCAACTATACTTGTGCCCTGCCATCAGCCAACGAAACTCAAGAGCTCCCTTGCATGTGGGGCACGGGAACCTTCCATGCACACACCAGCCAACGAATTGCGCATACGCCGGGAAGTCATGCGTCGAGTACATGTACCAGGCACGCATTATGAAGTTCTCTTTGCTAAAGGCGTCGTATGTCTTGAACCCATTATCCCAAGCTTCTTGCAATTCGTCCTTAAGCGGCTGCATGTACACATTCATATTCTTCCTCGGATAGTTGGGCCCTGGAATTATCAACGTCAGGAAAATGTTCTTTCTTTGCATAATCTGCCCGGGGGGGGGGGGGGAGATTGAGTGGAATGACAAACACGGGCCAACAGCTGTATGGGGTTGCCATCTGACCAAACACACTGAACCCATCTGTGCTGACGGCGACTCAAAGATGCCTTGGATCTGCCTTTTTTCCTTATGTAATGCATCGAAGCGCTTCCACGCTTTACCATCCGATGTGTGCACCATCATCACATTCCCATCCGCATCTAGTTCGGTTCTTTTGCCCGTTTTGTGCCATGTCATCTGTCTGGCTGTCTCTTCGACCATGAAAAGACGTTGAAGTCTTGGTACGATTGGCATATACCAAAGGACATTAACGGGTATTTTGGTCTGCGTCTTCTCACCCATACCGTTGTCTACCACAACATACCTGGAAGAATTGCAAATGGGACAATAGTTCAAGTCCTCATACTGAAGCCTAAATAAGACACATCCTTTCTCACAGGCATGTATCTTCTCATAGCGCATCTTAAGAGCACGGAGGATTTTGTCTGACTGGTACAGGTTTGGAGGTAGCACATGGCCTTTGGGTAGAAATCGTCTGAATACTGTCATCATCGCGTCGTAGCATTCTCTGCCCAAGTTGAATTGAGCCTTCAAAGCCATTATTTGTGAGATGGCATCCAGCTGACAAAGCTCAGTGTGCTCGTGGAGAGGACGTTTTGAGGACTCCAACATTTCAGTGAAGGACTTTGCAGATTCCTCCATCTCCTCGCCCGAGTCCCGAGCATCGTCAAAGTCTTGCACCATGTCTGCGGTCCCGGTACCATGCTCGTCGGTGCAACGACGAACCACCTCGGCTCTGGCACGTTGGGCAGACTCACCATGTAATGTCCAGACCGTGTAACCAGGCGTAAAACCAAACTTCTATTGGAAATATGCCCTAGAGGCAATAATAAAATGGTTATTATTATATTTCCTTGTTCATGATAATTGTCTATTGTTCATGCTATAATTGTGTTATCCGGAAATCGTAATACATGTGTGAATACATAGACCACAACATGTCCCTAGGCCTCTAGTTGACTAGCTCGTTGATCAATAGATGGTTACGGTTTCCTGACCATGGACATTGGATGTCATTGATAACGGGGTCACATCATTTGGAGAATGATGTGATCAACAAGACCCAATCCTAAGCATAGCACTAGATCGTGTAGTTCGTTTGCTAAAGCTTTTCTAATGTCAAGTATCATTTCCTTAGACCATGAGATCGTGCAACTCCCGGATGCCGTAGGAATGCTTTGGGTGTACCAAACGTCACAACGTAACTGGGGTGACTATAAAGGTGCACTGCAGGTATCTCCGAAAGTGTGTGTTGGGTTGGCACGGATCGAGAATGGGATTTGTCACTCCGTATGACGGAGAGGTATCTCTGGGCCCACTCGGTAATGCATCATCATAATGAGCTCGATGTGACCAAGTAGTTGATCACGGGATCATGCATTACGGAACGAGTAAAGTGACTTGCCGGTAACGAGATTGAACGAGGTATTGGGATACCGATGATCGAATCTCGGGCAAGTAACGTATCGATTGACAGAGGGAATTGTATACGGGATTGCTTGAATCCTCGACATCGTGGTTCATCCGATGAGATCATCGTGGAACGTGTGGGAGCCAACATGGGTATCCAGATCCCGCTGTTGGTTATTAGCTAGAGAGGTGTCTCGGTCATGTCTGCATGATTCCCGAACCCGTAGGGTCTACACACTTAAGGTTCGATGATGCTAGGGTTATAAGGAAGGTTTGTATGTGATTACTGAATGTTGTTCGGAGTTCCGGATGAGATCCCGGACGTCGCGAGGAGTTCCAGATTGGTCCGGAGGTGAAGATTTATATATGGGAAGTCATCATACGGTCACTGGAAGGGTTCGGGGGTTTATCGGTATTGTACCGGGACCACCGAAGGGGTTCCGGGGGTCCACCGGGAGGGTCCACCTGCCCCGGAGGGCTCTATGGGCTGTATGTGGAAGGGAACCAGCCCCTAAGTGGGCTGGGCGCCATCCCCTAGGGCCCATGCGCCTAGGGTTGGGGGGGACCCTAAAGGGGGCGCCCCCTTGGCTTGGGGGGCAAGCCCCCTCCCCCTTGGCCGCCGCCCCCCTCTAGATCCATCTGGAGGGGGCCGGCCCCCCTTCCCCTTCACCCGAGGGGTAGAGGGAGGGCAGTCGCACCACATCCAAGGCGCAGCCCCTCCCCTCCCCAACACCTCTCCTCCTCCGCGTGAGCTTGGCGAAGCCCTACCGGAGAACTGCCACTCCACCACCACCACGCCGTCGTGCTGCTGTTGGAGCCTGCTTCCTCAACCTCTCCGTCCTCCTTGCTGGATCAAGGCGCGGGAGACATCACCGGGTTGCACGTGTGTTGAACGCGGAGGCGCCGTTGTTCGGTGCTTGGATCGGATTCTGCCGCGATCTGAATCGCTACGTGTACGACTCCTCCAACCGCGTTCTTGCAACGCTTCCGCATTGCGATCTTCAAAAGTATGAAGATGCACTCCCCTCTCGTTGCTAGTAAACTCCATAGATTGATCTTGGTGATGCGTAGAAATTTTTTAATTTCTGCAACGATCCCCAACAACTTCTGCAGGTCTTTACTCATTTCAAGCTCGTCCCTCTTTTTATAGTTGTCGCAACGGGCACAGGGGCACCAGCTTAATTCCTGGCCGTTTGCAAATGCGGCTCTAACAAACCCCTTGGTTTTTGTTAACCATTCCTCGGTCCAAACTTTCTGACTAGTGTAACCGGTGTACATCCATGCACGATCACTCATATTGACTTTCTACTGGACACACAAGAAATATATACATAATTAAGCAAACCATATCCATCAGTTAATGGAGTTTGTCAGTTTTATTACGTCCATGCAACCTACACGCTAATAGGTAAAGATAGGTCCTAATCCCACCCGAGTATGTGTAGATTGGGTTCGTTTTCCCATGCTCTGCTCCGGATCCGACGCAAAATTTCGGCAGCACCTCCCCGCTGTTCTCCTGATACACGTCTCGGCAATAAGCAGAGAGGATGTGTACCCGGAGAACAACAAGGAGGCACTGACGAAATTCTGCATCGGATCCGGAGCAGAGCATATGGGAAAACGAACCCAATCTACACATACTCGGGCTGTCCATGGATAACGTTGGACAATTCAAAAGAATCACGATTATAAATATGCAAATGCATGCATATTTATAGATGTAACCCTTTCGAACGGGAGACGCATAGTGGTTACGCATACTGATGATTGACACCTATAGCTAGCAAGTTTCATCGGGAGATGTCATTTGTGCTCACCAACGAACGCAGGGGCGGAGCTTGTCGAACACTAGACCATCGCAGCGACGAAATAACTGCACATTTAAATCCAAAGATGAGTAACATAGCAATTTTGTTTCTTCCGTTGACCTAACTAAATATTGAAAACAGGATGAGCGGGTTAGGGGGTCCTTGGCGTCGATGGAACCCTAAATAGCAAGTCTCATCGATGCGAGATACATGTGGCGCTCGGTGTTGAACACTAGATCCACATTCCACAAGTGAAGCCGGCGCCCGGCGTCCGGCAACAATAGTTCTGGTGGCCGATGACGGTCGAACACCATCGCGAATTTGTCTGGCAGCCTCTGCGATGAGGATTAAAGCCAAATTTTGAAATTTCAAACAACCAAACCGACCTGAGTCAGTTTGGGTGTTCCAAGTTTCAACACTTTCCTTTTAATCGTTATCGCAGAGGCTGCCAGACAAATTTGCGATGGTGTTCGACCGCCATCGACGCCGAGAACAGTTGCTTTGGGACGCCGGACGTCGGCGTCACTTGTGGGACATGGATGTAGTGTTCGACACCGATGGCCACATGTATCTCGCACCGACGATATACTTGCTATTTAGGGTTCCATCGACACCGAGAAACCCCCTAATTAACCCGCTCGTCCCTGGGCGCCCCCTTTTCCTACTTCTTTTTTCCATCTTCAACTTCAACTTCTTTTTTTCATCATCTTCTTCTTCTACTACTTATTGTTCTTTTTTCTTCTTCTTCTTCTTCCTCTTCTTCTTTTTCTTTTTCTGTCATCTTTCTTGATTATTCTTAAAAACAGGAAAAAAACCTAAACAAAACTATAAACTAAATGTAACCTAAAATAAACTAAATTAACCTAAACTAACCTAAACTAACCTAAACTAAACTAACCTAATTAACCTAAACTAAACAAACATAAACTAAATCTAAAAAAACAGGAAAAAAACTCACCATGATGAGGGGCAGGGCGGCGGCGGGGCGGGGTCGGGCGGTGTGGGGCGGCCGGCGACTCGGGACGGGGGCGGCGCGGCCGGGCGGGCGGGGCGGCGCGGGCGGCGACGGCTCGGGATGGGGTCGGGGCGGTGCGGGGCGGCCCGCGACAGGGGTGGCGCGGGGCGGCGGCTCAGGCACAGGGCCGGGGCGGGGTGGCCGGCGACGGGGGTGGCACGGGGCGGCCGCGACGGGGGTGGCGGCGCGGGTTCGGGGCGGCGGCAGGGGTGAGGGGTGGCGACGGCTCGGGCAGGGGACGAACAGATCAGAGAGGGGGGGGGGCACGGGCGCGGGCGCGGCCCCTTTTCTGCTAGTAGGTCACAGCTCTTTGCCGTCTGCTAGCAGACGGCAAAGAGCGTACCTAGTGGGGTGGGGCCGGGGGGAAACGGACGACCTAACGGTCATTTTCTTTGCCGTCTGCTGGTTGACGTCAAAGAAGTTTTGCCGTCCGCCAGCAGACGGCAAAGAAAATGGCCGTTAGGTCGTCCTCGTAAGCCCGCCACCCATCCTCTTTACCGTCAGCTAGCAGACGGCAAAGCGTCTTTGCCGCCAGTTTTGCCGTCCGCCAGCAGACGGCAAAGAAAATGGCCGTTAGGTCGTTCTCGTAAGCCCGCCACCCATCCTCTTTGCCGTCAGCTAGCAGACGGCAAAGCGTCTTTGCCGTCCGCTAGCGGACGGCAAAGATATGTTGATGGCAAAACCTTCCTTTGCCGTCCGCTGCCTCTTTGCCGTCCGTTTTCCGGTGGCTGATGGCAAAGCCTTTCTTTGCCGTCCGCTAGCTGACGGCAAAGAGTCGGCAGACGGCAAATCTGCTGATTCCAGTAGTGTACGGGTGTCTTCTAGTCCAAGAAACATCATCATGAAAGTTTTATTACGTTTGGACTCCGTTTGATATTCCTTTCTGAAAAGGCAAAAAACAAGTAAAAAAACAGCAACTGGCACTGGGCACTAGGTTAATAGGTTAGTCCCAAAAAATGATATAAAATAGCATATTAATGCAATAAAACATCCAAAACAGACAATATAATAGCATGGAACAATCAAAAATTATAGATACATTGGAGACGTATCAATACGGTTCATCCCTACGCAAGATCAGCTAGCAGATGGCCTAATTAAACCAATTGGTGTACATCAACTTCGGTTCTTCAGGCACAATCTCAATCTTTCCGGTTCTATTAAGGGGGCATGTTAAACAACCGATTGTATCTTCCTTGTACACCACGTTTGAATAGTTAGGATTGTAACCACTTGTAGATATCGTAGATAGACTCTGTTACGATCCTAGAGATCGATCTGTACTCATCGTCCCATGCGTATAAATACATGTGCAGGACGCCTCGGTTGAGGTACGCCAGAATCACAAATCCCTTGTTTAACAGACCCAAGCAACACGTTGCTGGACTTGATATCACCATGTATGATACATTGTTGGCCTTCCTCGCAATCTACGTGAAAGTATTGCAGTGCAGAGCCTAAGTCGAGGATGATCTTGTACCTGTTTTTCAAAGTATGTAATCATGCATTATGTGTCAAGGAAAGAAAACTAAACTTGGATTAAACGATGTAAAAATGATCTCAGGGTGGAATTATAATGCGTACCTCCTGGACCATGGCAACCAACTGTTGCCCCATGTAGGTGTTGATCAAGGCTACCTTGTGGCAACAGGGAAAAAATCCTATGCGACCGGGTCGCATACAGCTGCTCGTGAGACCTTCTCCCGCGTGCGACACCTGGCATTACGAATCCTAAAGCAGCAGCATCTCGTTCCCCACTTCCCCGTTTCCAAATCTCTCCAACGAGTCAACGACCCAAGCTGCAGCCTGCTCGTCACATCGCCGCCGGTGTGCTCCTCGACGCCAGGTACACCACCCCAGCACGGCGCGTTCCATCCCCGCCGGCAGTACTCACGGCACCGTCGTAACTGCTCTCCACATTTGGCCACGGGGATGCCCCTCGATGGCGGCCGGGCGTGACTCCTTGCTGGTGGTGCTCCACTCCCGTCAGAAGTAGCCAACTGCTAGTCCCCGACGGCCACGACCATGCTCGTGGGCGCCTGCACTTGCGGCACCGCCGACTCAATAAGAATTTTCCCTGTATATTGTTGGTGCTTGATTTGAGCTGTACAATACTGAACAAAGGCAGTTTTTTTTCCCTGTATATTGTTGGTGCTTGATTAGAGCTGTAAATCTGGGATGTTTTGTTCAGTTGATCACAAATATAACAAGTAGGACAATAAATCTGCAAATACCAGGAACTTTTATTCACAATGTACTCCCTCCGTCCCAAAATTCTTGTCTATCTAGACAAGAATTTTGGGACGGAGGGAGTACATAAATTCATTTATACAGAAAAGCTCCATGATCTCATCAGCCATCCTATATTACTTGACTTCAGAATAAAATTCTGAAGAAAAATGAACAAAACATCAGCTATCCTAAACAACTTGACTTGACTTCCTGATTTTGTTGTTTTGATGACTGAAACAACATCTCACATACATTTGTAGAAAGCACTGAATCATGATCCACACAGGCATGCACAACAGTAAATCGAGCCGGAGATCTGCCGATCGTTTTGCTGTTTCTTCTATCTTCCTTTTGCCATCATGCATGTTGCCCGTCTTTCGTCAGTGTCGACAGAACATCAAGCTCTGCATTTTCGTCAGTGTCCAGCACCATGTGTCAAGATGCAGCCAGCAGCAGCAGGTAACAACTCCAACGCCGAGTTGCCAGGCCACAGCCGGCGGAGTAAAGCAGTAGGTGGTGCCGTGAGCGGGGCGGATGAGGAGCATGGCCGTGGAAGGAGCACCAGTGGCTAGCGACGCAGCGAGCAGAGGAGTTGCGCCTCCATGGGCGAGCTGCCGGGGCGTCGATGAGCATGGTTGTGGACGGCGTGGGAGAGCAGCGGAGACGGGCTCGGTACTTCCGCGACAGAGTGAGCAGAAAAGTTGCGGCGGCGGCGACGGCGGCGAGCGAGCGTAGGGCGGCGGCGAAGGAAAAGGGATTAGGGATTTGGAAAACGGGGCGGCTGCAAGTCGGGAATGGAAACGGGATTCATGTTGCTTTGAGATTCGTTTCTCCAGGTGTCAGGCGCTAGACAGGGTCTCACGTTCGGCAGCGCACGACCCAGGTCGTATAAGATTTTCTTCCGTGGCAACAACTCATACACAAGGAAGAGCCGCATGTACCTGTCGTCCCACCACCAGCATATGAATTCAACCAGGTTCCTTGGGCCGTCATAACACCAACCTATCAATTCGACAAGGTTCCGGTGCCTCAGCCGACTGGTAATCCTGAGCTCGTCCTCGAACGCATTCCTCCCCTGGCGGGCCTGGCCAGATGCCGCTGGTTTGAATATCTTTATTGCCATTGCTCTTGTTGGACTAGTCAGTTGGCCCCGATAAACAGAGGAAGAACCTCCTTCGCCGAGCTTGTTTTCCTTTGCAAATCTGTTGGCCACACGCGCCAGCTTGTGATAATCAGAATGTGGAAGCCCCCCGGCGAGAGCTCTGTAACGCTTCTTTAGCGTGCATAGCTGCCATCCACGTACACCGACAAAGATGCACACAATTGCAATAACTCCAGTTATTACCTCTACTAGTAGTTTCCACCACATCTTGGGGGTTTTCGGCGGCAGAACCTTGCAGCTTTGCGTCGGTGGATCTAAGGTGGAGTTAAACGACCAGGACATGATTTGGTGTATCTCGACTCCTCGTCCGGTAGCAGCTGAGAAGCCGATGGCCACCACACTAGGCAGGTGATCCCTCAGGTCAACAGTGGTGTTGACATGGTAGGAGGTCGCGTTGCCGGCCTGGAGAACGGCTGCTGGGATCTAGGTGTCGTTACCGTAGCTGATATGGCAAGTCATTGGGAGGCCCGACGTGAGGTTCCTGTCCGGCAAGGTCGCGTTGCCGTACGCCTGGGAGGCGATGGAGTTGACGTCGATGCCCATGTGGCTGCCGCTGTGGTCGACCTCAGGGTTCTTGAGGGTGTCAAACTCGACCGCCACGGCCCGGTCTTCGTCGGTCGCGACCCTGCCGACGTCTTTCTGGTAAAGGCCAAGGTTGCGACCGTTGTCGAGGGGTTCGGGGATGCCATTTGCTTTGCAAGGAAGCTCGTGAACAAGCACATCCCAGCTTATATATTGGCTCGTGATCGATCTGTGGCAATGCATATTTGGATGAATATTTGGCGATGCAAACGAACAGCCAGCTGCCGGGGAGCACTCGGACCTCCACGTCATGCTACACGCAAATCCTGTGTACATGTCACAGTGACCTCTGGTATTGCCAAACGACAAGGCCTCACCACCGTTCTGCGCTGTCTCCTAGGTGAGAAAATAAGTACTCCCTTCATTCACTTATACAAGGCCACAAACTCAAATTACAGGTACCAAGGTAAACTTAATGACTGTTTTGCAAGCTAACTTTTCTTCTCGTTAACCGGGATCATTAATATGCCCGCATGCATGCAAGGAAGGAATGAGAAGGAAGTAGCACAGTGTCATTATGATCACATGCATGCAAGTATTAAACAAGTTGCTAGTACGAGAAAACATCATTAAATTTTGCCTCGATTACTGTTAGTGGTCTTGTATAGATGCAAAATGTATTTTTCATAGTGGCCTTGTATAAGGGAATGGAGGGCTGCATCTATACAAGACCACTAACAGTAATCGAGGCAAAATTTAATGATGTTTTCTCGTACTAGCAACTTGTTTAATACTTGCATGCATGTGATCATAATGACACTGTGCTACTTCCTTCTCATTCCTTTCTTGCATGCATGCAGGCATATTAATGATCCCAGTTAACGAGAAGAAAAGTTAGCTTGCAAAGCAATCATTGAATTTTACCTTGATACCTGTAATTTAAGTTTGTGGTCTTGTATAAGAGAATGGAGGAAGTACTGGTAGTACAGGATGTACTTGGGAATGGCCATCTCAGACCATCTTTTTTAGCTTTGCTTTGGCTGGTTTCCCTTCCTGCTTGCTACATGATCGATGTTGATATATCAACTCCAAGTTCGTTCGTCTATGGAATGGAGTGTCATGAGCTCGGTTCACGTTTCATGATTTGTCGTTGCACAATAAGCATTTCCGGATCCACCGTCACAAACATCTTCGTCGCATGATCCTGGCCTTTGTTATCTTGTTGAGATCAACCATTATTCTTGTAGACAGGGCGCGTGTTGATGGGCCGGTACACTTGCATTATACAGTTTGTAGCAGTTGCTTTTTATTACCATATGATTTTCTCATTCGGTTATTCTAAAAAAAATGAAAACTTTGTTTTGGGGGCATTAAAATTTTTAAAAAATTTCGAATATTTCAAAGATTTTTAAAATACATGAACTTTTTCAAAATGCAACTTTTTGGAACGCGTTTTTTCAATTTCTGATAACTTTATAAAAACATGAACATTATTTTAAATTTTTACTTTACAATTTGATATTTCTTAAAAACGATTCTTTCCAATTTTGATTTATTAAAAAACAAGAATTTTTTGCATTTCTGAACTTTTTTGTAGGTTAGAATGTTTTTTAATATATATGTTTTGAAATACAGACATTATTTTGCAAGCATGGACATTTTTTCAAATTGTAAGTATTTTTGAGAATACCAAATTTTAAAATTACTAAAATACTAACATTCTTTCAAAATTATGATTTTTTTCAAAAAACAAAATAAAACATGGAAAAAGTAACAAACAATAAAAAGAAAATACCGGGAATAAGACAACAAAAAAGGGGGAAAACCACACCGAACCTTTAGAAGGTTCAAAACCCAGTATCAGGTAGTTAGGTAATGGGCCGGCGCAACTCCCGTTCGCGCACCTCTTTGTACGAATCCCGAGCAGTGTGACCGCAAAGGCTATATCTTGCCCTATAACGAGTGTTCCATCAGTCTCGGCTCAAGCATTTTCGACTTCGCTTAAAGATCGAGAAGAGCGCTTGTGGTAGTTAATGTAATGGTTCCGTTCTTTTGTTTTCTTTTCCTTTTTCTTTTTTATCAGTTTTCTCTATTTTGTCACTGTTTTCTTTAGACTAATTTTTTTCTTTGGCTTTTCATCGGTTTTCTATATTTCTTTCATGGTTTTCACTAGTTTTAGTTTTCTTTTCTTCATTGTATTTGTTTGTTTCTTTCTCAGTTTTCAGGGTTATTTTGCTTTTCTTTCTTTTTTGGTCCTCTTTCTGAGTTTTTCTTTTCTTTCTTTCTTGACTTTCAGCAGTTTTCTTCTATTCCTTTGTTTTTTTCTTGGCTTTTGAATAAATTGTGAAAAACCAATCTATACACGTTTTTAATGTTTTTCAAATGCTTGATTAACATTCCTCAAATACATGATCAACATTATTTTAATATATGTTCATAAAAAATTAGATACCCATTTTTATCATTTTTAAATGTATGATTACCATTTTCAAATACAATATTAACACTTTAGAAATGATTGATTAATATTTGTTTTGAATAAAAGATTAACCATTTTTTAATACTTGGTCCACAATTTTCCTATATACATTTAATATTTTTCAAATGCTTGATCAACATGTATTTTTCCTATATACATTAGCATTTTTCAAATGCTTGATCAACATTTTTTAAATACAAGTCTAACAGTTTTACCTGTTCAAGAATTTGTCTGATTAACCAGTAAACTTACCGATTAATCTCTACTCTATGGTCACCGAGTAGTTGATAAACTGATAAATCATTCGATTAATTGATTAATTGGCCGACTGATTTATCGATTAGGCTATTAATCCCCTACTCGCCCACCAACCGAGCAACTATCAGTTAACGATTTCCTCAACAATGCAAATTTTCTAAAAGAACACAAGATTTTTTTGAATACATGGGAACATTTTTTCTATACATATTTCACATTTTCAACTGTTTGATTAACATTTTTAATACAAAATCAATAATTTTTAATACAAATTTAACATTTTCCAAATGCTTTATTAAAATTTTTCAATAGTTTTTTTATCATTTTAAATGCTGAATAACATTTTTAAAGTACATGATCAACTTTTTCCATAATAATTTTGCGGGAAAATATTTGAAAAAAATGTTAAACAAGCATTTTAAAAATGTTCAGTGCGTATAGAGAAAATGATTCTCGTGTATACAAAAATTGTATACGAAAAAAACCAAGTGTATGAAAAAAGTTGTTGAAGCCGAGTGACCCAGAACTATTTTTGGACCAAGGGAACCTAGGCCCGTTGTAACTAGGAAAACCTTGTTATCCGGCTGACCGGCCCAAGCGCCCGCGGGTCACGCACTAGTCGTTGGATCTTACTTGATCCAACGGACTACGCGACCCATGTGTCCCTGTTTTGGCAGGCCACGCACGTGTGGGGCCCACGCGTCACTTTTGTCCCCCTCCCTTATCTACAACATGTTAGTTTTTTGCTGCGACCGATTGCATTTTTAGCTGGAATCGGCAACTACTTTTGGGATCCTCCATAGTGATGCTTTTTTGCTACAACCGGCGATGGACTTTGCAAAGAATGGCAAAAAAAAATGCTGGAACCGGCGACGAACTTTGTTGGAGCCAGAAGCCACCGCCGGCGATGGAGCTACAACAGTCAGCATAAGGTCCTGCAACACGCTATGGAGAAGCTGGAACGAGCTGCGAGCTGGGTGTGTTGGTGGCCATCGCTCCCTTTTTTGCGTCCAGGGGCAGGACCATTTGCTACAACTAGCGACGTCTTTTTATGGAACCCACGATTTGTGCTGGGACCGGCGACTTTTTTTCCGTCGGACCTGTTATCGAAGTGGCTATTTTGTTGTGATCGGCGATGAATTTTTCTTGGGCCGTTGAAGGATTTTGCTGATGATGGAGATGATGAGGGAAACCGTTGTTGATAATTGAATCATGGGGCTAGCACATGACCGGCCAAAAGCTAGCGCCGGCTGACCGGCAGCTAGCGTGGCCTTGTAACTAACCCTTCAGGTTTCTAGAAAAACAGCTCACAAAAGGAGGTACTGGAAGCAATGGCAAGTAGCGAGGGGCAAATTTGACAATTTTGACCTATGGACAAAATCAAATCACAGAATGAACTGCTCCCAAAACTATTTCACGCGGCCGACCTTTTTGTGTGGCGCCCGACACGCAGCCACCACGCCTTACGGTGCAGCGCCTAGCTCTGGGGCGTTGCACCTCTGTCCACCGTGGCAGCCCCTAGGCCCGCACCCAGCAGTGCAGCGCCTTCGAGTTAGGCGCCATACGTGTAACGTGCAGCGCCTAGCCCTTAGACGCTGCACGGTGACTTAGATGCAGCCGCCGCGGCCCTCTCCTCCCTAACCCACCCCATTGCACCAGTTACAGAAGAAGCGACGGCCCTCTCCTCTCCCCCTCTCAATCCCCTCTCTCAAATCCTTCAGATCTGACGATTTGGTCCGTGGATTCCTTCACCAATCCATCCTAGAAGGTACTCTCCTCCGATCCCCTTCTTTCTATCCATAGAATGTATGCTATTTTGAAGATTTGGGGAACCTTTGTTTGAATCTTGCATGTATTGAATCTTGCATGTATTAGATTTGGGGAACCCTTGTTAGATTAGAATGTTGCATGTATTAGAATCTTGCATGTATTAGATACCTAATTTTGCAACCCTAGTTTAGTTGATTTTATTGAAAAGATATGGTTTGGATACATAGGTTGACATGTTATTTCTATGGAAAAGATATTTGTATTGAATCTTGCATGAAGTAGGCCTAGTTTTGTTTATTTGTATTGAAATTATATTTGTATTGACAAGAATGCTTTGGATACATGTGCTTTGAATTTTGCATATAGTAGGCGTACTTTAGATAATCGTGTTGACAAGAAAGCTTTGTTTGAAATTGTTAGGATGGTTTGTCTTCTCGATGATCACTGGGACCATCAACACCGGTCGTACGCTATGTCGGTGGAGCAGTGGGTAATAATGAATTGGCCGGTATTATGAACTTCGTGTTTATTTCAAACACAAATGCCCCATATGTAATTTTCTGATTTGCTTGTTTGTAGGAGCTTCAACCTCTGAAGATTCGGTCTCACGGGGTCAACCTTGGGGGATGCGCTATGATGAGCGATACACACCGTATGTAAGGGAGACAAGACTCCTCCCTTTCATTTAGTTGGTCAGCCGGTCGACGCCACCCCTCAATGCTGCAGCAATCACCGCGCTTGTTGATCGTTGGAGGCCGGAGACACACAATTTCCATCTTCGGACCGGGGAGATGACCGTGACGCTCCAGGATATTGCTATCATCGCCGGTCTTCCTATCGAGGGGAATCCTCTATGTATGAGCACTGATTCTGATGGGTGGCGCGAGCAGATGCATGCCCTTATCGATATGGTTCCTCTGGAGCCTCCAATGCAAACTTGAATCAACCTTCTTCGTTGCAAATAACTTAAGAGCCTTTTCTAGTGATTCGGCCACCGTCTCCTTGTATGCAACCCAACATTGCTCCGAGTTGACACGCATTGTCTTCCAACGGATGTGCATTCCAAAACCAACATTATGCCTTCCCTCCAACTCAACAATATCACTAGAGTCCATCCAATTCAAATCTTTCCTCACTTGTTGCAAGAGCTCCGCATAGCTAGGACTACTATCAAACACCATGTCAAGCTCATCCGGGTCCGGTTCAATATTGCCTTTCAAGAAGGCGTCTTTGTCCCCATGATGAACAAACACACATGTTCTTCCCATCCCTATAAGCATTCAAACAACACAACGTAACGTTGCTTCCATGAGTACTAATCCAAGGATTAACACGGAGTACAAACCCTAAAATATATATGAAAAGCAACAACCCTAATCCTAACCCAAACCCTAACCCTAGCACCAACATAAGAACACCCATAAGAATAACCCTAACATACTAACAAGACTAATCACAGGAAATTGGCAAATAAACATCTCACATCTCCATGCAAATCTCTAGATCCATACAAAACTAGGGTTTCCCCAAACTAGCAACAAATGAGCAAATTGTTAACATAACTTGGATCAAAACAAGGAGATCGGAGAAGATTACCTTGAGGGAGGGTTTGAGTTCGAAATCCACAGACAAAATCTTCAAATTTGCAAGATTTGGGAGAGGGTTTGAGAGGGGGAGAGGGGGCAAATCTCGGGTCGGATGCTATGGGGGTTGGGGTGTGTGGGGGGAGAGTGGGGGAGAGGGGGGGGGGGGGGGCAGGCAACTAGTAACAGACAGTGCAGCGCCTAAGGGCTAGGCGCTGCACATTACATGTGTGGCGCCTAGCTCGGAGGCGCTGCACTGCTGGGTGCGGGCCCAGGGGCTGCCACGGTGGACAGAGGTGCAACGCCCCCGAGCTAGGCGCTGCACCGTAGGGTGTGGCGGCGTCTGGCTGCATGGCGACTGTCAACCACATAAAGGGGGATTACCATGGGACGTCAAAATCTGTCATACGTGAAGCAAAGAGGAAGACACAGGACTTTGTGACGGTGGAACTCATCCATGAGAAGCGCGATATGAATGTTGAAGCTCATAGCCTGGCTAAAGCCTGCCCAGCCCTACACGTGGAATAGGGAGATACTGAATAATAATGTGCCGCCCAACAAAAATAACTTTGCTTCAAAGCACCACCACGTGGAAACTGGAAGCAGTACAATTGACAGGAACAAAGGCTCGGGGCATTTCAATTTTTGAAGCGGAATAAATATGTATTTGGATCATGGACTTGGAAATGTTATTTACATCCTAGCATTGGATTACTAAGGCCCAACTCAACTCGCACGGCTACCCGTGACAACACTGGAGGTTAAGGCCTGTCAAGCATCTCATCAATGAAAACATTTGTTGTATCCCTTACCACATTATGAACTAAATAAAGTGTGGATTAGCCTTACAAAATGTTCTGAGTCAACTGCTCCAGTTTGTATTCAGTACACAAGATTAGGCACACCGATTTAGAACCAGGTTTTTTCACAAAACTGACTAATGTTGAAGTTTTTAAAATGTTTCAAAATTAAAAATAAATATTCTCAAAATTTTAAATTCATGAAAATTTCAAAATGTACCAAATAAAAAGTTCATGAATTAAACAATGCTAAGAAATTTTAAAAAATGTTAGTAAATTCAGAAATATAACAAATTTTTAAAAATAATCACTATTCTAAAAAAAAAATCTAAATTTGTAAACATGATTCTGGATTTACAAAGTTTCCCTCGATCAATTTTCAAAATGTTCAAAAAATTATAAAATCGTCCAAAATTTAAAACTATTCAAGCAAACTTTAAAAACTTTTCTACTTAAAAATGTTCATGGATTTGCAAAAGGTATTTGTTTTTTCAAAATGTGCCTAGATTTCCAAAATAATCAAACATTTTAAATAATTCAACAATTAAAAAAGGAAAAGGAAAATAAGAAACGATCAGAAATGAAACATAAAAGGCTGAAAGAAAACCGATAGAACTGACATGGAAATATAGAGAAAACCCCCGAGAGGAGAACCTTCCAAAAACTGCTCGGAAAGAAAGAAGCTGAAAAAAAGAAGGCAAGTGTGCGGGTTGTCCCGCGCGCCGGGGTGGGGGAGAGGGGGAATTTGCTCAGCTCACGCAGCCCTACACGCGGAATAGGAAGATACTAAATGAAAAATGTACCACCCAACAAAAATAACTTTGCTTCAAAGCACCACCATGTGGAAACTGGAAGTAGTACAATGGACAGGAACAAAGGCTCGGGGCATTTCAATGTTTGAAGCGGAATAAATATGTATTTGGATCATGGACTTGGAAATGTTATTTACATCCTAGCATAGGATTACTAAGGCCCAACTCAACTCACACGGCTACCCGTGACAACGCTGGAGGTTAAGGCATGTCAAGCATCTCATCAATGAAAAGCAGTGGATGATGATACTTGCGGGTCTCTTTATTCAATTTCCTATAATCAACGCACATGCGGTACCCAATGATAGTTCTGGTAGGGTTTGGTTCATTATTATTGTTTGGTACAATGGAGAGCCCTCCCTTTTTAGGTTTTAAGTTAACTGGTTGACCCATATACTATCCAATATGGGGTAAATATATAATGCATGCGTCAAGTAAACGTATTACCTCCTTTTCTCACCAGATCCTTTGTATAGGGATTCAGCCTCCGTTGGCTCTCAATAACTGCTTTAACTCCTTTTTCTATAGGTATACTTTGTGTGTAAATGGACGGGCTTGTACCTTTTATTTCACTCATGGAATATCTGAAAACCATATGTCGCCTTTTTAACACTATCATAAGTTTATCCTCTCGTGCCCCCTGAAAGATTAGCATTTATAATGATAGGGAATATTTTGGTGTTATCCAAAAATTTGTACTTGAGGTCCTCCGGTAGTGGTTTGAGTTTAGGAGGTGGGAGTTTGTCATCTCCTTTCCACTCAAACACTTCATAAATTTCATTTGTAGGTGGATCTTCAACTGGAGTTGAATCCATTATCCAATCAAATTTTATTTTTTCTTGAACGTTGACCCCTTGTTCCTGTTATGTTAGGCTTATTTCTAGTTCGTCTTTTTGGGTTCCAAAATAAATTACAGCTAGCTAGGCTATAGTTTTCTCCTCGCATTCCTCGGGTTCCTGATGATAGGGCTTATTTTTTAACTTAGAAAAATGGAATTTCATTTCTTCTTGCTTGAATTTGTGAGAAATGGTTTCCTCTTTGTGGTCTATGTTAGCACTTGGTAGTGTTCAAAAAGAATCTCCCAAGTGTAATAGGAAAAAAATAATCTTCAGGTATCTCCAGCACAACAAGATCGACAAGATGGATAAAGGTACCAAAAAAAATATGAACATTTTGAAGAATACCATAAGTTCTTTCTAAAAATTATATTTCATCGTGTATTTCGCCATAAGAAATATAAGGTATAACATTAATTGAGAAACCAATGTCACATAAACCATAGTAGGACGTACCTCCGAAGGAGCATGGCAATATAGGTTTCTCCTGCATCCATACTTTAATGCATCCTTTAACGAGGGAAGTCAGTTCTCTATCCAGTTGAATAATATTGTAGCTTTCCTTTTTCAATATAGCAAGCTCCTTAATTATGTCTATATGAGGTTTAATAGTGCATTGACTTACCTCTACATTCTTCTTTTGCTTTTATTCAAGTCTTTGGTTTTTCTATTGCACCATCCTCCCAGGCTAACACGCTAGTGAAACGTAAGCAGGCTTCTTTTTTGTAGGCATTTCACAAGATTTTTTAATGGAGGACACTAGTATGCTTGGTGTAACATTCCATTTTCCTTTAGGTACCTACAAACACTAGTATAAACTTTTATGATCTGGAAAACAACATGAGAGTCATATTGAAAATTTCCGCTCGTATTTTCTACCTTTCCAAACTAGGAGTAGGATTTAATACAATGATAATCAAGCTCTACTCCTCTATATCCCCCTTTTATCTAATTCTCAAGCCTAATGATTAGGATGGATTTTATCTAACAACCCCAAGCTTGAGTAACATTATAATCAGTTTTCTCCTACACTGTTCACTTAACCCCCTCCATAAAAGGTCCTCCGGCTGCAAAATCTAGTTTCGTCTTACACTGTTCACTTACCCCTCCAGAAAAGAAATGTAACACCAACCACGGTGGATAAATATGACGAGGAAAATTATCAAGTAAAGTAGGGTACCTCAAATAAGACTTAGCAAGGCTTTGATATGGTTTTTTTGTTAAAATTGGTGGTCATGCATGTGGCTCCATAGGGGTTATTTCAGGGTAAAAGTGGGTCATCAATGCACTAGAACTTTTCTCCCAACTGGCAAAGGTACCTACAAGATGAGTGTATAACCATGCTTTCATCGTTGGCAATTAGTGTCTAGTAAAAAAGCTTTAACTTCATTCATCATACGTGGAAGCATTTAAATTGGATGTTCCTCCCATCAAACAGTTGCATATGTTGATATGGATCTTCTCTACCATCAACTATAAATTTCTTACTCTACAATAATCGGAGTAAACTCAAATAAACTTTGTATGTTTCATCATTAGGTCTTGGGCCTATAGATGTGAAGATTTATTTAATAGGCAGTCCCAGAGCTTTATTGTTGTGAGTTGATACATATGCCCCAACTCGGCCGTGGTTGCCTAGAACCTGTAAAATAACTTAGTGAACAAAATAAACTAAAGATTAAAACAAAGCCCAAATGTGTTTAGCTCCTCAGCAATGGTGCCAGAAAAAAAGCATGATGTCTTTCAAGTCCGCATGGTTGAGTTGTAGGCTTTTTGAAGTAATTGTATCGATCACAAAGAGAGCTAGGAAACGTTCTTTGCTCCTTATAGAGGTTTATCCAAATGTGCCAACAAGTTAATTGTAATTGAAAACAAAAGTCATGCGTAAGTGAAAATATTGCATGAATGTTTGTGACGAGAATTAAAGTGCATAAGAATGAAAGGAAGGAACAAGAGAGTAATGAAACCAATGAAACCTGCAGTAGGGCTAAGGCGTTCTCAGAGTCCGGGATCACCTCTAGTGTCTATGTTACTTATTTATGCAATTGCACAATTCTGGGTTCAGATAACTAATCCACTGTATATGTTTTTATGTGTGGGTGGAGTCAATACAGATACGCACACACTACCGCAACTCCGTGTCACACCCTCCACCACTATTCCTCCCTAGTAGGATAGAGGCAACAATGATTAAGGGTATGCAATGAGCACTGTCATGGTCTAGTGAAGTTAAATGGCAAGCACTATATCCATCAGGTTCCAATGCTCTTTCCGATAAATGCTCCAAACACTATTCCTTATGTATAATCATGAAACCCCTCTAATAAAAATCTATCAAAAAAGTATTAATAAATTCAAATAAAAAGTATTTAATTGCCACAGAAAATAACAAGCTTGTACTGATGCACCGGTTGATGATTAGTTGTATTACGCATAATATGCAATAAAAGATCCCCTTGACATAGCCCTTTCCTAGATTGAAAACTTCTTCAGCATCATCATTTACTTCAATGGAAACACTAGCTTTCTAAACAAAGTTATCAACCCAAGCTCTCTCCAAATCAAAGAGAAACCCTTCATCTACCATGCATGCTTGTAGAACTGACGAACACACCTTGTCGTTTGCTTTCTCAAAATTGAACTTGAAAATAACTCCATGCAACTTCTTATTACATAATTTGGGTGGTTTCATGCAGGAAAAAGCCTCCATAATATACTAGCCTCGCAAAAAAGCCGTTTGTGTTGGCTATATGATATTTAAGAGCTGGTTCGATAACACGGTTAGAACTCCATATAGAGTACATACAAAGCAGAATTTAGGAATAGGCTTGAATCAGTTCTTCATGCCATAGAATCATCTAAATGCATATCATTCCACTAATAGAATAAAATAATTACAATAGAACAAATGATGAAACAGGTTGATATATAGAACATCAGGTTTATATATCAATCATTTGATTTTTTGTGAAGATCCACCAAAAAATAGGATGTGCTCCTTCTTTGATGTCTAACTATTAGCGGATTCATTTATGAATAATGATTTTAATTCAAGGTGTAACTAAGTAATTTTTTCAATTTTACAAAAATACTATGTTGATTGATTAATGCAACTATACTATATGGTTTGATATGGCCATATGGGGGCTGGTGGATAGAGAGGTGGCTCAATTTATGTATACAAGCAATGTATGTTTATGTATATAGTTAAATTGGTCAATAAAGTAGGACACGGATATGTGGAACATGGTTCACGGGAACCCTTTATGAATAGTAAATCCAGAAGAAAAAATACTACAAAAATAATATAAAACTGACTTTTTGAAACATACATGGTCGAGTGGTATAATCGCGTACGAAGTTTCATGAAGAAATGACATCAATACTATTTCAGACAAATCAAAGCAAAGAACTATTTGAAGGGATACTAAGATTCCTAGGTGGCATTCTTTCATTGAAACATACATAGTCGACTGGTATACTCATGTATGAAGTTTCTGCACTACCACATAAACCGGGTGACATTCCTCCACGAAAATTCATATGCGAGTAGAATGATCGACAAGTTTGATACCCCAAAATTTCATACTTTTTTGGTTTTATAGTATTTTTTGAATTTACTATCGACATGGGAGTGCGTGAAAATATTTTCACCTTTGTATTTTTGTTACTAGATATAGTCATTTATAGTTTCATACAAGCATACAGTATGGGGAAAATGGTTAAAATATTTATTAAAAACCATATAAAATATAAAAACCCACATTTGTACTAGCATCAAGGAAATCTAGCCACTTTTCAATTGTGCGGGTCATCAGTTGATGCATACATCCGGCTTTCTAGCACATGATTCTTATTCCCAATACACCCCGACTCAATATGTATCATTGAATATATTTATGGTATCAATTAAAAAAAGGAATACATGTATATGTTATTACTTTGTTGATTTTTGGACTAAATCCTGAACTACAAAGGCTATGGCAGCGAGAGTGTCACCGGCGCTAGGGGAGCAATGTCCAATGTCAGCTCCTTCGATCACAGGGCTTCCATGGTGTGGGTGATGGACGGTCGTATGCTCGGGTCTTGGTGCACGCACAAGAGCCCGATGAGTAACATGTGCTCCATCTGTTGACGCGCGACATTGGACTCGCCTCTTATCAGCCTCTCATCTGCGGCGTCCAGGATGTCATTCCAATGGTACAAACTCCTTATCCATGATGACAAGGGAGGCCTATCATGGAGACACATTGTTGGATCCCTTCCGGAGACCATCTCTAGTAGGACAATCAGGGCATGTCCTGCAGTTTTGGGGGCCCGGGGCGAAACTAAAATTCAGGGGGCCCTAATACAAGGGTCATAACATAACCCAATTTTAATTTTTGCATCTAATATTTTTTAGGTATTATAACTTAAAAGTGTCTTCTAACACCCGCTTGCCTCCGGGAACTCATGACACGGGCTGACTCATTCTTCTATCGAGCAGTGGCGGAGCGTAGTGGGGACAATTCCGGGCGCTGGCCCCCCCTTGGTAGATGAAATTTTGCCAAATATGCTTATTTTTATGCTAATCGCGACACTAATCTTCCGGCGTCTCTAATCACCCTAGCATTTTCTATGTTATAAACTCATTTGGCCCCACCTAGTATTTGGTTCACGCTCTGCCACTGCTATCGAGGACATACATGTTCACAAACGAAAACTCCAAACGATAGACATTCACTGATCCTAGAAAACATCAAAACTACCGAGCAAAGTCAAAGAAAAATAAATAGATAAATAAGTTTGAGTCTCTTAAAATAATTCTCGATGCAAATTCACTTATGATAGGGTCGACATCAATTTTATACAACAGTTTTTTGTAGATGCATAATGTTGCCAAACCATTTAACCATGCAAGATATGCATCATATATGTATACGGAGGTAAATTAATTAATTAGCAACCTACATACAAGGATTGGGGAATAGGTAATAGTAAGATGATATAGCTCATACCAATCGCATCGGCGTCCTTGATTAGACGCTCAGCAATGAGGCACTTGTCCATGTACTTGTTCCCGCATACAGTCCACATCGCACGCCCATGGCCTGGAAAGTGGATACCGGCCGGAGGCGCTCGGCGCTGTCAATTGCCATGGCCTGGCGATATGCATGTGAGTTCTGTGTGGCTGGATCCATCTACCGGAGAATACTATCTGCCGGCGGCCTGCGACTTGTGATCGGGAGTTCAGGACGTGGGAATAGAGAGGCAAATAGGGTAGTGAATTAGGGACGCGATCTCATGCCTCACGAATCATGATCGTACTGATTGGACGACGTGATTGCCTGCGTATGTTGTACTTGCTTGTCCTGCTACGTCTTTCCTTATTACTTGGGCTAATTTCTTTCCGGCAGAAGCTATGAGCCACCAGCGTACAACAACATATCAGGAGGGGGGCCCTGGAGTTGGGGGGCCCGGGGCGGCCGCCCCCCCCTGCCCCCCCATCAGGGCCGGGCCTGAGGACAATGCCGAAACTGTATATGTCTGACTGTCTATTCCGTTGGCTCGTGTCGAGGAACACAGGGTCTATATATCCATAAGTGCCTTGCAGAACATCTGTGGTCTGTGACCCAGTTTCATGGTGAACAAACCTTGCCAATCCGAAGTCACTCAACTTGGCACCGTATGAAGACCCAAGCAGCACGTTGCTAGACTTGATATCGCCGTGTACGATACATTGTTGGCCTTGCTCACAATCTACGTGGAGGTATTGCAGTGCAGAGCCTAGGTCGAGGATGATCTCGTACCTGCTTGTGAAAGCATGTAACCATTCATTATGTATCGAGAAAAAACAATGTTGCATGCAATGATGTAAATGCTCTCGAGATGGAATTATAATGCGTACCTCTTGGACCATGGTAACCAACTTTTGCCCCTGTGTAGGTGTTGATCGAGGCTACCTTGTGACAAAAGCTCATACACAAGAAAGAGACGTGTGTAACTGTCGTCCCACCACCAGCATATGAACTCAACCGGGTTCCTCTTGCGATCGTAGCACCAGCCTATCAATTCGACTAGTAAGAGCACGAACTCAGGATTGCCAGTGGCCTGAGGCCAGCAGCCGATCTCTGCCGCCGACCGCTGGATTCCGCCATCTCCAGTGCCTGGACGAAGCTGCCCACCCATCCCGTCCGCTTCGCGATCTGCTGCATGCCTTTCCAGATCGAGCAGCTCGGGTCCCCGCCCAAAATCGGCCGCGTCGGCCGGCTACCGGTTCCAGGTGCCATCCGCGTCCGCGTCCGGCCGGTTATGCCTCAGATCGGCCATGCTAGATCGGCCGCCGGCCACTTCTCACACCTGCGTGTGTTAACTACAGGGGCTGAATCGATCCACCTACCTGTGTGTTGTGTGTGCGCGCGTACGGACTACTCCCTGCACGGCCCGTGAATTGCTTTGGGCTGCTGGTGAGCGGACGGCTACTTTGCCAGTTGGTCTGCTTCTGTTTGCCTGGCTTGAAGTCTGTGGTTGCAAAAAAAAGAGAGAGAGAGAAAAAAGGCGATACAATGTGTTCGTCGGGTACCCCTCTCCCACGCTGCCCCATGTTTTTCGACGGTATTCCGTACATTGATCCCGTTTCACACATGCGTCTTTCCTCGGTGCTTGGTACTCACCCGTTTGGAGGAGGTGGTTGTCGCTCTACTCCGACACCTTTTGTGACTTCCACCGGTGCTGCTGGTCGCTCTATATTGACTCCTTCGACAACTGCAGCGCCTCTTGTAGCTGCTTCTCTGCATGGTGTTAGTCGTTCTTCAGCGACTCTTCCCACGATTTCTGCAACTGGTGATTCTCGCCCTATGTCGACTGCTCCCGCGGCTTCTGCACGCGGTGATGAGCGCTCTATGTCGACTCCTCTCGCGGCTTCCGCACGCGACGGTGACCGCTCTACATTGACTTTCTACTCTCAGCCGACTCTCCATGCGGCTTCCACAGGAGGTGGCGATTGCTCATCGTCGACATGTGTTTCTACCTCTCCCGCCGTGTCCCTATCTCCGCGCGAGGTTGCGCAACTGCGATGCCTGCTTGATGCTTGGGATTCTTCACCGACAGGTTCTGCAGTTTCCGTGGCTGACTCTTCTGGCACTGAGAAACCACCATCTACTCTTCTTGATACTGGAGCATCCTTTCATATGACATATGATTCTTCCACTTTGACCTCTGTTCGACCTGTCGAGTCTCCTGTTCGTGTTCTTACGGCTGATGGCACTCCCCTCCCTGTAGCTAGTCGAGGCACTCTTAGCACTTCTTCATTTCATGTTCCCTCTGTCGCTCATGTTCCTCGACTTACCATGCAGCTCATATCTGGTGGTCAGATTGTTGACTCTAGTTGTAGGGTCATTCTCGACTTTGATTCATGTTCTGTTCAGGATGGTCGCACGGGTGCTCTACTTGGTGCTGGCCCTCGACGTTCTGATGGTCTCTGGGAGCTTGACTGGCTTCGTCTTCCCTCCGCTGCCACCTCTGCCAGTCTCGCAACCCCTGTTGTTGCATCTACCAGCTCTTTTCAGCAGTGGCATCATCGTCTTGGCCATTTATGTGGTTCTCGTCTCTTGTCTCTAGTTCATCGTGGTGTTCTGGGGTCTGTCTCTGGTAACGCTTTGTTGGATTGTATGGGTTGTCGGCTTGGTAAGCAGATTCAGCTACCGTATCCTCACAGCGAGTCAGTGTCCGAGCGTCCTTTTAATCTCGTTCACTCTGATGTTTGGGGTCCGGCTCCCTTTGCTTCGAAAGGGGGTCATCGCTACTATATTATCTTTATAGATGACTTTTCTCGGTACACTTGGATCTATTTCATGTCTTCTCGTAGTGAGGTCTTATCTATATACAAAAAATTTGCTGCCATGGTTCATACCCAATTTTCCACTCCTATTCGTGTTTTTCGCGCAGATTCAGCTAGTGAGTATATCTCCCATGCGCTGCGAGGATTTCTTGCTGAGCAGCGTACTCTTGCTCAGTTCTCTTGCCCTGGTGCTCATGCTCAGAATGGCGTGGCTGAGCGCAAGCATCGTCATCTTCTTGAGACGGCGCGTGCGATGATGATCGCCGCCTCTCTTCCACCTCACTTCTGGGCTGAGGCTGTTACTACTTCCACCAATCTCATCAACATTCAGCCATCTGCTGCTCTACAAGGTGGTATTCCTCTCGAGCGTCTTTCTGGTCGTTCTCCTGATTATTCGGCGCTCCGTTTGTTTGGTTGTGTTTGCTATGTTTTGCTTGCCCCTCGTGAACGCACCAAACTGACTGCTCAGTCTGTTGAGTGTGTCTTTCTTGGATACAGTGATGAGCATAAGGGCTATCGGTGTTGGGATCCTGTCGGTCGCCGGATGCGTATTTCCCGGGATGTGACCTTTGATGAATCTCGTCCCTTCTACCCGCGTCCATCCTCCTCGGCTTTTTGTATGGAGGACATCTCTTTTCTTACTTTCCCAGATACACCTCCCTCTGTGCCCAGTATTCCTACTCCTCATCCTGCTGTTGCAGACCCGACACCGTCCTCTCCTACGGTTTCTTCTACTCACTCGTCGCATGATTCTCCACCTTCATCGCCGATAGCTTCCCCTTCTCCACCTTCATCACCGATACATTCCCCGTCTCCACCTCCAGTGATTCCACCTCTTTCGTCCTTTCCTTTCCATTATACTCGTCGTCCACGTGTTGTGAATGAGTCTACCGATGTGCCCTCTACTTCAGGTGTGTCGTCTTCCTCCTCTCACCCGACTTATGGTCTTCGTTCTCGGCCTTGTCCGCCCCCTGACCGATATTCTCCTTCTCGTTATGGTCTCTCGACCGTTCTTGAGCCGACTTCTTATCGAGATGCTATTGTTCATCCTGAATGGCAGTTCGCGATGGCAGAGGAGATTGCTGCCCTTGAGCGCAACGGCACGTGGGACCTGGTTTCTCTTCCCCCCCGTGTTCGTCCCATCACTTGTAAGTGGGTCTATAAGATTAAGACTCGCTCTGATGGTTCTCTTGAGCGTTATAAAGCTCGTCTTGTGGCTCGTGGCTTTCAGCAGGAGCATGGTCGTGATTACGATGAGACTTTTGCTCATGTGGCCCATATGACCACTGTCCGCACACTTCTCGCCGTGGCCTCTGTTCGCCACTGGTCCGTGTCTCAGCTTGATGTTAAGAATGCCTTTCTTCATGGTGAGTTGTGTGAGGAAGTTTATATGCAGCCACCACCTGGATATTCAGTTCCTGATGGCATGGTTTGCCATCTTCGTCGCTCTTTACATGGCCTTAAGCAAGCCCCCCGCGCTTGGTTTGAGTTTTTTGCTCTGTGGTCACTGCAGCTGGTTTTTCGCCCAGTGCTCATGATCCAGCGTTGTTTGTCCACCTTTCTGCTCGTGGTCGCACTCTTCTTCTTCTATATGTTGATGACATGATCATCACTGGCGATGATTCTGAGTACATTGCCTTTGTCAAGGCCCGTCTCAGTGAGCAATTTCTTATGTCTGATCTTGGTCCCCTTGTTACTTTCTTGGGATTGAGGTTTCCTCCTCCTCTGATGGCTTTTCTATTTCTCAAGAAAAGTATATCCAGGATCTTCTTGCTCGTGCGGTTCTTAGTGACGAACGCACTGCTGAGACTCCTATGGAGCTCAATGTTAACCTTCGTGCTTCTGATGGTGAGCTCTTGTCTGATCCGACGCGTTATCGTCATCTTGTTGGGAGTCTTGTCTATCTTGCTGTCACTCATCCGGATATCTCCTATCCTGTCCATATTCTGAGCCAGTTTGTTTCCGCTCCCACTTCAGTTCACTATAGTCACCTTCTTCGTGTTCTACGATATCTTCGCGGCACGATCTCTCATCGTCTTTTTTTTCCTCGTTCCAGCTCGTTACAACTCCAGGCCTATTCAGATGCTACGTGGGCCAGTGATCCTTCGGATCGCCGTTCACTTTCTGCTTACTGTGTTTTTCTTGGTGGTTCTCTCATTGCCTGGAAGACGAAGAAACAAACTGCAGTTTCTCGTTCGAGTGCAGAGGCCGAGTTGAGAGCAATGGCTCTTCTGACGGCAGAGGTGACTTGGTTACGATGGCTACTGGAGGATTTTGGTGTTTCTGTTACTACACCTACCACCCTCTTGTCCGACAGTACAGGTGCTATCAGTATTGCGTGGGACCCTGTGAAGCATGAGCTTACCAAGCATATTGGTGTTGATGCTTATTATGTGCGCGCTGCTGTGCAGGATCATGTTATTGCTCTTCAGTATGTGCCTTCCGAGTTACAGCTAGCGGACTTCTTCACGAAGGCACAGACTAGAGCACAACATAGATTTCACCTCTCCAAACTCAGTGTTGTCGAGCCACCATGAGTTTGAGGGGGGGGGGGGGTGTTAGAGTTATATTGATGATGGCCTTTGGCCTTTTGTATTCTTGCCTTTTGGCATCCTCATGTACATCATATATATGGTGGCTTTGGCCTCCTAGTAATACAAGTTGCATATTCATGACAATTGGGAGGCCCGACGTGAGGTTCTTTCCAGGGACGGCCACGTTGGCGTACGCCCGGGAGATGATGGAGTTGACGTCGATGCCCGGTGTGGGATTGAGTAACCACAGCCTCAAATCTCTCTAGAAGGGGACCTCCCGTGTTTTCTATTGGCTTCTTTTTGACAACCTCCAGATAGCTTTTGGTCATTGGGGCCCCTTGAACTTTAGAGAAGACAGAAGCTTCAATATTGCTCTCAGGGACAGGGGTGCAACATTTTTGTATAGACTTTGGTCCTTTGGAACCAGTACCAGCAGCAACATTCTTATCTTTGTCGATAGTGTTACTAGTTCCAGTATCCATATCCTCCCCCAATAGGTCATCATTGCTAGAATCAAAATCCTCCTCTTCTTGTTTCTTTTTGTTAGAATCATCATCATTATCATCAGGATCAGATGGCTTGTCTGAGGTGGTCCCATTATCAGCATCTCCCTCCACAGAAAAATTCAACAGATACAGCTCATGATTGATCTCTACAACTCTGTCTCTGGGGATCTTGCTGGGGTCTCTAACAGCCACCTAGACCCTAACTTTCTCATAGAGACTTCTGAAGATGGTATGCCAGTCAACATTGACAAGAACTCCCAGTGTGGTGGCCACTTGAGCAATAGTCGACCAAGAGAGCCATTTTGGTGGAAGGCCATCAATGACAATCCAAGTTTCTATCAGACTGTTATAGACAGGATGCTCACCATTCCAATCAGCAAAAGAGATTGTCGCTCCTTCCTTCTTTAGATTAATTGAAGGGTATTCCACCAAGTCCTTAATCTTTTTGTTTGGAGGGAATCTGACAATGTACTTGTTCTTGTCATAAGGTCTGATCTGTAAAGGCCAGTTAGTCTTCCACATATCAGAGAAGTGCTGTCCTAGCTCCTTACCAAAAATTTCACCTTTTTCAACAAGAACTAGTCCCACATTGCCAAAATTAAGCCACTCACTGTCTTTTTTATCACTAGTTTCAATGTGGAAGAACCCAAGTCCAGTATTTGCACTCCCCCAATACATAGCTGCTGGGTATGCTTTGTACCAGGTGGGGCAAGCATCCATATGGTGTCTAGGGGTCTTACACATGAAACAAATCTTGGGAATGGAGCACATGCCCACAAAATGACCAGGCAGGCCACAGTTATAGCAGATAGCTCCTATGTATTTTGGATCCACAGTGAAAGGAGGATCATCTTCATGTGCAGAGGCACTCTGATCTTGTACAACAGCACTCTGATTCTTGTTCTTTTTCTTCTTACTCTTGTTGTGACCAGTCTGATTCTGTCCACTACCACCTGCAGATGAACTCCCACCACTGTATTGCATTGTCTGCGCTGGCTGCATATTCTGGCCTGCTGAGTTGAATTGCTTATGGTACCTAGGGGCAGCTGGCATGTACTGATACTGGAAACTGGGGTGCTGGGGCCACTGTGGCATCTGCTGCATCTGAGGGTTCCATCCCCCCTGATATCCATACATGGGATTTGGCTGCATCATGGCTGGAGCAACTCCCACCGGAAACAATGGGGGTTTTGCAAAAATTGACAAAGGCGGGGGTTGAGGTTGGGGAGCCTATGGAGACCGAGGAGCCTGAGGAGGAGGTAGAGTAGTCGCAGCTTGTCGACCATCTGTTGTGGTAGCAGGAGAACGGCCCGGGTTTCGTCCCCTGCCAGCATCATATCTTCCTCCTCCTCTACTGCCCGAGTCTCTGCCACCACCCCCATGAGATTGACCACAGAAGCGTAAGGGATCTTACCCGTCTTCCTCGACCAGTGATCACGGGAGAAACTAAAGAACTTGGGGTTGGGCAGGTGCTTGGAATCGCGCACAGCTACAGGGAAATAGTCTGCAGCCGAAAATTCCCGTGAAGCAAACTTGTCTTTCCTGATCCAGACTAGTTTGGATCTGGGATTTCTCGGGCGAACCCTAGCTGGATCTCTCTGTGTTGACCCAACCCGCAGGCCAGGAGGCGCACTGGGAAGCGGGTTTTGGGAAGGCGCCACCACTTTAGTAGAGTAGCAGTCGTCTCTCCCTCTGAACCGGCCAGCTGTCTCGATTCCATCTTTTTCGCCTGGCCCACTGACCTGTGGGGCTTTCCGATCCGCAAGCTTCCAGGGGCCCGAGTCCACCCTCTCTCTCAAGTCGAAGATCGCCAGCGGCGGCGAGGTCGATCTCCTCGAGCTCAAGCTGCTGCTCCTACTGGACCCAGAACTCGCCGAAGCTGACGAAGAGAATCCACTCTTAGAACTTGAGAATTGAGCAGAAACTTGACGGACCCTCCTCAATCTCGCCTGACTCGCTCTTCTCGTCGGAGAAGTCAACACCAGCGCCGGCGGCGACGCCGCCCGCCGAATCAATCTCGACTGGTCGCCGGCAACGAGGGCGAGAGCTGCAGTGGAGCGCCCGACGGCAAGACCCCCAGCAGGCACTCCCACCTCAGCGCCCTCCGTGGATCCTCTGATTTCACCTCCACCCTCGCCCACAACACAAACGCAGCCGGTGGGGAGTGGCGGAAGACGGGCATCCTTGCCCTTTCCTCCTCCGTGGCCTCGTCGTAAATCAACATTGCCAGAATCCTCTGCTCCAAATCTGCCCTTCTCTGACAAGTCTCTGCATATTTCACAGCCGCGGATCTCGTGCTCGGGTCTATCGCCACCGCCACCACCTGATCCGCCGCCTTCCACTCGCCTGCGAGGGGGCCCTCGCCCTTTCTTGTCAGTTGGATCCGGTGAGACTGGGTGTCGTAGTATGCGTAACCCTGAAAACTGAAGTCTTGGGCGTCGTAGTCGGGATCGGAGAAGTTGGAGCTGAAATAAAGCGAGGTAGCGCGAGGCAGGTGCAGTGACCATATGGAGTAGCAGAGGAGCATGAAGATGTGTATTCGGTGGGAAAAGCTCATATCAGCCATTTCGGCGTGTGTTTGGAAGCTCGTGAACAGGACACACATCATATATAATAACTTCTGACCTCGAAATATTGTGGGCTCGACGTCACATTGGACGCACATCCTGTGTACAGGTCACAAATGGCCTCTGGTAGTGTCCGTTAAACAGAAAGATATAAGCCAAACGACAAAGCCGCAACACCTTTCTGCGCTATCTCCAAGGTGAGAAAAGAAGGCACTATTTGCTGTCTGACCAAGTTGGAAGCATATGTTATTCCGGCGATCAAGTATCCGTCAGCACCCTAGCTAGCATGTTTGTGGCGTTTTTTTTTTTAATTTAGAATAGACTTTCATCCCATTTTATAAATAAAGCACACGGCCAAACTATACATGGAGTTGATGAGGCCCTCGGAAGCTGTGCGAGTTTGTTTCTTTGTTGGGGATTTTGCTGGTGTCGACCTCAAAGTTCATGTACGTGTCAAACTCAAGCGCCACGGCTCGGCCATTTGCCGGACATGACCCTGCCAACATTTTACTTGAAGATGATGAGGTTCCGGTCGTTGTCGAGGAGGTTGGGAATTATCTTCGGAGGATAATACCCGAGGGAGAAAGTTAAACCGGCGCCATTGATTGCACTGTTTACCTTGATTCAGATGGTGAAAGAAGGCAATGAATTGGGCGAGCTCGCCGGCGGCGACGTCCTAGAGCGGCACGGATTGCACGTGCACTGATCGGCCTATATCCGTTCTGGATGTTCGTACTCCCGCCGGCTTTTTTCAGATGGATCATTTGAGGCTGGGCGTCATAGTATGTGTCGCCCTGGAAACCGAAGACTTGAGCGCCATAGCCACCAGTTGGAGAAGTTGGAGCGGCAAGTAAGCGACGCAGCACGACGTAGGTGCAAAGACCATATCGAGTAGTAGAGCTGCAGGATACCAGTTCCCCTAATGCTGACCCGCAAATCAGACACTGCATCCATCTGCGAACAGGAGATTACCAGTTCCCTGATATGGATGGGAGAGCTGGCCAACTAATGCTATCCGCGTACATTTCAAAACAAGTTTAAACAAACCAGACAAAGTTCATCAAACACGATCGTTTTCATTAAAGTTCGGACTTAATTTACATAAAAAAGTCGATATTTTTACCATTTAACTAAAAACTAAAAAAATTCATAAACCCTATATTGGACGACCACCTTGTATGTGTGGCCGCACCACCGTCGATGTACCTGCTGTCATCGTCGTCGTCGTCGCCTTCACATCCGGTCATGTCGCACGGTATCAATACCAGCCGATGCATGCTCTGGACCGACATGAACGCCGCACAACAAGCGGCTAGGTGTTCGACGAAAAGCGCGGGCCAGGCAGGTGAGATTTTATGGTGGGTGGACGTGGCAGCGGTCCGGACACCCGCAAAGATCCCTTGTTGTCTTGGGTTTGCGAAAAATGTGTCCAAACCGGTCGACGGACCTCTATAGAGCTACGTTAGATGGCAAAACATGTTTGAACCACGTGGTCCGGATGATTGCGGACGATTTAAAGATCACCTTACTCTCTCTGTCCCCAAAAAACTGTAGTTTCAGAACAGAGGAAGTATGCGGGAAAAGATCACAACAGTCATTTGATGTGTCGTCTTTGAAAGTTCGTAAACAAACACATCGATAAAGATTTCACTATGCAAACCAACAGCCGGTTGTCGGGGGGTCGGAGCTCGATGTCACGTCGCACGCACATCCTGTGTTCCAGCCGGAATAAACAACAACAGTATTGGCTCCGTTCGAACATATACTAAGAATAAACAGACCATCGTTAACCAGATGAGGAATAAGAGCTCTAATCTGGCTACCCTCCTTGGCTATGTTAAATTGTTAATGAAGATACTACTCTTTGTGAAGAATTAATGAAGATACTTAACCTACCAACCATTGTCTTAAACATAATACGTGGTGTAAAGGATCCCTCGACGTAGCCCTTTCCTGGATTGAAAAAATTGTTCAACATCATCGTGTACTTCAATGGAAGCACTACCTTTCTAGACAAAATTACAACCCAAGCTCTATAAATCAGAGAGAGGCCTTTCATCTGCCAGACTTGTTCTGGAAATAACCAACAACCTTGCCGTAGGCTTTCTCAAAATTGATCTTGAAAATAACTCCATCCAACTTCTTATTATATAGTTTGTGGCTGATTTCATGCATAATGACAAAGCCTCCATAATATAATGGCCTAGCAACAAAAAACGTTTATGTTGGCTATATAATATTTAAGAGCCACATCCTTAACCCGGTTAGAACTCCATATAGAGTAAATACAAAGCAAAATTTCAGAATAGACTTAAATCAGTTGCATGTGCCATATAACCATCTAGATGAATGCCACTCCACTAACATAATAAAATAATCACAATACAATCAGTGTTGAAGCAGGTTGATAAATAGAACATAAGGTTTATATATCAACCATCGGTATTAAGGTTTGAATTTTTTTTTATGAAGATCCTCCAAACAAACACTACTAGGGAAAACCTTATACACAGAACTTTAGCAGTAGCGTTGGATAAAATGGGGCGCTACTGCTACTTAGCAGTAGCGCGTGGCGAAAGAAAGCACTACTGCTATGTACATAGCAGTAGCGCGGCCAGGGCAAAGAGCGCTACTACTAAAATTGCCCCACCGTTGCCGTCAGGCTAAGTGTAGTAGTAGCGCATTCCCGTGAAACACGCTACTGCTAGGTAGTTTAGCAGTAGGGTTTTCCCCTAACCAGCGCTACTGCTAATGCAGCCTTATCCCCCCGCGTGCCCGCCCGTTTCCTCACTCTCCTGTCTCACTGTCGCGGGCGTCCTCCTCCTGCCATCGCCGCCGTCGCCGCATTGCTGCCAGCGTCGCCGCCATCCTCCGGCCTCGGTAAGCCTCCTCCTTCTCCTCTTCCTCCTCCCTCCTCTAACTGCCCCTCCGCCCTCCTTCGCCCCACTCCTCCCTCCTCTAGCTGCCTCTCCTCCTCCCCTCGTCCCCCCTGCTCCTCCCTCCTCTAGCCGCCCCTCCTCCTCCATCAATAGCACCTCCTCCCTCCACAACCCCTCCTCCCTCCATAGCCCCTCCTCCCTCCACAACCCCTACTACCTCCCCCTCCTCCATCCACAGCCCCTCCTCCCTCCATAGATTTAGTTGATAGTATAGATAGGTAGAATGTAGGTTTTTTTAATAGTATAGATAGGTAGAATTTTGTAGAATGTACATAGAATGTTAGTGGTTAATAGAACTATTATTTATAGTAAGTGCTTAATAGAACTAGTTTATTTAGTAAGTGGTTAATAGAACTAGTTTGTTTAGTTAGTATTTAATAGAACTAGTTTATTTAGAAAGTGTTTAATAGAACTAGTTTAGAGAGAGAGACCTATATTGGCAGAGAGAGAGAGAGACCTATATTGGCAAATTTAGCTATGATAGGATTATATATAAGATATTTTGAAATGTTTTTGTTCATATTTTCAACCATTGAAATGCAATGACCATCAAGTTTGAATGCTCATATGATGTAGATATAAGCATGTATATCTAGTGTTGCTCAAATAGGATATGTGCTTGCCCAACTGGCCATGTTTGCAGGGAACACCTCCGAGTGGCCCATGTTTTGCCGGAGTGTTGATTGATTTCCATTCCGGCAAATTTCAGGCGCTCGATATGTCCTTTTTTAGCAAAGGTGATGCCACATTTTTCCGTGAATTTTGGCATGGCTTGTGCTATAATATAGGAAATATCGAGTGCGTTGGAAACGCCGGAAAGAGCATTTAACACCATTTTGGGTTTGGCCGTCGAGTTATAATCTTTGAATTTTGAACAGAGGAGATGTCTGACGATGATGCGATCCCGGAGTGCGGGTACTGCTACGATGACCGGGGTTTGTGCGACAGGTTTCCTCACCTGCAAAATGATAGGTTTTTCACCGTGAAGCTGGAAGAGACCTTTGATGTTTGTACGGTACGCAATGACAAGCATTTCATCATAATTAATATCATCACTTGTGCTTCTTTTGTTCAACGTGTAATTTCTGGATTTTTTTCAATTCGATTAGTACATCCCGTGCCATGCTAGACCATATGTATTGGATAAGCTTGGTTTAGGTTTAGATGACTTTGAGAATGTGGATACGAGGAGGGCTCACTTAAGAACTAAACATGGTTATGAGTTTCTGGTTAAGCTGAACAACGCGGTCAATCACTCCCATTTCGGTTGCTCTAAATGGGAAACTCTCTGTAAGGCATATGGATTTGAGAAGGGAATGCAAATAAGATTTGATATTCGTCCCGAAGATTATGATGATGATGATAATATCGACATCTGGGTGGATGTGGATATGCCTCCAGTTTTGCCTAGATGTGAGTTTGTCAAACTAATTTGTTAAGTTCAGTAATTTATATTGTTCATTTAAAAAAATTGGTGTTCGTCGGTACTAAACTTATTTATTTATAATTGTCAGCTTGTTTCTTATCTTCAAGAAATACTCGGAAGGTTGTAGACAACACTTACTACAGCTATGACTCCGAGCTTAATTGTGAGGAGAAAGGTTATCTTGTCTCATTCATAGAAGATGTTGAGGCCTTCAAAACCAATCACTCTATCATCCCAAATTATACTAGATACGTGCCACTAGTCCATAAATTGACTGATGGTAACTTCATTGCCAAAAACTTGGTAAGATTTTGTTAATGATGGTAACTTCATTGCATACATTATTCTTAAGTAAACTAGATTGCTAACTATATATGTTACTATTACGTTTTTGAACAGAGGCTCCCGAAGGAGGTTGTGCCTGACATGCTATTTACCGAAGGTGATATGCATATGGTTAGCTTACGACCAACTCCTTCGAAGGCTTACCATACTGCATACTCGATTTCTTCAAATGATGGAAGGCTCAAAATCAAAGAATGGAGCAAAGTGATGAATGCGCACACACAACTAATTGGAGACAAAATGAATGTGCGCAAGCCACAAGTTGGAGATAGGTTTATGTCCATTCTCCATCATGGAGATGGACCGATTTATCTGTTTTATGGTATTTTACCTAGGAGAGAGGAGTAGGTCCTAGGTATTAAAAACAATTAGTTAGTGTTAATTATATATGACTATGATGATGATGAGAAGTTTTTATTATGTGCTACAATGTGTTAGAGTTGATGGTGACGTTGAGGAGGAGGAGTAGTGATTATGAGTACTATGATGATGATAAGGAGTTGTTATTATAACTAGTGACCAAGTTGTTATATGATATTATGATGACGACGACGACGACGACGATGATAAGTTAGTATGTCATTGGGTGAAAGAACCGCGGATTAGTTTCAAGTGGATGGATCCAAAGTGACCATTGGTTACTTTGGATCCATGCACTTGAAACTAATCCACGGTTCTTTCACCCAATGATGTAATAACTCATTATGGTGTAAAAACAATCTCTAAATTGCTACTGTATGAAAACTTGTATAATGGTGTATGAATACGACACTAAAACAAAAAAGAAATACATAATAATAGTAGTAGCGCGGGTAGAGAGGCGCGCTGCTAGTCACTACCAGTGGCGCTTTCTACCAACAGCGCTGCTGCTAAGCAGGTATATCAGTAGCGGGTAAACACACGCTACTACTACACTTTAGCTGTAGCGCCGTAGCAGTAGTGCGGTGACCCGCGCTACTGCTATACCTAAAACCGGCGCTACTGCTAGGTTTTTCCCTAGTAGTGAAATATGAGGTGATCCTTCTTTGATGGCTAACTATCAATGATGAAGCATAGAAGCAAGCCATGGTTAGCAGCGAATGAGCCAAATAAATGCAAAAAAATAAAACATGATTGGTGGATTCATTTCTAAATAATGCTTTTAACTCAAGGTGTAACTAAGATTTTTCGTTTTCAATTTTACATAAATACTATGCTGATTGATTAATGCAACTATACTATATAAAGAGGTGGCACAATTTATGTACAAGCAATGTATATTCATGTTTATAATTAAATCAGTCAACTAAAGTATTGTTATTATAACCGTTGCTATTTTCTTGATATTATCATTTATCGTTTCAGACAAGCATATCAATTATAGTTTCATACAAGCATATCAATACAGAAGAAATAGTTAAATATGTATTGAACATCGTATTAAAAAATCGACATGTGTACTAGCATCGAAGAAATCTAGTCACCTCTCGAATGTGCGGTCAGTTGATGCACACATCCAACTTTCTACTCCCTTCGTCATAAAATAAGTGCCGTTGATTAGTACAAAATTGTATTAAATCAACGACACTTATTTTGGGATGGATGAAGTAGTACATTATTCATATTTCCGATGCATCGCTACTCAATCTGTATGCCTTGAATACATGTATGGTATTTCTTTGGACTAGAAGCCTGAACTACAAAGGCAATGGCAGCGAGAGTGTCACCGGCGCCAGGGGAGTGAGGTCCAGTTTTAGCTCCTCCGATCGCAGGGCATCCATGGTGTGGGTGATGGACGGACGGCTGCTCGGGTCCTGGTGCACACACAAGAGCCCGACAAGTAGCACACGCTCCATTTGTTGTCGCCCAAAACTGGACTCGTCTCCTATCAGCCTGTCATTTGCTGCCTCAAGGATCGCATTGTCGTAGTACAAACTCCTTACCCATGATGACAACGGAGGCGTATCATGGAGACTCACCGTTGGGTTCCTTCCAGAGACTATCTCTAGTAGGACAATGCCAAAACTGTATATGTCTGACTGCCTGTTCCGCTGGCTCGTGTCGATGAACACAGGGTCTATATATCCGTAAGTGCCCTGCACAAGGTCTGTGGTCTTTGACCCACTTTCTTGGTGAACAAGTCTTGCCAATCCGAAGTCACATAACTTGGCACTGTATGAAGCGTCAAGCAATATGTTGCTGGACTTGATATCGCCATGTACGATGCACTGTTGGTGTTGCTCACAATCTACGTGGAGGTATTGCAGTGCAGAGCCTAGGTCGAGGATGATCTGGTACCTGTTTATCAAATCATGTAACCATTAATTATGTATCAAGAGAAAATGAAGTTGCATGCAATGATGTAAATGCTCTCGAAATGGAATTATAATGCATACCTCTTGGACCATGGTATCCAACTATTGCCCCCGTGTAGGTGTTGATCCAGGCTACCTTGTGGCAAAAGCTCATACACAAGCAGGAAGAGACGGGTGTACCTGTCGTCCTGCCACCAGCATATAAGCTCAACCAGGTTCCTCTGTCCACCGTAGCACCAACCTATCAATTCGACAAGGTTCCGGTGCCTGAGCCGACTGGCAATCCTGAGTTCGTCCTCAAATGCCTTCCTCTCCTCGCCTGATTCTGCCAGCTTGAATCTCTTTATCGCCACTGGTCTACTTGGACTTGCTAGTTGGCCCCGATAAACAGAGGCAGAACCACCTTGCCCGAGCTTGTTTTCCTCTGCGAATTCGTTGGTCGCACGCGCCAACTTAAGATAACCAATATCTCCAAGGCCCCCGGCGAGAGCTCTGTGATGCTTCTTTCTCGTGCATAGTTGCCATCGACGCACGCCAACAAAGATGCACACAATTGCAATAACTCCAATGATTGGTCCAGTTACCTTTGCTAGCCGTCCTTTGGGTAGGGTCTTCGGTGCAGGTGGTGGACTCTTAGTGCTCCTCCATGCAGGCGCCGGGGCACTGGGCAGGTCCAAGGTGGAGTCAAATGACCATGAAATTATTTGGTGTAACTCATCCGCCTCACCGGTAGCACCCGAGAAGCCGATGGCCACCACATTAGGCATGAGCCTCAGGTCAACACTGGTGTTGACATGATATGTTGTGTCTCCGACCTCGAGAACGGCCACTAGGGTTTTTGATTCGTTGCCGTAAATTATGTGGCAAGTCATAGGAAGGTCAGATGTTAGGTTGTTGCCAGCCAGGGTAACGTTGGTGTACACCTGAGAAATGATGGAGTTGACGTCGATGCCCATGTGGCTGCTGCTGGTGTCGACGCCAACGTTCAAGAAGGTGTCGAACTCGACTGCCACAGCTCGGTCATTGCCGGTCGCGACCGTGCTGGCGTTTCCGTTGTAGAGACCTAGGTTCTGTCTGTCTTCAAGGGGATCTGGACTGCTCGGAGGATAGTTCCCGAGGAAGAAAGCAAAGCCATCGCCGCTGATCGTACCGTTTACCTTGATTCGGAAGGTGAAGGAGGTGGAGAATCGGGCAAGCTCGCCAGTGGCGTTATCCCACAACGGCACGGGCGTCGAATAGAACACTCGGCCTACGCTATTCTGGATGTTGGGGCTCTCAACGGCTGTTGTTAGCTGGATGGTCCGAGACTGAGCGTCCAGGTAGGCATCACCCTGGAAACTCAAGCCGGGGTCATAGCCTTCGGGGTCTGAAAAGTTGGCGTTGAAATAAAGCGAGGAGGTAGGGCAAGGCAGGTGCAGAGACCATATCGAGTAGCAGAGGAGCATGAGGCAGGTGTGTATTTGATGGGAAAAGTTCACAGCAGCAGCCATTTGGTGCGGCGGGGTCTTGTTTGGAAGCTCGTCAACAAGCTCACCCTATATAGCTCCTGACCTCCATGAAATGACCCCTAGTGATGGCCGTCAAACAGAAAGGGGTTAAATAAGCCAAGCGACAACAGCTTCCTGCGCAATCTCCTAGGCGAGAAAAGAAGGCGTACCCCTACGTAGTAGCCGAAGCCCAGCTTCACAAAACCGAAGAGCGAGAGTTGTCCAAAATTATACGTACGTACTAAAGGAATTTGCCCTTCTAGTCGGACTAGATAATTGCCTGTGGGTTTCTATATGCTTCCTTGTCCCTAGGAAAAAACCTTGGGTTCCTTGTCATCCGGCGGCGGAGTTTCCATTGATAGAAGAGGTCAATAGAGGCAATGTGCTATCAATCTGACCAAGTCTATCTGCGGAGTAGCACAATGTTCCATCAGACCAAGTCTCCCAAGCATATCGGTAGCTCAAGTACCCATCTGCACGCTAGCACGTTTGTTTTCCCTTCTATGTTTGGGCTTTTGCTGCTCCTTTCCGCTATTCCACTGTAACCCGGAGATACAGGCTCAAACTTCTACTCCAAAAGTGTGTGAGACTAGCCACAGTGGGAGTAACTTCAGCAGTAACATCGAGTCCAACTCAGCAAATTTGCTTATGTGGCAATGAGTTAATGAGGAAAGAGGTAGTTTGAGTAATTTAGCTAGTTACTATAACATCACATGTCCCAATGTAATATGAGTCTATAACCTAATAAATGAGGCTTTGCATGTTACCATACTTATGTTACTATCCACTATGAAGGTAGTAAGATAGTCTAGGGATATGTGTATGTTACTAGTGTATGTTTCTCTCCATTGTGGCTAGTCTGAGGCTAAATGACGCACAGCCCGCTTCAGTTTCCTGCGCAACGCCCAAGGCCCACTTTACCACTATAGAAAATTTTATTGCAAGCACGGGCTTGAACCTGAAAGCACTACACACGTGACAGAAGTATGAAGCGGCATACATATCATCTACTTTGTGGAAATGCTAGTTACATCCTGGCATTAGCATTACGAAGGCCAACCAAACCCAACCCACAAGGCCATCAATGATTGCTCTGGAGGTTAAGGCATTTTCTTTTTAATCTTTACTAGCAAAAGAGCCCGTGCGTTGCAACGGAAGAAAAAACCACACGTCCCTAACACAATAACCATGACTGAAGACTCCAATAGATCCACGGTGCATCCCATCTGTGTTGTCACTTATCCTTCTTTCTTCCCTTGTCAACGGTGACCGCTGTGCTCACACAATCATAACACATTTGAATGTGGTCAATTCTAAGGTGTCTGTTTCTCCGCATAAGATGAGGAATCTATTTTTTTCCTGGAGGGTTTGCCAAGGCGTGCATGCATGGTAATAGATGATTTCTTTCGCCTCCAAACTTATTTTGTTGAGGTTTTGATTTCCAATCCGGATATACGCTGGAATGAAGGAAAGCTGGATCGTGCACTGTTGATTAAAATTGCATCCTAAATATCATTAAATAAATGTTTAGCAGGTAAAACAACATCATATTCAGATTCTACATATTTTTCTAGTCAATTTTCATATATAACATGGAAAATTAGAGTTGGATTTAAAAGATATGGATATTTTAAAAATCATTTAAATCTACCCAAAAATAGTGGATGGACCGCGGGTTGATTAACCCAAAGATTATAGGGTTTTCTAAAAAGAAGAGCAAATCGTTGATGGGCAGATGCACTTCTCCCTTTATGAGTAGATATAGATTAAAATAGGACCACGGGTTAATTTCAAAGAATGGCAGGGGGTTTTCCGCAAAATTATGACGGATGGGCAGAAGTACTTCTCCCTATATTAGTAGGTATAGTAAAAGAAACTATGTGTTGCAAAGGGAGAAATAAATCCGTACACACCACTAACGATCCAAACGGTGGAGATCTTATGGAACTCAGCCTAGAAAGCAAACTTTACCTGAATAGATATCGTTAACGGCGAGCCAACAGAAGTGCAAATAAGGTCGAAGTGAATCAATGGAGATGTAGATGGAGGTGTGGGCAAAGAGAAGGTAGCCGTTGACGATGAATCATATGGACCCATTGGCGACACGAAGAATAGCATGCGACACATGGTGGCATGGGCGAGGTCGGCTTGAGGGCCTTATCATTAACGGATGCGTGGGTCAGTGTTGTGAACGAACTTCCTGTTCTTGTGCTTCATGGCATATGCTGTGATCCACCGTAGTGTCTTCCATCATCCAAGTGATCGATCTCGTAGCCGTCGAAGTCCTAATCACCTATGGTCGCCGCCGGCATAGACACAACCTCCACGATGTTGACGATGGACGTGAACATTCAATCTTCATGGCTAACTTGTCTTTTTATTTGTTAAATTAAGTACTCATCCGTCCAACTCAATTTTGCCAAGAAAAATGTTGCGTATTCGATAATTATAGTTTATTTGGTTTGTGCCACAAAGTAACTTATTGGCAAAGAAATTTGAGTTTATATTGTCGATGCGCCATTTCGAAATGGTTGGAATCATGATGTAAATGGAAAAGATGTAGTTAAGCGGAGTAAAATTCCATTTTAAAACGGCAATACCTACACCATTTACTTAAGAGAGGAATAACGTTATTACCAACTACACACCATGAGATTCATGAATAAGAGGTTGATGCATTTATATAGTCTAGATATAGGTTAGACTTAGTCTGCTCTCACCCTTACGTCATATACACTACAGGAATCAGCTACTTTGCCGTCTGCCACGGCAGACGGCAAAGGCAAGGATGGCGGACAGCAAAGGCCTTTGCCGTCTGCCGCGGACGGCAAAAGGCTCCGGCAAAGTAGGTATCGGTAAAGAGCTGCTTTGCCATCTGCTTTTTGAAGCGGACGGCAAAGGGGCCTTTGCCATTAGCGGCGGACGGCAGAGAAAGCCGACGGCAATAAATTCGCTGTTAGTCCGTTAGGTGGCTAACGGCAGTCTTTGCCGTCCGCGGCTGACGGCAAAGAGCATCAAGCCTTTGCCGTCTCCCACTGTAGGCAAACTGACCAAATGGGTCAGCTGCCAGGAAGCACAGGTGGTTGCCACGTGGCTTCTTTGCCGTCCACCGCGGACGGCAAAGAGCCCGTTGCCGTCGGTGGCAGATGGCAAAGAGCCTGCATTGCCTCTTTTTTCTGTTTTTTCTTATACCCAACCATTTTCACAGCAAATAGATGATACATATATATTTTTCACATGGCAAGTTCACAGCAAACATATGAGATATCCAACACATATAATTTCATCATACATGCATAGTTCCATCAACCATACATAGCAAGTTCCACATACATGCATCCAACCATCACTAGTAGAAAACAGGGCTTTGGTCACAGGGCAGTATTCACATTAGTCCCGGTTCAGTCACGAACCGGGACTAATGTGAGCATTGGTCCCTGTTCATGCGGCTAAGGCATTAGTCCCGGTTTACCTGGGCCCTTTAGTCCCGGTTGGTGGCACGAACCGAGACTAAAGGGTGCGATGCCCATTAGTACCGGTTGGTGGCACCAACCGGGACTAATGGGCTTTGAGGCATTAGTACCGGTTCATGGCACGAACCGGTACTAAAGGTCCCATTTTCAAACTCTACACCCCCCCCCCGGACCGCCTTTTCAGTTTTAGAAAAAATAAAAGAAAATGATGGAAATGTCAAAAAAATAAAATAAAATAAGTTTCCCATGTGATATGTGGTCTAGTTGTTGGGAAAATGATGGAATTTAACTGAGGGAACCCCGTTAAACATTTTCAAAATCCTCAAAAACCTAACAGAAAAAGTTACGGGGCTTTTAAGATCTAGAGTGGAAAAAATCGAAAAAATTTCAAACTTACTAGTGGTGCACCATTTGCTAGGTGCGCCACTAGTAACAGAAAAAAATATAGTTTCAAATATTTTTTTGGAAAAAATGTGGTCAAATGTGGTCAAACTATGGTCAAACTAATTATTCTAGAATATTAGTGTTACTAAATAATTATTTCAGTTTTTTTAAATTTTGGTCAAATCTGGTCAAACTGTGGTCAAACTATGGTCAAACTAATTATTCAAGAAATATTAGTGTTACTAAATAATTATTGTTTTTTAAACTATAGTTTCAAACTCAAACGGTGAAATGTGTCACTTCATGCTCAAGCTAAATTCCTGAGGGTTAATAGGATTGACAACTTACTATTGTCAGGAAAACAACAAGTGCAGACTTGGAAACGAGGGAGAACAGAACCCGGAAGTTAAGCGTGCTCAGGCTGGAGTAGTGAGAGGATGGGTGACCGTCCGGGAAGTTTGATGATTTGGAATGATGAGGGGTGATTAGAGATTAGAGGATAAATTGAGCAGTGATGAGGGGTGGTGATTAGAGATTAGAGGTTAAAATAATTCAGAAATTTGAAAATAAAAAAAATTCAAAAGAAAAATCATAAAATTTCCTTTAGTCCCGGTTGGTGTTACCAACCGGCACCAACCGGGACTAAAGGTGGAGCTCCACGTGGCCGCGGCCTTTAGTCCCGGTTCGTGTAAGAACCGGGACTAAAGGGGAGAGGCATTAGTAACGACCCTTTAGTCCCGGTTTAAAAACCGGGACTAAAGGGCCTTACCAACCGGGCCAAAAGCCCCTTTTTCTACTAGTGCATACATATTACAATAGTGTCATCCTACCATACATGCATAGTTCATCGATACAAAAGAAACATAGTTCATCCAAACAAGCACTCCATCTATGCTAGCTTCCGTGAAGCGAATGAATTCTGCAAAATGGGAAATAAGAAAGTTTGAAGAAGAAGATTAGAAGAAGAAGAAGAAGAAGAAGAAAATGAAGAAGAAAGAGGAATATATGACATTTATGAGCTAATTTAGGTGAAATTGATCGTTTGTGAGCTAACTTAGGTGAAATGGATCGTTTATGAGCTAACCTAGGTGAAATGGATCGCTTATGAGCTACCTTAGGTAAAATGCATCATTTTAGAGCTAACCTAGGTAAGATGGATCATTTATGAGCTAAGTAAGGTAAAATTGCTCATTTTAGAGCTAACTTGGGTAAAATGGATCATTTATGAGCTAAGTAAGGTAAAATGGGTCATTTTAGAGCTAACTTGGGTAAAATGGATCGTTTATGAGCTAACTAAGGTAAAATGGATCATTTTAGAACTAACTTAGGTAAAATGGATCGTTTATGAGCTAACTAAGCTAATTATGCCATTTTGACATAAGTAAGCTAAGTACATGTCATTATTGAGCAAACCTAGTTAACTAAGCATATTAGAACTAACTTTGGTCATTTTGGAGGAAACAAAACTAAGTATAGATCGTTTTAGAGCTAACTTAGGTAAAATGGATGGTTTTGGAGGTCAGTAAGCTTATTAAGTCATTTTGGAGGAAATAAAGCTAAGTCTAGGTCATTGTGGTAAGCATTTTGGAGGAAATAAGGCTAAGTCTAGGTCTTTATGCAATTGTTAAGCAAAACACTATAGAAACTTACCATGATCATGGAGGTGTAGGAGCGGGCAGGCTCGTGCCGGTAGCTGGAGAAGGATCGTGCGATGCTTGTCTGGAGTTACGCTGCACCAAAGATCATTTTCAATGTCTCGTTAGCATGATGACACTCAAATGTTAAGACTAGCAAGTAATGTCCATTCAAATTAAACTCACCGTGGTCCCAGGAGCAATCACTGGCATCGGCGGAGCGGTCTGACCAGTCTTCTCGCACACAGACTGCACATTTGGTTTTGACGACTCAGTCATACTAGTTAGTAATGAGACAAACACTACATGAATGTTTTGGCTAATCTGCAGAAGAAACTTACCACAAGGAGCTCGTACATGGCCCTTGCCTGCATGTCATTCCGTGCCCTCTCCTCCTCCAACATCATTGTCGTCCTCTCCTCCAACTCTCGCTGCCTCTCCGTCGCCTCCGCCAGAAGTTTCTCCATTCTATCTCTCTCACTCTGTATAGTAGCCTGCAACACCACTCCTCATTACCATTTGTAATCATTGATGGAAGCACAGACAATGTAATGGAGAAAGATAACTGAGTACGTATAACTAACCTTGATGGCGAGTTGGACTGGCCGTTCACGAGGCCTTATCTCAGGAGCGGAGCTCGATTGGCGCGCCTTGATCTCCGGGAGAGTGCTAGGACAACGGATAAGTCCATCTCCAATGGCTATGGAGCCATGGGACCTCCCGCCACCAGATATCATCACCAGCTCTGGATCAATGGGACCCTGGCTCGGGTTAAAGTCCTCCCCTTTCCTCGCCTTCCCCGCATCTCTATATTTCACGAGCTTGTCGTGGGAGGAGATGTTGGTGAAGTTGTTTGCATCATCGAGGTCAGACGGAGAGAATGCCTTGACTTTCTTGAAAGAGGCAGTGTGGGCCATGGCATACAGGTCGTACACCTCTGGCACCTTATCCGCCTTATTGTAGCGTGCCTGAAAGAGAGAAACAAAGTAAATTAGTAATTAAAGGGCTCAAGCTAGCATGATGAATGAATTGCATGAATCATGAAGCAAACCACATACCCAGTTCCGCCCGAACTGATATAAGTTGGAGCTGCCTTGATGGTATGTCACACCTTCCATTTGGGCACGTTTGTCCTTGGCCGCGTTGTGGACGGCTAGCCATTCTTTTGAGCACCACTCATTGACCAACACCTCCCAACAATCCATCCGATCCGCACACCATCTCGGAGGCGCTTAAGTTAGCAAATAGAAACTTGGGCGCTACGGCTATGAATTACTAAATGAAGGAAGTAAGTACATGTCCTTAAGAATTACCTTCATGTACTGCTCCTTACTCAGGAACTTATCGCGGCACGCTGGCTTGGGTTTCTTGATACCACGCAAGGCGTAGTAGTCTCGAACAGCCTGCACCCGAGCCTCGTGCCGTAAGTTCTGTAGTAGGCGCTTGCAGACGTTCTCGATAACATTTGCCGCCTCCTCCTCGTATCCCTCCTCACACCTGTAGAATGTCTGCAATCAAATGAGACAATATTGATTAGTACAATTAATAACTAGCTAGTTGAAGATTTTTAAATGTGTAAAGGAGAAATTACCCAGAACTTTCTGATCACCACATCTGCCCTCGTGTCGCACAAGACACCGTCGATAATCTCACCCGGCGGGGCCGGGGCAGCCAAGTAGTGCTCCCAGCTCAATCCAAGCTCTGGAAGCCGACCCTCACCAGGCAACGTGACAAACCCCGGGAAGTTTTGCCGGCAAAGCACTCCAAGGACGGAGTTGGGCCGGCGGACACTATGATGGTGGTCCCAACCCCTACAGCATGACAAGGCCAACGCATTAGATATTTGAAGAAACGTGAATGCAGAAGGTACAAAAGGATTAAATGCACTTACCTCTCCCCATCAGGGAAAATCAACCACCTCTGCTCGCGGGTCGCCGACACGGACGGGAGCCGTGTACAACCACGCTGGTAGACGGTGCCCCCTCCTCCTCAATATCAGTCGGCTCCCCGCCATCATCAGCATGGCCACTCGGCCCCCCAGGCTCATCCGGCCAGGTACCCCATCCAGACGTGTGCTCCTTCGGGGTCTCGTGGGCCAAAGGCGCGTCGACCCAAGGCTCGTGGGCCGAAGGCGCGTCGACCCGAGGCTCGTGGGCCGAAGGCTCGTGGACCGGAGTCCGTGTAGCCTCCTCCTCGGACGAGTCCACCCTAGCAGTCACGTGCTCGGGTGAAACGGCTGGGGGTGGCGGCGAGGAAGGCTCCCTAGCAGTCACCCTACCTCCTCTCCCGCGACCACGTGCTCCAACTCCTCTCTTCTTCCCTCCCTTACCTCGTCCCCTGCTGGGCACCGCTGTCGACGAAGAAGGGCCCGGCGGTGTCTCCATACTTTCCAGCAACGCTCGGCGGAGAGGTGCGTGTGGAATGGAAGACCTCCCACCATGCGCCGACGAAGAAGGGGCCTCGGAGCGCTCCCAACCAGCGCCCACCATCTTTCAACACCTGCCATGACAAAGAGTAAACGAAATTAGTACAACATAAAAAAATACTGACATGAATAATAATATGTATATCACTTATGTATCATCATCAAGTACAACATAAAAAAATTGAACACCTGACACTACTAATAATCTCGATCACTATCATCAAGAAATGCATAATCATCATCATCACTATAATCAATGACGGGCTCATAGGGTTCAGTGGCATCAAATATATGACCTAACTCATAATTCACAAATATATGACCTCGTCGGCCTCTGGTGTCGTGGGTGTCGTGTCGGGGTCGGGGTGCCGTGTCGGGGTCGGGGTGCTTTTTCGGGGTCGGGGTGTCGGGGTGGTCGGGGTCGGCGTGTGGTGTCGGGGTGTCGTGCCGGGGTGTCGGGGTGGCGTGTCGGGGTCGGGGTGTCAGGGTGTCGGGGTCGGGGTGTGGGTCGGGTTGTGGTGTCAGGTTGTCGGGGTGTCGGGGTCGGGGTGTCAGGGTGTCGGGGTCGGGGTGTCAGGGTATTTTCTTCTTCTTCTTTTTTCCTGTTTTTTTCCTTTTCTTCTTCTCTTCTTCTTCTTCTTCTTCTTCTTCTTCTTCTTCTTCTTCCTCTTCTCCTTTTTCCTCTTCTTCTTCTTCTTCTTCTCCTTCTTCTTTTCTTCTTCTTCTTCTTCTTCTTCTTCTCCTCCTCTTCCTCCCTCCTCCTCTTCCTCTTCCTCTTCTTTCTTCCTCTTCTTCTTCTTCTTCTTCTTCTTCTTCTTCTTCTTCTTCATCTTCTTCTTCTTTCTTCTTCTTCTTTTCTTTCTTCTTCTCCCTCCACCTCTTCCTCCCTCCTCCTCCTTCTACTCTTCTTATTCTTCTAAACTAAAACTAATCTAAAATAAAATAAACTAAAAATAAAACTAAAACTAAAGTAAACTATAACTAAAATAGAAACTAAATTAACTAAAAGTAACTAAACTAAAACAAACTAAACTAAAAAAAGGGGGAAGATCACTCACCTGCGCAGGGGATCGCCTGTGGAGGGGGAGGCGGCGGCCCGGTGGAGGGGGATGCCGCGGCGGGTGGGGGCGGCGGCGGCCCGGTGGAGGGGAGTCCGCGGCGGGTGGGGGCAGCGGCGACCTGGTGGAGGGGAGGCCGTGGCGGGTGGGGACGGCGGCGGCCTGGTGGAGGGGGAGGCTGCGGCGGGACGGGGCGGGGACGGCCACGCAGGGGAGGGGAGGGGGCGGCTGGCCGACGTGGAAGGGGCGCCGCAGGGGAGGGGTGCGGGGCGACGGGGCGAGGGGGGCGGCGGCGAGCGGTGGGGCGACGGGGCAAGGGGGCCGGCGGGTGGTCGGGGCGACGGGGCGAGAGGCGGTGGGTGGGCGGGTGGTGGCGGCGGGTGGTGGGGGTGGCGGCAGGTGGCTGCTGGCGGGGGCGGCGGTGGTCGTCGGGGTGGGGAGGACAGAAAGAGAGAGAGAGAGGGAGCGGGGTGGGGGGACGGCCGTTAGTTAGGTTGTCTCTTTGTCGTCCGCCCCCCTTTGCCGTCCGTTTTTTTGCTCTTTGTCGTCTGCTAGCAGACTCTGCTAGCAGACGGCAAAGAGGGGGGCCGTTAGGTTTTTTTCTAAGCAGCTCGTTAGTGGGGCCCACCTCTCTCTTTGCCGTCCGCCAGCTGACGGCAAAGATTCTTTGCCTTCCGCCAGCAGACGGCAAAGAATTGGCTGATGGCAAAGACATTCTTTGCCATCAGCCAGTTCTTTGCCGTCCGTTTTTTTCAAGCTAACGGCAAAGACACCTTCTTTGCCGTCCGCCAGCAGACGGCAAAGAATAGGCAGACGGCAAATAAGCAAATTCCAGTAGTGATAGTTCAAACTTAATCTACATCCGCATCGCTTGTTTAAATTCACTTGATCAAGCTCGTAACTCAACCAAATTAATTTGTTCCTTTATACCTTCCATTTGATATTGCGTACTCGGCGACCTACTCTCCTTATGCAAGACGAGCGTAAAAAATTTCAATACTTTTGGACTTAATTTAATCTTTTAAAAGCTATTATTTGTTGTGCAGGGCCGGTCTTGAGATTTTTTGGGCCCTAGCCTCAAATATGCGAAGTGTGAGCGGCACCACGGATAAGCGCGGAGGAATATGGGTAGACCATAAACCCTAAATTATTCCCAACAAATCACGTTTTACTTCTCTTTCTTTTTCTGAGCCAAACCTAATCATGTTTTCCTATCCCTAGCAATCAACTCTTTGGGCCTAGCCCATCTCGATTCCTCCATTTTTTCTTTCCTATTTATACAAGCATACCAGATCATGGGCCCCTCCTCCGGCCGGGGCCGTGGGCGGTCGCCGTTTCGGCCATACACCAGGGCCCGGCCCTGTTGTTGTTTATGGAGAGGTACATTACGGAATCAATCATGAAAAAAATGCATAATGGATCCACTTAATGGGAGCACGCTGCATACACACACGTAATAGGAAATTCCTTGACACCGAGGCAATATGCTTAGCTTATTAAGGGCACTGTCATTGGGGGGAATAAAAATAGTAACTTAAGACACGTTTCCCGCAAAAAGAATAATTTAAGACACGTACTGCTTGCTGATTGGAGGGAGACAGTGACCAAGAAAAATGTTGAGCAAGCGGCCCGCATGAGGTCTTCTCGTCGTGTGCCCGCCCACACTGGGACTGGGCTGCACCTTTTGCTCTTTTAAGGAGTCCCGTACTCTTACAAGCGGCCGGTGTTGTGCAGCGGATTTTTTCTTATAATATCGCTCTCTTTGCTTGTTTGTTGATGCGGCTGCTCTTTTATAGGTAAATCTCGTGGCTGACCCTATTTAACTACAGCTGCGTAGCTCTTCTATACGGCGGACATGGACATCGTGACTCCCTGGTCAAACTCCATGGTGGCTGGGACGTGATTGTGGGCATGCATGGCTCTTGGCTCTATATAATTAAGTTGCTCTTCTCGCAGGGAGAGCCATGCATGTCCCCCGAGTCCTTCTTTTATAGGCCGTCTCTTTTTTCCACTGGTTGCTTGATGCTCGTACAACTGGACGGCCTAGCACAGGCAATACATGGCGTGATTGGTTGTAGGCTAAGAGATGGAAAGAAACGTCCTGGGTTCGGTCCCCACCAGACCATTAATTTTTTCCTCCTGTAGAGGCCCATCAGGACTGCGTTTGGTTGGTTTGTTTGATGGGTTGAGCCCACGCTAGCTGGTTGTGGCGTACGTATCAGGTTTCGTTTGGACAGTAGCGCACTAAGTTTTGGATGGTAAGAAGCAATAGTACCACCTCGGATGTAGAAAATAATAATATAGGTGACAAAAACTGAAAGCGTAAATTTACGGGAAGAAGTATATTGTGACGGTGAACCCACAGAGTCAACACATGCTTTATTATTAGAGATAGATTACTGGTCTCTACCGGACTCGCATAAGTTAGCAGACCGAGACAGCCTGAGTATTTAGCAAAAGAATAGAGCTGAGCCAACGCACGTCGCACAGCCAAGGCCACCTCAGATAGGTCAAGAGAGCAGGGTCTCCGGCCTTCTAGCTCCTTTGGTACCTCCTCCTTTCAACGGTTTTTTTTTAAAGGAGGTTATCCCCCAACTTCTGCATCAGAAAGGTGCGTGCGGCTATTTTATTAATAAGCAAACAGTTCAAAAAAGTCGCCAAGTCTCAAAAAGCAAAAGGGCTCACAAAGAGCTAAAAATGTAACATCATTTGGACCGATTGGACACAGCGAGGCCCACGCGTCGCTCCGCACGGGCGACACGGACGGCGAATCTAGCAGCCACCGACAGCCACTTCCCCGCCGTCCTCCCCCTCGCCGCCGCCGGGGTGCGCCGCCGGTCAAAGGCCGTGTGGCAGCGGCGGAGGCGGGGCTTCATCTTCTCCAGGGCACGGGCGCACCCGTGGCTGGTTCATGCAGGAGCCAGCGGGTGGTTCGTCCTGTGAGCGGCGTCGGCGGCCGGAGGTCCTCTTCTCCGGCAAGGCGGCGGATCCGGGGCCCTCTCGCCCAGATCTGGTGCGGTGCAGGGCGAGCGGTCGTGGGGGCCCCGCGCGGGAGGCTGGTGCGCGGCGGAGGTGCGGCTGGAGTACCCCGCCGTCCTCGCCGGCGACCTCCAGCGGGACGGCGGTCGTGTGGCTGTGTGGCGGGCGGATCTGGAGCAGCATCGGGCGGATCTGGAGCTGGAGCTTGTGTGGCAGCTTCGGGTGGATCTGGTGGTGGCAGCTCGTGGTGGCATCTTCGTGCGGCTTGATCCGGAGCTTCGGGGTGGCAGCCCGTGCTCCTCGCCTGGTGATTTTCGTCTGGTGGTGTGCGTCGCGCCGGCTGCGGCTCTTGGTGGTGGTGCTGCAACAGCAAGGTTCGATCCCCCCGCCTTCAGTCTGCACTGCGGGTGATACGTCTCCAACGTATCTATAATTTTTAATTGTTCCATGCTATATTATATTCTGTTTTGGACATTAATGGGCTTTATTATACACTTTTATATTATTTTTGGGACTAACCTATTAACCGGAGGCCCAGCCCAGAATTGCTGTTTTTTTGCCTATTTCAGAGTTTCGCAGAAAAAGAAACTCAAACGGAATGAAACCTTCGGGAACGTGATTTTCGGAACGAACGTGATCCAGAGGACTTGGACCCTACGTCAAGACATCAACCAGGAGGGCACGAGTTAGGGGGGAGCGCCTACCCCCCTGGGCGCGCCCTCCACCCTCGTGGGCCCCACGTTGCTCCACCGACATACTTCTTCCTCCTATATATACCTACGTACCCCCAAACTACCAGATACGGAGGCAAAAACCTAATTCCACCGCCACAACCTTCTGTACCCGTGAGATCCCATCTTGGGGCCTTTTCCGGAGCTCCGCCGGAGGGGGCATCGATCACGGAGGGCTTCTACATCAACACCATAGCCTCTCCGATGATGTGTGAGTAGTTTACCTCAGACCTTCGGGTCCATAGTTATTAGCTAGATGACTTCTTCTCTCTTTTTGGATCTCAATACAATGTTCTCCCCCTCTCTTGTGGAGATCTATTCGATGTAATCTTCTTTTGCGGTGTGTTTGTTGAGACCGATGAATTGTGGGTTTATGATCAAGTTTATCTATGAACAATATTTGAATCTTCTCTGAATTCTTTTATGTATGGTTGGTTATCTTTGCAAGTCTCTTCGAATTATCAGTTTGGTTTGGCCTACTAGATTGATCTTTCTTGCAAGGGGAGAAGTGCTTAGCTTTGGGTTCAATCTTGCGGTGTCCTTTTCAAGTGACAGTAGGGGCAGCAAGGCACGTATTGTATTGTTGCCATCGAGGATAACAAGATGGGTTTTATATCATATTGCATGAGTTTATCCCTCTACATCATGTCATCTTACTTAAAGCGTTACTCTGTTCTTATGAACTTAATACTCTAGATGCATGCTGGATAGCGGTCGATGTGTGGAGTAATAGTAGTAGATGCAGGCAGGAGTCGGTCTACTTGTCTCGGACATGATGCCTATATACATGATCATACCTAGATATTCTAATAACTATGCTCAATTCTGTCAATTGCTCAACAGTAATTTGTTCACCCACCGTAATACTTATGCTCTCGAGAGAAGCCACTAGTGAAACCTATGGCCCCCGGGTCTATCTTCCATCATATTAATCTTCCAACACTTAGCTATTTTTATTGCCTTTTATTTTACTTTGCATCTTTATCATAAAAGTACCAATAATATTATCTTATCATATCTATCAGATCTCACTCTCGTAAGTGACCGTGAAGGGATTGACAACCCCTTTATTGCGTTGGTTGCGAGGATTTATTTGTTTGTGTAGGTGCGAGGGACTCGTGCGTGGTCTCCTACTGGATTGATACCTTGGTTCTCAAAAACTGAGGGAAATACTTACGTTGCTTTACTACATCACCCTTTCCTCTTCAATGGAAAACCAACGCAGTGCTCAAGAGGTAGCAGCGGGCGCTTCAGTTCTGGCCTCCGGCAGGTGTGCGGTGGCGCGCGTGGGGCGCGTCGGCGTGCCTGATGTATGGTTGCTACCCGGAACCATGGTGGTTCTTGGCCTCGGGCAGCGCCCCTCTGCTCCTTGCCGACATGGTGCTTGGTGGGGCACGGTGGCTCACGTTGCGTCCGGTGGCTCTGCGTCCGGCCTGCCATTGATGGATCTGGCGTCTAGTGTTGAGTTTGGCCATCAGTGGTCTCCGCGAGGTGCGACTGGCTGAGGCGGTTCGTCGTGCTTCTTCATCGTTGGAGGGCTCGACGGCGGTGGTGGTCGGCTGCCGTATTTGCTGTAGGTTGTGCTCAAACTCCGGGTGAGAACCCTGCCTCGGCTATGCTGATGCCGGCGGCAGCAGCGTCTACGGACGTCGTTTTCCTCGTAGGAGGTGCCGTCGTGGAGCTACATCACCTACAGTTCTTTGTTTGTGGTCTCCGGGTAAAAACTCAAGATCGGGCTTGCCGGATCAGATGACGGTGTTGTGTGCTCGACAACACTACCTCCTTGGAGGCGTCGTCTTGGAGACCCAAACAACGGCGTTTGTTGCTGTGTGTGGTTGTGGGTGGTGCGTTTGGTGGTGGTGGTGCGGCCTGCTCAGGACCGAGGGTGGTGTTTCTTCTTCAGGTGTTTCTCTTCGGCTGTCCTACGTATGGTCTCTGATGTCTACTACGTAACCTTCTCCTTGTAGACGTTGTTGGGCCTCCAAGTGCAGAGATTTGTAGGACTGTAGCAAAATTCCCTCAAGTGGATGACCTAAGGTTTATCAATCTGTGGGAGGCGTAGGATGAAGATGGTCTCTCTCAAGCAACCCTGCAACCAAATAACAAAGAGTCTCTTGTGTCCCCAACACACCCAACACAATGCTAAATTGAATAGGTGCACTAGTTCGGCGAAGAGATGTTGATACAAGTGCAATATGGATGATAGATATAGGTTTTTGTAATCTGAAAATATAAAAATAGCAAGGTAACTAATGGTAAAAGTGAGCGTAAACGGTATTGCAATGCGTTGAAACAAGGCCTAGGGTTCATACTTTCACTAGTGCAAGTTCTCTCAACAATAATAACATAATTGGATCATATAACTATCCCTCAACATGCAACAAAGTGTCACTCCAAAGTCACTAATAGCGGAGATCAAACGAAGAGATTATGGTAGGGTACGAAACCACCTCAAAGTTATCATTTCTGATCGATCTATTCAAGAGTCCGTAGTAAAATAACATGAAGCTATTCTTTCCGTTCGATCTATCATAGAGTTCGTACTAAAATAACACCTTAAGACACATATCAACCAAAACCCTAATGTCACCTAGATACTCCAATGTCACCTCAAGTATCCGTGGGCATGATTATACGATATGCATCACACAATCTCAGATTCATCTATTCAATCCAACACAAAGTACTTCAAAGAGTGCCCCAAAGTTTCTACCGGAGAGTCAAGACGAAAACGTGTGCCAACCCCTATGCATAGGTTCATGGGCGGAACCCGCAAGTTGATCACCAAAACATACACCAAGTGGATCACGTGATATCCCATTGTCACCACAGATAAGCACGGCAAGACATACATCAAGTGTTCTCAAATCCTTAAAGACTCAATCCGATAAGATAACTTCAAAGGGAAAACTCAATCCATTACAAGAGAGTAGAGGGGGAGAAGCATCATAAGATCCAACTATAATAGCAAAGCTCGCGATACATCAAGATCGTACTACCTCAAGAACACGAGCGAGAGAGAGAGATCAAACACATAGCTACTGGTACATACCCTCAGCCCCGAGAGTGAACTACTCCATCCTCATCATGGAGAGCGCTAGGATGATGAAGATGGCCACCGGTGAGGGATCCTCCCTCCGGCAGGGTGCCGGAACAGGGTCCCGATTGGTTTTTCGTGGCTACAGAGGCTTGCGGCGGCGGAACTCCCGATCTATTCTATTCCCCGAAGGTTTTAGGGTATATGGGAATATATAGGCGAAAGAAGTTGGTAAGGGGAGCTACGAGGGGCCCACGAGGGTGGAGGGCGCGCCTAGGGGGGTGGGCGCGCCCCCCTGCCTCGTGCTCTCCTCGTTGATCCCCTGACGTGCACTCCAAGTCTCCTGTATTGCTTTCTTTCCAAAAATAACTTTTCCGAAGGTTTCATTCCGTTTGGACTCCGTTTGATATTCCTTTTCTGCGAAACACTGAAACAAGGGAAAAAACAGAAACTGGCACTGGGCTCTGGGTCAATAGGTTAGTCCCAAAAGTAATATAAAAGTGCATAGTAAAGCCCATTAAACATCCAAGATGGATAATATAATAGCATGAATACTTCATAAATTATAGATACGTTGGAGACGTATCAGTCTCCGGCCTGCTTCTATGCATGCTCATGACCCTGTTCTGTTGAGGCGAGCCTCGGGTTCTTGGTCTCGTCTTGGTTCACCTTTGCTCAATGACGAAGCAATGATGCCTCCCCGCCTTGCCATCGTCTTGAACTTCCGTGGCGGAGCGCTCAGTCAAGGTTCGTGTTAAGCTTTGGCACAAGGTTCGTGTTAAGTTTTGGCACTCGTTGATTGTGGATGCTCCTCTGTTGTGCTGTGGGGTTTGATACGCACGCCGGTGCGGTGCGTTAGGCTGTTTGTAGAGTATTGGTATTGTGATCCCTCGACGCACCCCTCATCTACCTGGTCCTATTAGTATGCTAGTTAGGTCTTTCCTTATGTTGGGCGTCTTGTTCCTCTCCTTTCCTTGTAACACTTGTTACTTGTCTGGTTTTCGGCTCGGTTTTCCTCATAAACAGGGTCAATTTGTTAAGGTTTTCGATCCGGTTTTCCTTATAAACTGGATCACTCTCCTGGCATTATGGCCACTCTGAGTAATATATTCAGGTGGAGGGACTCCTCCCCCGGTGATTCTCAAAAAAAACAAAGAGCTAAAAATATGAAAATGAGATAGCCACAACCGGTGGAATAAAGATAGATAGGAAACTAAATACCTATCATATTACATGACCGCCATCCAAACCGGTTGAAGATAGCCCTCGTTACCGTCTCCCAACGGATAGACCCAGTAACCATACGCTCCCTGGCATCCGTCAGAGTGAGTAGCAACCACATACGGATCAATGTAGTGGCCCGGAAAATAACCTGCAAGAAATGAATATGTGTTGTTCTGTTAAAAACCAAATCATTCCTGCAGTTCCATATAGCCCATAATAAAGCACATACTCCTACACGGGTATGTTTCATTATTTCTGTCTCAACTCCATTTAGCCATGTCCCGAATAACGTGTGGATGCTATTTGGAGGAGTAATGTTAAACGCTATGTGAACGGACCGTCATAAAAATGTTGCCATTGGGCAATCAAAAAAGAGGTGTTTGATAGATTCATCACGATCACAGAAGCTACATCTTCGAGATCCTGTCTAGTTACATTTTGCCAAATTGTCCTTAGTGAGAATGACTTGTTTTTGGACAAACCACATGAACACTTTAATTTTTAAGGGCACTTTGACTTTCCAAATATGCACAGATCGAGGGATAGAGCGAGTGTTGATAATATCCAAATACATGGATTTTACCGAAAACACTCCATTCTTGGTTAGTTTCCAGTGCAACTGATCTGGCTGTTGAGAAAGGTGAACATCCATCAATCTTCTCACAAGATGGAGCCAAGCTTCCGAACGTTTTCCCGCTCTCCTGAATTGAATATTTAGAGGATTGGATTGTAATACTATTGCAACATAAGCATCTCTACGCTGAATAATATTATAGAGAGAAGGGTATTGGATAGCTAGAGGTGTCTCCCCTAGCCACGTATCCTCCCAGAATCTCGTGGAAGTACCATACCAACGATAAAAATTTTCCTATGGAAGAAGGTTGATTTCACTCTCATCAGTCCTTTTCAAAACGGCGAATCGGTTGGTCTGACCATCACCTGGGATAAGGTTTTAGAATGAAGGTACTTATTACGTAGAATCTGGGCCCATGTGGCATCAGTCTCTACAGATAGCTTGTACAACCACTTGCTGAGAAGGCATCTGTTCTTCACCTCTAAATTTTCAATGCCAAGACCACCTTGGTCTTTTGGCCTACAAATAATATCCCATTTGGCAAGTCTGTATTTTCGTTTTAACTCATCACTCTGCTAGAAAAAACGCGATCGATAGAAGTCCAGTCTTTTCTGTACCCCTACTAGTACCTCGAAGAAGGACAAGAGAAACATTGGCATACTCGTGAGCACCGAATTGATGAGAATTAGTCAGCCTCCATATGACAAAGTTTGCCCTTCCAGCAAATTAGTTTCTTTTCAAATCGATCTTCAATGCACTTCCATTATTTGTTAGAGAGCTTGCGATGGTGAATCGGTATGCCCAAATATGTAAAAGGCAACGAACCCAACCCACATCCAGACTGTTGTTTGTAAGCTTCTTGTTCCTCTTTAGCTCTCCCAAAGCAGAACAATTCACTTTTATGGAAGTTAATCTTTAACCCCGACAACTGCTCGAATAAGCATAACACAAGATTCATATTTCTTGCTTTTGCCAGATCATGCTCCATGAAGATGATAGTTGTTGGGGAACGTAGTAATTTCAAAAAAAATCATACGCACACGCAAGATCATGGTGATGCATAGCAACGAGAGGGGAGAGTGTCATCCACGTACCCTCATAGACCGTAAGCGCGGAAGCGTTATGAGAACGCGGTTGATGTAGTCGTACGTCTTCACGATCCGACCAATCCAAGTACCGAACGCACGGCACCTCCGAGTTCAGCACACGTTCAGCTCGGTGACGTCCCACGAACTCCGATCCAGCAGAGCTTCGATGGAGAGTTCCGTCAGCACGACGGCGTAATGAGGGTGATGATGATGCTACCAACACAGGGCTTCGCCTAAGCACCGCTACGATATGACCAAGGTGGATTATGGTGGAGGGGGACACCGCACACGGCTAAAAGATCAACTGATCAACTTGTATGTCTATGGGGTGCCCCTTGCCTCAGTATATAAAGGAGGAGAGGAGGGGAGGCCGGCCGGCCCCTATGGGCGCGCCAAGTGTGGAGTCCTACTAGGACTCCAAGTCCTAGTAGGAGTCCACTAAAGGGAAGGAGAGGAAGGAGAGAAAGGAAAGGGGGGCTGCCCCCCTAGTCCAATTCGGTTTGGTCTAGGGGGGGGGCGCGCCCTACCTTGCCCTGCCTCCTTTCTTCCACCACTTGGCCCATGAGGCCCAATACTTCTTTCCCGTATTCCCGTATCTCCCTGATACTCCGAAAAATACCCGAATCACTCGGAACCTTTCCGATGTCCGAATATAGTCGTCCAATATATCGATCTTTACGTCTCGACCATTTCGAGACTCCTCGTCATGTCCCCAATCACATCCGGGACTCGAACTACCTTCGGTACATCAAAACACATAAACTCATAATACCGATCGTCACCGAACGTTAAGCATGCGGACCCTACGGGTTCGAGAACTATGTAGACATGGCCGAGACACATCTCCGGTCAATAACCAATAGCGGAACCTGGATGCTCATACTGGTTCCTACATATTCTTCGAAGATCTTTATCAGTCAAACCGCATAACAACATACGTTGTTCCCTTTGTCATCGGTATGTTACTTGCCCGAGATTCGATCGTTGGTATCCTCATACCTAGCTCAATCTCGTTACCGGCAAGTCTCTTTACTCGTTCCGTAATACATCATCCCGCAACTAACTCATTAGTTGCATTGCTTGCAAGGCTTATAGTGATGTGCATTACCGAGAGGGCCCCGAGATACCTCTCCGACAATCGGAGTGACAAATCCTAATCTTGATCTATGCCAACTCAACAAGTACCATCGGAGACACCTGTAGAGCACCTTTATAATCACCCAGTTACGTTGTGACGTTTGGTAGCACACAAAGTGTTCCTCCGGTATTCGGGAGTTGCATAATCTCATAGTCATAGGAACATGTATAAGTCATGAAGAAAGCAATATCAATAAAACTGTAACGATCACAATGCTAAGCTAATGAATGGGTCTCGTCCATCACATCATTCTCCTAATGATGTGATCCCGTTCATCAAATGGCAACACATGTCTATGGCTAGGGAACATAACCATCTTTGATGAATAAGCTAGTCAAGTAGAGGCATACTAGGGACACATTGTTTTGTCTATGTATTCACACATGTATCAAGTTTCCGGTTAATACAATTCTAGCATGAATAATAAACATTTATCATGAAATAAGGAAATAAATAATAACTTTATTATTGCCTCTAGGGCATATTTCCTTCAGTCTCCCACTTGCACTAGAGTCAATAATCTAGTTCACATCGACATGTGATTTAACATCAATAGTTCACATCTTTATGTGGTTAACACCCATAGTTCACATCGACATGTGACCAACACCCAAAGGGTTTACTAGAGTTAGTAATCTAGTTCACATCGCTATGTGATTAACACCCAAAGAGTACTAAGGTGTGATCATGTTTTGCTTGTGAGATAATTTTAGTCAACGAGTCTGTCACATTCAGATCCGTAAGTATTTTGCAAATTTCTATGTCTACAATGCTCTGCATGGAGCTACTCTAGCTAATAGCTCCCACTTTCAATATGTATCTAGATCGAGACTTAGAGTCATCCAGATCGGTGTCAAAGCTTGTATCGACGTAACTCTTTACGACGAACTCTTTATCACCTCCATAACCGAGAACTATTTCCTTATTCCACTAAGGATAATTTTGACCGCTGTCCAGTGATCTACTCCTAGATCACTATTGTACCCTCTTGCCAAACTCTTGGTGAGGTACATAATAGGTCTGATACACAACATAGCATACTTTATAGAACCTATGACTGAGGCATAGGGAATAACTTGTCATTCTCTTTCTATTTTCTGCCGTGGTCGGGTTTTCAGTCTGACTCAACTTCACACCTTGTAACACAGGCAAGAACCCTTTCTTTGCTTGATCCATTTTGAACTTTTTCAAAACTTTATCAAGGTATGTGCTTTGTGAAATTCCAATCAAGCGTCTTGATCTATCTCTATAGATCTTGATGCCCAATACATAAGCAGCTTCACCGAGGTCTTTCCAGAAAATTCTACATTATTTCCGATCAACAATATGTCATTCACATATATTTATCAGAAATGCTTTAGTGCTCCCACTCACTTTCTTGTAAATACAGGCTTCACCGCAAGTCTGTATAAAACTATATGCTTTGATCAACTCATCAAAGCATATATTCCAACTCCGAGATGCTTGCACCAGTTCATAGATGGATCGCTGGAGCTTGCACATTTTGTTAGCACCTTTAGGATCGACAAAACCTTCTGGTTGCATCATATATAATTCTTCTTTAAGAAATCCATTAAGTAATGTAGTTTTGACATCCATTTGCCAGATTTCATAAAATGTGGCAATTTGCTAACATGATTCGGACAGACTTAAGCATCGCTACGAGTGAGAAAATCTCATCGTAGTCAACACCTTGAACTTTTGTCAAAAACCTTTTTCGACAAGTCTAGCTTTGTAGATAGCAACACTACTATCAGCGTCCGTCTTCCTCTTGAAGATCCATTTATTTTCTATGGCTTGCCGATCATCGGGCAAGTCAACCAAAGTCCACACTTTGTTCTCATACATGGATCCCATCTCAGATTTCATGGCCTCAAGCCATTTCGCGGAATCTTGGCTCATCATTGCTTTCTCATAGTTCGTAGGTTCGTCATGGTCAAGTAACATGACCTCCAGAACAGGATTACCGTACCACTCTGGTGCGGATCTCACTCTGGTTGACCTACGAGGTTCGGTAGTAACTTGATCTGAAGTTACATGATCATCATCATTAGCTTCCTCACTAATTGGTGTAGGAGTCACAGGAACAGATTTCTGTGATGGACTACTTTCCAATAAGGGAGCAGGTACAGTTACCTCATCAAGTTCTACTTTCCTCCCACTCACTTCTTTCGAGAGAAACTCCATATCTAGAAAGGATCCATTCTTAGCAACAAATGTCTTGCCTTCAGATCTGTGATAGAAGGTGCACCCAACAGTCTCATTTGGGTATCCTATGAAGACACATTTCTCCGATTTGGGTTTGTGCTTATCAGGATGAAACTTTTTCACATAAGCATCGCAACCCCTAACTTTAAGAAATGACAACTTTGGTTTCTTGCCAAACCACAGTTCATATAGTGTCGTCTCAACGGATTTAGATGGTGCCCTATTTAACGTGAATGCAGCTGTCTATAATGCATAACCCCAAAACGATAGTGGTAAATCGGTAAGAGACATCATAGATTGCACCATATCTAATAAAGTATGGTTACGATGTTCGGACACACCATTACGCTGTGGTGTTCCAGGTGGCGTGAGTTGCGAAACTATTTCGCATTGTTTCAAATGAAGACCAAACTCGTAACTCAAATATTCTCCTCCACGATCAGATCGTAGAAACTTTATTTTCTTGTTATGATGATTTTCCACTTCACTCTGAAATTATATGAACTTTTCAAATGCTTTAGACTTTGGTTTCATCAAGTAGATATACCCATATCTGCTCAAATCATTTGTGAAGGTCAGAAAATAACGATACCCGCCGCGAGCCTCAACACTCATCGGATCGCATACATCAGTATGTATTATTTCCAATAAGTCAGTTGCTCGCTCCATTGTTCCGGAGAACGGAGTCTTAGTCATCTTTCCCATGGGGCATGGTTCGCAAGCATCAACTGATTCATAATCAAGTGATTCCAAAAGCCCATCAGCATGGATTTTCTTCATGCGCTTTACACCAATATGACCTAAATGACAGTCCACAAATAAGTTGCACTATCATTATTAACTTTGCATCTTTTGGCTTCAATATTATGAATATGTGTATCACTACGATCGAGATCCAACAAACTATTTCCATTGGGTGTATGACCATCGGAGGTTTTATTCACGTAAACAGAACAATAATTATTCTCTGACTTTAAATTAATAATCGTATTGCAATAAACATGATCAAATCATATTCATGCTCAACGCAAACACCAAATAAAATTTATTTAGGTTCAACACTAATCCCAAAAGTAAAGGGAGTGTACGATGATGATCATATCAATCTTGGAACTACTTCCAACACAAATCGTCACTTCACCATTAACTAGTCTCTGTTCATTCTGCAACTCCCGTTTCGAGTTACTAATCTTTAGCAACTGAACTAGTATCAAATACTGAGGGGTTGCGATAAACACTAGTAAAGTACACATCAATAACATGTATATCAAATATACCTTTGTTCACTTTGCCATCCATCTTATCCGCCAAATACTTGGGGCAGTTCCGCTTCTAGTGACCAGTCCCTTTGCAGTAGAAGCACTTAGTCTCAGGCTTAGGTCCAGACTTGGGCTTCTTCACTTGAGCAGCAACTTGCTTGCCGTTCTCCTTGAAGTTCCCCTTCTTCCCTTTGCCCTTTTCTTGAAACTAGTAGTCTTGTCAACCATCAACACTTGATGCTTTTCTTGATTTCTACCTTCGTCGAGTTCAGCATCACGAAGAGCTTGAGAATCGTTTCCGTTATCCCTTGCATATTATACTTCATCACAAAGTTCTAGTAACTTGGTGATAGTGACTAGAGAACTCTGTCAATCACTATCTTATCTGGAAGATTAACTCCCACTTGATTCAAGTGATTGTATTACTCAGACATTCTGAGCACATGCTCACTAGTAGGGTTATTCTCCTCCATCTTGTAGGCAAAGTACTTGTCAAAGGTCTCATACCTTTCGACATGGGCATGAGTCTGAAATACTAATTTTAACTCTTGGAACATCTCATATGCTCCGTGGCGTTTCAAAAACGTCTTTGAAGCCCCGATTCTAAGCCGTAAAGCATGGTGCACTAAACTATCAAGTAGTCATCATATCGAGCTTGCCAAACGTTCATAACGTCTGCATTTGCTCCTGCAATCGGTCTGTCACCTAGCGGTGCATCAAGGACATAATTTATCTGTGCAGCAATGAGGATAATCCTCAGATCACGGATCCAATCCGCATCATTGCTACTAACATCTTTCAACTTAGTTTTCTCTAGGAACATATCAAAAAATAAAACAGGGGAGCTAAACACGAGCTATTGATCTACAACATAGATATGCTAATACTACCAGGACTAAGTTCATGATAAATTAAAGTTCAATTAATCATATTACTTAAGAACTCCCACTTAGATAGACATCCCTCTAGTCATCTAAATGATCACGTGATCCAAATCAACTAAACCATGTCCGATCATCACGTGAGATGGAGTAGTTTTCAATGGTGAACATCACTATGTTGATCATATCTACGATATGATTCACGCTCGACCTTTCGGTCTCCAGTGTTCCGAGGCCATATCTTCATATCCTAGGCTCGTCAAGTTTAACCCGAGTATTTCTGCGTGCGCAAAACTGGCTTGCACCCGTTGTATGTGAACGTAGAGCTTATCACACCCGATCATCACGTGGTGTCTCGGCACGACGAACTTTGGCAATGGTGCATACTCAGGGAGAACACTTGTACCTTGAAATTTAGTGAGAGATCATCTTATAATGCTACCGTCAATCAAAGCAGAATAAGATGCATAAAAGATAAACATCACATGCAATCAATATAAGTGATATGATATGGCCATCATCATCTTGTGCCTTTGATCTCCATCTCCAAAGCACCGTCATGATCACCATCGTCACCGGCTTGACACCTTGATCTCCATCGAAGCATCGTTGTCTTCTCGCCAACTATTGATACTACGACTATCGCTACCGCTTAGTGATAAAGTAAAGCAATTACAGGGCGATTGCATTGCATACAATAAAGCGACAACCATATGGCTCCTGCCAGTTGCCGATAACTTCGTTACAAAACATGATCATCTCATACAATAAAATTTAGCAGCATGTCTTGACCATATCACATCACAGCATGCCCTGCAAAAACAAGTTAGACGTCCTCTACTTTGTTGTTGCAAGTTTTACGTGGCTGCTACGGGCTGAGCAAGAACCGTTCTTACCAACGCATCAAAACCACAACAATATTTCGTCAAGTTAGTGCTGTTTTAACCTTCACAAGGACCGGGCGTAGCCACACTCGATTCAACTAAAATTGGAGAAACTGACACCCGCCAGCCACCTATGTGCGAAGCACGTCGGTAGAACCAGTTCGTGTAAGTCCGGGCCGCTTCATCCAACAATACCACCGAATCAAAGTAGGACATGCTGGTAAGCAGTATGACTTGTATCGCCCACAACTCACTTGTGTTCTACTCGTGCATATAACATCTACGCATAAACCTGGCTCGGATGCCACTGTTGGGGAACGTAGTAATTTCAAAAAAATTCCTACGCACACGCAAGATCATGGTGATGCATAGCAACGAGAGGGGAGAGTGTCGTCCATGTACCCTCGTAGACCATAAGCGGAAGCATTACGAGAATGCGGTTGATGTAGTCGTACGTCTTCACGATCCGACCGATCCAAGTACCGAACGCACGGCACCTCCGAGTTCAGCACACGTTCAGCTCGGTGACGTCCCACGAACTCTGATCCAGCAGAGCTTCGAGGGAGAGTTCCGCCAGCACGACGGCATGATGACGGTGATGATGATGCTACCGACGCAGGGCTTCGCCTAAGCACCGCTACGATATGACCGAGGTGGATTATGGTGGAGGGGGGCACCGCACATGGCTAAAAGATCAACTGATCAACTTGTATATCTATGGGGTACCCCTTGCCTCAGTATATAAAGGAGGAGAGGAGGGAAGGCCGGCTGGCCCCTATGGGCGCGCCAAGTGTGGAGTCCTACTAGGACTCCAAGTCCTAGTAGGAGTCCACCAAAGGGAAGGAGGGAAGAAGGAAGGAGAGGGAGGAGAGAAAGGAAAGGGGGCCGGCCCCCTAGTCCAATTCGGTTTAGGCTAGGGGGGCCGCGCGCCCTGCCTTGCCCTGCCTCCTCCCTTCCACCACTTGGCCCATGAGGCCCAATACTTCTTTCACGTATTCCTGTATCTCCCCGATACTCCGAAAAATACCCGAATCACTCGGAACCTTTCTGATGTCCGAATATAGTCGTCCAATATATCGAGCTTTACGTCTCGACCATTTCGACACTCCTCATCATGTCGCCAATCTCATCCGGGACTCCGAACTACCTTCGGTACATAAAAACACATAAACTCATAATACCGATCGTCACCGAACGTTAAGCGTGCGGACCCTACGGGTTCGAGAACTATGTAGACATGACCGAGACACATCTCTAGTCAATAACCAATAGCGGAACCTGGATGCTCATATTGGTTCCTACATATTCTTCGAAGATCTTTATCGGTCAAACCGCATAACAACATACGTTGTTCCCTTTGTCATCGGTATGTTACTTCCCCGAGATTCGATCGTTGGTATCCTCATACCTAGCTCAATCTCGTTACCGGCAAGTCTCTTTACTCGTTCCGTAATACATCATTCCGCAACTAACTCATTAGTTGCATTGCTTGCAAGGCTTATAGTGATGTGCATTACCGAGAGGGCTCAGAGATACCTCTCTGACAATCGGAGTGACAAATCCTAATCTTGATCTATGCCAACTCAACAAGTACCATCGGATACACCTGTAGAGCACCTTTATAATCACCCAGTTACGCTGTGATGTTTGGTAGCACACAAAGTGTTCCTCCGGTATTCCGGAGTTGCATAATCTCATAGTCATAGGAACATGTATAAGTCATGAAGAAAGCAATAGCAATAAAACTGTAATGATCACAATGCTAAGCTAATGAATGGGTCTCGTCCATCACATCATTCTCCTAATGATGTGATCCCGTTCATCAAATGACAACACATGTCTATGGCTAGGAAACATAACCATCTTTGATGAATAAGCTAGTCAAGTAGAGGCATACTAGGGACACATTGTTTTGTCTATGTATTCACACATGTATCAAGTTTCCGGTTAATACAATTCTAGCATGAATAATAAACATTTATCATGAAATAAGGAAATAAATAATAAGTTTATTATTGCCTCTAGGGCATATTTCCTTCAATAGTATCATCGGCGTACTGTAGAATGGACACTCCACCATCCACTAGATGCGGGACGAGACCACCTACTTGGCCATTTTCCTTAGCTCTTCCTATCAGAATTGTCAACATGTCCACTACTATGTTGAAAAAGATAGGTGACCTCCTTTCACAAGTGGCAGCGCACCTGTAAACCAACTTGGTGTCTTGGGGCTCAACCAAAGAGCCTTGCCGGTGTCCTTGTGCTTGAAATCAGGGGCTTTAGGTGACCTCTGAATTCCAAACAGATAGAATAACTATTAGGAGTAGATGTGGATAAAAAGATAAATCAAGACAAAATGTTCCAAGACTCACCTTGTCTGCTCGGTTGTCCCACCAGCTTTGAGGACTGTCCACCAGATTCTGCCACAGTTCTGCTAAAACCAATAATATGGGAGTCATCAGCAAAGAGAGAAGCTCACGGGTTGTGAAGCGCAATCTACCGACTAGAAGAATATGTAGGTTTCGGTAGAAAGATTGACCAAGATACATCAAGAATCATGGACACTGTAAGCCATATAACCTCCTTGATTCACATGATTTCCAAAACAAATGATTAGAGTGTCATATCATCTTGAATACCGCATGATCAAAAGATGTTTGATTGTTCCCGCAAAAAAATTGTTTGGTTGTGCATAGGAAAAATGCAGGACTATTTCCAACATATTGGAGTGGATGAAGATTTCTTATTAAATCCAGTGCAAATAAATGCCAAGGAAAATCCCTATTACCTGCAATTCTATGAATCGAACAGGCCTTGTAGGAAAAGTTTGTATACAGATTAAATCCTCCAAAAAAAAACTTTGGAAAACCTGTGTGTGGTTAAAGAACCAAGAGATGCATGAGGGTATTTACAATTTATAGATGACAGATCACAAAGACATGATTTATAGAAGAAAAGTTAGTTAGATCCTCAGGCACAAATAATTCCATTGCAAAAATAGGAAGGCAAATAGGCAAAAGATGATATTTAAGCAAGTAGAGATAATGGGATGTAATCCACTTTTTTCGATAAAGGACGCTTTTATTAACTCAAATGTAGCATCAAGCGGATATCAAGTATAAAGAGCAACACCCAGCATCTGCATAGCTAAGATGCACACAACCATCAAACGAACAGTCTGACAAAGAATATAAAAATGACAAAGTGGCAACAGTAAAGTCATATGAGATCGAAACTATGCCTATGTCGACGGAGAAGATGGACCAATTCAGAGATTATGTTGCCACCCATGTTGGGTAAAAACTAAATGGCCACCCGCTCCAACCGCATACACACCGCCTTGACAGTAATTGGTACTCCGTTCGATGCAGAGTAGGCCACATACAAAGCCAATGTGTATAACAGTAAATAGCCTGCATAGGAGAAGAGATTTTTCCATTAAAATACAATCATTTCTACATAGACAAAGTGACCATAGTAAGGCAGACGCTTCACCCGTATTAGCATACTAAACATATTTGGTATTCCATCAAGTCAGTGTCTATATATATTAGCAACACTTTTTGGTGGATACAAATTTGATGCTATTTGAATGACCGGCCATGTAGAACGCCCAAACCTGTATTGAAAGAAGAGTTGTTTGATTGTCTCATCATGAGTACAAAAACTACACTTCTTGCTTTCTTTCCAGTTACGTCGGGTAAGGTTGTCTTTAGTTAGTACAACTCCTCTTCATAGATACCACATGAAAATTTAACTTTTAGTGGCATCTTTGATTTCCAGATTTGTTTATTATTGTCCACTGAAATCTCTTTGTGCGAGGGTGCACGGTACATAGAGTCAACTGTGAAGGAACCATATGTAGTAAGATTCCAGCGAAACACATCCCACCCTTATATCAAGTTAATCGAGTCCAAACGGGACAAAAGATGTTGCCATGACACAAGGCGGGGGCCAATCATATCCCTCCTAAATGATATATCTGGTGGGGAAAAGCTCATCACTTGCGTAAGAGTATCATTCTTATCGCTTACAATGTGATACAAGGCTGGGTACTATTCTCGGAGAACGGCATTTACTAGCCACTTGTCCTCCCAGAAACGTATCTCTGAGCAGTCCTTTATGGCGAAAGATTCGAAGCGGAAAAGATGTTTTTTACCACCATCAGTCCATCCCAAAAATGCGAGTCACCGGGCTTACAATATGCATGGGGCAATGCCTTTTTGGCCTAAATACTTGTTGCACAATAGAGTTGCCAAACACCATCCTCGGTAAATAGCTTGAATAGACATTTACTAAGTAAGACATCATTCTTGACCCGGAAGTCCTCAACACCTAATTTAAGCATCCATGGTCTTTCGGTTGACAAATGACGCTCCATTTGGTTGGCCTATACTTTAAAAGAATCTGGACCTGAAGTAATGAGAGCAAGTAGAGAACCATGTTTGTGAGGAGAAAATTGATCAAAACATGTCGTCCTGCAATGGAGAGCAACTTGCCTTTCCAATTGCTCAACTGTTTCTCCAATCACTCATCATGTGTTGCCACTCTGCATTGTGCATAGCCAAAAAGTCAGAGTATTGTGTAGCCGTCTCCTTGGCTTCTCCAAAACAGAACAATTGACTTTTATGGAAGTTAATTTTCAAGCCTGAGATTTGCTCAAAAGCTGGAAAAAAAAGTTTCAGATTTCTCTCCTTCCCAAGGTCATGTTTCATAAAAAGAATCGTATTATTGGCATATTTGATACGTCTTCAACGTATCTATAATTTTTGATTGTTTCATGCTATTATATTATCTATTTTGGATTTTATATATGCATTAATTTGCATTTTATATTATTTTTGGGACTAACTTATTAATCTAGAGCCCAGTGCCAGTTTCTGTGTTTTTCCTTATTTTTGATTTTCGCAAAAAAGGAATACCAAACGGAGTCCAAACGGAATGAAACTTCATGATGATTTTTCTTGGACCAGACAACACCCAGGGGACTTGGAGTCCAAGTCAGAAGAGCCACGAGGCGGACGCAAGGGTGGAGGGCGCGCCCTATGGGAGGCGCACCCCTCTAACCTTGTGGGCCCCTCGGTGACTCCCTGACCTAGCTCTTCGTCCTATATATTCACATATATTCCAAAACCCTTAGGGGAGTCCACGAAATTACTTTCCCGCTGCCGCAACCTTCTGTTCCCGTGAGATCCCATCTTGGGGCCTTTTCCGGCATCCTGCCGGAGGGGGATTCGATCACAGAGTGCATCTACATAAACCACCCTTCCGATGAAGCGTGAGTAGTTTACCACAGACCTACGGGTCCATAGCTAGTAGCTAGATAGCTTCTTCTCTCTCTTTGATTTTCAATACCATGTTCTCCTCGATGTTCTTGGAGATCTATCCGATGTAGCCTTCTTTTGCGGTGTGTTTGTCGAGATCCGATGAATTGTGGGTTTGTGATCAGATTAAATATGAATAATATTTGAATCTTCTCTGAATTCTTATATGCATGATTTGATATCTTTGAATTTCTCTTCCAACTATCGGTTTGGCTTGGCCAACTAGATTGGTTTTTCTTGCAATGGGAGAGGTGCTTAGCTTCGGGTTCAATCTTGCATGATTTCACCCAGTGGCAAAGTAGGGGTAGCGAGACATATATTGAATTGTTGCCATCGAGGATAAAAAGATGGGGTTTTTATCATATTGCTTGAGTTTATTCCTCTACATCATGTCATCTTACTTAAGGCATTACTCCATTCTTAAAGAACTTAATACTCTAGATGCATGATGGATAGTGGTCGATGTGTGGATTAATAGTAGTAGATGCAGGCAGGAGTCGGTCTACTTGACACGGACGTGATGCCTATATGCATAATCATTACCTTGGATATCGTCATAACTTTGCGCTTTTCTATCAATTGTTCGACAGTAATTTGATCACCCACCGTATTATTTGCCTTCATAAGAGAAGCCACTAGTGAAACCTATGGCCCCCGGGTCTATTTTCCATCATATTTGTTTCTGGTCTACTATTTTGCAATCTTTTATTTGTATCAAGCATCCCCGAGTTTAATTCCTGCTCTTCCTTGAGTAGGTAAATGATAAAAACAGAATTTTTGATGTGGAATGCTATCTGACATATTTATCCATGTAATTTTCTTCATTGTGGCATGAATGTTCAGATCCATAAGATTCAAAACAAAAGTTTAATATTGACATAAAGCAATAATACTTCATGCATACTAATAAAACAATATTTTGATAGAGATAGACAAAAATATATAGTTATCTTTTGTTTAGTTTTATCTATCTCTATCATATCTCACCTTTGCAAGTGACCATGGAGGGATTGACAACCCCTTTATCGCGTTGGGTGCAAGTGCTTGATCGTTTGTGTAGGTGCATCTATTGGGTACTTGCGCGTTTCTCCTACTGGATTGATACCTTGGTTCTTAACTGAAGGAAATACTTATCTCTACTATGTTGCATCACCGTTTCCTCTTCAGGGAAAACCAATGCAATCTCAAGACGTAGCAATATTGCAAGATAGAGAGTCCCCCATCGATAAGATGTGGCATTACTCCTGCAATTTGACCGTCCTATTTGGCGCATTCGATCAAAGTAGCCAGGATGCCAGCGACAATGTAAAATAACATTGGAGACAATGGGTCACTCTGACGTAATACATTTTTCTTATGGAAGCAATGACCTACATCATCATTAACTTTGATAGCCACACTGCCTCCAGTAATGAAATTTGGATCCACTCTCGCCATTTATCGGAGAAACCTTTCATTCTCAGGGTCTGTTGGAGAAAAGACCATTTGACTTTATCGTATGTCTTTTCAAAGTCAATTTTTAATACTACCCCACACATGTTCTTTCGATGCATCTCGTGAAAGGTCTCGTGAAGGATAACTACTCCATCGAGTATATTTCTTCCTTGAATAAAAGCCATTTGCGATGGCTGAACAACATGGTCAGCAATCGCGTTGAGCCTATTAGTCATTACTTTTGTGAATATTTTGAAGCTGGCATTAAGGAGGCATATCGGTCTGTATTGTTGGATCCACTCAGCCTCCTTTGTCTTGGGCAACTAAAAAATCTCGCCAAAATTAAGCCTGGATAGGTCAAGTTAGTCGGCATGAAGAAAATAGAACAACTCCATTAGATCAGTCTTGATGACATCCCAGAAGTTCTGATAAAACACTGCGGGGAAGCCATCAGGCCCTGGAGCATTGCTATGTTCCATTTGGAACACCGCAGCTGCACCTCCTCTTCAGAGAAAGGTGTCGTCGGGATATCATTCTCTTCTGTCATGACTTGTGGAATATCATCTGTTCGGGTTTCATCAAGACTGAAGTTTCCTTCATCTAGAGCCCTAAAAAGAGACTTGTAGTATTTTGTTATATAACGCTTGAGCTCTTCCTGACCTTCGACCTGTCCCCCATCTTGTTGGAGGCTAAATATACACTTCTTCCGGTGCCGCCCATTGGCGACCAATTGGAAAGAACATGTATTGATATCTCCCTCCAAAATGAATTGGGCACCGAATCTTCAGTACCACTTGAGTTCCTCTTCTCGCAATAGACATGCCATCTGCTCATTGAATTGATTTTTTTATGTCAATCTCATGTTGAGACAAAGAGCGAGTCTCTGCAATTTTATCGAGGTCATCAATAATAGTGGAAAGACGCTTCTTTTCTTTTTCATACATACCACTGGTGTGTTTCGCCCATCCAGTTAGGAACTGCCTTGTGGCTCGAATTTTGAAGTTCCATCTCTGGATTGGCGTGCGACCAACAGCGGGCCTCTTCCATACATTCTTAACTATATCCTCAAAGCCATCACGTTGTAACCATCCCAATTTGAATTTGAATGGGCGGCTAGCGTGTGAGGACTAGCAGAGTTAGACTGAAGAATGATGGGCGCATGGTCCAAAAGTGTCTCAATCCGCTCCAGGGAACGCAATGTTACCAAAGGGAATTTTAATTCCCATTCGGTATCCATGAGTACCCAATCAAGTTTCTCGTATGTTGGCACCGGACGATTGTCGACCAAAGTGAACTGTCACCCCGACATATTAGCTTCCTGAAGATTCAAACTGACAATAACACCGTTGAATAAGAAAGGCCAATCAGTGTCAAAACAGATGTCATTTTTCTCTTCCTCATACCTAAGGATATATAAGTCGCCTCCAATAAGCATTGGGTGCGGGTTATCCCTAGCCAGGTTCACCAATGCCAGAAGGAAAGCGGATTTATTCTCATCTTGGACAGCCCCATAGACCGTGACCAGACTCCATGTAAAATTACCAGCTCCGTTTCGGAGATGGAATTTGATGTGAAAATCACCCACCGAAAAAGTTACCAAATCCATGGTTGTGGTTTGTATCCCAAGTAACATTCCTCTGTACCTTCCACGTGGTGGTAAACAATGCTATGTGTAGTGAAAACCACCAGATAGATGGTCAAAGACATGCGCACGGAAGTCACATTTACATGCCTTGGAAATAGCCACAAAATCCAACACATGCTCGCGCACATAATCACCGACGTATTTATGTTTAGCCCAGTCTAAAAGACCTCTGCTATTCTAAAACATTCCTCTCATGTGAAAACTCGAGTCAGGGTGGATACCTTCGCCTTTTTTAGCGGGTTTTGTTTCTTTTTTGAGGAACGGGATTTAGATTTATGCGAAGACATAATGAAGTCACAAAACATGAACGCAGATCCTGTGTCATCTAATCCAACCTCAGTTACCGCACCAACCAAGTGGGAGAGAAGTGGACCATCATATGTGGCCATCGGTTGAAACTTAGAAGAAACCTTTAATAGATCGATCTCCGTGTGTTTTAGCGTCCCACCAAAATACACACATCATTATCATTCTTTCCCATTGTAATTCCAACGTTATTTAAGACACTTTTGCGAAGGCAGACAAAGATGGTATTTAAGCCACTTGTGCAACTACCATGTACAAAAGCTTAGATGATGAGTAGAGATACAGAAGATGTATTCCACAAGCCACTTTTTTAAGAAGAGCAATTTATTAATATTGCGAAAATACCAATTACACCTAGACTCTGCACCTACAAGATATCGCAAAGACATCCAGGATGCACATAGCCAAAGGAAAAAATAAAAAAGAAAGAAAAAACAAAGGTCCCGCCACAGTGATTGACTCCTCCCATCAGCCGCACACAAACCACCACCAAATACAGCACCCGGAAAACATAAAAGATCTCCAAAAGCAACGCCTCCAAAAAGAAAACAGTGCACAAGCGTCGTCGTTGCCCGATCCAAGATCTTAGGTTTTCACCCTAGAGAAGTAAGAGCTCACAAAACAATTCCTTCAACAAGGGAATTGCTAGGCACAACCAATGAAAACCAGACCTTAGGTTTTCACCCTGAAAGTCCCAAATCGGCACCTGAGGAGCACCACCAAAAATGAATTCCTCCAGTGTTGCCGCCCTCGCTTGACATTGCTGCACTCAAGAGTTATCAAACACCTGGCTGACTCCATCGCCTAGAAGGGCCCGTCAGTCTAACTAATCCTCCGATCTCAGGCACCATGACCTTCTCCACAGCTGTCTACACCATAGAAATCGACAAGCCAACATGTCCCATGGTGTCAACAAACAACAAAGCTTCGCGTCATGCCCTCATGGAACCTCGTAGGCTCATATGGATGTGCATGACTGAATTCTATCCTATCCAGATATGTTGGACAAGATCTCCGACAACAGTTCCGGAACACGTCGATGACCAGATCGAGGAGGACCGATCATGCAGGATATTGCCGTGATGCGAGAGGAGCACGAGGACCGCCATCTTTATTATCATGGCAGCAGGCCCCCACGCCGCCTCGATCCATCCCTCCGTCGCCCGACCGCAACCATAAGCCGAGCACCAACCTACCTAGATCTAGATCAGATCGGGGGGATCGACACTTCCACGCGCTGCAGCACGCGTGCAGCCACCACCGTCCCCCAAGCATTTGCGACCTACGCGCAGGACGCAGTGCCGTCAGCTGACGTGAAAGACCCCAACTCGACGGCAGTCACCCAGCGATGCCAGAGCCCCGCCGTAGCCGGATCCGCGCTAGCTTTGCCCAACAAAGACCATGGGGCGGTGGCGAGGGGAGGGGGAGCACGAGGGAGGAGGCCTTGAGCGGGCATGGATTCGCCGCCGCCCGAGTCGCCCCGGGGAGGACGACACAGGGTGTCTCCTAGCCAGATCCGTATTGGGTCAGAACTACTAACTTCTTAGTAAAATGCACACACATGAAATAAAAACAAATTTATACATACCTTCCTTTTTTTTCTCAGGAGAGGCAACTTGGCCTGTCTTGAATTTACTCCAACCTGTATTCGTACCTGTTGATTGTACTGAATATTAATGTGAAAAATTAAGACGAAAAGGAAGAATTTCATGTATAAAGTTTTACCTTTCCCCATGCTAGAATTAAAAGGCTTATATGTTTTAGCCGCATTGTAGCCACTATTAAAGTCAAACCATCCAACTTCTCTAGCACATAATGTGGTGCTGAGTGAAGCCAGAGTGCCTCATCTGCTGTCTTGTTCTTAAAATCAGGATACTTCGTATTTTTCTGCCCAATTCAAATAAAAATGCCCGCAAGTGTTAGTGGTTCACAAGCTTTGCTTCTTACTTTTAAGGCAGTAAACACATATGTATAAACAAGATGCTCACAGATCCATTCGCCTTCTCAGCCCGGTTATCAGTCCAATTAAGTGGATTGGCAAGAACATCATTCCAGAGCGTTCTGTACTTGTCCTATTTGACTTTATAATCTGAGAATAAAACATAACACCATCAAGCAAAATACAAGGATATTGATCTACATAACTGGGATTAAACTACTGAATACACAAAAAAAGTGTTTATTGTAGTTAAGTAAGCACTAAGCCTCTCGTGTTGTCCAGTGAAAGCAGCATATATGACTGCCCAAAAAGGCACATTTTAATAGTTCATTCTGGTATATCAGCTTTTAATACTTTTGCATATAAATATCTTACTGCAGTAGGCCAGTATACATTTGCTTATAAATATCTTACTGCCCAAAAACGTAAACCCAGTAGTCCACTATACAATAAGAGTTTGCATTCTAGAACCTAATACATTCACACTTTACCTTGAGACCAATATGGGCTGCAAAAATGTAACAACAGGTTCTTGATTTGGAGTAGCTGAGGCTCGGATGTAAGGAGAATCCAAATTATATCATCAGCATATTGTATTACTGGAAAATTAGGGCAAGATTCAGCCAACAGAGGAGCTTGTATGAATTGAGCATGCATTGCTTCATATAGAATTGATTTGAGGAAGTCAACAACTAGGTCAAAGATATGGGACAGGGGATCCCCTGTCTCACTCCCTTTTGCAGTGGAATTATTTCCAGGAATACCAATGAGAAGCACAACATATGTGCCAGAGCCAAATATCATCTTGGTCTTTTATCCATCTCTATCGAAAACCTCTAGCAGGCAGAACTTCCAAGATGGTCTTGCATTCACTCAGTTCAAAAGCTTTTTCAGAGTCCAGTTTAAGAATGGCAATTTCCTAGTTGGACTGGTGCCACCGATGAAGATACTCAAATGACAAGGCAATATTGCATTGATCTTGATTACCAAGAAAACTCATACTGATTTATATGAACCAACCTGAGAATTATTTTATGTCGGTGCCACCGTCGTGGCCTTTGTAGAATGAGTATTTCGTTTGGCGTCCTGGTACAAGATTCCTATAGGCGATACATCTAGGCTCAACATGTGGCCCTTGAATACATGTATGGTATTATTTTATGATTTTTCGGACTAGAAGCCTGAACTACAAGCCTATGGCATCAAGAGTGGTATCACCGGCGCTAGGGGAGTGATGTCCGATTCCAGCCTCTCCGATCGCAGGGCATCCATGGTGTCCATGATGGACGGCCGGCTGCTAAGATCCTGGTGCACGCACAAGAGCCCGACTAGTAGCGCACGCTTCATCTGCTGTCGCCCGACAATGGACTCGCCACCTATCAGCCTGACATCTGCGGCCTCAAGGAGTGCATTCCCATGGTACAAACTCCTTACCCATGATGTCAATGGAGGCCTATCATTGAGACGCGCCGTGGGGTCCCTTCCAGAGACCATCTCTAGTAGGACAATGCCGAAATTGTAGATGTCTGACTGCCTATTTCGTTGGCTCGTGTTGACAAACACAGGGTCTATATACCCGTAAGTGCTCTGGACAACGTCAGTGGTCTGTGCCCCAGTTTCTTGGTGAACAGACCTTGCCAATCCAAAGTCACCTAACTTGGCACTGTACGAAGGGTCAAGCAGCATGTTGCTTGATTTGATATCACCATGTACGACACATTGCTTGTGTTGCTCGCAATCTACATGGAGGTATTGCAGTGCAGATCCTAGGTCCAGGATGATATCGTACCTGTTTGTGAAAGCATGCATGTTACCATTATGTATCGAGGAAACAATTAATTTGCAGTGATGTAGGTATTCTGGAGATGGAATTACAATACGTACCTCTTGGACCATGGCAACCAACGTTTGCCCTCGTGTAAGTGTTGATCAAGGCTACCTTGCGGTAAAAGCTCGTACACAAGGAAGAGACGTGTATACCTATCGTCCCGCCACCAGCATATAAACTCAACCAAGTATCTCTGGCCATAATAGCACCAACCTATCAATTCGACAAGGTTCCTATGCCTGAGGCGAGTGGCAATCCTGAGTTCGTCCTCGAACGCCTTCCTCCCCTCGCTAGATGTTGCGGGGTTGAATCTCTTTATTGCCACTGCTCTACTTGGATTTGTCAGTTCGCCCCGATAAACAGAGGCAGAACCTCCTTGCCCTAGCTTGTTTTCCTCTGCGAATTTGTTGGCCGCATGGGCCAACTTACGGTAACCAATATGTCCAATGCCCCCGGCGAGAGATCTGTAACGCTTCTTTCTCGTGCATAGTTGCCATCGACGGATGCCAACAAAGATGCACACAATTGCAATAACTCCAATAATTGGTCCAGTTATTACCTCTACTAGCAGGATCTTTGGTGCAGGAGGGGGGCTCTCAGAGCTCTTCCGTGCATGCGGGTTGAAGGTGGAGCGAAATTTCCAGGACATTATTTGATATAACTCGTCTGCTGCGCCGGTAGCACCGGAGAAGCCAATGGTCACCACACTAGGCATGAACCTCAGGTCAACATTAGTGTTGACACGGTATGTCGCGTCGCCGATCTTGAGAATAGCTGCTAGGGTTTGTGTTTCGTTGCCGTAGGTGATGTTGCAAGTCATCGGGAGGCCGGACGTTAGGTTCTTGCCAGGCACAGTCACGTTTGTGTACGCCTGCGAGATGATGGACTTGACGTCAATGCCCATGTGGCTGCCGCTGGTGTCGATGCCAACGTTGAAGAACGTATCAAACTCGACCGCCACAATTTGTTTGTCGCCGGTGGCAACCTTGCTGAGGTTTCCCTTGAAGAGGCCTAGGTTCTGCCGTTTTCAAGGGGATCGGACATGCTCGTCCAAGGATAGCTCCCGATAAAGAAAGCAAAGCCCTGGCCCGTGATCTCACTGCTTACATTGATTCGGAAGGTGAAGGAGGTGTTGAATTGGGTGAGCTCGCCGGTGATTGTATCCCACAGCGGCACGGGCTGCACGGACTACACTGTTCCGGATGTTCGGACTCCCACCGGCTCTTGTCACCTGGATTGCCTGAGACACGGTGTTGAAGTATGCGTCCCCTGGTAACTCTTGGGCGTTGTAGCCATGCGGATGGTTGAAGTTTTTTTTTTTTTTTTTTTTTTTTTTTTGCAGGTGGTTGAAGTTGTATGTGAAAGAAAACCAAGCAGTGGCACGAGGTATGTAGTGACCTGACCCAAAATCGGCCAAGTCTCTGTGTATCTGTACCATCCAAGATCATGCTGGCACACACAGTACATTGATGAAAAATTCAAAGTTCAATCACACCTGATTTATTACACGATTCTTATATAGAGTCTTTATTACAATAGAATAAATTCGGCCGAAGGCCAACTCATGAAAAAAACTAAATGTTGCGGAAGCGTAGACGATAAGCGAGTCCATCCGACTCCAAATAAACTCCAATTTGAATTCAAAAACTTTTGGCATTATTTTCTTCTGACTTTTCGGAGTGTCATGTTATCTCCTCTCATACTTTTTGAACAAAGTATTTGTCAGTTATTTTTTGGAATAAATTTCAAATGCCAATTTGAATTCAAAATCAAATAAAATTCAAATGCCTCTGAAATTTCCAAAGGTCATTCATGGCAGCAGGCCAGCAGCCATTTGCTACTTCGGCGTGTTGTTTGGATGCTCGCCAACAAGCTCACCCTGACCTATATAGCTTCGGATCTCGATGAAATGAGCCCTGGTGATGTCCGTCAAATTACAACACCTTTCTGCGCAATCTCCTAGGTGAGAAAAGAAGGTACTATGTGCCCTCTAACAGACCAAATATTCCATCTATCCCAAGCATCCGAAGTTCAAGTACCCGTCACCGTCAGCACGCCAGCACGTTTGTTTCTTCGTTTGGGCTTTTCTGACAGCATTCTTCGTTTGGGCTTTTGCTGCTCCTGTCTGCTATTCCGCTGTCTGCTATTCGTTTGGGGGACGTCCTATGCGACGCATTTTGCGTTGACTAGTCGGGCGTTCGCACAGGGTTGACGCACGACTGGGCCGGCCCACCAACCAGCCCTTTGTTTAGCTTCCTTTCGCGCGCGACAAAAATGCTGAAACTAAACAGCGAGCACCAGGAATCGATCCCACCACCACACACTAAAACCGCGAGCCATTAGCGACTACACCACAGACCATCAAGTGCCCACGAAGGTGCACATATATATAAGAACAGACAGCAGCGTTGATATTTCGAAAACATTTTGAAACCATTTGGAAAATTGTGAGCAGTTTTCAAATACCGCATTTTTTTGGAAAAGTGAAGATGTTTTGTAATTATGATTTGAAAATGAAACGTGAACAATATAATGTTTTAAAAGTGAAATATTTTCGAAAATCGGGAACATTTTCTTGTAATGGGAACATTTTTTCAAAATTCCAAGACAAAATTTGAAAACACGAACATATTTTGAAAAATGTGAAAACAATAACATTTTTTGAAATTGGTGAACAAAATTTTGAAATTGAACAATTTCAAAACTCCCGAAAAAATGAAAACATGCACATTTTTTTAATTTGTGAACAATTTTCGAAAACGGGAATATGTTTTCAATTGCCCGAACATTTTTGAAAATTATGCGCATTTTTAAAATTGGCAAACAATTTTTCAAAACGGGAACATGTTTTGAACCACCCAAAAAAAATTTAATTTGTGAACAAAAAATTGAAACTGAACAATTTTGAAACTCAAAAATGAAACAGTACACATTTTTTGAAATTTGCAAAAAATTTATTTAAAACGGGAACATGTTTTGAACCGCCTGAACATTTTTTGAAATTTGTGAACAAAAATATTGAAAAGAGGAATATTTTTTGAAACTACGAACAAAATTCAAAAGCACAAACATTTCTTGGATCTATGAATAAAATTTGAATACGGGAACATTTTTTGAAATTCCAAACAAAATTTGAAAAACCAAACAATTTTTAAACTCCCGAACAAAATTTCAAAACGCGAACAATTTTTTAAAATGTGTACATTTTTTGAATATGTGAATTTTTCTTGAAACCGGAAACATTTTTTGAAACAACCAACCAAAAATTGAATACACAAACAATTTTCTGAAACTCCAGGACAAAATTTGAAAACACGAACAAAATTTTGAAAATCGAACATTTTTTGAAAAAGAGAACATTTTTGAAAAAGGAAAACAAAAAAGAAAAAAGAAAAAGAAACAATAAACAAAAAAGAAAAGAAAAACAAAACAGAAAAAGAAAAAGAAATGAAAATAATAAAACGGTTCAGGAACCTTCTAGAAGGTTCCCAAAACCAGAAAAAACCGGCTGGGAACCCTCCGAAGGTGGACTTTTTCACTGTTCTGACCCATGTGGCAAAGTTTAGCACGATTTGACCCGCTTTTGAAACTTTTTTCGGATCTGACCCAAACCGAGACGCCAACATACGCGGCGTTCTGCTTGCACTGAAGACGCCACGAACCCTAGCGTTTAGGCCTGGCCCACCTCCCTGGTCAGCAGTTTGACTGTCCGACGTGGCAATTGTCGACCCCGACCCTAGACGCCGGGAGCCTTGGCGTCTACCCCCTGAGAGATAAGTGGTCACGGGGAAAGTGTGTGGGGCCCACCTCACATACTCTTCCAATCCCAATCTTCCATCCCGAGAAAGAAGAACAAAGGAGAGCTCCCCCCTCTCTCTCCCACCTCAAGGCTCACTCAAATCCCGCTCCAAATTTGATTTTCCTCCGTGGATCTTTCTCTCCCTTATTGTTTGAGGTAATCTCCCCCGGATCCCTAAATTTTGTTGGTAATTTCTTGTTATTTTAGTGGCATTATGTAACCCTAGGTGGCACCTTAGTTTCTAGATTTATTCAAATCTTTGGTATTGGATGGCTTTTAATTAATATGTAGTTGTGGTAGTAGTAATGGGATATGCATTTTGTGGGTAGAAATGATGGAATTGATAAATATGATGGTTAGGGTTAGCTTATGTGTTAAGCAAATGACATGATTTAGTTAGTACATAAGTTTCAATTTGTTTTTGATACAACTCATTAGGAATACATAGTTGTCATTGCTTCATTAGAGTTGCATAGTTTTTGCAACTATGCATTATAATTGTCATTTATTCATCTTGTTTGTTGTCCCTTTTAGATGGATGATAGACTTGTTAATGTTCATTATTTGGACAAAGCGTCATTTGTGACTAAAACTGCAAGTGACAACGAGGAAGTGCTGGTATTCGACACAAGTCCTAGTTATGATGAGGTTGTTATTAAAGTAAGAGATAAGTTGAATTGGATGGACCCCAATGAAAAAGTTGAATTAATAGGAAGGTATGATGTTGGGGTGGGAACAAAATCTCGACTGAAGAATATGCCTATCATCTCCGAGTTGCATTGGGGGATATACAAGGGTAAAGTTGCGGCCTCGGAAGACATGTCACTTGAATTGTTTGCTACGAAGGGGCAAGGTCCGCGGCTTGATATTGACTTGAACCGCCAAGTGTCCTCCCCGTGTCATGCTATGAGCCCTAGTAGAAGTGTGGCTCGTGTTGTGGATAGTGCCGAGGTCTATGCCTCCAATACTTCTAGTCAACCGCCACCTAGCCAAGAAAATGAAGTTATTGGGCATGCTCTTGAAAAAGTTAATGAACAATATGTTGATGGTCATGGTGATGTCCAATGTGGTCATGGTGATGATGATGATGACAGGCACGAGGATGAGACTCATGCAAATGAGAAGGAGAAGAGGGTGTTGGAAATATGCCCTAGAGGCAATAATAAAATGGTTATTATTATATTTCCTTGTTCATGATAATTGTCTATTGTTCATGCTATAATTGTGTTTTCCGGAAATCGTAATACATGTGTGAATACATAGACCACAACATGTCCCTAGTGAGCCTCTAGTTGACTAGCTCGTTGATCAATAGATGGTTATGGTTTCCTGACCATGGACATTGGATGTCATTGATAACGAGATCACATCATTAGGAGAATGATGTGATGCACAAAACCCAATCCAAAGCATAGCACAAGATCGTGTAGTTCGTCTGCTAGAGCTTTTCTAATGTCAAGTATCATTTCCTTAGACCATGAGATTGTGTAACTCCCGGATACCGTAGGAATGCTTTGGGTGTGCCAAACGTGACAACGTAACTGGTGGCTATAAAGGTGCACTACGGGTATCTCCGAAAGTGTCTGTTAGGTTGGCACGAATCGAGACTGGGATTTGTCACTCCGTATGACGGAGAGGTATCTCTGGGCCCACTCGGTAATGCATCATCATAATGAGCTCAATGTGACTAATGAGTTAGCCACGGGATCATGCGTTACGGAACGAGTAAAGAGACTTGCCGGTAACGAGATTGAACGAGGTATTGGGATACCGACGATCGAATCTCGGGCAAGTAACATACCGATAGACAAAGGGAATTGTATACGGGATTGATTGAATCCCCGACATCGTGGTTCATCCGATGAGATCATCATGGAACATGTGGGAGCCAACATGGGTATCTAGATCCCGCTGTTGGTTATTGGCCGGAGAACGTCTCGGTCATGTCTGCATGGTTCCCGAACCCGTAGGGTCTACACACTTAAGGTTCGATGACGCTAGGATTACAGGGAATATATATATACGTGGTTACGGAATGTTGTTCGGAGTCCCGGATGAGATCCCGGACGTTACGAGGAGTTCTGGAATGGTCCGGAGGTAAAGAATAATATATAGGAAGTGAGGTTTTGGCCACCGGAAGAGTTTCGGGCGTCACCGGTAATGTACCGGGACCACCGGAGGGTTCCGGGGGTCCACCGGAGGGGCCACCAACCCCGGAGGCCTGCATGGGCCAAGTGTGGGAAGGGACCAGCCCCTAGGTGAGCTAGTGCGCCTCCCACAAGAGGCTCAAGGCGCAGGGAAAGGGGAAAGGGGAAAACCCTAGGCTCAGATGGGCCTAAGGCCCACCTAGGGTGCGCCCCCCTCTCTCCCCCTCTGGACGCCCCTCAGATGCATCTAGGGCTTGCCGCCACCCCTAGGGGGGGAACCCTAGATGTGGGCTCAGCCCCTCCCCTTCCCCTATATATAGTGGGGGTTTTGGGGCTGCCAGAGATACGAGTCTCCTCTCTCTTGGCGCAGCCCTACCCCTCTCCCTCCTCGTCTCTCGCAGTGCTTGGCGAAGCCCTGCTGGAGTGCCACGCTCCTCCATCACCACCATGCCGTTGTGCTGCTGCTGGACGGAGTCTTCCCCAACCTCTCCCTCTCTCCTTGCTAGATCAAGGCACGTTCTTGCAACGCTTCCGCATCGCGATCTTCAAGGGTATGAACATGCACTCCCCTCTCTCTCGTTCCTAGTTATTCCATAGATTGATCTTGGTGATGCGTAGAAAATTTTGAATTTCTGCTACATTCCCCAACAGTGGCATCATGAGCTAGGTCTATGCGTAGATTCTATGCACGAGTAGAACACAAAGTAGTTGAGGGTGATGATTTGTTCAATTTGCTTACCGTTACTAGTCTTATCTTGATTCGGCGGCATTGTGGGATGAAGCGGCCCGGACCGACCTTACATGTACTCTTACGTGAGACAGGTTCCACCGACTAACATGCACTTGATGCATAAGGTGGCTAGCGGGTGTCTGTCTCTCCCACTTTAGTTGGATCGGATTCGATGAAGAGGGTCCTTATGAAGGGTAAATAGCAATTGACATATCACCGTTGTGGCTTTTGCATAGGTAAGAAACGTTCTTGCTAGAAACCCATAGCAGCCATGTAAAACATGCAACAACAATTAGAGGACGTCTAACTTGTTTTTGCAGGGTATGCTATGTGATGTGATATGGTCAAAAGGATGTGATGAATTATATATATGTGATGTATGAGATTGATCATGTTCTTGTAATAGGAATCACGACTTGCATGTCGATGAGTATGACAACCGGCAGGAGCCATAGGAGTTGTCTTAATTTATTGTATGACATGTGTGTCAATGAAAAACGCCATGTAATTACTTTACTTTATTGCTAACCGTTAGCCATAGTAGTAGAAGTAATAGTTGGCGAGACAACTTCATGAAGACACGATGATGGAGATCATGGTGTCATGCCGGTGACGAAGGTGATCATGCCGCGCCTCAAAGATGGAGATCAAAAGGCACAAGATGATATTGGCCATATCATGTCACTTTATGATTTGCATGTGATGTTTGTCATGTTTACATCTTATTTGCTTAGAACGACGGTAGCATAAATAAGATGATCCCTCTCTAAAATTTCAAGAATGTGTTCCCCCTAACTGTGCACCGTTGCGAAGGATCGTTGTTTCGAAGCACCACGTGATGATCAGGTGTGATAGATTCTAACGTTCGCATACAACGGGTGTAAGCCAGATTTACACATGCGAAACACTTAGGTTGACTTGACGAGCCTAGCATGTACAGACATGGCCTCGGAACACAAGAGACCGAAAGGTCGAACATGAGTCGTATAGAAGATACGATCAACATGAAGATGTTCACCGATGATGACTAGTCCGTCTCACGTGATGATCGGACACGGCCTAGTTGACTCGGATCATATATCACTTAGATGACTACAGGGATGTCTATCTGAGTGGGAGTTCATTAAATAATTTGATTAGATGAACTTAATTATCATGAACATAGTCAAAAGGTCTTTGCAAATTATGTCGTAGCTTACGCTTTAGTTCTACTAAGATATGTTCCTAGAGAAATTTTAGTTGAAAGTTGATAGTAGCAATTATGCGGGACTGGGTCCGTAAACTCAGGATTGTCCTCATTGTTGCACAGAAGGCTTATGTCCTTAATGCACCGCTCGGTGTGCTGAACCTTGAGCGTCGTTTGTGGATGTTGTGAACATCTGACATGCACGTTTTGATGACTACGTGATAGTTCAGTGCGTAATGTTAAAACGGTATAGAATTGAGGCACGGAAGACGTTTTTTGAAACGTCGCGGAACATATGAGATGTTTCAAGGGCTGAAATTGGGATTTCAGGCTCGTGCCCACGTCAAGAGGTGTGACACCTCCGGCAAGTTTCTTAAGCCTACAAACTAAGGAAGAAAAGCTCAATCGTTGAGCATGTGCTCAGGTTGTCTGAGTACTACAATCGCTTGAATCGAGTGGGAGTTGTCTTCCAGATGAGATAGTGATGGTTCTCCAAAGTCACTGCCACCAAGCTACTAGAGCTTCGTGATGAACTATAACATATCAGGGATAGATATGATGATCCTTGAGCTATTCGCGATGTTTGACACCGCGAAAGTGGAAATCAAGTAGGAGCATCAATTGTTGATGGTTTGTAAAACCACTGGTCTCAAGAAGGGCAAGGGCAAGAAGGGATACTTCATGAAACGGCAAATCAGTTGCTGCTCTAGTGAAGAAACCCAAGGTTGAACCCAAACCCGAGACTAAGTGCTTCTGAAATGAGGGGAACGGTCACTGAAGCCGAACTGCCCTAGATACTTCGTAGATGAGAAGGCAGGCAAGGTCGACAGAAGTATATTGGATATACATTATATTAATGTGTACTTTACTAGTACTCCTAGTAGCACCAGGGTATTAGATATTGGTTCGGTTGCTAAGTGTTGGTAACTCGAAATAAAAGGCTACGGCATAAACGAAAACTAGCTAAAGGTGAGATGACGATATGTGTTGGAAGTGTTTCCAAGGTTGATGTGATCAAGCATCGCATGCTCCCTCTACCATCAAGATTGGTGTTAAACCTAAATAATTGTTGTTTGGTGTTTGCGTTGAGCATAGACATGATTGGATTATGTTTATCGCAATACGGTTATTCATTTAAGGAGAATAATGGTTACTCTTTTTATTTGAATAATACCTTCAATGGTCTTGCACCTAAAATGAATGGTTTATTGAATCTCGATCGTAGTGATACACATGTTCGTGCCAAAAGATATAAGATAGTAATGATAGTACCACATACTTGTGGCACTGCTATTTGAGTCATATTGGGATAAAACGCATGAAGAAGCTCCATGTTGATGGATCTTTGGACTCACTCGTTTTTGAAAAGATTGAGACATGCGAGCCATGTCTATTGGTATATATGAAGAAACTCCATACAGATGGATCATTTGGACTCACTTGATTTTGAATCACTTGAGACATGCAAATCATACCACATGGGCAAGATGACTGAAAGGCCTCGTTTTCAGTGAGATGGAACAAGAGAGCAACTTGTTGGAAGTAATACATTTGATGTGTGCAGTCCAATGAGTGCTGAGGCACGCAGTGGATATCGTTATGTTCTTACTTCACAAATGATTTGAGTAGATGCTGAGAATATTTACTTGATGATACACAAGTCTGAATTATTGAAAGGTTCAAGTAATTTCGGAGTGAAGTTGAAGATCGTCGTGACAAGAGGATAAAATGTCTATGATATGATCATAGAGATATCTGAGTTACGAGTTTCGCACACAATTAAGACATGGTGGAAATTGTTTCACAACTAATACCGCCTGGAACACCATAGTGTGATGGTGTGTCCGAACATCATAACTGCACCCTATTGGATATGGTGCATACCATGATGTCTCTTATCGAATTACTGCTATAATTTATGGGCTAGGCATTAGAGACAACCGCATTCACTTTAAATAGGGCACCACGCAATTCCGTTGAGACGACACCGTATGAACTATGGTTTAGAGAAACCTAAGCTGTCGTTTCTTAAGAGTTTGGGCCTGCGATGCTTATGTGAAAAAGTGTCAGGCTGATAAGCTCGAACCCAAAGCGGATAAATGCATCTTCATAGTTCACCCAAAAATAGTTGGGTATGCCTCCTGTCTCAGATCTGGAAGCAAAAGGGATTGTTTCTAGAATCGGGTCCTTTCTCGAGGAAAGGTTTCTCTCGAAAGAATTGAGTGGGAGGATGGTGGAGACTTGATGAGGTTATTGAACCGTCACTTCAACTAGTGTGCAGCAGGGCACAGGAAGTTGTTCCTGTGGCGCCTACACCAATTGAAGTGGAAGCTGATGATAGTGATCATGAAACTTCAGATCAAGTCACTACCAAACCTCGTAGGTCGACAAGGATGCGTACTACTTCATAGTGGTACGGTAATCCTGTCTTGGAAGTCATGTTGTTGGACAACGATGAACCTATGAGCTATGCAGAAGCGATGGTGGGCCCGGATTCCGACGAATGGCTCGAGGCCATAAAATCCGAGAGGATCCATGTATGAAAACAAAGTATAGACTTTGGAAGAACTACTTGATGGTCGTAAGGCTGTTGGGTACAGATGGATTTTAAAAGGGAAAACAGACAATGATGGTAAGTATCACCATTAAGAAAGCTCGACTTGTCGTTAAGATGTTTTCCGACAAGTTCAAGGAGTTGACTACGATGATATTTTCTCACTCGTAGCGATGCTAAGAGTCTGTTGGAATTATATTAGCAGTTACTGCATTATTTATGAAATCTTGCAGATAGGATGTCAAAAACCATTGTTTCCTCGACGATTTTCTTGAGGAAAGGTTGTATGTGATACAACCAGAAGGTTTTGTCAATCCTGAAATATGCTAACAAGTATGCAAAGCTCCAGCAATCCTTCTAAGGACTGGAGTAAGCATCTCGGAGTTGGAATATGCGTTTTGATGAGATGATCAAAGATTTTGGGTTTATACAAAGTATATGAGAAACTTGTATTTCCAAAGAAGTGAGTGGGAGCACTATAGAATTTCTGATGAGTATATGTTGTTGACATCGGAAATGATGTAGAATTTCTGAAAAGCATATAGGGTTATTTGAAAAGTGTTTTTCAATGGAAAACCTGGATTAAGCTACTTGAACATTGAGCATCAAGATCTATAAGGATAGATCAAAAACGCTTAATAGTACTTTCAAATGAATACATACCGTGACAAGATTATGGAGGAGTTCAAAATAGATCAGCAAAGAAGGAGTTCTTGGCTGTGTTACAAGGTGTGAGTATTGAGTAAGTCTCAAGACCTTACCACGACAGAAGAGAGAGCAAGGATGAAGGTCGTCCCCTATACTTTAGACGTAGGCTCTACAGTATGCTATGATGTGTACCGCACCTGAAGTGTGCCTTGCCATGAATTAGTCAAGGGGTACAAGAGAGGTCCAGGAATGGATCACATGACAGCGGTCGAACTTATCCTTAGTAATTAGTGGACTAAGGAATTTTCTCGATTATGGAGGTGGTAAAAGAGTTCGTCGTAAGGGGTTGCGTCGATGCAAACTTTGACACTAATCCGGATGACTCTGAGTAGTAAACTGGATTCGTATAGTAGAGAACTTATTTGGAATAGCTCCAAGTAGCGCGTGGTAGCTGCATCTACAAGATGACATAGAGATTTGTAAAGCACACACGGATCTGAAAGGTTCAGACCCGTTGATCAAACCCAATGGGTGTTGGATTCATTACAATCACATAGTGATGTGAACTAGATTATTGACTCTAGTGCACGTGGGAGACTGTTGGAAATATGCCCTAGAGGCAATAATAAAATGGTTATTATTATATTTCCTTGTTCATGATAATTGTCTATTGTTCATGCTATAATTGTGTTTTCCGGAAATCGTAATACATGTGTGAATACTTAGACCACAAGATGTCCCTAGTGAGCCTCTAGTTGACTAGCTCGTTGATCAATAGATGGTTATGGTTTCCTGACCATGGACATTGGATGTCATTGATAACGGGGTCACATCATTAGGAGAATGATGTGATGGACAAAACCCAATCCTAAGCATAGAACAAGATCGTGTAGTTCGTCTGCTAGAGCTTTTCTAATGTCAAGTATCATTTCCTTAGACCATGAGATTGTGTAACTCCTGGATACCGTAGGAATGCTTTGGGTGTGCCAAATGTCACAACGTAACTGGGTGGCTACAAAGGTGCACTACGGGTATCTCCGAAAGTGTCCGTTAGGTTGGCATGAATCGAGACTGGGATTTGTCACTCCGTATGACGGAGAGGTATCTCTGGGCCCACTCGATAATGCATCATCATAATGAGCTCAATGTGACTAATGAGTTAGCCACGGGATCATGCGTTACAGAACGAGTAAAGAGACTTGCCGGTAACGAGATTGAACGAGGTATTGGGATACCGACGATCGAATCTCGGGCAAGTAACATACCATAGACAAAGGGAATTGTATACGGGATTGATTGAATCCCCGACATCGTGGTTCATCCGATGAGATCATCATGGAACATGTGGGAGCCAACATGGGTATCCAGATCCCGCTGTTGGTTATTGGCCAGAGAACGTCTCGGTCATGTCTGCATGGTTCCCGAACCCATAGGGTCTACACACTTAAGGTTCGATGACGCTAGGGTTATAGGGGATAGATATACGTGGTTACCGAATTTTGTTCGGAGTCCCGAATGAGATCCCAGACGTTACGAGGAGTTCCGGAATGGTCCGGAGGTAAAGAATAATATATAGGAAGTGAGGTTTTGGCCACCGGAAGAGTTTCGGGCGTCATCGGTAATGTACCGGGACCACCGGAGGGTTCCGGGGGTCCATCGGGAGGGGCCACCAACCCCGGAGGCCTGCATGGGCCAAGTGTGGGAAGGGACCAGCCCCTAGGTGGGCTGGTGCGCCTCCCACAAGAGGCTCAAGGCGCAGGGAAAGGGGAAAGGGGAAAACCCTAGGCTCAGATGGGCCTAAGGCCCACCTAGGGTGCGCCCCCCCTCTCTCCCCCTCTGGCCGCCCCTCAGATGAATCTAGGGCTGGCCGCCACCCCTAGGGGGGGAACCCTAGATGGGGGCTCAGCCCCTCCCCTTCCCCTATATATAGTGGGGGTTTTGGGGCTGCCAGAGATACGAGTCTCCCTCTCTCTTGGCGCAGCCCTACCCCTGTCCCTCCTCGTCTCTCGCAGTGCTTGGCGAAGCCCTGCTGGAGTGCCATGCTCCTCCATCACCACCATGCCGTTGTGCTGCTGCTGGACGGAGTCTTACCCAACCTCTCCCTCTCTCCTTGCTGGATCAAGGCACGGGAGACGTCACCGGGCTGCATGTGTGTTGAACGCGGAGGCATCGTTGTTCGGTGCTTAGATCGGATTCGGCCGCGATCTGAATCGCTTCGTGTACGACTCCACCGACCGCGTTCTTGCAACGCTTCCGCATCGCGATCTTCAAGGGTATGAAGATGCACTCCCCTCTCTCTCGTTGCTAGTTATTCCATAGATTGATCTTGGTGATGCGTAGAAAATTTTGAATTTCTGCTACGTTCCCCAACAGAGGGAACGACGGAAGCGTGAGGCGGACATGGCATGCAAAAACAAGAAGATGGCTCAAGAGGAGGAGAGATTTAGGAAGCTTGAAAGGGCTCGCCTTGCACTAGAGGTTGGATGCAGTGCTGATGATCAGCAAGAGGATGAGATTCATGGCAATGACATCGGTGACTTGGAAGCATTTGTCAGGCAGCAAGACATGGATCGTGAGATCCCCTCTGGTCATGCATGTGCATATGACTCGGATGATGAAGGTCCGGAGGAAGAACTGGACGTGGATGGATTCACGGAGAGAGAGAACCGTATACACACAGAGGCTACCGGTTTGGAAATAAGAATTCCCTTGTTTCGTGATCTCAGGCTGGCCCACAAGGCGGTAGTTGATGGTGGCATGAGTAAGGCGATAGAGCCGCGACCTTGCCCGGAACCGGGCGAACCAAGAGTCGAGGATGAAGACGAGAATTCTTACTTGAAGAAAGGGTTGAAGTTTGTGAGTTTGCAGGCCTTCAAACTATGGCTAAGTGACTATGCTATTAGGAACCATAGACCATATCTTGTTGGGCACTCGGACCAAAAAGTGCGTTACTCCATCCATTGTGACAAAGAAGGATGCCCATGGGCGGTCCATGGAAGAAGAATTAAAACCGGGCAATGGCTGTTAACAAGTTGTGTGTGTACTCACTCGTGCAGGCCACCGTCAAAAAAGAAGCCTAAGACACACCGTCAACTGACGTCTGAGTTTCTCGGGTTTAAATTAATGAAAGAAGTATCAAGTGATCCAACCGTGAAGGTGAAGCTCCTCATGACGACGGTGAAAAAAATGTTTGGATACAAAGTCAAGTATGGGAAGATATGGAAGGCCAAGTCAAATGCTTTAAGGATGTTGTATGGTAGTCGGGAAGAAGCATACAATCGCCTCCTGCGGTTGTTGGGAGCGATTGCCCATAGGAACCCCGACATGTATCATGTGGTCGAGGATGATGGTCATGGGGTGTTTCACCGTGCCTTCTGGAGTTTCGGACAATGCATCACAGCCTTTAAGCATTGTCGTCCGATTTTGTCTATTGATGGCACATTCTTGACCGGCCGATACAAGGGCACAATCATGGTAGCAATGGCGCACTCCTCCAATGACAATGTGTTGCCGGTGGCATTTGGTTTGGTGCCCTTCAAGCACCAAGACAACTGGGAGTGGTTCATGCGTCATGTTAGGGAAAATGTCATTGGTGATAGAGAAGTGTGCATTATATCAGACCGGCACAAGGGCATACTGAAAGCCATGGACATTGTTATTCCAGGACTTCCAAAGCTCCACCATTGATGGTGCATGAGGTATTTCGTGGCAAACTTTTACAGGGCATGCAAGAGCAAGGAGTTGAGCAAGGATCTAACCCATGTTTGTGTGGCCTTCAGCACCGGTGCGTTCACCATTCGCTATGACAAGCACTACGAAGCTGCGAACGAAGGAGGGAAAGAATTCTTAACACGAAATTTTTCGGAGAAACACAAGTGGGCACGCGCTCATGACGAAGGAGGTTGGAGATATGGCGACATGACCAGTAACATGGTTGAATGTTTTAACAATGTGCTCAGAGGTGCCCGCCCATTGCCGGTGACTGCAATAGTGGAATATACTTTCTTCAAGCTTAATGAGTATTTTCTGATGCATTCAGAGGAAACCGTGAAGTGGATTGGTGAAAAAATGGAATATCCACCAAAGGTTGAAGAGTGGATGATGTTACAGCAAAGCAAGTCCTCGGCACAGAAACTTAGGCTATTCAACACCTACGATATGACCTACCAAATCGACGAGCCTGGTGGGACAACAAGAGATGGTATGTCATATGGTGGTCGTGCATTCGAGGTGCACCTTAAGAGACGGTGGTGTCAGTGCGAGAGGCCTAGTAAGTATCATTGGCCATGCTCTCATCTTTTGACGGCGGCGTCGTCAAGAAATATACATGTGTCTGATGGGACAACCGTGAGGATGCATGAGTTCGATCTTGAAGCTACTAGGTTGACATGGGCCCCTCGATTCCAATCCTTCCTGGACCCATCATAGTGGCCTGACTATAATGGCCCGGAGCTTAGGCCCGATCCTTTGCTTAAGGTTGAGCCCAAGGGTAGAATCAGACAGAAATGGTTGAGAGGTGATATGGACAACCTAGCTGGATACACTGGCATGAACCAATTTGGTAGCGGGCACTTTATGGAGCCTCCGGACACTATCAACTGTGGTCAATGTGACAATTCAGGACACAATGTCAGAACATGCTCTAAGAAAAGGAAAACATCAAAGGAGGGCAATCCAACCACGAGTCAGGCAGGTGGTGGCAGAGGGGGGTCCGGTGGTCGTAGAGGGGGTTCCGGTGGTCGTAGAGGTGGTTCCCGTGCTGCTAGAGGCCCTAGAGGATAGGAGTGGACAACGTGGTAGAGGTGGCGCTAATGGAGGCCCTAGAGGGGTTAGCAGTGGTGGTCGTAGAGGTGGTTCCGGTGGTGGTAGAAGAGTATGGAGGACTGATAACGGGTCGGCGTTTGGTTATTTGCATAATCCAAATGGTTGACCAATTTTGAATGGTAAATATTTGTTCAATATTTTCCTTGTTTTCCTGTATTGTGTTTTTTTCATTTAGTTTGTTAATGTAATTTTCTAACAATTCTTCTTCTCATAGGCATGGCTTCATCCGGTTCCACGATGAGGCCGCGGTGCGCTGACCAAGAGGACATGCCGAACAAGTGGCAGGAGGCAAGGTTGGACAAGACGAAGGAGAAGGATGTGAAAACCCCATCATTTTGGTGTGGAGATGAGTGCAAGGTGAAGGTCTCCACTGACCGGAAGAAGTCGTGGACGGAAGGAAGAAGATATTTTGTGTGTCCCAACTATGCACATGATCGCGCGCGTCCCACTAACGCCTATGATGTCCCACCGGTATGTTAGAAAAAGTAGGCTATTCTCCATTATGATTCACTTTATATTACTAACAAAAACTTGTTTTGTGTGTAGTCACCTCCTCCTCTTTGCAAGTACTTCACATGGATAGATAATGAAGTGCCAGAAGATGTCCAAAAAGACCAACTTAAAGATTGCTTTAGGAGACAGCGGCTGTTTAAAGAATCCTTACAGAGAGCCGAGGATGAAGAACATCGTGAGAGGGAGAGGAAGGAGCGGAAGAAGCGTGAGGAGGAGAGGGCACGCAAAGAGAAGGCAGCTCGTCAAGAGGAGAGGGCAAGAAAACTTGCGGGGGCTCGCGATGCACAAGAGCAGGATGAGGCACGCGATAAGAAGGGAAAATGGCCGCGTGTGACCCAATAGAGATTTGAAAGTGCTGCTATTTGAGGATTGTATCATGAATTTGTGAGAACTATGTCATGGACCTATTGTGTTATGTGATTGGAACTATGTAGTGAACCTAAGTTATGCTATGTGTCGTGAATTTGAGACCTTCTATTTAGAGTTGTATTATGTATCATGAACTTTCTCATTAGTTGTCCATGTGGTGAATTGTGCAACAAAATTGTCATATGAAGAGAGGTAAAACTTCCCCCTGATGAAACCAATACGCCAGGAACCGCGGCGTTTTGCACTCTGCTCTTCAACCCAGACGCCTTTAACTTCGGCGTCTAGACCTCTGCTCCAGACTAGGGTGGGAGGTAAAGTTTCTGTAAACTATAGACGCCAGGAGGCATGGCGTCTAAGGTCTTTAGTCCTAGACACCAAGGACCATGGCGTTTAGGCCGTATCCAGAGAGGTGAAGCTGATGTTGCTCGTCTGCACACCTAGACGCCAAGGTTGCTGGCGTTTTGGTCCTATGCAGATAATATGTCCTTCTGGGCCCACTCCATAACTCATTCTTTCTTCAACCTCACACCCCCGAGCTTCTGCCCCCCCCCCACTCTCTCTCCCCCAACCAAACTCCCCTCAATCTCTCACAAATCGGTCCCATTTGACCGTTGGATCGGAGTCATTTACAACCATTGAGGTAAATCCAGTACAGCCCCATGATTTGTTTGGTTGAATCCATCACAGTTAGTGGATTATTTCAAACCCCAGCTTTTTTTTGCAAATTCTTTGCAAAAAAGGGTACATATAGTGTGTTATATGGTGTTGTTAGCTTTAGCCAAATGAATTAAGGTTATGGTGTTGTTATGATTATATGGTGCTGAATTATGGTGTTGTTAGCTTTGCAAAAAATGCTTAGGATTAGGGTTAGGTTTAGGATTACTATTAAGATTAGGATTAGGATTGTTATGCTTATGATTAGTGATAGAGTTACATACTTCTTCATAATGTTGCATTTAATAATGTTATGTCACTCTTGTAGGAATGGCACTTAATAATGACACAAAGATGATTTTCATTGAGAAATATATGGATGTGGCGGATGAAAAGAACCGCGAACTCATTAAAGAAAAGATGACTCTGTGGGTGAACAGTTGCGATGCAAGGAATGAAGCTGCGAGGAACTCTGCACGGTTATATTTTTCTGATGACTCAGATAATGTCATCGCTGAAACGGAAAAGAATCTTACCGAGATGAAAAGGGCTGAACTTGATTGTAGAAGTGATGTAGGTAGGCAAACCACATTTTATGCAACTATGGGAGAATATCGTCAGATGGACTTGAATAGGCCTGAACAGATCATTGACTGGGCAATCAATGAAGGTATGTCCCCTATACCAACCCAGGCTGCTCGTTGGGATTGGGTTCTCAAAATACCGGGTGTCATCTATTGCAACCCTGGACCAAACAAAGAGATTCGATTGGAACCTATCCCGCTAGATTACGAGCCAGACTTGTCGTTGCTATATGCCGACCCAAGCTCCTCGGTGCTAGATGGGGACAATGCAAGCAAGAAGAAAAAAAGAATGATTCACGCAAGAAAAATAAGAAAGAGAATTCACGGAAGAAAAACTTGAGGGGTTGAACTATGTGATGTTCTATGTCATGGAACTAAGTGATGTTGTATGTCATTTGAACTATGTCAGTTGAAGTTTGTACTGCGTATGTCAGTTGAACTATGTAATGCTTATGTCGTGGATCTAAGTTATGTTGTATGTCATGAATTTGAGAGTAGTCTATTTATGAGAAGGCATGTGTTTGCCAAGGTTGCTGGCTCCCCCCCCCCCCCCCCCCCTCTCCAGGCCAAAACGCCAGGGAGCACGGCGTTTAGGCCGTATCCAGAGAGCTAACATTGTTGTTGCTCATTTGCACACCAAGACGCCAAGGTCGCTGGTGTCTAGCCCTCTCTCCAGGCCAAAACGCCATGGACCCTGGCGTCTACCCTGTACAGAAACTGCAAAACTAAGCAATATTTACCAGGATAACATCAAGTGTTCTACAAGAGTAAAAGGATGACAGCAAAACTAAGCAATATTTCCAGGATGACAGCAAGAAGGTACCATAGTTCACGCCATCATAGCAAACAACAACATCAAGGTAGCAAAGTTCACGCCACTCCATAAGTGCAAATTAAACACAAGTCTAGGTAGCAAAGTTCACGCCACTTCTAAAGTTCACGAATCAAACATAACAAAGTTCGCAAGAATCTAGTATTAACTAATTCACTTCTTCCTTCCTCCTTTGCTGCGCGGCGTGCATTGTGTGGGCTGTGATGGCTGCGGCGCATCATCCATTTGGGACATCCCAAGCAGCTCCTCTTCGTCTTGATTGTACTCCTCTTCATCTTGATTGTACTCCTCTTCGTCTTGCTCTGGCTCTTCTTGCAGTTGCTCCTCTTGTTGTTCCTGTTGCAACATAAGACGACGACGCCGTCTATTGTCCCGGCTAGTAGAAGCTCCAGCCGTGAGGACGGCTTTACTTCCGTGGCAAGAGAGCATAGCTGCCATCTTGTGGAATCGACTCACGAAACTCTGGAACATAACAAAGATGCAATACTAGACTAAGTAAAAAGTGTGCAAAGATGGAGGTTTTTGAATAGAGATAACATATACCTTCATTGTTTTCCTAAGAGATTTCTCAGATGACCCACTTCCCTCATCTTCACCAAGTGCTATACCAGCCTCGTTAACACAATGCAATAACTCCATGCCCTCCAAAATGAAGATCACGAAAATTATCTTTGAAGTACATTTAAATGCACTCGAAGTAGGTTCTAATTGTGTGGAGCATACCACTCGGTCGTGTAATTGTGCGTAGTCAAGTTGTGTCCCTTCGTTGTCTCTCGTTTGTACATTGAAGTCCATATACCCGCTCTCACGATCCAACTCTTCCAATTCTGAACGGTTCCAACCGGGCTTTAGCTTCAACCGGTAACGTCCCGCAAGCCACTTCAGATGCTCTTCGTATAATGAATCACTATGTTGTCTTCTTTCCTTCTCCACTAGGGCCGCTCTTTGATTCCACAAATCTATCCACTCGGAGTGCTTGATGGCCCAAGTCGAAGTTTCCGGGTTATTCTTTCGACTAATTCTGCAAATTATGTACAAGATGAAAGCATTAGCAAGAAATGTCTTTGATAATGCTCTACTATATATCCAAAGCTACAACTATCTCACCGATGCAGAAATTGGCTTGTCTCGAAACTCTCATCCCTTGGTGTCCCTTGCCTTCTCCCAAATTGTCTTGCGACACGGTCTGGGTAGTGCCACTCGACAGCATAGAAACATATCAGTGGGCATCTCGCCCGCCAAATCTTCCTGTCACGCGTGCACATATCGTTTAGCCGGAAAGCATAATCGGTATCATATGGCATCCAATCGACCTACAACACAAGATGATACTAGTTAAGTACACGGTTCCATCACAATTGATGTGCTCTTACGTAAGTTATCATTACCTGCTTGTGAGTCAACATATCCAGCTCGTTGATGTAGCATTTGTATCGCGCAACCGAGCTGCCTGTGTACACATTCGCCATCTCCCAACAGTAGGCGACGGTCGGAAACCGCCAAGGATCTTCTCCATACCTCCCGTCATGTGGGAGCCATCCTTCAGGTGGTATCTTGTTTTTCTCGGGGCGTCCAACGGGCATCCGCTCCCACATCCAAACCTGAAGGCACCAAACAAAGCCACCCATACCAGATGTGGCCTTCTTCCTACGACATGCCTCATCGAGCTCCAAATTCATAAATTGTTGATAAGAGGTCCACGAAATTGCAAATGCAAACAAATTGACAATTTGGTTACTAATTACCTGACGATATAAGTATGCTAGTGCTCCTGAACCCCAACTGTACTTACGGTCCCAGTCACTTAGTAGGTCCAAGAATATCCACTGGGCTTTATTACCGGTAGAATCTGGGAACACTACCCTCGTTAACAGATACCACAAATAAGCTCGGACGTGCTGCTGCACAACAACCTCATTGGCGTCTGGAGGGCATACTACTCCTCTCTCATCTCGGAGCCAATGATGCAACACTTTCTCACTGTCACGCTCGCCTTTCTCAGGAGGCACGGGGAAAACACCTGTCAATTGGCCAACACTATCTCGCCAATTAGCAGTTACGGTGGTGCCGGTCAAAGCTTCTCCATTGATTGGAAGGCCACTGATCATCGCCATGTCCTCCAAGGTCACGGTCATCTCTCCACATGACAAGTGGAATGAGTGTGTCTCTGGCCTCCAACGGTCAATAAGTGTGGTCATCGCCCCATGGTTGATCGACGGAGTGTGTCGCTTGAACTGAAGCACAAACGGGAGAAGGCCCAATCTCTCGAAGTATGGCTCATACCGCTCGTCGCACGGCCAGTCGTGGGCACTGTGACCCCTCATGCGCATAGGTTTTAGTTCCTGCAAAATAGCATTGCATTATGGTTAGTGCCTAGCAAAACTGATAAGTAATAACCAAGAATTCAAATAGATTGAGTCTTACCCCGTGATTCTCAATGTCCCGCGCATGATGCTCTTTGTCATACCCTTTATGAAAACCGTCGTACCAACGTTCCGCCATCCTACAAATCAAGCATGAACAAATGAAACATACATAACACTATATCACATCCTACATATCATATATTTGGCATACCAACATCAACATAAATGCATATCTCAATGGCAACATAACAAAACCTGTTTATCTATATATGACAAAATGTAAATGCACGGGGCAACATATCTCAATGTCAAGATAACAAGACAAATTATCTATATATGACAAAATATCAATGGCAAGATATTTCAATGGCAACACAACATAACAAAATCTCAATATAACATCCTAATTATATGACCATATCTCAATGAGAATCAAGCATACAAAATACACAAATATGTTAGAATTATATTTCAAGCAATCATCTATCTAAATCCATGTACATAGCAACTAAAATTAAAATGCCCAACCCTACCACAAATGCCTTCTCTTCCCAATCCTACCATATGAACACATGCCATCTCTTCTGAAGTATACAACATACCTACATGACCAAGCCATGGGCTCCCCTTTCTCAAAAAAGTGCAAAGAAAACGAATCCTAGGGTTCTAACAAGTATGAATTAATGCTGCCAAAATACAAGTTTTGAACCAAAAATAATCGGAGGATCCGGTGGAGAATACCTCAAGGAAGATGGGGGCTCAGATCCACACTTCTTATGAAGAGAATAAGCGATTCGGGGTCGATTTGGGTGAGGGGAGGAGAGAAGCAGAGCTTCTGTAGCCCGCCGCCGCGAGGAGGAAGACGCCTCCTGCGTCTTGGGTGGGTTGGGCTGCACCCGAGCCGGCTCGGGCCGGTTTTCTGCTCTCCAGGGGTAAACGCCAAGGGTCATGGCGTTTACCCCTTGGCCATGTCGGACGGTCAAACTGGCTGACCAGGGAGGTGGGCCAGGCCTAAACGCCATGGTTCGCGGCGTCTTCAGTGCAAGCAGAACGCCACGGATGTTGGCGTCTCGGTTTGGGTCAAATCCGAAAAAAGTTTCAAACACGGGTCAAATCATGCTAAACTTCGCCACATGGGTCATAACAGTGAAAAAGTCCCCGAAGGTTCCCAAAACCGGGACGTGAAAGATTTACGTGATGGGCCGGCCCAAATCGCTCGCTCGGGTAGCTAGTACATGCGTTCGCTCTACAGTTTGACGCAGAGAGCGTTATATAGGAAATTCCATTCGTTTCGTAGGTTCAAACCTCTACTCCAAAAAGTCTGTGAGGCCGACTGACTCACAGCCCACTTCAGTTTCCTGAGCGACGCCCAAGGCCCACTTTACCGCTATAGGTAATTTTGCTGCAAGCACAGCCTTGAAACTGAAAGCAGTACAAGGGTGCCAGAAGTACTTGGAAGGTTTGTTTCAAATTGTCGACGAACAAATAGTTTTAACAGAATTTTATTATGATCGGCACAAATATCGTCAACTTGTGGAAATGCTATTTACATCCTGGCATAGCATTATGAAGGCCCAACCAAGCCCAGCCCACATGGCCATCAGTGACAGCGCTGGAGGCTAAAGCAAATATTATACTGTATTTTTTTTATCTTGAAGTGATCTCTACCATAGAGCCTCGCCGGTGTCCTTGTGCTTGAAATCGGGGGCTTTAGGTAACCTCTGAATTTTGGACGAGACAGAAGAATCGTTAGGGCCAGCTGGGGGGGGGGGGGGGGGGGGGGGGGGGGGCTCAGAGTGTAGATTACTGTAGACCCCTTGCCCCCGCAGGCGGCGGCGCCAGACCCCGCCGCGGGCGCCCTCCCCTTCCTCCCCCCGCCTCTGCCGCCGGCCGGGACCGCCAGGGCGAAGCCCCTCGCGGTGGCTGGGGGCGGGGCAGCTCTCCTCCTCATCTTGGTTCTGGTGGGCGTAGGGCTCCCTCCCTGGGCGATGGCGTCGGGCGTGTACGGGGTCCGGCGGCATGGCGGCGCTCTCTCCGGTCGGCGGCGCGCTGCGGCACAGCGGCGGTGGGTGGGCGCTTGGCTGCGCGGCGGTTGTTCCCGGTGATGGTGGCTGGGGCCCGGCTTCGGTCCTCCAGCTGCAGCGGGTGGTCTCCCTTTCCCCGTCGCGGGCGTGCGGCGGTGTACCTCGGGTAGCTGTGGTTCCGGCTGCGGCGTTGCTCCGGATGATGAGGAGGCGGCGGCGCAGCCATTTGGCTGCAGGCTGACGCGGCGATAGGCGGCGGCGCCCTCCTGGCCCAGATCTGGGCCCTTTTGGGCCCCATCTGGGTCTAGGCGGGCCTGGCCAGCGGCTCGGGTGGACGGAGGAGCGGCTCGTGCGGGGGGTTGCGGAGACGGAGGCGTGCACACTGCAGCGCGGCGACGGGAGCTTCATGAGCGCTTTCTGGCTCGGCCAGGCCGTGGGCCTGGTGTGCTCCTCTTGCTGCGTCCGGTCGGTGACCGCCATGGGCGATGGAGGCTGTCCCCTCCCGCGTGGCTGCCGATTCTGCCGCATCTCGTTCCCGGTTGTCCCCTCTCGGCCCTGTCGGTTTCGCTTCGCTTGCTTGTCCGTCTGCAACAGCTTCGGCAAACGGAGGTGCGGCTCGTGCAATGGGTTGCGGAGACACCGCCATGCACACTGCAGCGTGGTGACGGGAGCTTCACGAGCCCTTTCTGGTTCGGCCGGGCCGTGGGCCTGGTGTGCTCTTCTTGCTGCGTCCGGCCGGTGACCGCCAAGGGCGGTGGAGGTTGTCCCCTCCCGCGTGACTGCTGATTCTGCCGCTCCTCGTTCCGGCCGTCCCCTCTTGGATCCGTCGGTCTCGCTTCACCTTCCATGGTGAGACGGCGGTGGCGACTCAAAGGCCATGGTGGCGCATGTTGGTGGGCGGCAAAGGTTGGTGGAGTGCGACGGATCGGCGGGGGCTGTGGTTGTTTGGCGGACGGGAGAAATCCCTGTCGGCTTGGCCGGCACCGACGCGGTGACACCCGCGGGTGCCACCGTTCCTTCCTGAAGGGCGTCGGGTATGTCTCTTCCACACACCCCTCTGCGTACCAGGGGAAACCCTAGGACCAGTCCGGGCAGCAGCGTCGGCATCGTCGCTTTCCTTCCTGAAGGTGTTGCTTGATATATGGCGGTCCGAAGTGCTAGGAGTGTGGTGCAAATTCTCCGGCGGGCACAGCGGTTGTGGGTCATCATCGTTTTCGTCGATCCGACTCTGTTGTCATTAGTTTCTTTTTCTTTTTCTGTTATTTTTTTTTGGGCGTGCTTGTGTTGTTTGCCCTAGCAATGGACTATCAGTTGTATTGGGTGGTTGTTATATTTATATAGCGGGGCGAAAGCCTATTTCGAGAGTATCACCAGCTTTTTGGATTGTCCACCAGATTCTTCCACGATTCCACTGAAAGCAAATAATATGGGAGTCATCAGCAAGGACATGCTCGCAGGTTGTGAAGCACAATCTACCGACTAGAAGAATCTGTAGGCTTCGCTAGAAAGATTGGCCAAGGCACATATCAAGGAACGTGGACATTACAAGCCATATAACCTCTTAGATTCACACGATTTCCAGAACGCAGGATTAGAGTGTCATGCCATCTTGACTTGGAAGGATGTTTGATTGTGCATAGGAAAAATGTACGATGATTTCCAAGAGATTGGAGTGTATGAAAAATTCCTATGAAATCTAGTGCAAATAAATGCCAAGGAAAATCACTATGGTAAGCATTTCTATGAACCAAACAGACCTTGTAGGAAAAGTTTGTACGGATTAGAACTAAAAAACCTTTAGAAATCCGTAGAAACAAAAAGGCACTACGTGTGGTCATGGAACCAAGAAATGCAAATGCATGAGGGTATTTAGAAACTTATTAAAGAGGAAGATCACAAAAACATGAGTTACAGAAGAAAAGTTAGTTAGATGCTCAGGCACATATAATCCCATTGCTGCGGCGTTTGTTTGGAAAATCACTATGGTGGGAGAAGCTCACAACGGCAGCCATTTGCTGGTCGTGAACAAAACACGCATCATATAGTACTTGTGACCCTTGAAATCTTCAATAAATATTTCACGATGCAGACGAACAGCTAGCTTCGAAAACCTCTGACCTCGACGTCACATTGCACGCACCTCCTGTGTACAGGTCGCAGTGGCCTCTGGTAATGTCCGCTAAACAGAAAGGTATTAAGGCAAACGACAACACGGGGAAACACCTTTCTGCGCTATCTCCTAGGTGAGAAAACAACGTACTATGTGCTGTCTGACTAAGTCTCAAGCATATGTTACACCAGCTCAGGGGATACGCGGCATTAAACTTGAGATTATACACCACTCGAATGCAAAGGGCGTCTAGCCGGTCTGCCTCGTCTATGTGGCCTTAGAGCCATGGAGGCGGGATGATCCCGGCCCTTGCCATTAAGAGGGCTCCTTTATTTATGTCTTTTAATGTTTTGTTAGAGCTTATGTTCTGCTTAAAGAGACGAGGCGGCGGCAGATCTTTGAATATAAAATAAGCTTCTCCCCACCTAGCCCTCGTTCCGGCGGTGCCTCTAGCATTATTAGAGGGCATGTGTAGGTTTGTCTCCATTGGATCTCGTGGGCTCGGTCAGCTTTTATCTTTGATAGATCTAGGTAGATCCGGTCTTCATTCGTCTATGTTCGTGTCTTCATGCATGTTCGGTTCTTCCGATCTAGGAGGTTGTTGTTCTGGTGAGTTGGTCATGTAGGGTCTTAGCAGTTAGCACGACGACTTCCTAGTTGTCTACTACAACAAGGTTTGTCTGGCTACGGAGAGGCAATGATGGCGGCGCGCCTTCGATTCGCTCCAGTACTTGTAGTTTTTGCTAGGTGGTCTATGGACCTAGATGTATTTTTTACTTCTTGTGTTCTTGTATTACCTTGATATAGTTGATGGATAAATCAAAAGTTTTCCCAAAAAAAGTCTCAAGCATATGTTATTCTGACGATCAAGTATACGTCAGCATGCTAGCTAGCACATTTGTGGTGTTTTTTCTTTTTTCAATTTGAAAAAGGCTTTCGTGTCGTTTTATACACACGACTAAACAATACATGGAGTTGAAGATGTCCTCGGATAGTTGTATGCGTTTGTTTCTTTGTTTGGGCTTTAGCTGATGTTGACCTCAACATTCCTGTACGTGTCAAACTCAACCGCAATAGCTCGGTCATCGCCGGACGTGACCCTGCCGATATTTTACTTGAAGATACGGAGGTTCCTGCCATCGTCGACGGGGTTGGGAATTCTTGTAGGAGAATAATGCCCGAGGTAGAAAATGAAACCGTCACCACTCTGAATAAGATGAATGCCCGTAGATGGAACTCATGTGTGACTCCTGTTTGGTGGATGATATGGAAGGAGAGGAACCACAGAACATTCAACAATCTAGCTGTGGCCCCGGAGTTTACCGTCAAACGCATCAGGGAACAAGTTGAGGACTGGAGAAATGCAGGAAGGGACCTCCTGAAAATTTTAAGCCAGCGACCGCGAGAACCTGACTGAGTTTCAGTGTGTTCTTTTTAGCTGCCTATATATGTTGTTGTCTGCTGCTTTACCTGTACTTAGAGCCTCTCGCTCTGTTTTTGTACTATGTAACTCTCTTCTCTAATCAATGAAAGCAGCGTTGCCTGCCTTTCGTCAAAAGAAACCGTCACCATTGATTGCAATGTTTATCTTGATTCGAAAGGTGCAAGGAGGAGGTGAATTGGATGAGCTCGTTAGTGGCGACGTCCCACGATGGCACGGGTTCCATGTACACCGATCACCGAGTTTTTTTTTTTTTTTTGCGAGAAAACTTCCAATCTATTCATTTTCAATCATGGCAGTACAATGAACACCAGAAATAAAAATTATATCCAGATCCGTAGACCACCTAGCGACGACTACAAGCACCGAAGCGAGCCGAAGGCGCACCACCGTCATTGCCCCTCCATCGCCGGAGTCGGGCACAATTTGTTATAGTAGACAGTCAGGAAGTCGTCGTGCTAAGGCCCCATAGGACCAGCACTCCAGAACAACAACCGCCGCCGATGAAAAATAACGTAGATCGGAAGGATCCAAACCGAAAACACACGAACGTAGACGAACAACGACGAGATCCAAGCAAATCTACCAAAGATAGATCTGCCAGAGACACACCTCCACATGCCCACCAACGATACTAGACGCACCGCCGGAACGGGGGCTAGGCGGGGAGACCTTTATTTCATCTTCAGTGAGCCGCCGTCGTCTCGCCTTCCTGAATAGGACACAAACCCTAGCAAGATTGAAAAAAACGCTAAAAACAGAGCCCTCCCACTAGTGGAAAAAGGGTCATCTGTCCCGGTTGGTAAGGGCCTTTTGTCCCGGTTGTTGAACCGGGACTAAAGGGTCGTTACTAATGCCCTAGCCCTTTAGTCCCGGTTCTTACACGAACCGGGACAGATGGGCCTCCACGTGGCCGGTGCGGCGAGCCCAGGCAGGAGGGCCTTTGGTCCCGGTTGGTGGCACTAACCGGGACCAATAGGCATCCACGCGTCAGCATTTCAGGGGCTGGGGTTTTTGTTTTTGTTTTGAAGGGGGGGGGGGTTGGGGGTTTTCGGGGGTTAATTTAGGTGTTTCATATATTGTGTTAGCTAGCTAATTAATAGAGAGAAGTGTCCTCTCTTATCTCCGTGTTTGGTCGACGCTACGTATTATATACGTATAAAGAGGACTAGACACGCTAGCTAGTAAGCAAATGAAGAAAACAGAAGATCGTCATGAACATATGCATACAGAGAGAAGTGATATCGACCACCTCTCCTTCTCCGGGAGATTGTTCGAACAACAAGTTCTCGTATATCTATCCGACACTACCGGCTACATATATACAATAATTATCTCTTACAATATAATCTCCTAATTATATATGAACACAGGGTCCACATAGTATTCTCCGTTTTCAGCGATCACGTGGTCAAGGAAGAATGCCGCCAATTCCTCTTGAATTGCTCGCATACGATCTGGTGGTAGGAGTTCATCCCGCATCCGAAAGATCTAATTTGAAGAAGGGGGTCAATACATATATATATATATGAATAAATGAAACTCAACACAAATTATGGTAATAAAATAAAATTATGAATATTATTGCTTACGCACTTCATATTGTTCGTCAGAGTAGCCCCGCTTACAGGTCGTGTGGCGGATGGACTCGCAAACGTAGTATCCACAGAAATCATTCCCTTGTTCTTGCCACAACCACTTTACAAGAAATAGAGGTCGATCAAACTGGTAAGCAAGCATGCTAAATGGTATTGATGAAACTAGCGCTTGAATCACTAGGAGATGCGCGGAACATGCTACTATAGTACTTACTTTCGGGTGTCTAAATTGCAGCTTCTTCGGCAGTCCCGGAGCTTTTTTGGTGAATTTTCTCCAAACCCTGCCAGACAAAGAAACGAATTACTTGATATCAGGAAATGAACAAAGTTGATGATATGGTGGATAATGATCGATTTAACTTACTTCTCGAGCATTTGAGTCATGTCCGCATAGTCCTGGGGATCTTTTCGTCTCGAGTCTAAGACGGTTACTACTCCCTGCTCCAGCTTAATCTCTAGGAGAATATAGTGGAAGCTGCGCACGCATGCATAAGTCATCAATTATATTACTATAACCTGGACTAATAAGGGAAACCAAATATGCACAAGACAGTAACACTCACTTGAAGTTGTAAGGAAAGAATATTATATCTTTGTTTTCATTTATTACCAACGATCGTAGCAAGTTGGCCTCGGTATTTTCGGCATGATATTTAACCTCAGTTGCATCTATGAGATTTGTGTTAATGAACCCAATATCACCGATTTGTCTTTTATTCAATTCGGCGATCTTCAATCTGCATAATATAGTAAGGATAATTATAAATACATGCAATGAAAGAGCTGACCTATATAGAGAGACTTAATGACAGAAGTAGTACTACTTACAGATAGTAGTGACCGTTGATTTATCGAGGGCCTTTTGATTGAAAAATTGGAAGAAGTCCTCAAATGGAACATTCAACAGTTCAATTCCAACGAGGTCATGCTCCTCTTTAACTCTCAGCGTCAAAGTATGCCTCCCCCAGACTCTCTGCAGGTTTTCATGTACCAATCATGCAATCTTCGCATGATCGTTGTTAGAGATCTTTCATCTTTGACGAGAGGCTTCCCTTACTCGTATATGTGTTCCTCCACCTCCAAGAAATCATAATGTACATCGTCGGGCAGGTAATCTCCAAGATTGCTATAACCGGGCACCATCCTCGGATCATTAGCGACGATGTCGCTAGACACCTTGAGCGGGGGGCACGATTGGTTCGCTTGTTCGCCGAGCTGGGCAATTTTTTTCCCAGCTCGTCGTTCTTTTAACCTTTGATCACTGACAGTACTTCCCGACCGCTCCGCTTCGACAAATGTCTTTGCAATAATGCGCTCATAGTTGCCTTTTGGCGGAGACTTTGGTGGTTTTGTCAGGGCAGCCACAGTGCGCTTCGCTTTCACCGGATCTACCTTCTCCTCCGGAGGTGGGTGTTTCTTTGCTTTCACCCCTTCAAAGAAGTTCGTCACTTCGGCTCGCACGATCTTCGCGTTCTCCTCCGGGGTCCTCTCGTATCGTAACTTCTCTGGAGTCTTCAGGGAAGGACCGAATCTGTATTGCCTCCCGCCTCTGGCTGTACTGCTAGACGCCGGCAGAGCAGACAGAGCGGCTGCGACTGTCTTCTTTCCTTGCTTACGAGGCGGAGGAGAAGGACTACGACGCAACGGAGCAGCCAGAGCGGCGGCGGGTCTCTTCCCCCCTTGCTGACGAGGCGGAGAAGGAGGAGGCTGGCTGCTCGGGTGCGCCGGCGCAGGCGGAGAAGGAGGCGGAGTGCCGCCACACGCCGGAGAAGAAGGCTGAGTGCCCTGATCACTCGCCGGAGGAGGAGGCGGAGGAGGAGGCGGAGTGCCCTTACTCGCCGGAGGAGGAGGAGGAGGCGGAGGCGTCCAGTTCGGAAGGTTGATGAGCTCCTTCCGCCATAGGCATGGAGTCTTCAGAGCAGAACCCAGCCGAGTCTCCCCTTCACCGGTAAGGTGGTCAAGCTGGAGGTCCTCAAATCCCTCCATTATTTCGTCCACCGTCACCCTAGCATATCCTTCTGGAATCGGACGACAGTGAAAAGTTGCGCCGGGTTCAGGAGGTCGAACAGAGCCGACCGCCGCCTTGACTTTGAAGTTCTGCCATTGCGTCATAAGGTGGCAATGTTGAGACTCCGTGATAGCATCCACGGGGTAGCTAGCAGGAGCCGTCAAGACATGCTCCGGCTGAAGCAGCTCGGTGGAAGCCACGCTGCTTCTCCGCTGAGATGGCGGGGTAGCTTCGGGGGTAGTGTCGGCAGGTCGCTTGCTGCGAGCTACGTCTCGTTCCTCTAGCGCTTGAATCCTTTCGTGCAGCTTCTGAATTTGGGTCAGCTCCACTTTTTTCCTCCTCTCCTGGCATTTGTAACCGCCTGTGTGCAGAAAACCAGCCTTCCACGGAACGGAGCCTGGCATGCCTCGTGTCCGTCCAGGGTGCTCAGGATTCCCGAGGGCCATTGTGAGCTCGTCGTTCTCTCTGTCTGGAACGAACGTCCCTTACTGTGCTGCATCGATATAGTGCTAAAGCCTCTTGACTGGTATTCTCATTTGCTCGTCCGTCCAAACGCACTTCCCTGATACAGGGTCCAAGGTTCCGCCAGCCCCGAAGAACCAAGTCCGGCAACGGTCTGGCTAGTTCATTGTCTCTGGTTAGATCCCTTTATCAAGCAGATCATTCTCAGCCTTGGCCCACTTAGGCCGGGCTTTGAGGTAGCCACCTGACCCCGTGCGATGGTGAAGCTTCTTCTTCGTAGCATTTTTCTTGTTTGTCGCTGACATCTTCTTACTCTTTTCCGATGTCTTGTGGGCCACAAATGCGGGCCAGTGATCTCTGATCTTCTCATATTTGCCGATGAATTCTGGTGTCTCTTCTTTGTCGACAAACGTTTTCAGCTCATTCTTCCACCTCCTGAATAGGTCTGCCATCTTCTTAAGAGCATGAGACTTGATTAATTGCTCTTTAACTGGCTTCTCCGGATCCTCCTCTGGCGGTAGGGTGAAATTTGTCTTCAGCTCAGTCCAAAGATCATCTTTCTGCATATCATTGACATAAGACACCTCAGGGTCTTCCTTCTTAGGCTTATACCATTGGTGGATGCTGATCGGGATCTTGTCCCTAACAAGAACCCCGCACTGAGCAGCAAATGCTTCCTTTGTCCGGATGGGTTCAATCGGTTGGCCATCGCGCGCGATTGCTGTGATCTCAAACCTTTCATCCGAGCGCAACTTTTTCTTCGGGCCTCGTCTCTTTACCGAAGTTGTGCTCGATCCGGAGGGCTAGAAAAAAGAAGAAAGACGAGAGTTAATTAATATTTGTACATACCAAAACAATGAATGCATCAATTAGCTAGTCATCACAGGCTTAACTAATATATTTACCTGGCCGGACTCTGTTCGGTCACCGGAGCCGTCACCACGGGCTCCTTCTTGCACCAGCATTGGGTCACCGGAGCCATCATAATCATGTATTTCCTCCTCCACTCTTCGATCACCGTAGCCTGCTTCTTCACCCTGTTCTTCTAGACCATCATTGTCGTTAAGATACGACAAGACATCACCTCCGGCTAAGATTATGTCCCCCAACACCTCTTCTGCTTCCTCGTCTCGTCCGTGCTCCATTGTTTCTGCAAATATTACAACATGGCAATTATTACACAAACATGACAGCAGGTGGATATATTAGTGCAAACGTAGACCTAGCTTATTCCGGGTTTGGGGTGGCCTCGGCAACGCTTCAAGGGTAGGGGCGCGGCGGGAAGGGGTAGGAGACCGACATCGTTTTTTTCTAGGGTTTGGGTGTCCTCGAGACTTTTGGTCGAGCGAGAGGGCCGGGGGGTGCTCCCGTGGTATAAGTTATCACGGTCGAAGTTATCCGGGAGGGGGTTATATCGACAACGACGACATACATACATGGGAAAATAATGTTATCGGGGAGGGGGTAGGTCGAACCCCCCCCCCCCCTCGTGTTGAAGTTATCGGGACACGGGGTATATCGACAACGACATATCCGATAAAAAATAAGAAGACGAAGAAGAAATAAAAAGAGGAGAAGAAGATATTAATAGAGGAGAAGATTGAAGAAAAAAAGAAGAAAAAAAAGAATAGAGGAGAAGAAGAGAAAATAGAATATTCTCTTCTTCTCCTCTATTCCTTTCTTCTTCTCCTCTTCTTTTTCTTCTTTTTTCTTCTTCTTATTTTCCTTTTTCCTCTCCTTCTTTTTCTTCTTCTTCAGTATCTTCCTAGCTAGATATATAATACTTTTCTAAAAATGTAACTTTTGCATATTTAAAACTTTTTCTTCTTCTTCCTTCTTCCTTCTCTTCCTTCTTTTCCTTAATATATAAAACTTTTCTAAAAATGAAACTAACCTAAAATGTACTAAATCAGAGAACATATATACATAAAACTAACCTAAAATGTACCCAAATGTATTGAAAATCTAACTTTTATATGCACAAAGAACATACATACATATATACATTTTTATAAAAATGCAAAAAATAAATCATCATATATATGAACAAAAAATCTAAAAAAAGGACATATAATCAGATATACACACATACATTGCTCACACATATACATATAATCTGGAAAAAAAACATCATAAATATGTGAAAAAACAGAGGAAAGGACAGGGGGCGGCGCCGGCCTGACCAAGGAGAGGTGCGGCGCGGTTGGGGCAGGGGCAGAGGCACGACGCCGACGTCGGTGTAGAGGGCGGCGACGGCGGCGTGGTCGGGGCAGGGGCGATGGCGTCGACGGGGCAGAGGGCGGCGACGGCGTCGACGGGGCGGGTCGGGGGCACGACGAGGGCGCGCGGCGTGGTCAGGGGGCAGGGGCGACGGCGGCGTGGTCGGGGCAGGGGTGATGGCGTCGACGGGGCAGAGGGCGGCGACGGCATCGACGGGGCGGGTCGGGGGCGCGGCAGAGGCACGGCGAGGGCGTGCGGCGTGGTCGGGGGGCAGGGGCGACGGCGGCGTGGTCGGGGCGGGGCAACAGCGGCATGGTCAGGGGCGCGGCAGAGGCACGGCGAGCTCGGGCAGCCTGGCGGCGTCGTCGGAGGAATCGAAGAACTGACGAAATTTTCACAAGTGCTAGCTTATATAGCAAACCCATTGGTACCGGTTAGTGGCACAAATCGGTACCAATGCCACCCTTTAGTCCCGGTTGGTGTGACCAACCGGGACCAAAGGCCTCTTTTCAGCAGCCCAAAGGGCGGGAAGCGGCGGCCTTTGGTCCCGGTTGGTGGCATCAACCGGGACTAAAGGGGGGGCATTGGTTCCGGTTGGTGGCACGAACCGGGACCAATTTGGTCCCCGTTCGTGCCACCAACCGGGACCAATGGCCTTGCACAGCGGCGTGGTGGTGGGAGTTTAGTCCCACCTCGCTAGTTGAGAGCGTCGACTACCTGTTTATAAGCACTGCTGCCTCCTCTCTCTCGAACTCCTCTGAACTGCAGGCCTATGGGCCCAATTTGACACTGCTTTGCCTGTGGGCCTGCTGGGCCTTCTGCGGGCCTGAATCCTGGCCCAACTAGCTGGGTTTCTAGTCGTATTCAGGCCGTGGTGGCCCCGGAGGTGGCATTTTTTATTTTTTTCCAGTTTTTTTGTTTTCTTTGTTGCTTTATTTTTTTATTTTGTTTCTACTTACAACAAAATACTTATTGTTGCTATTTTATTTATTTTATTAAGGTTTATTTATTTTATTTTATTATATTTTATTTTATTTTATTTTATTTTGTTTCTACTTATTTATTTTATAAAAGTTTATTTTATTTATTTTATTTTGTTTCTACTTATTTATTTTATTTTATTTTATTTTGTTTCTACTTATTTATAAAAGTTTATTTTGTTTATACTTATTTATTTTATTTTCTTTTTTGCTTTTTGTATTTATTTTATGAAAATTCTTTTTGCTTTTAATGTTTTGAACAGAAAATACTTTGATAATTTTAGTTGCATAAATTCTATATAATTTTAGTTTCAATAATACTAGAGGTTTATAAAAGCTTTTTAGTTGATTCCTTTAGTACCGGTTCTTTCTGCCCTTTCTGACTTCATTTGTTATTTTTCATGCATTTATTGATTATTTTGAGCTATAAGACCCTGAAATTGAAAAGCATTTCAAATGAACTCTGAAAAGGTTGAAAGTTGGCATGGTATCATCATTTCATCCACAAAGCATGTGCAAGAAAGTTGAGAGGGTTACGGCAAAAACTGGATGCATTTCGTGTACAAAACGGACAATGGTATCATACTCGTCTGTTACAAAGTTGGCATGGTATCATCATAATAGTTGCGGGAGAAAGTCTTCACTTTTTCTTCGCTTGCGTCATTTGCTTATTGCGCCGTAACCATGGATAATATTCATCGTTTATCAGGATGCTTGGTTCAGCCTTGACTTTGAAGGGAGGAATTTCATGAAACTTTTCATAACCTTCAGACATGTCTGTCTTGCCCTCCACTCCCACAATGTCCCTTTTTCCTGAAAGAACTATGTGGCGCTTTGGCTCATCGTATGATGTATTCGCTTTCTTATCTTTTCTTTTTCTCGGTTTGGTAGACATGTGCTTCACATAGATAACCTGTGCCACATCATTGGCTAGGACGAACGGTTCGTCAGTGTACCCAAGATTTTTCAGATCCACTGTTGTCATTCCGTACTATGGGTCTACCTGTACCCCGCCTCCTGACAGATTGACCCATTTGCACTTAAACAAAGGGACCTTAAAATCATGTCCGTAGTCAAGTTCCCATATGTCCACTATGTAACCATAATATGTATCCTTTCCCCTCTCGGTTGCTGCATCAAAGCGGACACTGCTGTTTTGGTTGGTGCTCTTTTGATCTTGGGTGATCGTGTAAAATGTATTCCCATTTATCTCGTATCCTTTGTAAGTCAATACAGTCAAAGATGGTCCCCTGGACAACGAGTACAGCTCATCACAAACAGTGTTGTCACCTCTGAGACGTGTTTCCAACCAACTGCTGAAAGTCCTGATGTGTTCACATGTAATCCAGTCGTCGCACTGCTCCGGGTGTTTGGAGCGCAGGTTGTTCTTGTGTTCATCGACATACGGGATCACCAAGGTAGAGTTCTATAGAATTGTGTAGTGTGCTTGAGACCAAGAATGCCCGTCCTTGCATATTATTGAGTCCGCTCCTAGCGTGCCTTTTCCAGTCAGTCTCCCCTCATACCGCGATTTAGGGAGACCTATCTTCTTAAGGCCAGGAATGAAGTCAACACAAAACCCAATGACATCCTCTGTTTGATGGCCCATGGCGATGCTTCCTTCTGGCCTAGCGCGGTTACGGACATATTTCTTTAGGACTCCCATGAACCTCTCAAAGGGGAACATATTATGTAGAAATACGGGCCCCAGAATGACAATCTCGTCGACTAGATGAACTAGGACGTGCGTCATGATATTGAAGAAGGATGGTGGGAACACCAGCTCAAAACTGACAAGACATTGCGCGACATCACTCCTTAGCCTTGGTGATTTCTGGATCGGTCACCTTCTGAGAGATTGCATTGAGGAATGCACATAGCTTCACAATGGCTAATCGGACGTTTTCTGGTAGAAGCCCCCTCAATGCAACCGGAAGCAGTTGCGTCATAATCACGTGGCAGTCATGAGACTTTAGGTTCTGGAACTTTTTCTCTTGCATATTTATTATTCCCTTTATATTCGACGAGAAGCCAGTAGGGACCTTCATACTGAGCAGGCATTCAAAGAAGATTTCTTTCTCTTCTTTCGTAAGAGCGTAGCTGGCAGGACCTTCATACTGCTTCGGAGGCATGCCGTCTTTTTCGTGCAAACGCTGCAGGTCCTCCCGTGCCTCAGGTGTATCTTTTGTCTTCCCATACACGCCCAAGAAGCCTAGCAGGTTCACGCAAAGGTTCTTCGTCATGTGCATCACGTCAATTGAAGAGCGGACCTCTAGGTCTTTCCAGTAGGGTAGGTCCCAAAATATAGATTTCTCCTTCCACATGGGTGCGTGTCCCTCAGCGTCATTCGGAACAGCTAGTCCGCCGGGACCCTTTCCAAAGATTACGTGTAAATCATTGACCATAGCAAGTACGTGATCACCGGTACGCATGGCGGGCTTCTTCCGGTGATCTGCCTCGCCTTTGAAATGCTTGCCTTTCTTTCGACATTGATGGTTGGTCGGAAGAAATCGACGATGGCCCAGGTACACATTCTTCCTGCATTTGTCCAGGTATATACTTTCAGTGTCATCTAAACAGTGCGTGCATGCGTGGTATCCCTTGTTTGTCTGTCCTGAAAGGTTACTGAGAGCGGGCCAATCGTTGATGGTTACAAACAGCAACGCATGCAAGTAAAATTCCTCCTGTTTTGTGCTCATCCCACGTACGTACACCGTTTCCATTCCACAGCTGTAAAAGTTCTTCAACTAATGGCCTTAGGTACACATCAATGTCGTTGCCGGGTTGCTTAGGGCCTTGGATGAGAACTAGCATCATAATGAACTTCCGCTTCATGCACATCCAAGGAGGAAGGTTATACATACATAGAGTCACGGGTCAGGTGATGTGATTGCTGCTCTGCTCCCCGAAAGGATTAATGCCCTCCGCGCTTAAACCAAACCATACGTTCCTTGGGTCACCTGCAAACTCAGCCCAGTACTTTCTCTCGATTTTTCTCCACTACGACCCGTCAGCGGGTGCTCTCAACTTCCCATCTTTCTTACGGTCCTCACTGTGCCATCGCATCAACTTGGCATGCTCTTCGTTTCTGAATAGACGTTTCAACCGTGGTATTATAGGAGCATACCATATCACCTTGGCAGGAACCCTCTTCCTGGGGGGCTCGCCGTCAACATCACCAGGGTCATCTCGTCTGATCTTATACCGCAATGCACCGCATACCGGGCATGCGTTCAGATCCTTGTACGCACCGCGGTAGAGGATGCAGTCATTAGGGCATTCATGTATCTTCTGCACCTCCAATCCTAGAGGGCATACGACCTTCTTTGCTGCGTATGTACTGTCGGGCAATTCGTTATCCTTTGGAAGCTTCTTCTTCAATATTTTCAGTAGCTTCTCAAATCCTTTGTCAGGCACAACATTCTCTGCCTTCCACTGCAGCAATTCCAGTGCGGTACCGAGCTTTGTGTTGCCATCTTCGCAATTGGGGTACAACCCTTTTTTGTGATCCTCTAACATGCGATCGAACTTCAGCTTCTCCTTTTGACTTTCGCATTGCGTCCTTGCATCGACAATGACCCGGCGGAGATCATCATCATCGGGCACATCATCTGGTTCCTCTTGATCTTCAGCAGCTTCCCCCGTTGCAGCATCATTGGGCACATCGTCTGGTTCCTCTTGATCTTCAGCAGCTTCCCCGTTGCAGCATCACCGTATTCAGGGGGCACATAGTTGTCATCGTCCTCTTCTTCTTCGTCGTCTTCCATCATAACCCCTATTTCTCCGTGCCTCGTCCAAACATTATAGTGTGGCATGAAACCCTTGTAAAGCAGGTGGGTGTGAAGGATTTTCCGGTCAGAGTAAGACTTCGTATTCCCTCATTTAGGGCATGGACAACACATAAAACCATTCTGCTTGTTTGCCTCAGCCACTTCGAGAAAATCATGCACGCCCTTAATGTACTCGGAGGTGTGTCTGTCACCGTACATCCATTGCCGGTTCATCAGAGCTTCGAGAGGAAAAAGCTTAACTAGTGTGGCTCGGGCATTTCATCGAACACTTCATGTGCATAGGAGGTGAGCTAGAGCACCACAAAGCCATCCCCTCGCCGGCCAGAGAAAAACAGAGCACTGGAGTGCTCTGCTCGCGGGCGAGGGGTATATATAGGAACCTCATTGGTCCCGGTTTGTGGCATGAACCGGGACTAAAGGGCAGCCTGTGGTCCCGGTTCAAGCCACCAACCGGGACCAATGGTGGTGGGCCAGGAGCGAGGCCCATTGGTCCCGGTTCGTCCCACCAACCGGGACCAAAGGGGCCAGACGAACCGGGACCAATGCCCCCACGAGGCCCGGCAAGCCCCTGGCCTCACGAACCGGGACCAGTGCCCCCATGGGTCCCGGTTCTGGACTGAACCGGGACTAATGGGCTTACCCGGCCTAAACCAAAGCCCTCTTTTCTACTAGTGTCCCACCGGCCCTTGCCAGGATCCACCGCGCCTCCATGGCCCTAGGGCCACCGGAGACGAGGCGGACCTGCGTCGGCGCTAGCGAGAGGCACGAACCCTAACTTCCTTTCTTGGAGGAGGAGGAGGCGGAGCCCTGGCTGTAGGTACTACAAATGCTCCCCTTTGACGAACTTGGGAGGCACACAATCACCACTTCCATGTCACGATTAGCGAAAAATCACCACTATACGACGATTTGTGACATTTCACACTAAACCGTAATTCTCACAGTGGCAAAAAACACTGAGCCATTTTTTGAGCTTGTTTTAATGTGTTTGATCCAGCGTGGTCTGACAGCAGTGACGGCACGCCATTAAGGGATATTAACGGCTTTGTCCGAAGCGACTGGGCCGGCCAAACCCGAACGCTGCCTCACTCCCATCCCTACCTCTCTCTTCCTCTCCTCTCTCACGCGGGCATGGTGGCAGTGGCAGCTCCGGATCCATCGGCGAGGAAGTGGTGGGGACAAGGCTTGGTGGACAAAGCCGGTCACCGTGGCTGGTCGGCACGGCAGGGGGCACCGCGGCGAGGAGGAAGATTGTTGCGGCCACAACATATTTCTTTCAGAGTATTTCGTCGTCGTCACTGCCGGCGGCGGCAGATGTCACGCATGCCCTCACGGTGGTGGTCAAGCCCCTAGATGAGCTGCCTGCCTCTCTCTATTAGCAAATTTTGTTGGTGAAATTCTAGGGTTCCAGATTTAGAAACTAAGGTTTTCTGGAATTCTGACGAATTTTGCTATTAACTGAACCTAGTTAACTGAATCTTGTTGTTATTGATTGTGACTCAATGTTCATGGCATGTTGGACTGGATTTTAGGACACTGAATTAAATGAATGTTCATGGCATGTTTGACTAAATTTTAGGACTCTGAATTAATTGAATGTTCATGTCCTATTTGACTGAATTTTAGGGTTTGGAAATAGAGTTTCAGACTATAAAGCTGGAGTACTTATCTAACTGGGTGCCTTCAAATGGCTAATTATTTTAGGGTTAGTTACTTCACTGGTTGATAGACATAGACTATAGTTGAATTGTCCTTGTGCACTGAATGCAACTGATACTAAATGTCACTACTGAAATTTACAGGGTGTTGTGCAGTTGGTACATGAGTTAAATTTGGGTTGAATGATGCAGTGGACAAGTTGACCACAGAAGGAGTGAGTCAGTGTACATGGTTTTAAGTGATACGAAGTGTTAGTAGGTGTGCTCAATTTAATGTTTAAACTAATTTCAAAGTTGTGTTGATTAAAGGCAACAAGTGTATCTAATTAGGAAACAACTTGCAATATTCAGACTTGCAATGTTCAGATTTTATTCAATCAAACTATACTATAAAATAAAACAATTCTATGTTTCATAACATTTTATCTTTTATCTTTGCATTGACACCTAGAGCACACTTATAGTACATGGTAAGCTGATTGAAGAAAGTCTAGACATGTTCTTTGCATTGAAACCTAGAGCACCAAAGTTTGACACTTAGAGCACCAAAGTTTGACATTTATAATGGATAATATGAGCACAAGCATTCAGATAGATAGATGAGTTCTCTAGATAGATAGATATCATATCACCATTCAGATAGAAAGCACACATAGTTCTTCGGACACAAGCTCAATATTAAGTTCAGAAACTAACTGGACCCATATATTGGTTCAAATCTTGTTGCAGAAACTAAGACCTAGGTGATGCATGAAACTCACTCTAGCTTGATGTAGCTTCAGAAGACCGAGTGATTGACGAACCATCCCCATGATGCGGACCTGCTTCTTCTTCTTCCTCCTGCTGCTTGTACCAGTCTCCACCTCCATCTGCACCTTCATCTGGTGTTCATCCATCTACTGCTGCTCCACCTGCATCTGTTCCTCCACCTGCTGCTCCATCTGCGGCAGCTCCATCTCCATCAGAGCGATGGGCAGCACTGGCACCATCCTAGCGAGCTCGTAGTCCAGGTGGAGTTGATCGCAGTTCTCATATATGTACCAGCATGACTCCTGGAATGGATCCGGGGAATATCCCTGGCCTACGCCATCGCCGAAACCAAGTTCTCAACGAGTGGGCAGTGGAGGTCTAGCATTCGGGCCCTTTCCTCATGGTTGGCACAAGCCCTCACCATGCGCGCATGATTCTTCGGGATTGCAACGTTGTTGTACCAGCTTCTCACCTGGCGCAGGTGGGAGAGCTTGGTGATGTCACCGTTGAAGATGTCCTGGAGAGCCTGGTCCCATCTGAGGCCAAACGCCAAGGTGTGATGGAGGTTTTCTTGCTATGGTTGTGGTTTCTGTGGAAGAGGAAAGTTGGATGAAGAGCCTGGTGGTTATCTGTGCGAGTGAATGAATGTAGTGTGAAGACTGGGGGATTCTAGAAGAAAGAGAAACCGAACGAGCGCAGTCAATTGATCGAACAACCGCTTGGTTTTCTTTCTTGTTAGAAGAATGGAACAAGCAAAGTGAACGCGTCGGCCCAGGTCACGGACGAGCCCAGCCCAGTAAACGGAAATGAGCGAACGCGTCGGCCCGACCCAGCAGCTTCGTCCCGAGCGCTGAAAAAGAAATGACGACTGTTAGTGCCACACCGTTACCGCTGTTCGCTTGCTCGTAATCGGCCACGTCAAACTGAGATCTTTTTTTTTACTTAGTGTTTTTCCCACTGTCAGAATTTCGATTCGATGCAAAATGTCATAAATCGTAACGTGATGGTTTTTCACAAGTCGTGGCACGAAAGTGATGGTTCTGTACATTTAACTCCCGGTCTCCCTATATATGTTCTGGTTGTTTGGACTCCTGCTGGCTTTTGTCACATGGATAATCTGACCGTGGGCGTCTTAGTATGTGTCGCCCTGGAAACTGAAGTCTTGGGCGTCAAAGCATCTTCAGCCGTTGGCCCCTCAGGAGGCGCCTAAAATCGTCGCTTGGGGGCGAGCCGGCGCAAAAAAGGGCCGGTGGCGAGTTGATCCCCAGTCACCGCCCAGGGCCGCCCCCAGATGCGTCTAATTTTTTCAAAAAAAAAATGTTCGATGAAGTTCGGTTAAACACGGTTAAATTTTGGCAAACTTTGGCATATATTGACATGTTCGCGACGCGGTACATAGCAAATATAACTAAAAAAGAAATCGCTGAACGCCGAGTAGTCGCCGTCGTCGCCGTCATCCTCGCCGCCGTCGTCGTCGTCGGCCTTCTACTCCTTGACGCGGCCGTCCCTGGTGGACCCCTGACCGGTGTCGCCAACGCGGACTGGTGGCGGCGGCGCGTCGTCGTCGTCGCTGTCTTCGATGACGACGACTCCTCCTTCGTCGCGGCCCCGGCGGCGCTGCTCGAACCGCCGCAGGGCGGCGCACTAGCGCTCCCTCGCCATCTTCAGGGAGTCCTTGCGCGCCCATTCCAGGGCCGCGTCGTCGTCGAGCTCCACGTCGCCGTGCTCCGTCTTCACGGCGGGGAGACCCGGCTCCGTTTTCACCGACGCGAGCCCCGGCTCCGTCTTTGGCTTGACGAAGCGCGGAGGAGCCGATGAGGAGGCACGCCGGCCGCCCTCGTTGATGACAATGCCGGCGCTGCGAGTGCGCCGGCCGAGCGGCGTCTCCGCCGCGGGCTCGGCCTTGACGCCGAGCAGCGCCGGAGAGCCGGAGGAGTGGGAAGAAGAGTGCGAGGAGGAAGACGAGGAGGAGCCGAACCTCCTGGGCATCCATTGCCCGGCGCGTCGGCGGTGGGCCGGGGCGGCCGCCCTCGCCGGGGGAGGGTACGCCAGCGGCGGGTTGTTGCCGCCCTCAAGGTGCGTCAGCACGCCCTCTAGCGTGTGGCCGGGGACGCCCCACCACATGTGGCGCCCCTCGCTGTTCTTCGTGCCGCCCACCACCAGCGCCCTGTTGGTGGACGCCAGCCTCTGCTGCTGACAGCGCTCGAAGTACGCCGTCCACGCCGCATGGTTGTCGGCGGCGTACTGGGGCAGGGCGAGCTGCTCGTCGATGAGGGAGGAGCGCACGATCTCTACCTCGGCGGCGAAGTAGGGTGCGCGCGCCACGGCGTCGGGCAACGGGGGAATGGGCACTCCCCCGTTGCTGAGCCTCCACCACGTCGGCCCGGCGCGCATGTCCGGCGGCGCCGGGATGTTGGCCTCGAACAGGAGCCACGACTCCTGTTCGCGGAGAGAGCGGCGGCCGAAGCCGTTGGCCGCCGCCTCGTCGCCGGGGAAACGTTCGGCCATCGGGAGAGGGAGAGGGAGGGCTCGGCGGCTAGGGTTGGTGTGGCCAGAGGCGAGGGAGGCCACCGGCTTATATAGCCGCGCCCGTGTGTATGCGTGCGCGAGGGGGGGAGGCGTCGGCGCGCCGGCCCGTGACGCGCCGCCCGTGAATCAATGGCAAGGCTGACCGGCGGCGGCAGCGCGGCAGCCTTGGCATTGATTCCCGCGGGAACCGAGGCGATAAGGGCGACGAAGCGCCCGTCTCGCTGACTCGGCGGGCCCGCGGCTTCTTCGCGCCAAAACAGCTCGCCCCGGCGCCCTCGGGCGTCCCCCAGCGCGCCGGGTTCGGCCTGGGTCTGCCGGCGCTGATTTCGGCCCAGGCCAGCGAAAATCGGGCTCCTGGGGGCGCGACTGGACCGTTTTTTCGGCGCCGACGCGAAAAAATCGCCTGGGGAGGTCTTTCTGGGGCGCGGCTGGAGATGCTCTCATAGCCACCGGGTTGGGAGAAGGTGGAGCATGATGAAAGTGAGGTAGCACGAGGCAAGTGCGGAGACCATATCGAGTAGTACAGGAGCATGGAGATCACACACATTAACGTACGGGAGGGGGGGGCGCCCATCATGGCCACGTGGCACATGATGGTTGGCCATGGCGAGAAACTTTTTCATTTTTTGAAGAATTTTTCGAACATCATTAGAGACACAAGCGCTCATATACACGCGCATACACTCACCCCTATGAACGCACACACGCACACCCTATCCCTATGAGTATCTCCGAAAGACTGAGCCGGCATATTATCTTGAGATTTACGAAGTCACCGTAGGCGCCTCGTCGTCGACGGGAACATCTCCTCCCACTGAATGCGCACCGCCGGAAATCCTGAAATAAATCCAGGAATAAATGCGAGCACCAGGATTTGAACTCTGGTGGGCTGAGGATACCACAGTCCCTCTAACCATCCAACCATAGATTGGTTCGCTTTTTGAAGATTTTTTTGGAAGATGGAAAAAAGACTTTTTTCTTTGAGAAATTTTTTTGGGAGATTATATTTGGAAGATGAAGTGAGACTTTTTTCCTTTTTTTAAGAATTTTTTAGGCTTTTATTTTTTCTATTTGAGATGGATGTGATGTCCACGTGTTGCGAGAAAGTTTTTTTTATTTTGTGATGAAGGTGAGGTTTTTTCTTTTTTTAAGAGAGAAAAATATGCGCACAACTTCCTTTCAAAAGACTCGCAATGGCGGCCCCAACCACTATATGTTTTATACGGGGAAAGCTCACAACTGTCATTTTGATGCGCGGTCTTTGGAAGCTCGTCAACACGCACATCCTATATTACCTCTTATCTCAAAGTCTTCGATAAAGATTTCACTATGCAAACCAACAACCGATTGTCCGGGGGGGTCGGAGCTCGACGTCATGTCGCACGCACACCCTGTGTTCCAGCCGGACTCAAGCTTCATATTTGCTCCGTTCGGATATATACTAAGAATACACAGAACATCGTAACCAGATGAGGAATAAGACCAGGGTCTAATCTGACTGCCCTCCTTGGCTATGTTAATAAAGAAACTTCCCCTTGTGAAGAATTAATGAAGATACTTAACCTACCAACCATTGTCTTAAACATAATACACAGTAGAGGATCCCCTCGACGTAACAAGAATTTCAGAAACTTCCATTCCAATCTAGACTCTAGAGAGAACCTACTACTCGCTGGAGCTACAACATCATCGTGTACTTCAATGGAAGCACTATCTTTCTAAACAAAGTTACAACCCAAGCTCTATAAATCAGAGAGGAACCTTTCATCTGCCAGGCTTGTTCTGGAAATGACCAACAGCCTTGCCGTAGGCTTTCTCAAAATTGATCTCTTTTTTTTATTGCTTTCTCAAAATTGATCTTGAAATAACTCCATCCAACTTCTTATTATATAGTTTGTGGGTGATTTCATACATATCCATAATACACTGCCCTAGCAACAAAAAACGTTTGTGTTGGCTATATAATATTTAAGAGCCACATCCATAACCCGGTTAGAACATACTACGGCGGCTCGTATTCGGATTGGAATATGTGCGCTCGTGGGCTATATGGAATTGTAGGAATGATTTGATATTTAACAGACAACACAATTTAACTTTCTTGCAGGTCATCTTCAGAGCTACCGCTTGGATCCATACGTGGTCCTTACTCACTCCTATGGAATCCAGGGAGCCTTTGGTTACTGGGTGCAACCAGTGAGAGATGGTAGCACGGGTTATATTCAACCGGTTCGGATGGCGGTCGCATAACATGATAGGAGTATAGGGAGCTTATCCTTCATATTGCCATTCCGGCTGTGATTGTCAGCATGAACTTTGATTTATTTTTTATTTTCGCTTCACTTGCGAGCTGTAATACTTTGACGACTTTGTGATACTTTAAGAACTTTTAATAAGATGGTTGCATGCATCATTATGATGCAGAGGCCGGGGGTACGTCTCCGTTTCCAAAAAACCGGTTAGAACTCCATATAGAGTACGTACAAAGTAAAATTTCAGAATAGACTTAAATTAGTCTCATGAGCCATAGAATCATCTAGATGCATGTCACTCCACTAACAGAATAAAATAATACAGTACAATCAACATTGAAGCCGGTCGATAAATAGAACATAAGGTTTATATATCAATCATCGGTATTAAGATTTGATTTTTTTTCTGAAGTTCCTCCAAAAAAATACAAGGTGTCGTGGAATTGTCACGGCAGATGTCCTCGTGCAAGGACTTAGTCGTGGAGCCATCGCAGCTAGGAAGCTTAAAGGGGTTAAACGGGACAAGGGACACGAGGATTATACTGGTTCGGCCCCTTACGGTGAAGGTAAAAGCCTACGTCCAGTTGAGGTGGTATTACTTAGGGTTTCGATGACCAGGAGCTAAACTGCTCTGCTTGGCTATCGATCTGATCTTACTTGTCCTCAACCGCCGCCGGGTCGTCCCTTTATATAGAGAGGTTGACGCCCAGCGGCTCTCAGAGTCCCAGCCGGCTTATAACAGTGTCTGGCTCGGACTCTTAACTATTCTTGCCTTACACTACAAGTCTTGCCATAACGGCGGTTTATCACTACGGGCCTTAAGCCGCCGCCGGGTCTTAAGCCCATTACTGAACCGCCATCCTCAAGCCTGGCACTGGGCTTCACGTGATGATCATTATGACGTAACCCGGCCCCTCCTGGGCGGGTGACTCTAATGGTTATATCCTCAACATTAGGCCCCAGATTGATTTGAACCGATTCATGTCAATCTTCAATGCCTTTAAGAAAAAAATCTTCCGGCTTCTGCTTGTGCGAAGGTTATAACCCGCCGTGACGTCATCTTCTGGATTCTTGGTAACCCGCCATGACGTCATCTTCCATTAAATTCATTTTTTATTCTTCCGGCTTCTGCTTGTGCGAAGGTTATAACCCGCCGTGACGTCATCTTCTGGATTCTTGGATTCACCCAGTTCTTTCCTTTCTTTAACCAAGTAGTTGAGCAACCTTATACATTAGCCCCCAAGTGCCAAGTACCTTTGCCTGCAAAGTGCTTGGGACTTATTTTCATGAACCGACACTGTAAATAGAGCTTCTCAACATACATTAGCCCCCAAGTGCCAAGTGTCTTTGCTTGCAAAGTGCTTGGGACTTTAATGTTGCATGATAATCACCCAAACTGTAACCCGGAAATTGTACAGGCCGCCTGTCAAAAATTTGAATCGGAAATCTCTGATCTGAAGAACCGCCTGAAGACTCAGGAAAGTGAGACCCAAAAGGCCAATGCCAAATTTGAATTCAGTGTTTCTGCACAAGAGAAACTGAAGAAAAAGTTTGAAGCAGAAAGAAAGGCCTGGGTGGATGAGAAGACTGCCTTGCTCAGCCGGGCCGAAGAAGCGGAGACCACGCTTACTGAAAGAACCGCCGAGCTATCCGGCTTAAAACGCCATGTCTCTCAGATGGTCTCCGCAATCTTTGGTAAATTTCTAATCAGTTTACATTGTTTAGTTCCCATAAACATCTCAATTGCCAACGGCTCACTTGACTTTGTAATGCAGGTCCCACGAGTTCCAATCTCAACCAGAGCGTGCTGGCTAAGCTGAAGGCGGTTTACACCTTGGTGGAGCAACTTTACACCGGGTCACAACGTGCTTTAGCCGTTGTGGCTCTGTCCAATAAAGTTCCCACTCACCTGGCAGATGTACTCAGGCGGCTTGCCGTACTTCCTCAGCGCTTCCAAGAGCTGAGACGGGCTTCTGCAAGAGCCGGAGCTATAGCTGCTCTGAGCCGGGCCAAGGCGTTTCTACCGGAGCTAGACCCGGCCGACATCGCTCATGGATACCCCAGCCTGAAGGAAGACGGCACCCCCTTTGACCAGAAAGACTTCGCCGCCTGTGTGAAGAGCGTGCACCCGGTGGCCACCTTGATTGGGAATGACACAGACCTTACCAAGTATCAACCGGGCTATGACGCGGAAAATCAGAGGATCCCAACTCCACGCTATGAAGCAGTCAGCCTGATCCCTCCGACTCGTAAGCATACCTTCGCCCCAGAAGTTGACCCGGTCGGGTTAATTGATGATGAGGCTCAATTTGAAGCCTTGAGTGGCATTGACTGGAAATCATCAACCTTCCAGGTCATGGAAATAGCCGGAGGAGCGGAGAGGGATGAGCCGGGAGCTTCAACCCAACAAGCACTTTGATTTCTTAGGCGGCTCATGGTTATGCCTTAAAAACAATGCCTCGCCTTTTGGACTCGGGGAGTCCTGTAATAGAGTAGGACAAACACTTAATTTTGTCGTGCCATCGTGCACGTGTGCAGCGCTTAACTCTGTTGAAGCTGCTCTTTTATATTCCTCCGGGTTATGTTTGATCATTTACTTTCCTTAAGCTTAAAGAGCTGTCTTTAATTGTCCTGCATAGAAAAACAAATCACAAGTCTCTAGGCGGCTTACCGCATGGAGAGTCATATATTTTACATATAACCCGGAATATGAATCAAGGTCATAAAAGACCGGCTCTCAATTATATCTTCGAGATAACCATAATAGCATACCTGCAAGCCTTCAAGTACACTTCCGGTTTATGTAACCCAAATAATGAGGTTGAGAACTCAACTCCGGTTCACCAGCACCTATAATGCTTATTGTGTGCTATCAACATTATTAATCAAAATTAAGCCGGTGGAGTAAGAACCACCCGTGCACACTTTTGATATGATCAAAAGAACTTGTTGCAAACCAAAAGATCAAAAACTACAGGGGCTTCTGATTCGAATACGACCAAAGAACCGTCCCAAAGGGGTTAAGCTAAGAGTCAAATGCGATCATATAGCCCCCAGTGGCTTTGGCATTGCCGATCAAGAGGGTACCGACAGCTATGTTCTCTTAGGTTCGAATACGACCTATGTTTGAACAGGAAGCCCCCAAATGACCTTGAGAGTTGTTTAACGACGCTGATTCGAATGCGATCCACGTCGGTTCTCAAAGGGGGTTGAGCTATGATTCAAATATGATCAAGAAAAACTCTCAATGAGCTCGGCAATTTGCCAATCAAGTGGGTATCAACAGCTATGTTCTCTTTGGTTCGAATACGACCTATGTTTGAACAGGAAGCCCCCAAGTGATCATATTGTTAACGGCTAGATTCGAATACGATCATAAGCCGGATCAACCTCCAAGTGACCATGTAATGTTGTAATGGAAATAACAATAATACATTTACCTTTGGAGGAAAAAAGGACAGAGGTCCTGCTTTATTATTTATCATAATATATACATGGCTATAGAAATATGTACATTATGAGAGCCGGTGGCTCAAGTGTAATAAGGCCGAAGCTGAGCTATGTTCCACGGCCGACGGGTCTCTTCCTTCGACTTACGTGAATCTTTGTGCTCCCGAACATCGATAAGGTAGTATGACCCGTTGTGCAAGTTCTTGCTGACCACAAAGGGCCCTTCCCAAGGCGGGGATAACTTGTGTGCATCTGTTTGATCTTGGATGAGCCGGAGCACCAGATCACCTTCCTGAAAGACCCTGGACTTAACCCGGCGGCTGTGATAGCGGCGCAGGTCTTGTTGGTAAATCGCCGAGCGAGCTGCTGCCACATCACGCTGTTCGTCAAACAAGTCAAGAGCATCTTGACGCGCCTGCTCATTATCCGCCTCAACATAAGCCACCACTCGAGGCGAGTCATGACGGATGTCGCTAGGGAGGACCGCCTCCGCTCCATAAACCATGAAGAAAGGCGTGTAACTCGTAGACCTGTTAGGAGTAGTATTGATGCTCCATAACACGGAGGGTAACTCCTCCACCCAACAACCCGGCGTCCGTTGCAAAGGGACCAAAAGCCGGGGCTTGATGCCCTTCAAGATTTCCTGATTGGCTCTCTCAGCTTGACCATTGGATTGAGGGTGAGCCACTGATGAAACATCAAGCCGAATATGCTCTCGTTGACAAAACTCCTCCATGGCGCCTTTAGACAGATTGGTACCATTGTCAGTTATAATGCTGTGTGGAAAACCAAAGCGAAATATCACCCTTTTCATGAACTGAACCGCTGTGGCTGCGTCACACTTACTAACTGGCTCTACTTCAACCCACTTTGTGAACTTGTCGACCGCCACCAAGAGGTGGGTCTTCTTATCCTTGGACCTTTTAAAAGGCCCAACCATATCAAGCCCCCAGACCGCAAATGGCCACATGATTGGAATCATCCTCAACTCTTGAGCCGGCACATGAGCCCGTCGCGAGAACCTCTGACAACCGTCACATTTACTGACCAAGTCCTCTGCATCAGCATGAGCCGTCAGCCAATAAAAACCATGACGAAAAGCCTTGGCCACAAGGGATTTTGAGCCGGCATGATGGCCACAATCCCCCTCGTGAATCTCACGTAAAATTTCTTGACCTTCCTCAGGGGAAACACAACGCTGGAAAGTTCCAGTGACACTGCGACGATGCAGCTCGCCATTGATAATTATCATTGACTTAGACCGCCGGGTTATTTGTCTGGCCAAAGTTTCATCCTCAGGCAATTCTCCCCGGGTCATGTAAGCCAAGTATGGTACTGTCCAATCTGGGATAATGTGGAGAGCCGCCACCAACTGCGCTTCCGGGTCAGGAACAGCCAAGTCTTCTTCTGTAGGCAACTTAACAGAAGGATTATGCAAAATGTACAAGAAAGTATTGGGCGGCACCGGCTTTCGCTGAGAGCCCAGCCGGCTTAATGCATCAGCCGCCTCGTTCTTCCTGCGATCGATGTGCTCTACTTGGTAACCCTGAAAATGTCCAGCAATGGCATCAACTTCGCGGCGATAAGCCGCCATGAGGGGGTCCTTGGAATCCCACTTGCCTGACACTTGTTGGGCCACTAAATCTGAGTCGCCAAAGCACCTTACCCGGCTTAAGCTCATCTCCTTAGCCATCCGAAGACCATGGAGCAAGGCCTCGTACTCAGCTGCATTGTTAGTACAGGGAAACATCAACCGTAGCACATAGCAAAACTTGTCACCTCGAGGGGAAGCTAATACAACTCCCGCCCCCGAGCCCTCCAATTGCCTGGACCCGTCGAAGTGAATAGTCCAGTATGTATTATCCGGTTTCTCTTCAGGCACCTGCAGCTCTGTCCAATCGTTGATGAAATCCACCAATGCTTGACATTTGATAGCAGTGTGTGGCACGTATTTTAGACCATGAGGCCCAAGTTCTATAGCCCACTTAGCAACTCTTCCTGTGGCTTCTCTGTTTTGGATGATATCTCCTAGGGGAGCAGAACTAACCACAGTGATAGGGTGACCCTGGAAATAATGCTTAAGCTTCCGGCTTGCCATGAATACCCCATAAACAAGCTTCTGCCAATGTGGATACCGTTGTTTGGACTCAATGAGTACTTCGCTGACATAGTAAACCGGCCGCTGAACTGGATACTCCTTACCCACTTCCTTATGCTCCACCACCACAGCCACACTGACGGCTCGTGTATTAGCGGCTACATACAGTAATAAAGGCTCCTTGTCAACAGGAGCAGCAAGGACTGGTGGCTTAGCCAGTTGTCTCTTCAAATCCTCAAAAGCAGCATTAGCAGTATCATTCCAGATAAAGTCATCTGTTTTCTTCATCATCTGGTACAGTGGCATGGCCTTTTCACCCAACCGGCTTATAAACCGGCTCAAAGCAGCGATGCGACCCGCCAGACGCTGGACGTCGTTTATGCACGCCGGCTTAGCCAGAGAGGTGATTGCCTTGATTTTTTCCGGGTTAGCTTCAATGCCTCTGTGACAAACCAGAAAACCCAAGAGCTTGCCTGCGGGAACACCAAAAACACACTTGGCCGGGTTAAGCATCATCTTGTAAACCCGAAGATTATCAAAGGCTTCTCTCAGATCATCTATCAAGGTCTCCTTCTCCCTGGATTTAACCACGATATCATCCACATAGGCATGAACGTTGCGCCCAATCTGGTTATGAAGACAATTCTGCACGCAACGCTGGTAAGTCGCCTGTGCACTCTTGAGCCCAAAAGGCATAGACACATAACAGAAGGCTCCAAAGGGAGTGATGAACGCTGTCTTCTCCTGGTCCTTAACTGCCATTTTAATCTGATGGTATCCAGAATAAGCATCCAAAAAACTTAAACGCTCACAACCCGTTGTAGCATCAATAATTTGATCAATACGGGGGAGAGTAAAAGGATCAGCCGGACAAGCTTTGTTTAAATCCGTATAGTCCACACACATCCGCCAGGTGCCGTTCTTCTTGAGCACGAGCACCGGGTTAGCTAACCATTCTGGATGAAAAACTTCAACAATAAACCCGGCCGCCAAGAGCCGGGCTACCTCCTCACCAATGGCTTTCCGCCTCTCCTCATTAAACTGCCGGAGGAATTGCCTGGCCGGCTTAAATTTCGGATCAATATTGAGAGTGTGCTCAGCGAGTTCTCTAGGTACACCCGGCATGTCAGAGGTTTCCATGCAAAGATGTCCCTGTTCTCACGGATGAACTCGATGAGCGCGCCTTCCTATTTCGGATCCAGATTGGCACTGATGTTGAACTGCTGAGATGAGTCACCTGGAACAAAATCAACAAGTTTAGTCTCATCAGCTGACTTAAATTTCATTACCGGCTCATGCTCCGTGGTTGGCTTTTTCAAAGACGTCATATCTGCCGGGTCAACATTGTCCTTGTAAAACTTCAACTCCTCTGTTGCACAAACAGATTCCGCGTAAGCCGCGTCACCTTCCTCACACTCCAAGGCTATCTTTCGGCTGCCATGAACCGTAATGGTCCCATTGTGACCTGGCATCTTGAGCTGCAAATACACGTAACACGGCCGTGCCATGAACTTGGCGTAAGCCGGCCGCCCAAATAAAGCATGGTACGGACTTCTTATCTTAACCACCTCAAAGGTTAGTTTTCCGCCCTATAGTTGTACTCATCTCCAAAGGCCACTTCCAGCTCGATCTTACCGACTGGATACGCCGACTTACCGGGCACCACCCCATGGAAAACAGTATTAGACTGGCTGAGGTTCTTATCAGTTAATCCCATACGACGGAAGGTCTCATAATAGAGGATGTTGATGCTACTGCCTCCGTCCATGAGCACCTTAGTGAATTTATACCCCCCGACCTGAGGAGCCACCACCAAGGCCAGGTGACCCGGATTATCAACCCGGGGAGGATGATCTTCCCTACTCCATACAATGGGCTGCTCAGACCATCTTAAATAGCGTGGAACCGCCGGCTCAACAGCATTCACAGCCCTTTTATGAAGCTTCTGATCTCGCTTGCACAGACTGGTAGTAAACACATGATACTGTCCACCATTGAGCTGCTTTGGATTGGTCTGGTACCCCCCTGCGGCTACTGCTGATTACCCTGGCCAGATTGCTGATTAAAACCCCCTTGGAAATTCTGAGAATTGGGATTTGAGCCGCCGCCCGGGCCGTGAAAACCGCTGGCACCTGAGCCGCCGCCCGGGCCATTGTTGCCATTGAAAGCATTGGAATTTTTAAAGGCCTTCATGATTGCGCAGTCCTTCCATAGATGAGTGGCCGGCTTTTCCCTAGAGCCATGCCTTGGACAAGGCTCATTCAACAACTGCTCAAGCGTCGGGCCTGACCCGCCGGCTCGGGGAGGTGGTCTCCCCTTACACCGGTGGTTGTTACCCTGTGAATTGGCGTTGGCCACAAACTCCATACTGCCATCAGCCTTACGCTTGTTACCTCCCTAGTTTGCCGGGTTATGCTGGGGGCCCTTGCCATTGCCATTCCGTTTTCCCTTCCCTGTCCTTTCATCATCCGACATGGGATCCTTGGTACTATCAGAGTCGGCGTACTTGACCAGAGCCGCCATCAGCGTACCCATATCATTGCAATCGCGCTTGAGCCGCTCGAGCTTCATCTTCAGGGGCGCAAAACGACAATTCTGCTCCAACATTAAGACTGCAGAGCCGGCATCCATCTTATCAGATGAATGTATTATCTCTTTGACCCGGCGAACCCAATGGGTTGTAGACTCACCCTCCTGCTGCTTGCAGTTAGTCAAATCCACAATTGACATAGATTGCCTACATGTATCTTTGAAGTTTTGGATGAACCGGGCTTTTAGCTCCGCCCATGACCCGATAGAATTAGGCGGCAGTCCTTTCAACCAAGTGCGGGCAGTTCCATCCAACATCATGGTGAAGTATTTGGCCATTGCCGCTTCGCTGACCTCCAGCAACTCCATAGCCATCTCGTAGCTCTCGATCCATGCTCCAGGTTGTAAATCAGCCGTATAATTAGGTACCTTCCTAGGTCCTTTGAAATCCTTGGGCAGACGTTCATTACGGAGAGCCGGCACCAGACAAGGGACACCTCCGGTCCTCGTAGGTATACCCGCCTCTATAGAAGCCGTCGGATAAACCGGGAGGGGCTGGTAAGCCGTGAACTGAGGCGCCTGCTCTGCCTCTTGCCGTGCTCTGTCTTGGTCCACCGCGTTACAGGCTCCGTTATGAGCTGGGCCATGGCCCGCTGGCAAGTCACGGCGCCGGACGTTGCTTGAGCCGGTCGCTGAGACCATGTGTCTGCTATAACTTGGGCTCCGGCCTGGACGAGGGGTTGAATGAATCCTGTCCCGGCTATATGAATATGCCTCCTGTTGCGCCAGAGCCGTCTGAAGAAGTTCTCTGACCCGGCGGGTTTCGACCGCCGTTGGAGAGTCGCCATCGATTGGGAGAGCCGCCAGTCGCGCCGTCGCAGCGACCATGTTTTCCTGCCCCATGACCCGATGGTATTGGCACGTACTGAGGCGGGGTAGTGTTCACACAGGGAGGCCCCATCACTTGCGGCTGAATCGGCGTTCCTGCCCCGGGTGCCGTAATCTCTGGCGGGTTACTGGGCCCTGCACCAGGCGTGTTAAAAAGGTTTCGAGGATCGTAAACCGGAGGGAGTCGAGATTGAGCCTTCTGATGCCTCCTTCTCATGATCTCATTGGATGCGTTCTGATCCATCGTGAGCCGGAAAGACTGCTCCTGAATCAGCTGAGTCTGGGCATCGAGAGCCGCCCGCTCTGCAGCCATCCTGATCCCTTCCGCTGCTAGATCTTCCTTGGCTCTTGCGATGTCCAGCTTTAACTGTGCCACCTCCGCATCATGTTGAGCTTGATCCGCTGGGGTGACCGTAGCAGTTAACAGGGCCGTCATCTTGTCTGTGAGATCCATCAGCACCTGAGCCGGCGAGTGCACAGGGCCTCCTGCCCCAGTGGCGGAGTTTTGAACAGGTTGTGCGCCGGCCATGAAGATTCCAACCCGGCTCGGCGGCTCAAAGGGGTCCGGAATACTGTCGCCCTCGGAACAACCCCTGAGCCTGCCATCTTGAAGTTGATATAACGAGTTTGTCTCATCCGTGGACGACTCGCCGTCAGAGCGAGTGGCCGTCTCATCGCCAGATCCAGATCCTTCAGAAAGTTCTCCGTGGATGCATCCCACGAAAGCACGCTTCAAGGCAGGCAGAGTCCCGGCGGGTCTCGCACGCTGAGCCGTCTCGATGAGGTCGGCGCAGAGGTCCGGCTCAGGGCCCGGCTCGCCGATCTTGCCAATGAAAACATGGATTCCGCCGAAGGGGACCCGGTACCCGTACTCGATTGAGCCGGCGTCGGGGCCCCAGCCTGCATCGTCGATGTAGAGCTTGCCGCGACGACTCTTGGTCATCCGGCCCACAGCGTATCCCTTGAGCCCTTCGAAGCTGCCCTTCAAGAACTCAAATCCACCGTGCGTTGGCCCCACGGTGGGCGCCAACTGTCGTGGAATTGTCACGGCAGATGTCCTCGTGCAAGGACTTAGTCGTGGAGCCATCGCAGCTAGGAAGCTTAAAGGGGTTAAACGGGACAAGGGACACGAGGATTATACTGGTTCGGCCCCTTACGGTGAAGGTAAAAGCCTACGTCCAGTTGAGGTGGTATTACTTAGGGTTTCGATGACCAGGAGCTAAACCGCTCTGCTTGGCTATCGATCTGATCTTACTTGTCCTCAACCGCCGCCGGGTCGTCCCTTTATATAGAGAGGTTGACGCCCAGCGGCTCTCAGAGTCCCAGCCGGCTTATAACAGTGTCCGGCTCGGACTCTTAACTATTCTTGCCTTACACTACAAGTCTTGCCATAACGGCGGTTTATCACTACGGGCCTTAAGCCGCCGCCGGGTCTTAAGCCCATTACTGAACCGCCATCCTCAAGCCTGGCACTGGGCTTCACGTGATGATCATTATGACGTAACCCGGCCCCTCCTGGGCGGGTGACTCTAATGGTTATATCCTCAACACAAGGTGTTCCTTCTTTGATGGCTAACTATCAATGATGAAGCGTAGAAGCAAGCCATGGTTAGCGGCGAATGAGCTAAGTAAATGCAAAAAAAAAACATCTTTGGTGGATTGATTTCTAAATAATGCTTTTAACTCAAGGACTAACTAAGATTTTATTTTTCAATTTTACAGAAATACTATGTTGATTGATTAATGCAACTATACTATATGGTTTGATATGGGGGCTGGTGGACAAAGAGGTGGCACAAGTTATGTACAAGCAATTTATATTCATGTTTAGCATTAAATTAGTCAACTAAAGTATTGTTATTATGCATGTTGCATATTTTATTGCGATATTATCATTTATCATTTCAGACAAGCATATCAATATGAAAAAAATGGTTAAAATATGTATTGAACATAGTATAAACACTAGTACAAAAAGGGTCAAATGTGAAGCACATTAGTCCCGGTTTGTAAACGAACCGGCACTAATGTGGCCATTAGTGCCGGTTCTAACGGCTAGGCGGGCGGACATCAATAGTACCGGTTCTTGACGAACCTTTAGTACCGGTTCATCCCACGAACCGGCAGTAAAGAGGCTGTGGCAGGCTGCGGTCAGGCTATGGCCCCACCATCCACCTTTAGTGCCGGTTCGTGCCACGAACCGGTACTAAAGAGGTTGTGGCAGATTGTTTTTAGTCCCACATCGCTCCCCTAACAAGGTTTTTACCACCTTAAATATGTTACTTTTCAAACTATCACAAGCACTTGGTCTTCATTGAACTCTATGTGTAGAATTTGTGGCCGCAATATGAGTCTTCACCGGTTTCTAAACCGTTGAGGACTCATATTGACAATTCAGATTATACACAAAGAGATCATTGATGACCAAAGTATTTTTGATGTATTTCTCTGTAAAGAAATATAAGAGCATGATCTAAATGCTTTTATATTTCTTTATAGAGGGGTCTATTTTTACATATTTACACATAGCATTTAGATCAATGTATTTTTTATGTAAATTTTTACATGTTTACATAATCTGTTTCGAAGTATTAGGGTTTCGAACGAAAATCACTACAAAATGAACTCTAAAAATGTTGAAACTTGGCATGGTATCATCATTTCACCCACATAGCATGTGCAAGAAAGTAGAGAGGGTTACGGCAAAAACTGGATGCACTTCATGTACAAACTGGACAATCTCTTTCGGAGTATCAGGGTTTCGGACGAAAACTCATCTGTTACACGGTTACTTCATTATTTTAAACTTATTTGAACTCCCAACTTTTTTTGCGTTCAGTATGCACCATTCAAAGCAACGTCATCAATTTTCAACCCTTTCTCACATCATTTGCTGTTTTTCATTCATTTACCTATTTGTTTAGAGACCTAAATGACCGTGAAATTGAAAATCACTACAAAATGAACTCTGAAAATGTTGAAACTTGGCATGGTATCATCATTTCACCCATATAGCATGTGCAAGAAAGTAGAGAGGGTTACGGCAAAAACTGGATGCACTTTGTGTACAAACTGGACAATCTCTTTCGGAGTATCAGGGTTTCGGACGAAAACTCATCTGTTACACGGTTACTTCATTTTTTTAACTTATTTGAACTCCCGAATTTTTTGCGTTCAGTATGCACCATTCAAAGCGACGTCATAAATTTTCAACTCTTTCTGACATCATTTGCTGTTTTTCATTCATTTACCGATTTGTTTAGAGAGCTAAATGACCGTGAAATTGAAACTCACTACAAAAAGAACTCTGAAAATGTTGAAACTTGGCATCGTATCATCATTTCACCCACATAGCATGTGCAAGAAAGTAGAGAGGGTTACGGCAAAAACTGGATGCACTTCGTGTACAAACTGGACAATCTCTTTCGGAGTATCAGGGTTTCAAATGAAAACTCACATGTTACACGGTTACTTCATTTTTTTAAACTTATTTTGGCTGCCCCTTTAGTACCGGTTTGTGGCTCCAACCGGTACTAAAGTCCACCATTTAGTACTGGTTGGAGCCACCAACCGGTACTATAGGTGGTCGCTTCCCGCCGCCTGGCCAAAATTGGCCTTTAGTACCGGTTGGTGGCTCCAACCGGTACTAAAGGCCCCTCCTATATATATAGCACTTACGAAAAATTCAGTTTCATCTCCCCACTTCTTCTTCCCAACTGCTTCGCGACATTGCCGCCGCTCCCGCGCCGTCGCCCATCGCTGTCTCGCCCTCGCCGCCTCCGCCGCTCGCCGTCACCCCCGTCGCCCGTCGTCGCCATCCCCGTACGCCGCCGCCCCGTACGCGTCGCCGTCTCGCCCCCGCCGCCCCGTACGTCGCCGTCTCGACCCCGCCGCCCGTACGCCGCCGCCCCCGCTCGTACACACACACACACACACACACAAACACTTACACGCACGCGCACACACACACATGTTTTTTAGTTATTTTCTGTTTTCTGTTTTTTAGATTAATGCATGCCAAATTGTTAATTAGATGATCGAATTAGATGAATTACCTAGATAAGAATGTTAGATTAATGTCGAATGTTAGATGAATTTAGATAGAAAAGTTAAATATTAATGTCATTGTTAGATGAAATTAGCTAGATATTAATTAGTGTATAGAACTAGCTACTTTATATATTTTAGTAAGAAAATATTACTATATAGAACAAGCTACTTTATTTTAGTAAGAAAATTAATAGAACTAGTTTATTTTTAGTAAATGCTTAGTTGAATTAATAGAACTAGTTTATTTTTAGTAAGAAAATTTAGGTATCAGAGATTTGATGATCTAATTAAATATTATATATAGAACTAGCTACTTTATTTTAGTAAGAAAATTAATAGAACTAGTTTATTTTTATTAATGCTTAGTTGAATTAGGTTAATTAATAGAACTAGTAAGTGTTTAATGTTTCACCCATATGAACATAGGAAATGTCTTCTGACGACGAAATAAATTTCATTATATGTGAATACTGTGAAGACCAGCGCGGCTTGTGCGACAGAAATTTCCTTGTTGATGATAGGCGCTTCAGCATCAAGCTGGATGAGACCTTCGAAGTGGATACAGTAAGTCACAACGACAAGTCTTTTTTCGTAATTAAGCATGACTTATGCTTCATTTTCTTGAACTTATAATTTTAAATTTTCACTAATCTACTAGCGCATCCCCTGCCATGCAAGAATTTTTGTCTTGGATAAGATAGGTTTCATTGGTATGAAAACTATGGGGGTAAAGAGAGTTTACTTGAAGACCGAGCATGGTTGTACTTTCAATGTCAAATTATACAATGCAGACACATACACCTATTTTGAATGCAAAACTTGGCAAGCACTATGCAAGGCTTATGCATTTGAGCCTGAAATGGTTATCACCTTTGATATTCGTCCGGAAGATGATATTGAAGGTAATAAAGACATCGGGTCGATGTGCCGACGCCTCCAGTTCTACCATTATGTGAGTTTCTCAACCATATTTATGTCTTCAATATTGTTTATTCAAAAATAGTTGACAACTAATTTCTATTGACAGCTTATTTCCATTCAAGCAAACATGTCCGGCGCTTGGTAGACAGGACCATCCACTGTCCCGGGGCTGAACAAAACTGCGAGGAGATAAGTCATTATGTTTCATGGCTTGAGGATCTTGATGCTGTGAAGAGAAATTATTTTCCTGAATTTGAAAATCTTAGTACTCAAAACGTGCGACCAATAGTGATCGTATTGAACTACGGTCACATCTATTTAGGAAAGATGGTAAGATTTTTACTATTTGTCCTCAGTGCATCTTTTGCATACATTATTTTTCAAGCTAAACTTCTTTGCTAAGTAATGTTACTATACGATGTTCTTAAACAGGGACTCCCGATGACAGTTGTGCCTCAGTGGATCGGTACTAAAGGTCGCATGTCAATGGTTAGCTTACGGCCAAGATATCCTACAATGCACATGAGTGCATTCAGGATTTCTAATAGCGAGGAATGCTTAATAGTGAAAGATTGGAGCAAATTGTTAACGATCGCAGAGAAGTACTAGGGGGCAGCAAACAGAAGCGCAGCCCACGATTAGGAGACAGGTTCATCTGCATGCTCCAATATGATGAATCAGGAGAGCTATACATGTTCTATGCTATTTTACCTGAGAGAGAGCAGTAGGAGTGATTATTAGCTAGTTCATGCTCTTAATTAGTACTTGTCCTCTCATGTCTGTGTTCTTCGTCCTGAACTTAATTAATCTCAAAGAGTGATTTGCTTTTGTGGTGTTATGAACACTTATAATATCATGACCATGTTGAACTCGATATCTTTGCTTCTGGTACAAGTGAATGTTTCTTCTTTAAGCTAGTGTTGGTGGTGATTAGATAGCGGTAATGACTATGATTATTAAATAGTGGTAATGATGACTATGATGATTTTTAGCTAGCTAGTATACTGTTGTTGGTGCTGATATATATGATGCAAGAGTTTTTATATTAATATGATGATGATGATGATGATGATGATGATGAGTTATTATATCATTTATGAAAGAAACCGCAGATTAGTTTCAACTGGATTGATCCTAGCTAAGTGATCAAGTATATGCCATATCCATATTACTTGATCACTTCCACATGCATCCAGTCAAAACTAATCTGCGGTACTTTCACCTAATGATTTAACAACTCATTATAATGTAAAACAATCACTAAAATTAAATTGAAAACAAAAAATTAAAGGAAAAATAAAACCAAAATCCCCCCAAACATTTAGTATCGGTTGGTGTTACCAACCGGTACTAATGGTCTACCTGCACCCCGGCCTGTCTCGTGCCACGTGGTGGCACTTTAGCGCCGGTTCGTGCCGAACCGGTACTAAAGGGGGGGCCTTTAGTCCCCACCCTTTAGTGCCGGTTATAGAACTGGCACTAAAGGCCCTTACGAACCGGCGCTAAAGCCCGATTCTGCACTAGTGAAAAAATGAATCACCGTGTGTACTAGCATCGAAGAAATCTAGCCACCTCTCAAATGTGCGGGTCATCAGTTGATACACACATCCAACTTTCTACTCTCTCTCCATCCCAAAATAAGTGTCGCTGATTTAGTACAAAGTTGTATTAAATCAATGATACTTATTTTGGAACGAAGGGAGTAGTATATTATTCCTATTCCGGATACATCTCTACTCAATCTATATCCCTTGAATACATGTATGGTGTTTCTTTGGACTAGAAGCCTGAACTACAAAGGCTATGGCAGCGAGAGTGTCACCGGCTCAAGGGGAGTGATGTCCAGTTTTAGCTCCTCCGGTTGCAGGGCATCCATGGTGTGGGTGATAGACGGCCGGCTGCTCGGGTCCTGGTGGCTGGTGCACACACAAGAGCCCAACAAGTAGCACACACTCCATTTGTTGTCACCCAAAACTGGACTCGTCACCTATCAGCATGTCATTTGCGGCCTCAAGGATCGCATTGTCGTGGTACAAACTCCTTACCCATGATGACAACGGAGGCGTATCATGGAGACACGCCGTTGGGTTCCTTCTAGAGACCATCTCTAGTAGGACAATGCCAAAACTGTATATGTCTGACTGCCTGTTCCGCTGGCTCGTGTCGATGAACGTAGGGTCTATATATCCTTAAGTTCCCTGCACAAGGTATGTGGTCTTTGACCCACTTTCTTGGTGAACAAGTCTTGTCAATCCGAAGTCACCTAACCTGGCACTGTATGAAGCGTCAAGCAGTATGTTGATGGACTTGATATCACCATGTACGATGCACTGCTGGTGTTGCTCACAATCTATGTGGAGGTATTACAGTGCAGAGCCTAGGTCGAGGATGATCTGGTACCTGTTTGTTAAAGCGTGTAACTATTCATTATGTATGAGAAAAAAAACTATTTGCATGAAATGATGTAAATGCTCTCGAGATGTAATTATAATGCGTACCTCTTGGACCATGGTAACCAACTATTGCGCCCGTGTAAGTCTTGATCGAGGCTACCTTGTGGCAAAAGCTCATACACAAGGAAGAGACTGCTGTACCTGTCGTCAACAGGCACATCCTATATAACTTCTTATCTTGAAATCTTCGATAAAGATTTGACCATGCAAACGAATAACAAGTTGCCGAGGGGTCGAACCTCGACGTCACATCGCATGCACATCACGTGTACATGTTGAATTAAAAAATCCTTTAGATACCGGCCTGGCGCAGCCCTTTGTGTTGGCTATATGATATTAAGAGCCACATCGACAACCCGGTTAGAACTCCATATAGAGTACATGCCATCAAATCAGATTTTCATAATGGACTTGAATCAGTTGTCCATGACATAGAATCATCTAAATGCATGTCATTCCACTAATAGAATAGAATAATTACAATATAACCAATGATGAGGTAGGTCGATAAATAGAACATAGGGTTTATATATCAATCATCAGTATTAAGATTTGATATATTTTTGAAGATCCTTCAAAAAAATATGTGAGGTGTTCCTTTTTTGTCTAACTATCCACGATGAAGAGCGTAGAAGCAAGCCATGGTTAGAGGCGAATGAGCCAAGTGAATTAAAAATAAGATTCGAGATTGGTGGATTCATCTCTAAATAATGCTTTTAACTCAAGTGTAAATAAATATGAGTAACTAATTTTTTTTTCAATTTACAGAAATACTATGCTGATTTATTAATGCAACTATATTATATGGTTTAATTTGGGGGCTGCTGGATAAAGAGGTGACACAATTTATGTACAGGCAATGTATATTCATGTTTATACTTAAATTAGTGACTAAAGTATTGTTATTATACCCGTTACGTGTTTTCCTGTGATATTATCATTTAGAGTTTCATACAACCATATCAATATGGAAAAACGGCTAAAATATGTATTGAAAATCATACAAAAATCAAAACAACATTTGTACTAGCATAGAAGAAATATAGCCACTTCATCACTTGATGTACACATCCAGCAGCTTTCTAGTACATGATTGCTATTCTCGATATATCCCGACTCATTCTGTAACCCTTGAATACATGTATGATATTTCTTTGTGATTTTTCAGACTAGAAGCCTGAACTATACAAAGGCTATGGCAATGAGAGGGTCATCGACGGCGCCACACTAGTAGAAAAAGGGTCATCTGTCCCGGTTGGTAAGGGCCTTTTGTCCCGGTTTTTGAACCGGGACTAAAGGGTCGTTACTAATGCCCTAGCCCTTTAGTCCCGGTTCTTACACGAACCGGGACAGATGGGCCTCCACGTGGCCGGTGCGGCGAGCCCAGGCAGGAGGGCCTTTGGTCCCGGTTGGTGGCACTAACCGGGACCAATAGGCATCCACGCGTCAGCATTTCAGGGGCTGGGGTTTTTGTTTTTTTTTTTTGAAAGGGGGGGTTGGGGTTTTGGGGGGTTAATTTAGGTGTTTCATATATTGTGTTAGCTAGCTAATTAATAGAGAGAAGTGTCCTCTCTTATCTCCGTGCTTGGTCGACGCTACGTACTATATACGTATAGAGAGGACTAGACACGCTACCTAGTAAGCAAATGAAAGAAACAGAAGATCGTCATGAACATATGCATACAGAGAGAAGTGATATCGACCACCTCTCCTTCTCCGAGAGATTGGTCGAACAACAAGTTCTCGTATATCTATCCGACACTACCGGCTACATATATACAATAATTATCTCTTACAATATAATCTCCTAATTATATATGAACACAGGGTCCACATAGTATTCTCCGTTTTCAGCGATCACGTGGTCAAGGAAGAATGCCGCCAATTCCTCTTGAATTGCTCGCATACGATCTGGTGCTAGGAGTTCATCCCGCATCCGAAAGATCTAATTTGAAGAAGGGGGTCAATACATATATATATGAATAAATGAAACTCAACACAAATGATGGTAATAAAATAAAATTGTGAATATTATTGCTTACGCACTCCATATTGTTCATCAGAGTAGCCCCGCTTACAGGTCGTGTGGCGGATGGACTCGCAAACGTAGTATCCACAGAAATCATTCCCTTGTTCCTGCCACAACCACTTTACAAGAAATAGAGGTCAATCAAACTGATAAGCAAGCATGCTAAATGGTATTGATGAAACTAGCGCTTGAATCACTAGGAGATGCACGGAACATGCTACTATAGTACTTACTTTCGGGTGTCTAAATTGCAGCTTCTTCGGCAGTCCCGGAGCTTTTTTGGTGAATTTTCTCCAAACCCTGCCAGACAAAGAAACGAATTACTTGATATCAGGAAATGAACAAAGTTGCTGATATGGTGGATAATGATCGATTTAACTTACTTCTCGAGCATTTGAGTCATGTCCGCATAGTCCTGGGGATCTTTTCGTCTCGAGTCTAAGACGGTTACTACTCCCTGCTCAAGCTTAATCTCTAGGAGAATATAGTGGAAGCTGCACACGCATGCATAAGTCATCAATTACATTACTATAACCTGGACTAATAAGGGAAACCGAATATGCACAAGACAGTAACACTCACTTGAAGTTGTAAGGAAAGAGTATTATATCTTTGTTTTCATTTATTACCAACGATCGTAGAAAGTTGGCCACGGTATTTTTGGCATGATATTTAACCTCAGTTGCATGTATGAGATTTGTGTTAATGAATCCAATATCACCGATTTGTCTTTTCTTCAATTCGGCGATCTTCAATCTGCATAATATAGTGAGGATAATTATAAATACATGCAATGAAAGAGCTGACCTATATAGAGAGACTTAATGACAGAAGTAGTACTACTTACAGACAGTAGCAAGTGACCGTTGATTTATCGAGGGCCTTTTGATTGAAAAACTGGAAGAACTCCTCAAATGGAACATTCAACAGTTCAATTCCACCTCCAAGTATGCCTCCCCCCATACTCTCTGCAGGTTTTCATGTACCAATCATGTAATCTTCGCATCATCGTTGTTAGAGATCTTTCATCTTTGACGAGAGGATTCCCGTAATGGTATTTGTGTTCGTCCACCTCCAAGAAATCATAATGTACATCGTCGGGCAGGTAATCTCCAAGATTGCTATAACCGGACACCATCCTCTGATCATTAGTGACGATGTCGCTAGACACCTTGAGCGGGGGGCACGATTGGTTCGCTTGTTCGCCGAGCTGGGCAATTTTTTTCCCAGCTCGTCGTTCTTTTAACCTTTGATCACTGACTGTACTTCCCAACCTCTCCGCTTCGACAAATGTCTTTGCAATAATGCGCTCATAGTTGCCTTTCGGCGGAGACTTTGGTGGTTTTGTCAGGGCAGCCAAAGTGCGCTTCGCTTTCACCGGATCTACCTTCTCCTCCGGAGGTGGATGTTTCTTTGCTTTCACCCCTTCAAAGAAGTTCGTCACTTCGGCTCGCACGATCTTCGTGGTTTCCTCCTCGGTCCTCTCGTATGGTAACTTCTCTGGAGTCTTCAGAGAAGGATCGAATCTGTATTGCCTCCCGCCTCTGGCTGTACTGCTAGACGCCGGCAGAGCAGACGGAGCGGCTGCTCTGCCTTCTTTCCTTGCTTACGAGGCGGAGGAGAAGGACTACGACGCGCCGGAGCAGCCGGAGCGGCGGCGGGTCTCTTCCGCCCTTGCTGACGAGGCGGAGAAGGAGGAGGCTGGCTGCTCGGGCGCGCCGGCGCAGGCGGAGAAGGAGGCGGAGTGCCGCCATGCGCCGGAGAAGGAGGCTGAGTGCCCTGATCACTCGCCGGAGGAGGAGGCGGAGTGCCACCACGCACCGGAGAAGGAGGCTGAGTGCCCTGATCACTCGCCGGAGGAGGAGGCGGAGTGCCCTTACTCGCCGGAGGCGTCCAGTTCGGAAGGTTGATGAGCTCCTTCCGCCATAGGCATGGAGTCTTCAGAGCAGAACCCAGCCGAGTCTCCCCTTCACCGGTAGGGTGGTCAAGCTGGAGGTCCTCAAATCCCTCCGTTATTTCGTCCACCGTCACCCTAGCATATCCTTCTGGAATCGGAGGACAGTGAAAAGTTACGCCAGGTTCAGGAGGTCGAACAGAGCCGACAGCCGCCTTGACTTTGAAGTTCTCCCATTGCGTCATAAGGTGGCAATGTTGAGACTCCGTGATAGCATCCACGGGGTAGCTAGCAGGAGCCGTCAAGACATGCTCCGGCTGAAGCACCTCGGTGGAAGCCACGCTGCTTCTCCGCTGAGATGGCGGGGTAGCTTCGGGGGTAGTTTCGACAGGTCGATTGCTGCGAGCTACGTCTCGTTCCTCTAGCGCTTGAACCCTTTCGTGCAGCTTCTGAATTTGGGTCTGCTCCACTTTTTTCCTCCTCTCCTAGCATTTGTAACCGCCTGCGTTCGGAAAACCAGCCTTCCACGGAACGGAGCCTGGCGTGCCTCGTGTCCGTCCAGGGTGCTCAGGATTCCCGAGGGCCATTGTGAGCTCGTCGTTCTCTCCGTTTGGAACGAACGTCCCTTGCTGCGCTGCATCGATATAGTGCTGAAGCCTCTTGACTGGTATTCTCATTTGCTCGTCCGTTCAAACGCACTTCCCTGATACAGGGTCCAAGGTTCCGCCAGCCCCGAAGAACCAAGTCCGGCAACGGTCTGGCCAGTTCATTGTCTCTGGTTCGATCCCTTTATCAAGCAGATCATTCTCAGCCTTGGCCCACTTAGGTCGGGCTTTGAGGTAGCCACCTGACCCCGTGCGATGGTGAAGCTTCTTCTTCGCAGCATTTTTCTTGTTTGTCGCTGACAACTTCTTACTCTTTTCCGATGTCTTGTCGGCCACAAATGCGGGCCAGTGATCTCTGATCTTCTCATATTTGCCGATGAATTCTGGTGTCTCTTCTTTGTCGACAAACGTTTTCAGCTCATTCTTCCACCTCCTGAATAGGTCTGCCATCTTCTTAAGAGCATGAGACTTGATTAATTGCTCTTTAACTGGCTTCTCCGGATCCTCCTCTGGCGGTAGGGTGAAATTTGCCTTCAGCTCAGTCCAAAGATCATCTTTCTGCATATCATTGACATAAGACACCTCAGGGTCTGACTTCTTAGGCTTATACCATTGGTGGATGTTGATCGGGATCTTGTCCCTAACAAGAACCCCGCACTGAGCAGCAAATGCTTCCTTTGTTCGGATGGGTTCAATCGGTTGGCCGTCGCGCGCGATTGATGTGATCTCAAACCTTTCATCCGAGCGCAACTTTCTCTTCGGGCCTCGTCTCTTTACCGAAGTTGTGCTCGATCTGGAGGACTAGAAAAAAGAAGAAAGACGAGAGTTAATTAATATGTGTACATACCAAAACAATGAATGCATCAATTAGCTAGTCAGCACAGGCTTAACTAATATATTTACCTGGCCAGACTCTGTTCGGTCACCGGAGCCGTCACCACGGGCTCCTTCTTGCACCAGCATTGGGTCACCGGAGCCATCATAATCATGTCTTTCCTCCTCCACTCTTCGATCACCGTAGCCTGCTTCTTCATCCTGTTCTTCCAGACCATCATTGTCGTTAAGATACGACAAGACATCACAAGAAAGTTGAGAGGGTTACGGCAAAAACTGGATGCACTTCGTGTACAAAACGGACAATCTCTTTCGAAGTATCAGGATTTCATATGGAAACTCGTCTGTTACAAAGGAATTTCATTTTTTTAAACTTATTTGAACTCCTGACTTTTTGTGTGTTCAAAATGCACCATTCAAAGCCACATCATCAATTTTCAACCCTTTCTGACTTCATTTGTTATTTTTCATGCATTTATTGATTATTTTGAGCTATAAGACCCTGAAATTGAAAAGCATTTCAAATGAACTCTGAAAAGGTTGAAAGTTGCCATGGTATCATCATTTCATCCAAATAGCATGTGCAAGAAAGTTGAGAGGGTTACGGCAAAAACTGGATGCACTTCGTGTACAGAACGAACAATGGTATCATACTCGTCTGTTACAAAGTTGGCATGGTATCATCATAATAGTTGCGGGAGAAAGTCTTCACTTTTTCTTCGCTTGTGTCATTTGCTTATTGCGCCGTAACCATGGATAATCTTCATCGTTTATCAGGATGCTTGGGTCAGCCTTGACTTTGAAGGGAGGAATTTCATGAAACTTTTCATAATCTTCAGACATGTCTGTCTTGCCCTCCATTCCCACAATGTCCCTTTTTCCTGAAAGAACTATGTGGCGCTTTGGCTCATCATATGATGTATTCACTAACTTATCTTTTCTTTTTCTCGGTTTGGTAGACATGTCCTTCACATAGATAACCTGTGCCACATCATTGGCTAGGACGAACGGTTCGTCAGTATACCCAAGATTTTTCAGATCCACTGTTGTCATTCCATACTGTGGGTCTACCTGTACCCCGCCTCCTGACAGATTGACCCATTTGCACTTAAACAAAGGGACCTTAAAATCATGTCCGTAGTCAAGTTCCCATATGTCCACTATGTAACCATAATATGTGTCCTTTCCCCTCTCGGTTGCTGCATCAAAGTTGACACCGCTGTTTTGGTTGGTACTCTTTTGATCTTGGGCGATCGTGTAAAATGTATTCCCATTTATCTCGTATCCTTTGTAAGTCAATACAGTCAAAGATGGTCCCCTGGACAACGAGTACAGCTCATCACAAACAGTGTTGTCACCTCTGAGACGTGTTTCCAACCAACTGCTGAAAGTCCTGATGTGTTCACATGTAATCCAGTCGTCGCACTGCTCCGGGTGTTTGGAGCGCAGACTGTTCTTGTGTTCATCGACATACGGGGTCACCAAGGTAGAGTTATGTAGAACTGTGTAGTGTGCTTGAGACCAAGAATGCCCGTCCCTGCATATTATTGAGTCCGCTCCTAGCGTGCCTTTTCCAGTCAGTCTCCCCTCATACCGCGATTTAGGGAGACCTATCTTCTTAAGGCCAGGAATGAAGTCAACACAAAACCCAATGACATCCTCTGTTTGATGGCCCATGGAGATGCTTCCTTCTGGCCTAGCACGGTTACGGACATATTTCTTTAGGACTCCCATGAACCTCTCAAAGGGGAACATATTGTGTAGAAATACGGGCCCTAGAATGACAATCTCGTCGACTAGATGAACTAGGACGTGTGTCATGATATTGAAGAAGGATGGTGGGAACACCAGCTCGAAACTGACAAGACATTGCGCCACATCACTCCTTAGCCTTGGTATGATTTCTGGATCGATCACCTTCTGAGAGATTGCATTGAGGAATGCACATAGCTTCACAATGGCTAATCGGACGTTTCCGGTAGAAGCCCCCTCAATGCAACCGGAAGCAGTTGCGTCATAATCACGTGGTAGTCATGAGATTTTAGGTTCTGGAACTTTTTCTCTCGCATATTTATTATTCCATTTATATTCGACGAGAAGCCAGTCGGGACCTTCATACTGAGCAGGCATTCAAAGAAGATTTCTTTCTCTTCTTTCGTAAGAGCGTAGCTGGCAGGACCTTCATACTGCTTCGGAGGCATGCCGTCTTTTTCGTGCAAACGTTGCAGGTCCTCCCGTGCCTCAGATGTATCTTTTGTCTTTCCATACACGCCCAAGAAGCCTAGCAGGTTCACGCAAAGGTTCTTCGTCACGTGCATCACGTCGATTGAAGAGCGGACCTCTAGGTCTTTCCAGTAGGGTAGGTCCCAAAATATAGATTTCTTCTTCCATATGGGTGCGTGTCCCTCAGCGTCATTCGGAACAGCTAGTCCGCCGGGACCCTTTCCAAAGATTACGTGTAAATCATTGACCATAGTAAGTACGTGATCACCGGTACGCATGGCGGGCTTCTTTCGGTGATCTGCCTCGCCTTTGCAATGCTTGCCTTTCTTCCGACATTGATGGTTGGTCGGAAGAAATCGACGATGGCCCAGGTACACATTCTTCCTGCATTTGTCCAGGTATATACTTTCAGTGTCATCTAAACAGTGCGTGCATGCGTGGTATCCCTTGCTTGTCTGTCCTGAAAGGTTACTAAGAGCGGGCCAATCGTTGATGATTACAAACAGCAACGCGTGCAGGTTAATTCCTCCGGTTTGTGCTCATCCCATGTACGTTGTAACACCCCGGATGTAACTTTCCATATTTGTAACTCCAACTCTTGCCATTTTCGGCTATGTGTTATGATATTCCCTCCGTGGTTGGGTTTTTGTCTTTCGTTTTGCATTTTGTTCATGTCATGCATCTCATATCATGTCTTCATATGCATCGCATTTGCATACGTGTTCGTCTCATGCATCCGAGCATTTTCCCCGTTGTCCGTTTTGCAATCCGACACTCCCACGTGCACCGGCGCACCCCTCTTGTCTCTTTTCGTGAGCGGGTGTTAAATGTTCTCGGAATGGACCGAGGTTTGCCAAGTGGCCTTGGTATACCACCGGTAGACCACCTGTCAAGTTTCGTTCCATTTGGAGGTCGTTTGATGCTCCAACGGTTAACCGGGTAACCGCAAAGGCCTTTTGTGTGTTGCAGAAAAACACCCCTCCAAACAGCCCAATAACCCATCTAAGCCCCCTCCATGCTCTTGGTCGTTCGATCACGATCGTGTGGGCGAAAACCGCACTCCATTTGGAGTCTCCTAGCTCCCTCTACCTATAAATAGGTGATCCTCCCGGAATTCTCGCGCGGATCAAACCCTAACCCCTTCCCCTCTCCGCAGCCGGACGTGTCCGCCCGGCCAGACAAATCGCCGCCGCCGCCCAGAGCCAACCGTACGCCGCCACGTGGCCCCAGCCACCGCGCGCCGCCCCCGGCCCGCCAGGCCCGCGCGGGGCCCGCCCGGCCCGATTCGGCCGCGCCGCCGCCCCTCGTCCTCCCGCTCGCCCGCGCCCCGAGGCGCCCAGCGCCGTCGCCGTTCCCGTCTCCGCGCCCGTCCGCGACCGCCGCCGCCTCCTCCGACCGCCGCCGCCCGCGTCCACCTCGACCTCGGCGACCGCGCCTCCACGCCCGCGCCCCGTCTCCGCCCCCGTCCCCGACCGCCGGCGCCTTCCCCGAGCGCTCCTCCGGCCTCCTCCTCTCCATCTCCGGCGAGGACCCGGCGAACCTCGGCATCCGTGCCAGCGAAACCCTAGATCGAGGTTGTCCCCGTATTTTCCTCCAAGTCCCGAAGTTATCACATTATGTTGCTATGTTCATCACATCATATCTCATTGCACACTGCTCCGTTTTGCGTGCATGATATATTGAAATGTTCATCACGAGATGCTCTTCATTTTGTTCCATTGTGCCATGCTCGTTTGAGTCCATCTTGATGCCCAAATCTCTGGTGCAAGCGTGCTATATGCTGTTAACTGCTGTCTGTTTACAGAACTTGGTGATTTGTCTTTTTTATTGCATTTTGTGTGTGCATCTTATGGGCATGAGCTTTACAGATGTTTTGATCTATGCCATGCCATCTTTATAGGGGTGTATGCCATGTATTTTTGTGATATATGTGCTGACTAGCACAAGCATGCAAACTAGGCTTCGTGATGTTTGTGTTTTCAGGGACTTAGGATTTTGCCAAGTCTGTTACTGCTGTTATTTTGATGCCATATATCCATGTGTCTACAGTGAGATCCATGCTTCTTTTTGGCATGTTCAGTAAGGATGTTTTGTAGATATAATTGTGTTCTATCCATCCATGGGCCTGTTTGCAATTATGGAGTGCCATAGCATGTCTCAATCTTGCTCTACTTTTCTATAAAATATTCCTGGCAGATTGTTAACATGATATTCAATTTTGCCAAGGTTGTTTTAGTTAATCCAAACATGCTATGAACTTGCTCTTGCCATGGTTAGCTTCATGAACATGCCATCTTGCTGTAGGTATGCTTGTTTTGTCATGCATTGCTTTGTCATGCATTGCTTTGTGATGAATGCATGATAAAACAAGCATACCTACGGCAAGATGGCATGTCCATGAAGCTAAACATGGCAAGAGCAAGTTCATAGCATGTATGGATCAACTACAACAACCTTGGCAAAATTGAATATCATGTTAACAATCTGTCAGGAATACTTTATAGCAAACGTAGAGCATGATTGAGACATGCTATGGCACTCCATAATTTCAAACAGGGGCATGGATTGATATAGCACAATTATATCTACAAAACATCGTTACTGAACATGCCTAAAAGAAGCATGGATCACACTGTAGACACATGGATACATGGCATCAAAATAACAGCAGTAACAGACTTGGCAAAATCCTAAGTCCCTGAAAACAGAGACATCACGAAGCCTAGTTTGCATGCTTGTGCTAGTCACCACATATATCACAAAAATACATGGCATAAACCCCTGTAAAGATGGCATGGCATAGATCAAAACACCTGTAGAGCTCATGCCCATAAGATGCACACACAAAATGCAATGAAAACGACAAATCACTAAGTTCTGTAAACAGACAGCAGTTAACAGCATATAGCACACTTGCACCAGAGATTTGGGCATCAAGATGGACTCAAACGAGCATGGCACAATGGAACACAATGAAGAGCATCTCGTGATGAACATTTCGATATATCATGCACGCAAAACGGAGCAATATGCAATAAGATATGATGTGATGAACATAGCAACATAATGTGATAACTTTGGGACTTAGAGGAAAATACGGGGACAACCTCGATCTGGGGTTTCGCTGGCACGGATGCCGAGGTTCGCCGGGTCCTCGCCGGAGATGGAGAGGAGGAGGCCGGAGGAGCGCTCGGGGAAGGCGCCGGCGGTCGGGGACGGGCGCGGAGACGGGGCGCGGGCGTGGAGGCGCGGTCGCCGAGGTCGAGGTGGACGCGAGCGGCGGCGGTCGCGGGCACGGGCGGCGGCGGTCGGAGGAGGCGGCGGCGGTCGCGAACGGGCGCGGAGACGGGAACGGCGATGGCGCGGGGCGCCTCGGGGCGCGGGCGAGCGGGAGGACGAGGGGCGGCGGCGCGGCCGGATCGGGCCGGGCGGGCCCCGCGCGGGCCTGGCGGGCCGGCGGCGGCGCGCGGTGGCTGGGGCCACGTGGCGGCTTAAGGTTGGCTCTGGTCGGCGGCGGCGATTTGTCCGGCCGGGCGGACACATCCGGCTGCGGAGAGGGGAAGGGGTTAGGGTTTGATATGCGCGAGAATTCCGGGAGGTCACCTATTTATAGGTAGAGGGAGTTAGGAGACTCCAAATGGAGTGCGGTTTTCGCCCACACGATCGTGATTGAACGACCAAGAGCATGGAGAGGGCTTAGATGGGTTATTGGGCTGTTTGGAGGGGTGTTTTGCTACAACACACAAAAGGCCTTTGCGGTTACCCGGTTAACCGTTGGAGCATCAAACGACCTCCAAATGAAATGAAACTTGACAGGTGGTCTACCGGTGGTATACCAAGGCCAATTGGCAAACCTCGGTCCATTCCGAGAACGTTTAACACCCGCTCACGAAAAGAGACAAGAGGGGTGCGCCGGTGCACGTGGGAGTGTCGAATTCAAAACGGACAACGGGGAAAATGCTCGGATGCATGAGACGAACACGTATGCAAATGCGATGCACATGAAGACATGATATGAGATGCATGACATGAACAAAATGCAAAACAAAATACAAAAACCCAACCACGGAGGGAATATCATAACACATAGCCGAAAATGGCAAGAGTTGGAGTTACAAATGTGGAAAGTTACATCCGGGGTGTTACATACGTACACCGTTTCCATTCCACAGCTATAAAAGTTCTTCAACTAATGGCCTTAGGTACACATCAATGTCGTTGCCGGGTTGCTTAGGGCCTTGGATGAGAACTGGCATCATAATGAACTTCCGCTTCATGCACATCCAAGGAGGAAGGTTATACATACATAGAGTCACGGGCCAGGTGATGTGATTGCTGCTCTGCTCCACGAAAGGATTAATTCCATCCGCGCTTAAACCAAACCATACGTTCCTTGGGTCACCTGCAAATTCAGCCCAGTACTTTCTCTTGATTTTTCTCCACTGCGACCCGTCAGCGGGTGCTCTCAACTTCCCGTCTTTCTTACGGTCCTCACTGTGCCATCGCATCAATTTTGCATGCTCTTCGTTTCTGAACAGACGTTTCAACCATGGTATTATAGGAGCATACCACATCACCTTCGCAGGAACCCTCTTCCTGGGAGGCTCGCCGTCAACATCACCAGGGTCATCTCGTCTGATCTTATACCGCAATGCACCGCATACCGGGCATGCGTTCAGATCCTTGTACGCACCGCGGTAGAGGATGCAGTCATTAGGGCATGCATGTATCTTCTGCACCTCCAATCCTAGAGGGCATACGACCTACTTTACTGCGTATGTACTGTCGGGCAATTCGTTATCCTTTGGAAGCTTCTTCTTCAATATTTTCAATAGCTTCTCAAATCATTTGCCAGGCACAGCATTCTCTGCCTTCCACTGCAGCAATTCCAGTACGGTACCGAGCTTTGTGTTGCCATCTTCGCAATTGGGGTACAACCCTTTTTTGTGATCCTCTAACATGCGATCGAACTTCAGCTTCTCCTTTTGACTTTCGCATTGCGTCCTTGCATCGACAATGACCCGGCGGAGATCATCATCATCGGGCACATCGTCTGGTTCCTCTTGATCTTCAGCAGCTTCCCCCGTTGCAGCATCATTGGGCACATCGTCTGGTTCCTCTTGATCTTCAGTAGCTTCCCCCGTTGCAGCATCACCGTATTCAGGGGGCACATAGTTGTCATTGTCCTCTTCTTCTTCGCCGTCTTCCATCATAACCCCTATTTCTCCGTGCCTCGTCCAAACATTATAGTGTGGCATGAAACCCTTATAAAGCAAGTGGGTGTGAAGGATTTTCCGGTCAGAGTAAGACTTCGTATTCCCACATTTAGGGCATGGACAACACATAAAACCATTCTGCTTGTTTGCCTCAGCCACTTCGAGAAAATCATGCACGCCCTTAATGTACTCGGAGGTGTGTCTGTCACTGTACATCCATTGCCGGTTCATCTGCGTGCATTATATATAATTAAGTGTGTCAAAAACCATTACAGAACATCATGAATAGATAATTAAGTGACCAAATTAATAGAAGTTCATCATCACATTAAAACCAAAGTACATACATAGTTCTCATCTAACAACATATAGCTCTCCAGAGCATCTAATTAATTAAACCATACATTAAAACTATGTAAAACATTTCAATGCGAAAACAAATGCGATCATAATCGCAACCAAGGTAACAATTGCTCCAACGGCATAATGATACCAAGCCTCGGTATGAATGGCATATTTTCTAATCTTTCTAATCTTCAAGCGCATTGCATCCATCTTGTTCTTGTGATCATCGACGACATCCGCAACATGCAACTCCAATATCATCTTCTCCTCCTCAATTTTTTTTATTTTTCCTTCAAGAAATTGTTTTCTTCTTCAACTAAATTTAACCTCTCGACAATAGGGTCGGTTGGAATTTCCGGTTCACATACCTCCTAGATAAATAAAATCTATGTCACGTTGGTCGGCATAATTTTCATAAACAATAAATGAACCAATAGTTATAAAGATAATATATGCCACATCCGAATCATAGACAGGACGAGGGTCGACGGGGGCGGATACCAAAACCATCGCACTATATAATAACAAGCAATAAAATAGTAAGAAAATTAGACAAGTATCTATCTAAAGTAAGAATTTTTTCTTTCAGAAAGAAGATAAGAACAAGAGGCTCACCACGGTGGTGCCGGCGACGAGGTCGGCGCGCGCGATCGACGGCGATGAAGATGGGAATGGGACGTGACGGGCCGCTAAACCTAGACAAATCTCGAGGAAAATTGAGCTTTGAGGTCGAGCTTCGAGACGAGAAAGCTTAACTAGTGTGGCTCGGGCATTTCATCGAACACCTCATGTGCATAGGAGGTGAGGTAGAGCACCACAAAGCCCTCCCCTCGCCGGCCAGAGAAAAACAGAGCACTGGAGTGCTCTGCTCGCGGGCGAGGGGTATATATAGGCACCTCATTGGTTCCGGTTCGTGGCATGAACCGGGACTAAAGGGCAGCATATGGTCCCGGTTCAAGCCACCAACCGGGACCAATGGTGGTGGGCCAGGAGCGAGGCCCATTGGTCCCGGTTCGTCCCACCAACCGGGACCAAAGGAGCCAGACGAACCGGGACCAATGCCCCCACGAGGCCCGGCAGGCCCCTGGCCTCACGAACCGGGACCAGTGCCCCATGGGTCCGGGTTCTGGACTGAACCGGGACTAATGGGCTGACCCGGCCTGAACCAAAGCCCTCTTTCCTAGGGGAGTGATGTCCAATTTCATCTCATCTGATCGCAGGGCATCCATGGCGTCGGTGATGGACGGATGGCTGCTCGGGTCTCGGTGCACGCACAAGAGCCCGACAAGTAGTGCACGCTCCATCTGTTGTCGCCCAGCAGTGGACTCGCTGCCTATCAGCCTGCCATCTGCGGCCTCCAGAATTGCATTCCCGTGGTACAAACTCCTTACCCATGACGAGGTGGAGGCTTATCAGGGAGACACACCGTTGGGTCCCTTCCAGAGATCATCTCTAATAGGACAATGCCGAAACTGTAGATGTCTGACTGCATATTCCGCTGGCTCGTGTCGATGAAAACAGGGTCTATGTACCCATAAGTGCCTTGCACAACATCTGTGGTCTGTGATCCGGTTTCGTGGTGAACAAATCTTGCCAATCCGAAGTCACCTAACTTCGCACCGTACGAAGTATCAAGCAGCACGTTGCTCAACTTGATATCACCATGTACGATACATTGTTGGTGTTGCTCGCAATCAACATGGAGGTATTGCAATGCAGAACCTAGGTTGAGGATGATCTCGTACCTGTTTGTCAAATCATGTTACCATTACATCAAACAAAAATTAAGTTGCATCAATGTAAATGCTCTGGAGATGGAACTACATACCTCTTTTCCCATGGTAACCAACTGTTGCCCCCCGTGTAGGTGTTGATCAAGGCTACCTTGTGGCAAGAGCTCATACACAAGAAAGAGACGTGTGTGCCTATCGTCCCGCCACCAGCATACAAACTCAACAGGATTCCACTTGTCGTCGTAGCACCAGCCTATCAATTCGACCAGGTTTCAGTGCCTCAGGCGACTTTCAATAGTGAGTTCGTCCTCGAACGCCTGCCTCCCCTGCCCGGATGCCGCCGGTTTGAATCTCTTTATCGCCACCGGTCTGCTTGAGCTTGTCAGTTGTCCCCTATAAACAAAGGCGGAACCTCCTTGCCCGAGCCTGGTTTCCTTGGCGAAATTGTTGGCCGCAAGTGCCAGCCTATGATACTCAATATGTTCAAGGCCCCTGGCGAGAGCTCTGCATCGCTTCTTCCTCATGCATAGCTGCCATCGATGGACGCCAACAAAGATGCACATGATTGCAATAACTCCAATAACTGGTGCAGTTACCTTTACTAGCAGTTTCCACATGTTCTTCCGCGCTGGCGGCGGAACCTTAGAGCTCTTGGGCGTAGGCGCCGGGATCTCGGGGCTCTTCGGCATAGGCGGTGGAATCTCGGAGCTCCCCTGTGCAGGCGCAGGCCGCGGATCCAAGGTGGAGTTAAATGACCGTGACATTATTTGGTGTGACTCGATGGCCAAGCCAGTGGCACCTGAGAAGCCGATGGCCACCACACTGGGCAAGACTTGCCTCAAGTCAACACTCGTGTTGACACGGTAAGTCACGTCGCCGATCTGGAGAACGGCCGCTAGCATTTTCGTGTCGTTGCCGTAGCTAATCTGGCAACTCATCAGAAAGCCAGACGTTAGGTTCTTGCCAGGCACAGTCGCGTTGGTGTACACCTGCGAGACAATGGAATTGACATCGATGCCCATGTGGCTGCCACTGGGGTCGAAATTATTGTTGAAGAACGTGTCAAACTCAACCGCCACGGCTCGGTCGTCGCCGGTCGCGACCGTGCCGGCGGTTGTGTTGATGAGGCCGAGGTTCCCGCCACCCATCTCGCGTTTGACATTGGGAATGCTCGCCGGAAGATAATGCCCGAGGAAGAATGTCAAGCCATCGCCAATGGTTGCATTGTTTACCTTGATTTGGAAGGTGAAGGAGGTGGTGAAGCGGGAAAGCTCGCCGGTGACGGTATCCCACAGCGGCATGGGTGTCACGAGGAACGCTCGGCCTACGCTGTTCTGGATGCTTGCACCCTCGCCGTTTCTTGTCAGTTGGATCATGTGAGACTAGGTGTCGTAGTATGCGTCACCCTGGAAATTGAAGTCTTGGGCGTCGTAGTCGGGATCGGAGAAGTTGGAGCTAAAAGAAAGCGCCGTAGCATGAGGCAGATGCTAAGAAAAAGGGTTTCCCCCCGCTTTATATTAGACCATGTCGAGTAGCAGAGGAGGATGAAAATCTGTATTCGGTGGGAGAAGCTCACCTATATATTGACTCATGATCTCGATGAATATTTGGCGATGCAAACCAACAGCCAGCTGCCCGGAGCATCTTACTCGGACCTCAACGTCATGCCGTACGCAAATCCTGTGTACATGTCGCAAAGAGGACCTCTGGTAGTGTCCGTTAAGCAGAAAGATATAAGCCAAACGACAAGTCTGAAGCTATCTCCTAGGTGAGAAAATAAGGTACTACGTGCTGCCTGACCAAGTCTGAAGCATATGTTATTCTGAGGATCAAGTATCGTCAGCATGCTAGCTACTTTTGTGGTGTCTAAACTACAAAGGCTATGGCAGCGAGAGTGTCACCGGCACCAAGGGAGTCATGTCCAATGTCAGCTCCTCCGATCGCAGGGCATCCATGGTGTGGGTGATGGACGGCCGGCTGCTCGGGTCCTGGTGCACGCACAAGAGCCCGACAAGTAGCACACGCTCCATCTGTTGTCGCCCGGTACTGGACTCGCCGCCTATCAGCCTGTCATCTGCGGCCTCAAGGACCGCATTGTTGTAGTACAAACTTCTTACCCACGACGACAATGGAGGCATATCATGGAGGCGCGTTGTTGGGTCCCTTCCAGAGACCATCTCTAGTAGAACAATACCGAAGCTGTAGATGTCTGACTGCCTGTTCCGTTGGCTCGTGTCCACGAACACAGGGTCAATATATCCGTAAGTGCCTTGCACGACATCAGTGGTCTGCGACCCAGTTTCGTGGTGAACAAATCTTGCCAATCCGAAGTCACCTAACTTGGCATTGTATGAAGACCCAAGAAGCACGTTGCTGGACTTGATATCACCGTGTACGATACATTGTTGGCCTTGCTCGCAGTCTACATGGAGGTATTGCAGCGCAGACCCTAGGTCGAGGATGATCTCGTACCTGTTTGTCAAAGCATGTACATCCATTACGTATCTAGAAAATATGAAGTTGCATACAAGGATGTGAATGCTCTCGAGATGCAATTATAATGCGTACCTCTTGGACCATGCTAACCAACTGTTTCCCTTGTGTAGGTGTTGATCAAGGCTGCCTTGTGGCAAAAGCTCATACACAAGGAAGAGACGTGTGTACCTGTCATCCCGCCACCAACATATAAACTCAACCAAGTTCCTTTGGCCGTCATAGCACCAGCCTATCAATTCGACAAGGTTCCGGTACCTCAGCCGACTGGCAATCCTGAGTTCGTCCTCAAACGCTTTCCTCTCCTCACCCGATTCTGCCAGCTTGAATCTCTTTATCGCCACCGGTCTACTTGGACTTGCCAGTTGGCCCCGATAAACAGAGGCAGAGCCTCCTTCCCCGAGCTTGTTTTCCTCTGCAAATTTGTTGGACGCATGCGCCAACTTACGATAACCAATATGTCCAAGGCCCCCGGCGAGAGCTCTATAACGCTTCTTTCTCGTGCATAGCTGCCATCGACGGACGCCAACAAAGATGCACACAATTGTTATAACTCCAATAACTGGTCCAGTTATTACCTCCACTAGCAGGATCTTTGGTGTAGGAGGGGGGCTCTTCGGTGCAGGCCGCGGGTCCAAGGTTGAGTCAAATGACCATGACATTATTTGGTGTAGCTCCACAGCCACACCGGTGGCACCCGAGAAGCCGATGGCCACCACACTAGGCAAGAACTGCCTCAGGTCAAGACTAGTGTTGACACGGTATGTCGTGTCGCCGATCTGGAGAACAGCCGCTAGGACTTTCGTGTCGTTACCATAGCTGATGTGGCAAGTCATTGGGAGACCAGACGTTAGGTTCCTACGAGGCACGGTCGCGTTGGTGTACGCCCGTGAGACAATGGAGTTGACATCAATGCCCATGTGACTGCTGCTGGTGTCGAAGCCATCGTTCAAGTATGTGTCGAACTCAACCGCCACGGCTCGGTCATCGCCGGTCGCGACCGTGCCGGGGGTTGTGTTGAAGAGGCCGAGGTTCCCGCCGCCCATCTCACGTTTAACATTGGGAATGCTCGCCGGAGGATAATGCCCGAGGAAGAATGTCAAGCCATCGCCAGTGGTTGCATTGTTTACCTTGATTTGGAAGGTGAAGGAGGTGGTGAAGCGGGCGAGCTCGCCCGTGACGGTATCCCACAGCGGCATGGGCGTCGCAAGGAACGCTCGGCCTACGCTGTTCTTGATGCTTGCACCCTCGCCGTTTCTTGTCAGTTGGATCATGTGAGACTGGGTGTCGTAGTATGCATCACCCTGGAAACTGAAATCTTGTGCGTCGTAGTCGGGGTCGGAGAAGTTGGAGTTAAAAGAAATCGCAGTAGCACGAGGCAGATGCAGAGACGATATCGAGTAGCAGAGGAGCATGACGATGTGTATTCGGTGGAAAAACCTCATGGCAGCGGCCATTTGCTGCAGTCGTGTTGTTTAGAAGCTCGTCAACAAGCTCACCATATATAACTTCAAATCTCGATGATCCCCTAGCAATGTCCGTCAAACAGAAGGGGTTGTTAATAAGCCAAATGACAACCTTTCTGCGCAATCTCCTGTATATAGGTGAGAAAAACTATGTGCCATCTATCTGACCAGGTCTATCCGCGGATAGTACAATATTCCACCAGACCAGTATCTGAAGCATAGCTCAAGTTTTTCTTTCTTTTGTTTGAGACACCCATCTGAAAGCTAGCACGTTTGTTTCTTTGTTTGGGCTTTTGCTGCTCCTTTCTGCTATTCCGTTGTAAACGGGAGATACTTCTACTCCAAAAAATCGGAGGCCTAAGCCCGCTTCAGTTTCCTGGGCGACGCCCAAGGCCCACTTTACCTCTATAGGTAATTTTGCTGCAAGCACGGCCCTGAAACTGAAAGCAGTAGCACTACACGGGTGATAGAAGTATGAAGCGGAATAAATATGCATTGGAATTCCAATCATCAACATGGAAATGCTATTTACATCCTGGCATAGAATTATGACGGCCCAACCCAACCCACATGGCTATCAGAGACAGCGCTGGACGTTAAGGCAGATTTTTTTTTTCAATATTGAGAGTGGTCTCTACCTGACTCGCATAAGTTAGCAGAACCGAGACAGCCTGAATATTTAGCAAAAGAATAGAGCCGAGGCAACGCACGTCACAGCCAAGGCCACCTCAGATAGGTCAAGAGAGCAGGGTCTCCGGCCTTCTAGCTCCTTTGCTACCTCCTTTCACCGGCGGCAGCGCATCTGTAACCCAACTTGGTGTCTTGGGGCTCAACCACAGAGCCTCGCCGGTGTCCTTGTGCTTGAAGTCGGGGGCTTTAGGTGACCTCTGAATTTCAAACATGACCGAATAATAATCCTTAGGACCAGCTGAGGAGACAAAGAAAGATAAATCATGACGAAATGTTCCGAGACTCACCTTGTCTGCTCGGTTGTCCCACCAGCTTTGAGGACTGTCCACCAGATTCCGCCACAATTCCGCTGAAAGCAATAATATGGGAGTCATCAGCTAAGAGATGCTCATGGGCTGTGAAGCGCAAACTACCGACTAGAAGAATATGTAGGTTTCGGTAGAAAGATTGACCAAGACACATCAAGAAACATGGACATTGTAAGTCATATAACCTCCTTGACTCACATGATTTCCAAAACGCATGATTACAGTGTCATGTCATCTTGAACACTACATGGTCGAAAGATATTTGATTGTGCATAGGAAAAACGTTCCAACAGATTGGAGTGGATGAAGATTTCCTATGAATCCAATGCAAATAAATGCCAAGGAAAATCCCTATTACTTGCAATTCTATGAATCGAACAGGCCTTGTAGGAAAAGTTTGTACAGATTAGAATCGTCCAAAAAAAACTTTGGAAAACCTATGTGTGGTTAAAGAACCAAGAGATGCATGAGGGTATTTACAACTTAAAGATGACAGAACACAAAAAATGATTTATAGAAGAAAAGATAGTAGATCCTCAGACACAAATAATCCCATTGCAAAAAGAGGAAGGCAAACAGGCAAAGATGATATTTAAGCAAGTAGAGATAATGGGATGTAATCCACAAGCCAGACAAAGATGTTATTTAAGCCACTTGTGCAACTACCAGGTACAGAAGCTTAGATGACGAGTAAAGATAAAGAAGATGTATTCCACAAGCCACTTGACTATTGATGGTAAAGTAAAATGAACACACAGGAAATAAAAACAAATTTATACCTACCTTCCTTTTTTTGTTTCTCAGGAGAGGCAGCTTGGCTTGTCTTGAATTTACTCCAACCTGTATTCGTACCTGTTGTTTATACTGAATATTAGTATAAAAATTTAAGACAAAAGGGGAGAATCTTATGCTTAAAGTTTTACCTTTCCCCATGCTAGAATTAAAAGGCTTATACGTTTTAGCCGCATTGTAGCCACTATTAAAGGTCAGACCATCCAACTTCTCTAGCACATAATGTGGTGCTGAGTCAAGCCAGAGTGCCTCATCTGCTGTCTTGTTCTTAAAATCAGGATACTTCGGATTTTTCTGCTTAATTCCAATAAAAATGGCTGCAAGTGTTAATGGCTCACAAGTTTTGCTTCTTACTTTTAAGGCAGTAACACATATGTATAAACAACATGCTCACAGATCCATTCGCCTTCTCAGCTCGGTTATCAGTCCAATTAAGTGGATTGGCAAGAACATCATTCCAGAGCGTTCTGTACTTGTCCTGTTTGGCTTTATAATCTGAGAATAAAACATAACACCATCAAGAAAAAAATACAAGGATATTGTCATACATAACTGGGATTGGAATACTGAATATAGAAAAAAAAAGTGTTTACTGTAGTTAAGTAAGCACTAAGCCTCCCGTGTTGTCCATTGAAAGCAGCATATATGACTGCCCAAAAAGGCACATGTTAATAGTTCATTCTGGTATATCAGCTTTTAATACTTTTGCATAGAAATATCTTACTGCAGTACTTTGACACCAAGGTATAGGCGTATAGATAAAGAGGTTTCCAGTTTAATTTTACTTATTAATTCGGTAGACAGCATGGATTAAGTGAAGTTGTAACTTAATGCAGAAAAAAGGTAAGGTTTCATCATCAGGAAAACATCCGAACTATCAAACAGTTATGAAATGATGGACATGCCAATAAAGCTGTCAGAAAGGTGTCCTTGTTAGATCGTGTATGTCCATTGCTGATAGGCATGGAACTCCATGAAAGATTACTATTTTACTGCAACTAAACTATATCTTAAATTTAAAAAGATAAGCTAAGGAAAAAAACATTGGGTGCAACTTTCTTTTCTTTTCTAATGGAATGTAAATTTCTCACAGGCATAGCACAAACAATGTAATAGTATCGCCTATAAGGCTGGGGCTTGGTTGGATACAGCTGAGCAGCAAACCAGCACCTGAAAATGTGTGTGCTGGATATTTAGAGACAGGTTTGGTTTGTTCAACTTTCTTTTCGGCCTCAGCAATCTCCATAAACCCTTCCTCTTCATCCACCATGAGATCCGTTTCCACAGCTTTACTATCAACAAATGACAGCAAATGTGCTACAACCTGGAATATAAATATAGAAAATTCAGTTAGTTTCAGAACTAAACTATAATGTGATGCAAGAGAAACAAGCAACCAATTTTCTTTAGGAAAGAGGAACCAAATTTTGAATCAAAAGTAAGAAAGTTTCACTAGTACAGCAGAATGAGCAACATTTCTTTTACTTCGTTAGCAGACATCTTCAAAAGTCACAAGAAGGAAGAGAATATCAGATCAACAAAGGCCTACTAAGTCATGTCATGAAGTAAACATAAGCATCAGTTCATCAAATGCCGAATCTTACATAGCTCAAATTGCATATTCAGCCGGGTGCGTTTGATAGCATCATGTGATTCATTCTCACAAGTGATTGTAGTACAATTACCCAGGACTTTGTCATTTTATCAGTAATAAATAAGGTATGCACAAGGTAGGGGGCTGCTGGTCTCCACACACACTCGGCGTGCAGGATAATAAGATTACCCTTTCTTTATGCTTAACCTTCTACATATAACAGGGGAAAGCAGAACACAGCAGTAAAGTACATAGAATAGATGTATACCTGAATGTTTGCTTGGCCATCAGTATGTTTGAATGGCGGAACATCTCCAGTTAATTGCCCAGACACATAGACAAGGTCATTTTCTTGCAAGTGAGAAGCAGCTATTTGTGCCAGGTCGTCTTGAAATATTACAGGGATCCTGCAGGTAAAAAAGTGGCAAACTCCACAATGAGAAAATGGAGCGATGCACTGGAAATACGGATGGATACTCAGACACATAAGTTCTCTAGGACACGACAACATAAAACTAGACAAAATTAAATTGTCTATCAAAGACTTTAATTACTGGAACTATAAAACGGTACTAATGCAGTGATCCCTACCAATTTTGGAACATGTAGTGATCCCTACCAATTTTGGATTAAATTTAGTGGTCAGAGTTTACAGTGTCCAATCACAAATCCTTCCACTGGACACTTAATTTGATCCAATAGCAGGGTAACTTCAACTTAAAACAGAACAGAGACATCTGAAACAGAGCAGGGGTATCTCACTTAAGTCATGTGTTCCTTTCGTATCTAACCCTGCCCATACTGGTTCTAACGCCGTTTCTCCATTCTACCCGTAATTCATTTCATTTCAGAGCAATACAATGTAGCACTGTTAATCCACCCTCTTGGAACCCAAACACTAGCAAGCAATCGCACAGTATGGTACAGAAGAGGAGCGAAACATGATCGCACCAGAACTTGGGGAAGTCGGCGCGGCGGTCCTGCACGAGCACGGAGACGGCAGAGAAGCGGCCGTCGGGGAGGCGCTGGAGCTGCACGGGCGCGCCGACGGTGCCGACGAGGCGGACGGCGTTGGCGACGCTGGACTGGAAGGGGATGGTGGGCGGGCGGGGCAGCTCGCTGGGGACCTTCTCCCGCTGCCACGCCGCGGGGTCCGCCGGGGCGGGCGCGTCCCCGTCGTCTCCGGCCGCGTCCTCCGCGGGGCTCTCGCTGGGCGGCGGCGGGCGCGGCTTGGCGCGGCTGGGGTAGGCGCGCTTGGAGGTGGAGAAGGCCGCGGCGGCGGAGGAGGTGGCGGTGGCGGTGGAGGGGAGGAGGAGGCGGTGGTTGAGGAGGCGGGCGAGGTGGCGCATGGTGGCGCGTCGGCGGTTAAACCCTAAACCCTAGAATGAGATGGGAGGAGAGGGGGCGGGGGCGGGGGTTTGGAGTTGGACCGGAGGCGGAGGAAGAAGGGGAAGGTCAAACCTCCGAGGTTTGGACTGGCGTCTTGCGGTGGGGGGCTCGCTTGTGGAAGTGGGCCGGTGCGTGGAGTGGAGTGGACCGGACCCGTCGGGCCGGCCGGTGTGGTCCAGAGGCTCGTAGGGCCGGCTCATTCTCGCTTGTACAAGGGAAACTCAATCGGATCTTGCAACAAATTCAGTGTTGCGCTCGATTCTCTGCAACGGCAGCCTTGTTCAATCTTTCCTTCTTTTTTCGATCTCTGCAACACAATTCAAACCGTGTTCTTCTCCATCAGAAGGTCACGTTGCAGAACCCTTTTGAAACAAAGGCCGTGTTGCCGAAATGTTTGCAACGGAGGCTCTGTTGGTAAGTTTTTCTTTCCTGCAATAGAGCCACGTGGTGCGAAGGAGATGGTGTCGGCGGCTGCAGCAGGTTGAGGTGGTGGCGGCGGCCATGCCACGGGCGAGGATGACATTGCCGTCAGATGGCAGCAACCAGCTATGTATCTCGTGTTTCGGTCGCATCACTGGTTTGCCAGAGTTACAACCACCGTGCTAGAAGAGAAGGGCGGGAGGTAACCGGAAACGACGCCACGAATCGCAATAGGAGGTCATGGGGAGTTGGGGAAGAAGGGCCAGAATAAATTGGGAAAGAAATAGCATGTCGTTGTTGTCTCTGCTGCTCGAGATAGGGATGAGAAGGATGGAGCGGTGCGGGGTGTCCACAAGGGACACACGTCAAATGCTAGAGGCGGCGAACGCCCCGCACTGGATCGACCGGGTGATCAAAATGACTTGGCAATTTGCAAAAAATTTGTGTTTACTAAAAATATTTCATATAGAACATGGCTATTTGATGAAGACTGGTTCCATGGCAAATTCATTGTATTCACCATGGCATTTTTATTGTATGGCCTGGTCTTGTTTTGATGTGAGGTGTCTTTTTGGGCCGATGCTGTGTTTTTCAACCTGGTGGTAGTTTGTTGCTATATCTCGCATTAAGCAAGACAAAAAGGATTCATCGCGTCGAATGCTACAGTAAAGGCCCGGCCCAAATAGCGGGCACTTCAAAGAAATAGGAAGAGAAAAAGGCCCGGCCCAATAGCGGGAACTTCAAAGAAATAGGAAGAGACAAGTATATAGCATGGCAATTTGATGAAGAATGGTTCCACAAGTATATAGCATGCCGAACGGAGCTCGCGCGAGGAGGCGGAGCGCCGGCGCCACGACGAGGAGCTCGAAGACCTCATGCTCAAGCAGGCGGTCGCGGCGAACCTTGTCGCGAAGGACAAGGACGACGAGTGGTGGCGCATCCGCAAGGAGCAGAGGCAGAAGTTCATCGATCTCGTCAACTCCGACGAGGAGGACTGAGCTCCTCCACCGCGTCGTCCTCGGCCGCGAGCTCGCCGCCATGAGATCCCCCACCCCCCTCTAGTAGTAGTAGAATGTAGTGTGTAGATCATGTAGTATGTGATGAACTAGTGTGTGATCATGTAGATGTGATGAACTAGTGTGATTGCAATTTCTGCCGCAAAAGTTTTCTTTTTCAAATAATGCAGTTTCATATACGGGGTTTGCTCTGCCGCGCACGATTTCGATCCGCAAAACATATCTTCGTCATACTATAAACGCCTGGTCGGCATTATATGGGGTCTGCTAAAGATGCGCTTACAAAGTAGGCGCGTGGACAGCAGCCGGATGCATGGTGCCACAAAAGTCTGTTGTCGTACAAAGAAACAGTGACTAGGAGTAATTGTCCAGCCTATGGTTTTTTTGACAGCTCGTTTTTAAAACATACTATAAATTAAAAACAATAACACGATGCATGGTCGAGGCAACGTAAAAAAGTGTAGGTGAATAGTGAAGTTGATTAATACAGAGCTAGACAGTAGTAAATGCAGCTTTTAATAGACTGGCAAGGTAGGTTTAAACAGTGCATTCGATTTTTTTTAATTCATTGCAAATTGAAATTCGCAAGAAGTTTCCTTCACTTCAATGGACACCGGCCTGCTAGTAAAGCTACCTATGTAGAGCAGAGGTGTTTCCGGGGTTGTAGCTCTTTGCTCAAGAGGTTGAGCTCATATGCTTGAGAAGATCAGATCCAGTACAAACATTCCAACGACGGGGCAAGAAGGTTAGCCGGAATAATTTAATCCAAACTATTTGGCAGTTGTTAATGTTTGGTTCGACTGCTTAGTTTGTTTTGGCTTTTATGCATTGATTTGGGTTTTTTTTTGTTCTCATAGCACAACAATGGCGAGTTGTTCTACTCTAGTACTTCCATTCTGATTTATTGGTCTTCTTTGTAATTTGTGTCAAGATTTGATCAAATATTTAACTAACAAAATATTAATGCATGTCAACCAAAATTATATCGTTTGATTCGTATTTGAATGTAGTTTCTGATGATATAATTTTTAGTGACATGCATGAACATTTTGTTAGTTAAATTTATTGTCAAAATTTATCACAAATTACAATGAGGACCAATAAACCAGGACGCTGGCAGTAGCAAACATCTCGGGGGTGGGTGGGGACTAGGAGATGTCTCCTTGATGGGTGCTCGTGGACGTAGTTTAGTTCACACGAAGATATAATAAATGACTCAGAACAGATACCAACTGTTGCCTCATACGCCACCGGCCATGTATTCAGACCCAACAATCATTTACACCAAAGTGGCACGGATCCCAATAAAGCAATGGGGTGGCCGAGATTTCGAAGGTGTGCGCCGCCGAGTGCTCCTAGTCCGCATCCAGTGCAATGCTCTTTTTTTTCCCTTCAAGTATGTTGTGTTTTATATTAATTATATTAAAGGTTGTTTTATGTGTACCGATCATGCAAAGGTACCCAGATGGCCAGAGTATTAAGTGGTTGTTTGGATAGGCCATGAGTTTAGTTTTGTATGCCAATAACTTGTGACGAACACCCGGGAGGGTGGTCCTGGCAACCGAAACGTTCCCAAGGAGGTAGAAAGTCAGCGAACAAAAACATTCACCGGAACATCCCCTTAGTGTGGCCTTCTATTCGCTCGCCAACACCAACCTACGGGCACCCCTATGTCTCGCGTTAAACGAGACGGTGGAAACCCTTGTATATTTTGTCCCGTAAAAGATAATTCATTGCGAGTTTTTGTCCTTTCCTAGGGGGTGGGGTGGGGGAGAGGGATCATTAGAAAATATAGTTTTTTTTATTTTCAAAAAATTCAGAATACAAATTCATTTATACTCACACGAATTCCACATGCATTAGTTGTGAATTGTGTTGCACGTGCAAGTTTACTGATAGTTTGTGCTAGAATCTAGGTTTCTTTGGGAAGCGCTTTATTTTTACGGTATAAGCATCTATGCAAGTATCTTTACACTGGGGAAGGCTTAATGCCACGCATGATGTACCCTATTGAAGCAAATTGTAGAGTATATGGCAGTGAAGGGGTTTTGGGATCCCAAAATTAAATCTGCTTGTATGTACATGTCACGTTTATGTGTACAAGCTATATAATGTTTTCTATTAATCTTCTATAATTTATTTCCATTTTTGCGTCCGGTGCAATTTTACAATAATCTCCTAGCTGGGACCAGTTAAATTAGCCAAATGAATACACTTGAGCACCTGTTTCGTAATTTACTTTGGTGTAACCTTGACTGTTTATTATTATTTTAAAAATGGTCCCCGAGTAAATTGCTACTCCCTCCGTTCCTAAAATTAAGTCTTTTTAGTGATTTGGATATGGACTATATACGGATGAATATAGACGTATTTTAAAGTGTAGAGTACTCATTTTGCTTTGTATGTAGTCCATATTAAAATCTCTAAAAGGACTTATATTTAGGAACGGAGGGAGTAGATAATTTCATATAATTTAATTTATCTTTATTTTTAGGGAACATAAATTAGTAAGAAATCAGATACCAGATTGAGATTAATTTATTTACCATGTGCTTGGGAGGAAGATGAGAAGGTGTTGATTAACAACATGGACCCTCTCGCAAGGCATCTGATGGAGCACCGGGGCGAGGGTTCACTCTAAAGAAGAATGTGCTGCTGACCGAGCTATTCAACAAGGATGAGAAGGACACCACCATGGGAGGAGAAAAGATGATTACCGCCACGGGAGAGGATGAGCATGACAAACCCATGTGATGTGCATGAGGATCCTAAGGTATCTGTCAATTTGTAGCATATAATTATTTGGAACGTTGCTCTCTATATATACATCATGGAGTTACATTGCAGGCGAAGTCAATTATTTTTCTAATTGTTGCAGGCTATCTTTTCCATACATGTGAAATATGATACACATTATATGCACAACCAGGAAAAAAACTATGCATATGAAATTTGATATGCATTGTATTCATATGTGTAATCAGAAAAAATAAATCAAAGGCCTGTGGCAACGCACGGACGTTCTACTAGTATATACTATTACATGGTGTTCGCATTTTTCCCAAACAATACCGAAATCTAGGTTGTGTTTTCGACAAGGGTGAATTTTATTAACTCAAAGTGAAGCATCAATTGAAGACAAACACAAATGAGCACACACCCGGTCTCTGCATAGTTAGGATGCACACAACAAACGCCGACACACACACAAAAACGCCGGCAAATAGAAAAGCCATATAGACCAAAGCTATGCCTAAGCGAGGAAAAAGAAAACCCCCGAAGCGTTCAAATTTGTGATCGACAAACTACATCAGTGACCGTATCAACCATCTCATGACACCAAAAGGACAACGAGGTCCTTCAACAACAACGCCTTCAGGAAGAGAGTGATGCTCAAGCGTCGCCATCACCGCATCCAACATCAAAGGGCAGACTCTAAGTTTTTCACCCTGGAAAACTAATCCGAGCAATGCCTTCAAGGTAACGAGGCAAAAACATCGTCATTGCCAGGTATAACCAACTCGGATTAGACCAAGCTTTTCACCAGAGCTCGAGATAGGGTAATGGAGAAGCACCGTCATCGAAGTCAATCATGTGTTGTGGCCACCACTTTTTCGCGATCCCAGCAGTTGCATGCGGTGGGTTAGAAAACCAACCGCCGTTGTTGCACAACCATATCCTCTATGTCAAGCCATCACTCATAGATTGCATCACACCACCGAGACAACCACCGTATCTAGAGAGATGAACCCTCATGGAAGACCTTTCGGTGGCACTACAATCCGCAACGAGGTCGCCGCTGCGGGCTGGAGTGGTCAAACACCGATGACGAAGTACATCACCGACAACAATCTCACTGGAAATAACACTGCCGCCAAGGGGCCGCCGCCGCCGCGATCCAGACAGGACGCATCCCCGAATAGGCGTAGATGATGCCAAAATCTAGATTATGTAGGTTATGCAGTTGAAAAGTACCTAGGCTATTTGAATTGAAATCTATAAGTTCAGGAAAAACGTTTGCTTTTGAATTACATAACCATACAAGGTCGGATATCCAAATCAATCATGTATATATGGAACTACAAGCACAAACGAGCTTTTCTAGCGAACCAACCTGTGGTTGGATGTTTAGACTGTGGTATCCCCAGCCCACCAGGGTTCAAATCCTGGTGCCCGCATCTATTCCTGGACTTATTTCGGGATTTTCGGCGATGCGCATTCAGTGGGAGGAGTGTTGGAAATATGCCCTAGAGGCAATAATAAAATGGTTATTATTATATTTCCTTGTTCATAATAATTGTCTATTGTTCATGCTATAATTGTGTTATCCGGAAATCGTAATACATGTGTGAATACATAGACCACAACGTGTCCCTAGTAAGCCTCTAGTTGACTAGCTCATTGATCAACAGATAGTCATGGTTTCCTGACTATGGACATTGGATGTCATTGATAACGGGATCACATCATTAGGAGAATGATGTGATGGACAAGACCCAATCCTAATCATAGCACAAAGATCGTGTAGTTCGTTTGCTAGAGCTTTTCCAATTGTCAAGTATCATTTCCTTAGACCATGAGATTGTGCAACTCCCGGATACCGTAGGAGTGCTTTGGGTGTGCCAAACGTCACAACGTAACTGGGTGGCTATAAAGGTGCACTACGGGTATCTCCGAAAGTGTCTGTTGGGTTGGCACGAATCGAGACTGGGATTTGTCACTCCGTTTGATGGAGAGGTATCTCTGGGCCCACTCGGTAATGCATCATCATAATGAGCTCAATGTGACCAAGTGTTTGGTCACGGATCATGCATTACGGTACGAGTAAAGTGACTTGCCGGTAACGAGATTGAACGAGGTATTGGGATATCAACGATCGAATCTCGGGCAAGTAACGTACCGATTGACAAAGGGAATTGTATACGGGATTGATTGAATCCTCGACATCGTGGTTCATCCGATGAGATCATCAAGGAACATGTGGGAGCCAACATGGGTATCCAGATCCCGCTGTTGGTTATTGACCGGAGAGTCGTCTCAGTCATGTCTGCATGTCTCCCGAACCCGTAGGGTCTACACACTTAAGGTTCGGTGACGCTAGGGTTGTAGAGATATTAGTATGCGGAAACCCGAAAGTTGTTCGGAGTCCCGGATGAGATCCCGGACGTCACGAGGAGTTCCGGAATGGTCCGGAGGTGAAGAATTATATATAGGAAGTCCAGTTTCGGCCACCGAAAAAGTTTCGGGGGTTACCGGTATTGTACCGGGACCACCGGAAGGGTCCCGGGGGTCCACCGGGTGGGGCCACCTATCCCGAAGGGCCCCATGGGCTGAAGTGGGAGGGGAACCAGCCCCTGGTGGGCTGGTGCGCCCCCCCCTTTGGGCCTCCCCTGCGCCTAGGGTTGGAAACCCTAGGGGTGGGGGCGCCCCCACTTGGCTTGGGGGGGGGAAGCCACCCCTTGGCCGCCGCCCCCCTGGAGATTGGATCTCCCAGGGGCCGGCGCCCCCCTAGGGCCCCTATATATAGTGGAGGGGAGGGAGGGCAGCCGCACCACAGCCCCTGGCGCCTCCCTCTCCCTCCCGTGACACCTCTCCCTCTCGCTGAGCTTGGCGAAGCCCTGCCGAGATCCCCGCTACTTCCACCACCACGCCGTCGTGCTGCTGGATCTCCATCAACCTCTCCTTCCCCCTTGCTGGATCAAGAAGGAGGAGACGTCGCTGCTCCGTACGTGTGTTGAACGCGGAGGTGCCGTCCGTTCGGCGCTCGGTCATCGGTGTTTTGGATCACGACGAGTACGACTCCATCAACCCCGTTCACTTGAACGCTTCCGCTCGCGATCTACAAGGGTATGTAGATGTACTCCTTCCCTCTCGTTGCTAGTAAACTTCATAGATGGATCTTGGTGATGCGTAGAAAATTTTAAATTTCTGCTACGATCCCCAACAAGGAGACGTTCCCGTCGACGACGAGGTGCCTATGGTGACTTCGTAAATTTCAAGATGATATGCTGGCTCAGTCTTTCAGAGGTGCTGATAGGGGTAGGGTGTGCGTTTATGCGTTAATAGGGGTGAGTGTATGCGCATGTATATGAGCGCTTGTATCTGTACTGATGTTAAAAAAAAACAAGCTTTTCATATTTATTACACTCCTCGCAAGATAAAAAAGGGAAGATAGTTGGGCCCACCTCGCTTCTCGTTCCCCTTCTCTTCTCCAACTCTGCTTCAGCGCTCAAGGCGTACTCCTCCACCCACGCGCCGGCGCCGCCCCCTCCTCCAGCGATTACTCCCCTCCTCGCCCAAACCCTAAACCTTAGAGCCGCGCTCGACCTTCTCCACACCATCACGACTGGAATCACGACTGCTTTGGATGAGATTTCTCTGCTTCCCCTGATCCATCGTGCTTGGATCGTTCTACTGTTCAACTTGGTTCTGGAAGATGGCTTCCTGGGGAGTCACTCCTAAGATTATGAGGTGCAACGGGGGCACTGGATTCTCCAAGGTAAGAATATAATCATGGACCCTTCTTCTTTCCGGCTATCATCACTTGTTTGCCGAGCCTCTTTGTTCAAAATTTGTTGTCCAACTCCCGTACTAGATTTATCCTCTGTAGAATTTCTTAGGAACACACGACAAAGATACAAACAATTCTTGTCACGTGGACAACCTGTTCTGGTTTTCGCAATTGGTGTTTTGAACTAGTTCCGAATTGATGAATATAGACATTCATTCAGTAACTAAATAGATCCACAATTTCGCAGCAGCCAGAAGAGGAAGATAGATTCAGCATGCTGATGGATGACATTTTAATCTCCATCTTGGGGAGACTCGATCTAAGAACAGCTGCAAGGATGAGCGTTTTGTCCACATGGTGGAGGCGCCTTCCTTGGTTGCTGCCCGAGCTCAATATTGATGTCAAAGATTTCTTACCAATTCCACGCCCCAACCCTATTGAGGCGATGGATATGGACAAAGCAATGGCATCTCTAACCAAGGCAACTAGGAGTTTCTTGGTTAACCGACATGGCGAATCCAGCAGCATCTCAACTCTGCACCTTAAGATCTACCTGGTCAACGATTCCTTGTGCGAAGCTGGCCCACTAATAGGTGACGCAGTGGAGAGTGGTTTGCTGAAAGATTTGGACCTTGCCATTCTTTACAAGAGAGATATCTGGGCTTGCAGTGAGGAGGGTATGCTACAGCGAGGCCAACCAATAGATGGTTTTTTCAGTGACTATCCTGTTGTGCTCCATTGCCTCACAAGGCTTTCTCTATACACTGTACGCTTTGAGAAATTGGACATGCACCATGTCTTGTTTGACTGCTGCAAGCAACTGAAGCATCTAGCCCTTTCTCATTGTGATGTTGGCGCTCACTCTCTATTTAAGATTGATGCACCCAATTCAAAACTCCTTGTTCTAGAACTCACCTATTGTCGTTTTGAGATACTTGAGTTGGTCTGCCTTCCAAAATTGGAGAAGCTCAGATGTAACACTTGGGTGTCTCGCCATGCTCCTTTGGCCTTTATTTTGGTCCCGTCTCTTGGGGAACTAGAACTCTCATGCGATGCAATACATGGTCAAAGTGAATTTAAATTAAGTGAGCTTCTACAAGGAACGACTTGTATACATACTCTCACATTGGGTTTCAAAGGAGAAAACGTAAGTTGTGGTTCATTTCCACCAAGTATTCACATTCTTTTTCCCTTTTTTGTTCCCTTTTTGTATTCACTATGTTGTGACAACTTTCAGAAATACATTGTACATATGTTTATGCATGATAAAGAATCCACATATATTTATTTGATATTCTCATCAATGTGATTGCGAACTATACATTCTTTTTTCTTTTAATTTATTTATCCTGTGATCAGCTTTGGATGCAACCTGAAATGAGGCAACTCCTCCCCGCTTTTTGTAAGCTAAGGAAGCTATCCGTGCGTGGTATATTTGTTGAATTCGACCTTTTATGGACGACAGCATTTCTTTTGGCGGCACCATGCATTGAAATATTGCATATTGAGGTGATGTCTTTGTCAATATTGTTCTCCTTAATAATTGTGATGCCTTTTCTTTCGTACTCAACAATTAGAGCTTATTGTAGTTCTTTATATATTTTGGCAGAAAGATGTTTAAAACTTACATATGTAATGAATTGGTCACACAAACACAGGTTTGGGAACATATATGTGATGTGGATGATAAGTCCAGACAGCTGCACACCGAAAGAAGGAGCCCTCAGTGGGAAATGCAATTTGACGGCCCTAAGAACAGGTTTTTGAAAGAACTAGAATTTTCTGGCTTTAGGTCACTAGAACAACAATTTACATTTATAAGATCCATGCTGGAGCGAGCTCCGAATTTGCAGATGATAATTCTGAAAGGAGATGAGCGATGTGAGTACTGCGATGCTCTTGATACACCTCGTGCTGTGAAATTTCCTAAGAAGGGTGAGCAAGAAATGGTGGTTAGACGAATTCGAGATGGCATATTCTCACCACGGATAATTTTCGACAAATAAGGAGCTGTACTAAACTTGTTAGAGAGGGCATATCTCGGGTGAAAGGATATTCAATATTTAAGTAGCAAGAAACATTATGTATGCTCCAGGTGTGCAGATGAATTTTCGTTTACTGAGAAGATGCAACTAAACACGCTCGTGCGAAATGTAATGCAATAGGCACATGGAGGAATCACTAGTTGATCCCCCCTCAAAAATGAAAAGAAATTAGCAGTTGATTTTTTTTCAAAACAATTCACTAAGCCATTGAATGAGAGCTGGACACGTACTGTTTTAAGGCAGTCTGCAAAACCTTTATTTCCGTGTCTCAATTTCTTCAGGTTACATAATTTTTAGTTGTGAAGCCTATGCATTCAATACATGTTCTGAAGTGCTAGCACACATCAATTTTTTTTTTATGTATCTTACTTTTTTTGAGACGTTACAAAGCTTGACTTGAATTGATTAGCAAAAGCCTTGGAGGCTGCCTGAAAGTGGTCGTCAATGATGTAAACAAGTTGCATGGCTTTCAGGCAAACGAGGCCAGCAACAGTTTTTTCTTCTGATTGTTATATATTGGTAGGGTTCGTTGTGTAAAGTACATTTTTAGTCCCTCTACTTACAGTATAGCATGGTTTTTTGGGTGCAATCTCCCTCCCTCAACTCTTACTACCAGGTAGATTTCGTTCCGACAATGATATTGCTTTGCCAAACCCGTTTTTTTTTTAAGACGGAATGACCACTAGTTCATTCCATTATACAACCTGCCCAGCATTATCGCTGGTGAAAAGTTCAGATACAAAGTCTGGCACTTGAGAGAATCATTGCACTGATTCTCCATCACCCATACAAGAACCATGGGATGCTAATACATGAGCCACATTGTTACATGTCCTTGGACACCACACAATGTTCCACGAGCTAAAATCTAACCTGAGCATCTGCTTAACTTCTTGAAATAAAACCCCGTGACCCGCTAGATCATAAGTTATAGCCTGTTTTAGAACCAAACAATATGTTTCAATGATAATGCATGCGCCCCATGCCAAGCTTGGTGGCTCTGCAAATTGCCTTCATTAGTGCCCAAGTTTCAGATTGAAGTGCACCTGTGACCATGTTCAGATTGCCAGCTCCAGCTGCTTCTACTCCTACATCCTCATTTCTTATGATGAAGCCCCACCCTCCTTTTGTGGTGCCTTCCTCCGTCAACATTAATTTTGAGAGTCAACGGTTGAGGTGGGCACAATTTCAAAAGTTTAGCTTGCACCAAGTATTGAGCTTTCTCCTTTTTATAATAATTTTGGAATTCCTGGCTTTGCACTTCCACTGAATGTGCTACTGCTGCAATATTTCTTCTTTGATCTCCAGCATTTGCTTTGTTCTTTTCATGCCACCATAGCCATAACAAGGTGCAGACTTTTATGCAGTTTTCATTCGCCATTCGTCATAAAGCAGACACAATTTCCATAGGGTCTACACATTTCATCAGATCAAGCCTGACCTCTTCCAACATTGTCATCCTACATAACTAATTTGACTTGTGTGCACTTGAAGAAGCAATGGCCTCCATCTTCTTCTGTTTTCAAGCAAACAGGGCACACAGTACTGATATCAAATCCTCTTCTTGCCTGTTTTGGTCTAAAGGGGAAAACTATGATGAGTGAGACGCCATAGAAAATGTTGAAAATCGTCCCTTCTTATCAAAGTGACATGCAGCCTGATCCTCTCTTTTGGGAGGACCGCTGGCTACATGGAACGAGGATTCAGGAGTTTGCACCCGGCATATACAACAGAGTAGCGAAGCGAGTAAAGGCCACACAGACAGTTTATGAGGCCATCACGCTAGGGTCTTGGATCCGCGACATCGGCGCCGCCCTGGTCGTGGTTGCGCGCGGCCTCCATCTGGACCTGGACCCAGTCCCGGACGAGGCGTACCCGCTGGCGCTCGATCTCGTCCAGCCACCAACCGGCGTCGGCGGCGGTGCCCGAGATCCGCGCGACCCGGTCACGGGCGCGGGCGGCAGGGCGTCGGCCATGGCCGGCCGCGGCGAGGCATTGGGGTTTGGTCGGAGGGGACGGAGGCAACCAAGCGGGACTCCGAGGACAGGGCGACGCTGGAGCGGTGCATGTTCGGGGAGCGCATCCGCAGAGCCGTCGGGCCGCGTGGCCTCTAGGATACAGAGAGGAGGAAGAAGAATACCGTGTGGGCCCCACTTGTCATAACGCTCAACTTAACGGTCAAAATAAACAAGGTTGACCGTGCCGCCACGTCACCCCTGACGGGTGGGTCCCGCATGTCATAAACGTGTTTAAATCGTCTAAACCGGTCATTTTTCAAATGTGGTAGTTTTTAGTCACAAAATTAGAATTTTTTTGGTAGTTATCAGTCACTTTTTTGAATGTGGTAGTTCTGTGGGACGGTAACCCCTAATGTGGTAGTTTTTTGTCAAATACTCCATACGAAACTCTCATGGAATACCTCGAGGTTTGGCAGAGATTGCAAGGGATCCAGCTCCAGGAACAAACCCCCGACTCCATAGCTTGGGCTTGGGAACCGAACGGCCAGTTCTCGGTTCGTTCCGCTTATGCGGCGCAGTTCGCTGGCAGGGAGGTGGCGCCTATGGCAGACTTTTGCTGGAGATCTAGGGCACCTCTCAAGTGTCGCTTCTTCACCTGGCTGGCCATGAGGAACAGATGTTGGACTTCGGATCTACTGGCCAGACGCGGCCTCCCGCACCAGGATGCATGCCCATTTTGTGACCAAGAGGAGGAAACCATCGACCACATTCTTCTGACGCGTGTGTTCGCTAGGACTGTCTGGAGAACCCTGTGCTCAGCCCTTGGGAAACCGCAGTGGGCACCAACTGCACAAGACACCCTCAAGGAGTGGTGTGTTGCAAGATCGTCAGGCGTGCACAAGCCAAAGGAGTTGAGGGCGCTTCTTACCCTCGGGCTTTGGGAGCTTTGGAAACACAGGATTGCGATTGTCTTCGACGGCGTTTCTCCATCACTTGAGGAGATCGTTAGGCGTGTCGTGGCGGAGGGTAGAGCTTGGCAGCAGGCGAGCCTGTTGAAAGGTGAAGTAGACAGCACGCTTCAGCTTCTAGTAGGGTGGGCAGGCAGCGAGTAGTCGGGTTAGGTGTTGCGTAGGTGGACTGATGTGTGTTGATGTTATTGTAGCGTTGAAATCTATGTAACATCAACGGTGGCTGGGATTCTCCCCCCCCCTCCCCCTCCTTCTTCTATACAAGATGATACGCACACTCGTGCATATTCGAAAAAAATGCAGCCTGATCCTCCATATCCTCTGATAAATGGATTTTTAAAATATTGGATGTGTCCTCTCTGCAAAAGGTTTGATTATCCCCAATCTCCTGTGCAAGGATCAATGAGTTCTAACACTTTACAGAGCAGATTTCCCCCTCTTGGCGTGATCGGTTTTCTAGGCATATTTGATGAAGGGTCTGTCTAGGACACATCTAGATGTGACATAGTTATGTCACATCTAAGCTGATGATGTCCACTCTGTTTGTGGTATATTTTTTTGTCCTAGTTTTTTTTGTTTCTTGTTGATGCATTATATATTTGTGGGAACTTAGGTGTGACATCCTTAGAAAATATCTAGATGTGAATTAGGCAAACTGTTTGATGAAATCCAGGGATCCACCCATATATTAATCTTTTCACCGTTTCCTACACGCCAAATCATTCCATCCTTTGGTAATTTTACTACTTTCAGAACACTCCTCCATGTTTTGCTTTGAAGATGTTGCCATCCGGGAAGTATTTTGTAGCTAGGACCTGTGCACACAAAGAGTTGGGATTTTGAACTAGTAAAATGAAATCAGCTTCCAGTGTTGTAGTGGACGCAAACGCAGTTCCAAGAAGCCGGGAGGGCGCCGCCGCCGGTTGACGCCGAAGGCGACGACTGCACATATATAGAGCGGAGGAAGTCGTCGGCTCTGCCGCCGTGCATCGGCCGGCAAGCAGCTAGCGCGTGCGGGTCGCCAGCCGGCTACAGCACGCACATGTTACAAGCCCATGCCATGGACACGGTGCCTGAAAGCATTGCTGATTTTGCCAAGTCGGCATCAGTGACGAGCCTTTCAGCGCGATTTACACGTGCTGGCGAACCGTGGACCAGGCCCCGCCACTAGACCCGCCGGACCGATCTCGTCTCGTGACGACGTGGCCGGCCGCCGGTCTGGCGCTCGCTCGACGACGACCGGGTCCGCCCAAGAAACTTACTTGAAAGCGCATCGACGCAGACAGTGAAGGCCTGCTTGCTTGTTCTCATGCTCGATCCAAACGACAAAACTGTCTAATGTCTATGACACTTGTTTGCGCTGGCACACGGTTACCATCAACATTCCGAGCTGATCCATTCATTCCGGTGGCGGTGGCAGTGGCAGTGGCAGAACGCGTATGCCGTTGCGCAAGTTGGCTGCAGATAAGGCTTCCAAGCTACGCCAGGATGATTCTTTGGATTGGAGCACGTAATGGTATGTGGTACGAGCTTCCAAAAACTTGGACGGAGACGACGACTTCTTTGGTCTGAACAGATTACGGCAAATCCGGCGGTGACGGACCTGTGGCACTCTAGTTAACAATGGTTGCGGCCGTGAAAAACAGGCCGAGCGGAAGGTAGTAGGTGACATGTCAAATTATCACTCAGGCTATCTGACTAGGCTACGCAGCGACCCATGTTCCCTCCCTGTGTCCGCGTCTTTGTCCGTGTATGTACGACCGCTGCTGCATAATTTGCGGCCGCTCTTTATCAAGCAGTTCTTTGCTGTCTTTCGTCCATGATCGGTACATGCATCCATGCCATGGCATGGTCCAGTGCACGCACATTTGTTAGGGCTATAATAACTGTAAGTAGCATGCGTGCATCGACCGGTCCATTTTTCTGCATTGATGCACCGCATTCGTACACGAGCCGGGCAAAACTAAAGTATGGCAAGGACAGCAGCGAAGCTCTTCCGTCTGCAATCCCACAGAGTTCAGAGGAAACAAAACGTCTCGGTTTCTTCTGAAACAAGTCGAGATCGATTTGGATCGCTCACGTACGCTCGCTACAACCTCGCTCGACACGCACAAAGTTTGTAGTGGTAACTTGTTTCAGTGGCTGAGAGGGATCGACTGATTTTACTGACCAACAGCGACGGTCAGCGCATCAATCGACCGAAAACACATCAGATAGGCCGTGGATTACGAGCGCGATGCGCGTACGCTCCACCAATCAATACCTGCTTGTTTCTTCCTTATTATCAGACGTGACGTAGAGATGCATGCATGGGAGTGGGAACGAGCCAAACAAATACTAACCCATTGCCAGGCCGCTGGTAACTTAATTGGTAGGTTAACCCGTCGCAATCTAAGCTAAGCTAATGGATGCACACAGTACAGGTACGGTAACAGCGCTTGTGTATGTATGGATGTGCCTGTTCTCGAGTTTCAACGCGGTTTGGGGGCCGGCCGGTGCGTGTCGTGTCGACTCCAAAGTCAGGCTCAAAAATATTTTGATACGCTTTCGTGCCGTGCTGTGCGCAGTTGGGTGGGCAGTGCCGGTGGTGGCGGTGAGCAAGTCGGCCACGAGCGGCGCCCGTACGTCGACTCGACCGGTGGAGACAGGCGGGATGATGGCTGGCCGGGAAGCTTCGCGGAAGCTTCGTCGCGTGAGGAGAAATGAACTCAACTGAACTGAAGAAAGCTGTACATGCATGACGCAGCAGCATCTGAAAACGATCGTAGCAGGATTCGCGCGAGTGAGATTCGAGACGGCACGCACTTGCAAAACCCAAAAGAAAAGAAGAAGAAGAAGATGAGAAACACAGCTCATTTCAGGATTATACTAGCATAATATTACGCCCAAACCACAGGCGTCTCCCATTCGGACCGGAAGAGCTAATCATAGACGGCTTCCTTCCGCCATGATGAGCGCTGTCGATCGACCCAACTAGCACGTCATGCTCATGAGTGCTAATGCTCCACCTACCTGAGACAGCTACTTCCAACGCAATCACTCCACGATCTAGCCAATCAGGAACAGCGGCCCGTACCCTAATCATGATCAAGACGTGGTTTGCAAGAGAATTAGCTTCCAATCAAAGATTTGACCGTTGGTTGGGCCACTCATTCGGCTTGGCGCCACAAGTTGCCAAGTTCTTTATGCTCTGACCGAGCACCAAGAACCAATATGTACTACATGCTCCGCCGATCTGGGTTTGCCCGCCCATATATTACGTACGCGTTCCCTACACGCATGCTACGCAGAGAAACACGCAAAAAATTATTATTGGGGTGGCGTATCGATCGACGTACAGTAGGGCGCACTGTTCCTGCACGTTGGTCTGAGCTTCCTGCTTCCCCAACGTGCGCTCGCCGACGTCGATCGGCGACTGGCGATTTCCTTTCTTTTCTCAACGTAGCAAACTTGGTACCCGACGTCGTTCTCGCGGCGAAGGCTGGTCGGCGGTGGCCGCGAATCCGACCATGCCTAATCATCGAGGTGCCGATGAATTTGCTCTCCCAAGAAAAACGAATCAACATACTAGTATAAAACACCCTAATCACAGGCTTCTCGTTGGGCCAACAACCAAAGAAAGAAACACACACACACAGATCTTCAGACATAATAACCTAAACCTACCACCACCCTACAAACGAACCGGTAGGATTATAGGGTGCAACCGATGCGGTTAAGAGTCATTTTCAGTTGAGCAATGCTTGGTATCCTTCATTTCTGCAGCCAAAGAAGATGCATGCATCGTAAAAAACCTGCTTAGTGTTTACACAAAAAAGGGAACTATACAATACAAGGGCAAAGAACAGTGTGCCATGGGAAGAAGACATGAACAAAGTGCTCATATTTGATTTACTATACAACTATTGTTTTGTCTTGTGCTGTGGTGTTTGCTCTGTTTGTTTGACGGGGTTGAGGTCATAGAATAGGGGGAAATTTTTTATCAAGCATCTCGGCGGCAGCTAAAACCCAACGAATAGCCAGCCAGCCCAGGAACAGGCTAACATAAAGCCAGAGACTTTTTCGTGGCGAAAATAAACAAACATGCAACTGGCTAACCAAAATACGGAGATCAGGCAGGCCAACATGCTCCTACGAAGACCAGGCTCTCTTCATTCCAGAATTTATAAGGAAGATCCTCTGTGGCATGATATCATTGTGGTACTGTGTACCACATTTTTCATATCACAAAATAAGTCCCTGCGCTCCACTATGCCGCTCCCGGAGCAGGCGGAGTTTCAGTTAAATACCGAGGAGCGAGTGAACAGGTACTCTGTGGATTCTCAAATTACAGGGAGCTGGTGGAAATGGCCAAAATTCATCGCCCTGAACTGACACCTCTTCGATGCGCTGCCCTCTGCCACCTCCTTGCCCTTCGACCAATTACCCTTAGCAGCATTCCTAGCACAAGCTTCCCGATAGAGCACTAGAGTGATGAACTAAACAAGATCAATGGATGTACATGTAGCATGGCCTGATCATGAAGATCAACACACTAACATATATAGCCAAGTACCATGGACATGGAAAACATTGAAACTACCGTGCTACCGCAGAAGCAAAATCTTGATCTTGCCATTAGTAAACCGCACAACAAGATCAGGAGTTTTCATGCCCAATTCAAGGCCTGTCAAACCCTTAACCACAAATCTAACCCCCTATATCTACACCCAAATCTACCCCCCTAATCTAACTAGACTTAGACACCCAAATCGAGCCGTGTTAAACCCTTAATCGACCCCAAATCGAACCTTAGTCCACACCCAATTTGAGCCATATGAATCCCTAAATCGGACCCTAAACCGCAGGCTAAATCAGACCCTAAACCATACCTAAATCTAGCTGTATCAAAAAATAAATTGAACCCTAAATCAAATGATTAAAGTATAAATCAATGCCTACATTGATCCCCAAATTGCCATTGACGAATGGGTGATGAAGCGTTGAATGAGGCCGATGCTCGTCATCCAAATCTTGTCGCCGCCAATGCTCGTCACCATCTATGAGAGAGTGTGTCAGTGGAGAGAGGTGAGTGTGAGTGTGGTGAGGGGATTTATGGCATTGGTTTAGGAAACAATGTACCGCCTCCCTCTCGATCGTCCTCGCGCGTGCAGCCGTTGCAGGCATGTGCCCTCGTTGTGCTCGCTCAGGCCTGGTTCGCTGGAAAAGGCCTAGCTTGGGCCTGGCTCACTGGAAACTGTCGATTCGGTCGTTCCTCCAGAGACAAAACTCTGGATTGCTTTGAGCCAGTCTCCGGAGCAGGTAACTAAAACAGGCCAAAATCACATTCTCAAGGCATGGTCGAGGAGTATGCAGACAACCAAACATTGCCATATAGGCCCCACAAAATCGGCTGGTGCGTTTCACATTGGCGCCACCATGTTCCGGGGCAGAGGCAGCCCAATATGTCGAGGTGTGCTCCGACATTTTTAAGTTATTGGTAACATAGACATGTGTTTTAATTGTTTCGATTCTGTTTTGGAGCTGGTTCCATTATAAGCAAACAAAATCAGTCTACTTTACTCTGTATTTTATGCATTGCGCTGGTCTTATGCGCCTTAGCACGACGACGACTCTCCGATTGTCTACTACAACAAGTTTTGTCCGGCTCCGGCGATGACAGCGGTGCGCCTTCGACTCGCTTCCGTGCTTGTAATCGTTGTTAGGTGGTACACGGATCTGGATGTAAATTTTATTATTTCAGATTATGAGGCTCTTTGCACATCTTGAAGAAAGTAATTTCCATTTCCATCCAAATTGGACGGCTGGATAGGCACCCCAGAACAGAGAAGAGAAGGCACAAGGAGCCAGCTCCAGCCTGCCGCCGCAGCAAATCCCGGAGGCCCCCCCTCCGGCCTGAGACGGCCCCCTCCATCCGTCGCAAGCCAAGAAAAATCCGCAGCGCAGCACACCCCAACCCCAGGAAAAGAAAAGGCTGGGCTAAAATACCCATGCAGAAGCAACCAACCAAGCGTACCGGACGCGAGCTCGACGACTGAAAAAGGAGGAAGCTTCCGCGAAGCTCACTCCCCTCCCCGCTCCCCGTCCTCCTTCCTCGCCTATTTATCGCCGCCTCCCTCCTCCGTCTCCACCCACCTCACACATCCCCATCAATCCATCTTTCCATCCGCATTCATCTCCTTTGAGCAGCTCCTCTCCTCTCCATTGTTTCTCTGCTCGAAGATGAAGCTCTCCATGCAGTCGCTGGCCCGGAAGCTCTCCATCCCGTCGCCCAAGCGGGGCAAGAAGCAGCAGCAGCAGGACGGCGGCAAGCGCGGCATCTCCCGGAGCGAGGCGCCGTCGTTCGCGTCGGCGTCCTCCTCCTCCACCACCTCGTCCTCCTCCGAGGACGCGCTGCCGCGGGCGTCGACGCCGCGGTCGGTGCTGCCCGCGGAGATCTCGCGGCGGGAGCTGGAGGCCGTGCTCCGGCGGCTGGGCCACGAGGAGCCCTCCGACGACGAGCTCGACGCCGTGGCGGCCATCGCCGCCGCCGGGGAGGCCGGCCCCGAGGACGAGCTGATGGAGGCGTTCAACGTGTTCGACGCCGACGGCGACGGCCGCATCACCGCCGAGGAGCTCCGCGGCGTGCTGCTCGCCATCCTCGGCGGCGAGGCGGACGGGTGCAGCCTCGACGACTGCCGCCGCATGATCGGCGGCGTCGACGCCGACGGCGACGGCTTCGTCGGCTTCCAGGACTTCGCGCGCATGATGATGGTGTCCACCACGGCGGCGGCGGCCACCACCTCGGCCGGCCCGAGATTCCTCTGAACTAGCCCGTCGATGGATCCGCTACGCCAGGCTCCTCCTCCTCTGTTCCCGCTCTGTTCTGCTCGCCCCCGCCCCCACGTTCCCGCGAAATTTCGATCGGCCGCGACGCATGGCGCTCAGATGTGTGATGCTCGTTCATTCCAGTTTCTTCTTCCTTTTGGCGCGCACCGTGATGAGGAATGCCATGCGGCAGCTAGCTCAAGTATAATCAGGATCACTCTACTACTAGTACTAGTCTACTACGTACTCCCAAGAAAAAGGCGAGCATCCGCTGGTTAAATCACGACATGTAAAATTTGTCCGAGAGCTGGGTGGATCGATGGAGAGTGTGTGCGTGTGTTGTGTTGGCAATGAGAACGAAATGCTTTGTTGCTTGGTTTTTTTACAACAAGTTGGTCCAGCTACTGCTAATATAAATGCTCAGTATAATTGTCTGGCTTTGGAATACGTATTGAGGTCCGGAGGGGAAACCTGTTGGCGTTGCACGTGGAATGATTGATGATTCCGGCGAGAGCCCGACCGGAGGACCGGTGACGCCATGAATGAATGAATGAATGATAGGCAGGCGACGTGGCGACTGGCGACGCTCCGATGCTGCATGCACTCATGCTTGTCTTGTCTTCTGCTTGCTTTCTCTAATCTAGTAGGAGCGGCATTGCTAATAACCACTCACGACGTGGCAACATTAGCACAAACATCACCAGAAGAACGATTAGATGCTTTATTCATTGAGACCGCCGATTAGATTAGATTAGATGCGCGAGCGATATTATCCTAGGAAAGGAAACCCGGCACCCAACAGCTGCCAACAGAGCTCCAAATACTATAACGGTGGCTGATTTATTCTCGCTTATTTTTAGACAGGTTCCCGTTTATGTTTGGATTCCACCATCATCACTGGCTATTTCGGGGAAGCACATCGCATCGCACCAGTTAATGGAGTTGCACAAATGGGGAGGGCGGTGCACGCGATGCTACGCTGCCAGGGCCTTCACTTGCCAATGCTTCATTCTCATGGAAATTCCGACAAGTCTTCTCAGTGTAATTGCAGATGAATTATGTAAGCCAAGAACCCAAAAAAAAAAAAACTGTCGAGTTCGAGTTATGGTAATGAACTAATGATACTGATTCACACATGCAGTCAGTCTCCTAACGCTTGCGTACATTAACGCTCCTTACTTTACTGGATCTTTGAGATGTTGCACATGGTTTTGCTTATTTTATTTCGATCTGAGTTGCTCTGCTTCATCAAGTTCCAAGATAAGCTTGCACCCGTTGATCAGGTGGCGGCAGCCCATTGTTTCATGTCCCTTCCACTTGACATTTTTTTTCTCTCGTTTTATCATGTGAGGACAAATGGATGATTTTGCCGCCGGCTTCTTCATATTTCCATTTTTATCTCTCTCATTCACAAGTCTGTGTAGTAAACAGTCTCTTGATATTTCCCTGAAAATTCATTGCCGCCAAGCGTACGTGCCAGTGCTGCCTTTTTGTTTGCTCTTCCTATTTTTTAAGCTTCACGAACCACTTTTGGCGCGCGAAACCTGATGAACCCCCGGCCTGCTCACCACGAATCCACCATCATCAGCTGTCGCCTGGTGGTTGAGGCTACTAATCATACATTGATCCCAGAGAAGGAGAAAGGGAAACACAATGATCCATCTTCTTGTACTACTCACTACTCACACTGTCTCCTCTCCTTACTGTCTGCTGAGATGAGGCGAAAGGCGATGGAGCGTGGAAAGGTTCATGGACCCTAGCTAACTATACTTAAAGTCTTTTCGCCAAAAAAAGAAAAACTATAATTAAAGTCGGGATCTTTGCAATGCATGTGGCGCTAGGTAAATTGCCAAGCAAATGTTGTCCTTGTCGTTGTCCTGCGGATATACTACTGCTCAACCTCGGTAAGCTGGCTTGGAGTTTCTCCGCAGCGACTCGAGGCGCAGCAGCGTCGGTAGGCTTGACCAACGCCACTGTACGTGCTAGCTAGGCCCTACAAAGACAAAGATGCCAGAATGAGAGTTTTTACTAGAGGAAATTGCATGCAGATGCAGGGTCTCTGCCGACGTCTGACCTTTATCTTTGCTTAATCACCCTTACAAACAGATTATAGCAATCCAAATTTCTCAACCTTGTTGTCCCTTTCGCTCCCGCTTTCTGGGGAGCTATGCGAAACTGCCAGCAAAAGCACTGTCATTGTCACTGATCCAAGCAAGCAAGCACACGTTCATAGAAAATAAGAGGTCAAACAAGAGAGAGTGCTCTGCGCTCTCTAAGAAAATTCAAAAACAAAAGCAAAACAATAAATAGCGCTCTGCTCTCTCTGATGCGGTCCTTGACAAGAAAAGATGAAATACTCGGGCCAATTTGCCAAAAGAAGGATGCCACTGGAACCATTGGGGTCTTCAAGTATTAGAAGTGCACGACAACAATGAGGATGCTCTTCTATGGCACAGTCGAAGATTTGTGGGACAAGTACTTCTAGATGTCCAAAAGCACATGCCTGAAACCGATGATCAAATTTGCTACTACAATGATGAAGGTGTTCGGACCGGAGTACTTGAGAGAATTAAATCCCGCAGACACATCAAGGTTCATAGCAATTGGTGAAGCAAGAGGCTCCCCATGTATAATTTGATCCTATGCTTGCATGCATTGTAAATGGAAAAAATGCCCCATATGCTCAACAGAGGCATTACCAAGGCCACTACAATGAGCCCACCATCATTTTTGAAACAGTTGCATCACATGACCTCTGAATTTGACATTTTTTCTTTGGTTTGGCTCGCTCTCACAATGGCATCAACATTGTGGTCTCCATTGTTTGTAAGATGGTGTGCGAGCGACGCTCTTGAGTGCAACTACATCATCGATGGTCATGAGTACAACATTGGGTACTATCTTTGTGATGGTATCTATCCTCCGTGTGTGATTTTTGTCTGAACAAAGGGTAACAAAAAATGTCACTTTGCCCATAGACAAGAAGTTGCTAGCTGAGAGGGCATTTGGAGCGCTCCAAACTCGCTTTACAATTGTCCGTTGATGTGCTAAACTACGGTCTCCACAGACACTGTGGGAGGCGATGACAGATTATGTGCTTATGTACAAAATGATTATGGAGGATGAGATTGATGGAGTTCGCCGTGGTTTGGATTTTTATGCTGTTGTTTTTATAATGTTTATGGTGTTTTGTGCTTCTCATGAACCTTTTATTATACATCTGGTCTCTTCCGAAAAAGAAAACCATTGTTTCATCCATCCCACCCACTTGCCATTTTCTTATGCGGGGACAAATGGATAATTTCGTCACCGGCTTCATCGTATTGCATTTCTTTTTTCCTTGGGAAACCTGTGTGCTAAACATGTTCTCAATGTAATTTTTTACAATACATTTGGTCATTTTCGGAAGAAGAAAAAAAGCCCATTGTTTCATCCATTCCACTTGCCATTTTCTTATGCGAGGACAAATGGATAGTTTTGCCACCGGCTCCATCGTATTGTCTTTCTTTTCTCTTTTCAGAAACCTGCGTACTAATTCCACTACTGCTGCTGTTCAGAACAGTCTGGTTGGTTTTCGTCTGCAAACCTGTGATCAGTGCCGCCTTTCTGTTTCCTATCTGTTTCTTAAAGCTTGAAGAAGCACTTTTGGCGCGCAAAACCTGATGAAGAACCCCGGCCCGTTAATCATCATCAGCTATTGCCTGGTGGCTGAAGCTACTACTAATCATACATTAATCCCAGAGAAACGGGAAAAGTGAAACACAATGATGCATCTTGTACCCACAGTGTCTCTCAAACTAGTAGGAGTAGTAGATGGATCGTACGGCGCTGGCAAACGTGGCTAGGAGTTGCAGCTAGGCGAGTTGATTATTGTGGTCATGTGTAGCCATGGGCCCTAGCTAGCTTAACTAAGCCGGGATCTTTTCCATGCATGTGGCGCTAGGTAAATTGCCAAGCAAATGTTGTCCTTGTCTTGCAGATGCTACACACACCTCGGTAAATTTCCTTGGAGTTTCTTGCAGCGACTCGAGGGTCGAGGGGGCGCAGCAGCGTCGGTTGTTTTGAGCAGGCGTCACTGTGCTAGCTAGGCCCTCCCTACAGAGATGAGGACATAATTACTACTACTTTTTGTTTGCGAGTTTTACTTTTACCGGAGGAAATTGCTTGTAGTATCTTGCATGCAGATGCAGGTTCTCAGCCGACGTCTGACCTTTCTCGCTAGTTAATCACCCCTGCAAACAGATTAGCAGTCCAAATTTCTCAACCTTGCGTTCGCCTTCGTTCCCGCTTTCCGGTGAGCTGCCAGCAAAATCACTGTCACTAATCATTCAAAAAAATTGAGACCAACCCAAGTCAGCATTTTTTTATAAAAGAAACTCGGCGAGCACCACACGTTCAAACCGGGACTTGAACTCGGGTGGGCTGGCGGCAACCTTAGCTGCCCAGCCAACGGGTCGACGCCCCCGTCCTCCACTAATCCATTCCAAGCACACGCTATTACTCCTACTAGAGTAGAAAACAAGAGGTCAAATAAGGGCGCTCCGCGCTCTCTGACGCGGTCCTTGACCGGAAAAGATGGAATATCTGTACCTCTGTCACTGTAGAACAGCAGTAATACTATTCTGCTAGGTGCATCGATCAGCCCGCAGCAGACGCGTCGGCATCTTTGCCCTGCAGCAACTTCCCCAGCGAGCTTGCATATTCCATTCGGCTCGGCTCGGCTCGGCTCCCCCTCGATCGTGTTCGTGTAGTTAACTACTCATCTTTCTGGCCGGTTTCCATGGAGACAAGTCAAGTGCAGCGCCTCGCTCTCTCGCTCGCGTCGCACTCGCATGTGATCCATCCCATCCAGTGCAACGCCGCGCCGCCAAACCCCAACGAATGGTCCCATTGGGTGCTGCCGCAAAGCTTCACAATCACAAGGCAGCAGCAAAGCTATACAGTACGTCTGCTGCGTGCTGCCTTTTCTCCTCGACTTTTCCGCGTCCGATCCGTGGGTTCGACCTTCCCTCCCACAAAGCTCAAGCAAAGAAACTACTCCATATTATTGCGTTGCATTGCCACATCGGTGAAAGTAGGTCGCACGTAGTCAAGTTTGTCTCGCTCCCCTACGTACAATAGAAGAACACCCGTGCGTTGCAACGGGACCACATTAACTTTAAAACTTCAATATCAATTATGTTAATATTACATTTAATATTCTCATACATATTAAGTGACATTGACGACCTTTTTTACCATCAAATTCTCACACACACCCTCTCCCTACCTCTTCCTCACTCTCTCTCCCCCTCTCCCTCACTCAGGAGGTGGGACGAAAATAAACCCGGGACGGAGACTACCAACTGAGACATTAGGAGTAGGGATCATTTAGTTGATAATAATAAATAAAAAACGGTGTTAAAAAGGAGAAACAGATTAGAATACATTGAAAAACCAAAAGGACGATGTAAAAGGGGATTCACCCTGCCCCCGGGCCTTGCCACCGAACCAGCTCAGCGGTCCAGTCCCCGCGCGGTCGTCTTCTCCTGTTCCCCGAGCCGTGTCACTACAGAGCCGGGCTCCCGCCAGACCACCTCGCTGGCATCGGAGGGGAATGGATAAGGGTGACGCCCTTCCTTCCCTGCCCACATGGCCTCACTCCTCCTCGACGCCCCCTCCCAAATCCACTTCTCCTCCTCGCTCGCTCGATCCCGTCGATCTAGACGAAGTCAGACGCCACGGCCACCATGACCGACCCCGTCCACATGGCCACTGTCCTCCCTGCAGGCTAGGAGCTTGTCGAGGAGCTCCGAACGCCTTCGCTACTTCGTCTGCACCAACGAGATCAAGTCCAGCACCCCTGCATCGACATCGCTGCCGTCTTCCTCAACCTTGGGCCACCGCGACATTGCCATTCGATCCGCGCCGCCCCGAGCTCCCATGTGTTCCCCTAGGGCGCCATTGACACCGCCATGATCTCCTCTTGCCTTTCCCCTGTTTCCCCTCTCGTTTGCTCTCGTTAGGTATTTCGCCGTGGCCGAGAACCGCCGTCCGCCATGGCCATTGCAGGAGTAGCCACCGAGCTCCTCGGATTGACCCCGCGGCACATGCCCGCTCCTATGCACGCCCATGCCCGAGCCCGCCGCTCTTCTTCCGCGCTCGCGGGGCCACTCCCTCTCCATGCCCACGCCCGTGCTACACCGCGTCGGTCGCGCCCGCCGCTGCCGTCGCGCTCGCCGCAGCCACCGCACCACTGTGCCCCGCGTGACACAAACCCTGGCCGCGCGCCACAATCTCGCTGGCTGCGCTCGCCCCGTCTGCTATCGCCTATCCCTTCGCTCGCCCCGCTGTCGCGCCCCTGCCTCGCGCCGCCTCCAGTCGTGGCCATCTTCTGCCGGCCGCCCCCTCAGCCACGCCGGCCGCATCTCTGCCCTCCACCGTCGGCCGCTCGCCTTGCCTGCTGCGTTTTGCTTCCTGCTGCTATGCGCTGCTCTACCGCTGGTACGCCGTGTTGGGGATCGTTGCAGAATTTTAAAATTTTCTACGCATCACCAAGATCCATCTATGGAGTTTACTAGCAACGAGGAAAAGGAGTGCATCTACATACCCTTGTAGATCGCGAGCGGAAGCGTTCAAGTGAACGGGGTTGATGGAGTCGTACTCGTCGTGATCCAAATCACCGATGACCGAGTGCCGAACGGACGGCACCTCCGCGTTCAACACACGTACGGAGCAGCGACGTCTCCTCCTTATTGATCCAGCAAGGGGGAAGGAGAGGTTGATGGAGATCCAGCAGCACGACGGCGTGGTGGTGGAAGTAGCGGGGATCCCGGCAGGGCTTCGCCAAGCGCAAGCGGGAGAGAGAGGTGTCACAGGAGGGAGAGGGAGGCGCCAGGGGCTAGGGTACAGCAGCCCTCCCTCCCCCCTTTATATAGGCCCCCTGGGGGGGCGCCGGCCCTGGGATCCCATCTATGGGGGGGGGCGCCGGCCAAGGGGGGGGGGAAACTTCCCCCCCAAGTCAGGTGGGCCGCCCCCCACCCCCAGGGTTCCCAACCCTAGGCGCAGGGGGAGGCCCATGGGGGGCGCACCAGCCCACTAGGGGCTAGTTCCCCTCCCACTTCAGCCCATGGGGCCCTCCGGGATAGGTGGCCCCACCCGGTGGACCCCCGGGACCCTTCCGGTGGTCCCGGTACAATACCGATAACCCTCGAAACTTTCCCGGTAGCCGAAACTGGACTTCCTATATATAATTCTTCACCTCCGGACCATTCCGGAACTCCTTGTGACGTCTGGGATCTCATCCGGGACTCCGAACAACTTTCGGGTTTCCGCATACTAATATCTCTACAACCCTAGCGTCACCGAACCTTAAGTGTGTAGACCCTACGGGTTCGGGAGACATGCATACATGACCGAGACGCCTCTCCGGTCAATAACCAACAGCGGGATCTGGATACCCATGTTGGCTCCCACATGTTCCACGATGATCTCATCGGATGAACCACGATGTCGAGGATTCAATCAATCCCGTATACAATTCCCTTTGTCAATCGGTACGTTACTTGCCCGAGATTCGATCGTCGGTATCCCAATACCTTGTTCAATCTCGTTACCGGCAAGTCACTTTACTCGTACCGTAATGCATGATCCCGTGGCTAACTCCTTAGTCACATTGAGCTCATTATGATGATGCATTACCGAGTGGGCCCAGAGATACCTCTCCGTCATACGGAGTGACAAATCCCAGTCTCGATCCGTGCCAACTCAACAGGCACTTTCGGAGATACCCGTAGTGTACCTTTATAGTCACCCAGTTACGTTGTGACGTTTGGTACACCCAAAGCACTCCTACGGTATCCGGGAGTTGCACGATCTCATGGTCTAAGGAAATGATACTTGACATTGGAAAAGCTCTAGCAAACGAACTACACGATCTTTTGTGCTATGCTTAGGATTGGGTCTTGTCCATCACATCATTCTCCTAATGATGTGATCCCGTTATCAATGACATCCAATGTCCATAGTCAGGAAACCATGACTATCTGTTGATCAACGAGCTAGTCAACTAGAGGCTTACTAGGGACACGTTGTGGTCTATGTATTCACACATGTATTACGATTTCCGGATAACACAATTATAGCATGAACAATAGACAATTATCATGAACAAGGAAATATAATAATAACCATTTATTATTGCCTCTAGGGCATATTTCCAACAGTCTCCCACTTGCACTACAGTCAATAATCTAGTTACATTGTGATGAATCGAACACCCATAGAGTTCTGGTGTTGATCATGTTTTGCTCTAGGGAGAGGTTTAGTCAACGGATCTGCTACATTCAGGTCCGTATGTACTTTACAAATATCTATGTCTCCATTTTGAACACTTTCACGAATGGAGTTGAAGCGACGCTTGATATGCCTGGTCTTCCTGTGAAACCTGGGCTCCTTGGCAAGGGCAGTAGCTCCAGTGTTGTCACAGAAGAGAGTCATCGGGCCCGACGCATTGGGAATCACCCCTAGGTCGGTAATGAACTCCTTCATCCAGATTGCTTCTTGCGCTGCCTCTGAGGCTGCCATGTACTCCGCTTCACATGTAGATCCCGCCACGACGCTTTGCTTGCAACTGCACCAGCTTACTGCCCCTCCATTCAAAATATACACGTATCCGGTTTGTGACTTCGAGTCATCCAGATCTGTGTCGAAGCTAGCGTCGACGTAACCCTTTACGACGAGCTCTTCGTCACCTCCATAAACGAGAAACATATCCTTAGTCCTCTTCAGGTACTTTAGGATATTCTTGACCGCTGTCCAGTGTTCCATGCCGGGATTACTTTGGTACCTTCCTACCAAACTTACGGCAAGGTTTACATCAGGTCTGGTACACAACATGGCATACATAATGGACCCTATGGCCGAGGCATAGGGGATGACACTCATCTTTTCTCTATCTTCTGCCGTGGTCGGGCATTGAGCCGTGCTCAATTGCACACCTTGCAATACAGGCAAGAACCCCTTCTTGGACTGATCCATATTGAACTTCTTCAATATCTTGTCAAGGTACGTTTGTGAAAGACCAATGAGTCGTCTTGATCTATCTCTATAGATCTTGATGCCTAATATATAAGCAGCTTCTCCAAGGTCCTTCATTGAAAAACACTTATTCAAATAGGCCTTTATACTTTCCAAGAATTCTATATCATTTCCCATCAATAGTATGTCATCCACATATAATAAGAGAAATGCTACAGAGCTCCCACTCGGTTTCTTGTAAACACAGGCTTCTCCATAAGTCTGTGTAAACCCAAACGCTTTGATCATCTCATCAAATCGAATGTTCCAACTCCGAGATGCTTGCACCAGCCCATAGATGGAGCGCTGGAGCTTGCATACCTTGTTAGCATTCTTAGGATCGACAAAACCTTCCGGCTACATCATATACAATTCTTCCTTAAGAAAGCCGTTAAGGAATGCCGTTTTGACGTCCATTTGCCATATCTCATAATCATAGAATGCGGCAATTGCTAACATGATTCGGACGGACTTCAGCTTCGCTACGGGTGAGAAAGTCTCATCGTAGTCAACCCCTTGAACTTGTCGATAACCCTTAGCGACAAGTCGAGCCTTATAGATGGTCACATTACCATCCGCGTCTGTCTTCTTCTTAAAGATCCATTTATCTTCTATGGCTCGCCGATCATCGGGCAAGTCAGTCAAAGTCCATACTTCGTTTTCATACATGGATCCTATCTCGGATTTCATGGCTTCTAGCCATTTATCGGAATCCGGGCCCGCCATCGCTTCTTCATAGTTCGAAGGTTCACCGTTGTCTAACAACATGATTTCCAGGACAGGGTTGCCGTACCACTCTGGTGGGGAACGTGTCCTTGTGGACCTTCGAAGTTCAGCAGTAACTTGATCCGTAGCTTCATGATCATCATCATTAACTTCCTCCCCAGCCGGTGTAGGCACCACAGGAACATCTTCCCGCGCTGCGCTACTTTCCGGTTCTGAAGGGGTGACTATCACCTCATCAAGTTCCACTTTCCTCCCACTTAATTCTTTCGAGAGAAACTCTTTCTCCAGAAAGGACCCGTTCTTGGCAACAAAGATCTTGCCTTCAGATCTGAGGTAGAAGGTATACCCAATGGTTTCCTTAGGGTATCCTATGAAGACGCATTTTTCCGACTTGGGTTCGAGCTTTTCAGGTTGAAGTTTCTTGACATAAGCATCGCATCCCCAAACTTTTAGAAATGACAGCTTAGGTTTCTTCGCAAACCATAATTCATACGGTGTCGTCTCAACGGATTTCGACGGAGCCCTATTTAAAGTGAATGCGGCAGTCTCTAAAGCATAGCCCCAAAATGAGAGCGGTAGATCGGTAAGAGACATCATACATCGCACCATACCCAATAGAGTGCGATTATGACGTTCGGACACACCATTTCGCTGAGGTGTTCCAGGCGGCGTGAGCTGTGAAACGATTCCACATTTCCTTAAGTGTGTGCCAAATTCGTGACTTAAATATTCTCCTCCATGATCTGATCGCAGGAACTTTATTTTCCTGTCACGTTGATTCTCAACCTCACTCTGAAATTCCTTGAACTTTTCAAAGGTTTCAGACTTGTGTTTCATTAGGTAGACATACCCATATCTACTTAAATCATCAGTGAGAGTGAGAACATAACGATAGCCACCGCGAGCCTCAACACTCATTGGACCGCACACATCAGTATGTATGATTTCCAATAAGTTGGTTGCTCGCTCTATTGTTCCGGAGAACGGAGTCTTGGTCATCTTACCCATGAGGCATGGTTCGCACGTGTCAAATGATTCGTAATCAAGAGACTCCAAAAGTCCATCTGCATGGAGCTTCTTCATGCGTTTGACACCAATGTGACCAAGGCGGCAGTGCCACAAGTATGTGGGACTATCGTTGTCAACTTTACATCTTTTGGTATTCACACTATGAATATGTGTAACATCACGTTCGAGATTCATCAAGAATAAACCATTGACCAGCGGGGCATGACCATAAAACATATCTCTCATAGAACAACCATTATTCTCGGATTTAAATGAGTAGCCATCTCGAATTAAACGAGATCCAGATACAATGTTCATGCTCAAAGCTGGCACTAAATAACAATTATTGAGGTTTAAAACTAATCCCGTAGGTAAATGCAGAGGTAGCGTGCCGACGGCGATCACATCGACCTTGGAACCATTCCCGACGCGCATCGTCACCTCGTCCTTCGCCAGTCTCCGCTTATTCCGCAGCTCCTGTTTTGAGTTACGAATATGAGCAACCGCACCGGTATCAAATACCCAGGAGCTACTACGAGTACTGGTAAGGTACACATCAATTACATGTATATCACATATACCTTTGGTGTTGCCGGCCTTCTTGTCCGCTAAGTATTTGGGGCAGTTCCGCTTCCAGTGACCACTTCCCTTGCAATAAAAGCACTCAGTCTCAGGCTTGGGTTCATTCCTTGGCTTCTTCCCAGCAACTGGTTTACCGGGCGCGGCAACTCCCTTGCCGTCCTTCTTGAAGTTCTTCTTGCCCTTGCCTTTCTTGAACTTAGTGGTTTTATTCACCATCAACACTTGATGTTCCTTTTTGATCTCCACCTCCGCTGATTTCAGCATTGAATATACCTCAGGGATGGTCTTTTCCATCCCCTGCATATTGAAGTTCATCACAAAGCTCTTGTAGCTTGGTGGAAGCGACTGAAGGATTCTGTCAATGACCGCGTCATCCGGGAGATTAACTCCTAGCTGAGTCAAGCGGTTGTGCAACCCAGACATTTTGAGTATGTGCTCACTGACAGAACTGTTTTCCTCCATCTTACAACTAAAGAACTTGTCGGAGACTTCATATCTCTCGACCCGGGCATGAGCTTGGAAAACCATTTTCAGCTCTTCGAACATCTCATATGCTCCGTGTTGCTCAAAACGCTTTTGGAGCCCCGGTTCTAAGCTGTAAAGCATGCCGAACTGAACAAGGGAGTAATCATCAGCACGTGATTGCCAGGCGTTCATAACGTCTTGGTTCTCTGGGATGGGTGCTTCACCTAGCGGTGCTTCTAGGACATAATCTTTCTTGGCAGCTATGAGGATGATCCTCAGGTTCCGGACCCAGTCCGTATAGTTGCTGCCATCATCTTTCAGCTTGGTTTTCTCTAGGAACGCGTTGAAGTTGAGGGCAACGTGGGCCATTTGATCTACAAGACATATTGTAAAGATTTTAGACTAAGTTCATGATAATTAAGTTCATCTAATCAAATTATTCAATGAACTCCCACTCAGATAGACATCCCTCTAGTCATCTAAGTGAAACATGATCCGAGTTAACTAGGCCGTGTCCGATCATCACGTGAGACGGACTAGTCAAGATTGGTGAACATCTCCATGTTGATCGTATCTTTTATACGACTCATGCTCGACCTTTCGGTCTTCCGTGTTCCGAGGCCATGTCTGTACATGCTAGGCTCGTCAACACCCGTTGTATGCGAACGTTAGAATCTATCACACCCGATCATCACATGGTGCTTCGAAACAACGAACCTTCGCAACGATGCACAGTTAGGGGGAACACTTTCTTGAAATTATTATAAGGGATCATCTTACTTACTACCGTCGTTCTAAGCAAATAAGATGCAAAACATGATAAACATCACATGCAATCAAATAGTGACATGATATGGCCAATATCATTCTGCTCCTTTGATCTCCATCTTCGGGGCGCCATGATCATCTTCGTCACCGGCATGACACCATGATCTCCATCATCATGATCTCCATCATTGTGTCTTCATGAAGTTGTCACGCCAACGATTACTTCTACTTCTATGGCTAACGCGTTTAGCAATAAAGTAAAGTAATTTACATGGCGTTATTAGATGGCACGCAGGTCATACAAAAAATAAAGACAACTCCTATGGCTCCTGCCGGTTGTCGTACTCATCGACATGCAAGTCGTGATTCCTATTACAAGAATATGATCAATCTCATACATCACATATATCATTCATCATATCTTCTGGCCATATCACATCACAAGGCACATGCTGCAAAAATAAGTTAGACGTCCTCTAATTGTTGTTGCAAGTTTTTACGTGACTTCTATAGGTTTCTAGCAAGTACGTTTCTTACCTACATAAAACCACAACGTGATATGCCAATTTCTATTTACCCTTCATAAGGACCCTTTTCATCGAATCCGTTTCGACTAAAGTGGGAGAGACAGACACCCGCTAGCCACCTTATGCAACTAGTGCATGTCAGTCGGTGGAACCTGTCTCACGTAAGCGTACGTGTAAGGTCGGTCCGGGCCGCTTCATCCCACAATACCGCCGAAACAAGATAAGACTAGTAGTGGCAAGAAAAATTGACAACATCTACGCCCACAACTGCTTTGTGTTCTACTCGTGCATAGTAACTACGCATAGGCCTGGCTCATGATGCCACTGATGGGGATCGTTGTAGAATTTTAAAATTTTCTACGCATCACCAAGATCCATCTATGGAGTTTACTAGCAACGAGGGAAAGGAGTGCATCTACATACCCTTGTAGATCGCGAGCGGAAGCGTTCAAGTGAACGGGGTTGATGGAGTCGTACTCGTCGTGATCCAAATCACCGATGACCGAGTGCCGAACGGACGGCACCTCCGCGTTCAACACACGTACGGAGCAGCGACGTCTCCTCCTTCTTGATCCAGCAAGGGGGAAGGAGAGGTTGATGGAGATCCAGCAGCACGACGGCGTGGTGGTGGAAGTAGCGGGGATCCCGGCAGGGCTTCGCCAAGCGCAAGCGGGAGAGAGAGGTGTCACGGGAGGGAGAGGGAGGCGCCAGGGGCTAGGGTACAGCAGCCCTCCCTCCCCCCCGTTATATAGGCCCCCTGGGGGGGCGCCGGCCCTGGGATCCCATCTATGGGGGGGGGGCGGCCAAGGGGGGGGTAACTTCCCCCCCAAGTTAGGTGGGGCGCCCCCACCCCCAGGGTTCCCAACCCTAGGCGCAGGGGGAGGCCCATGGGGGGCGCACCAGCCCACTAGGGGCTGGTTCCCCTCCCACTTCAGCCCATGGGGTGTTGGGGAACGTAGTAATTTCAAAATATTTCCTACGCACATGCAAGATCATGGTGATGCATAGCAACGAGAGGGGAGAGTGTTGTCCACGTACCCTCGTAGACCGACAGCGTAAGCGTTATCACAACGCGGTTGATGTAGTCGTACGTCTTCACGATCCGACCGATCAAGTACCGAACGCACGGCACCTCCGAGTTCTACACACGTTCAGCTCGATGACGTCCCTCGAACTCCGATCCAGCCGAGTGTTGAGGGAGCGTTTCGTCAGCACGACGGCGTGGTGACGATGATGATGTTCCACCGACGCAGGGCTTCGCCTAAGCTCCGCAACGGTGTTTATCGAGGTGTAATATGGTGGAGGGGGCACCGCACACGGCTAAGAGATCTCAAGGATCAATTGTTGTGTCTCTGGGGTGGCCCCCTGCCCCCGTATATAAAGGAGCAAGGGAGGAGGAGGCCGGCCCTAGGAGGGGGCGCACCAAGTGTGGAGTCCTACTAGGACTCCCTAGTCCTAGTAGGATTCCACCTCCCATATGGAATAGGAAAAGAGGAAGGGAAAAAGAGAAGGAAGGAAGGGGGCGCCCCCCTTCCCTAGTCCAATTCGGACCAGACCAAGGGGAGGGGTGCGGCCACCCTTGAGGCCCTTTTTCTTCTTTCCCGTATGGCCCAATAAGGCGCAATACGTATTCCCGTAACTCTCCAGTACTCCGAAAAATACCTGAATCACTCGGAACCTTTCCGAAGTCCGAATATAGTCGTCCAATATATCGATCTTTACGTCTCGACCATTTCGAGACTCCTCGTCATGTCCCCGATCTAATCCGGGACTCCGAACTCCTTCGGTACATCAACATACATAAAGTCATAATAAAACTGTCATCGTAACTTTAAGCGTGCGGACCCTACGGGTTCGAGAACTATGTAGACATGACCGAGACACGTCTCCGGTCAATAACCAATAGCGGGACCTGGATGCCCATATTGGCTCCCACATATTCTACGAAGATCTTTATCGGTCAGACCGCATAACAACATACGTTGTTCCCTTTGTCATCAGTATGTTACTTGCCCGAGATTCGATCGTCGGTATCTCGATACCTAGTTCAATCTCGTTACCGGCAAGTCTCTTTACTCGTTCCGTAACACATCATCCCGCAACTAACTTATTAGTCGCAATGCTTGCAAGGCTTATAGTGATGTGCATTACCGAGTGGGCCCAGAGATACCTCTCCGACAATCGGAGTGACAAATCCTAATCTCGAAATACGCCAACCCAACAAGTACCTTTGGAGACACCTATAGAGCACCTTTATAATCACCCATTTACGTTGTGACGTTTGGTAGCACACAAAGTGTTCCTCCGGTAAACGGGAGTTGCATAATCTCATAGTTAGAGGAACATGTATAAGTCATGAAGAAAGCAATAGCAACATACTAAACGATCGGGTGCTAAGCTAACTGAATGGGTCAAGTCAATCACGTCATTCTCCTAATGAGGTGATCTCGTTAATCAAATGACAACTTATGTCTATGGCTAGGAAACATAACCATCTTTGATTAACGAGCTAGTCAAGTAGAGGCATACTAGTGACACTCTGTTTGTCTATGTATTCACACATGTATTATGTTTCCGGTTAATACAATTCTGGCATGAATAATAAACATTTATCATGATATAAGGAAATAAATAATAACTTTATTATTGCCTCTAGGGCATATTTCCTTCATGGGGCCCTCCGGGATAGGTGGCCCCACCCGGTGGACCCCCGGGACCCTTCCGGTGGTCCCGGTCCAATACCGATAACCCTCGAAACTTTCCCGGTAGCCGAAACTGGACTTCCTATATATAATTCTTCACCTCCGGACCATTCTGGAACTCCTTGTGACGTCCGGGATCTCATCCGGGACTCCGAACAACTTTCGGGTTTCCGCATACTAATATCTCTACAACCCTAGCGTCACCGAACCTTAAGTGTGTAGACCCTACGGGTTCGGGAGACATGCATACATGACCGAGACGCCTCTCCGGTCAATAACCAACAGCGGGATCTGGATACCCATGTTGGCTCCCACATGTTCCACGATGATCTCATCGGATGAACCACGATGTCGAGGATTCAATCAATCCCGTATACAATTCCCTTTGTCAATCGGTACGTTACTTGCCCGAGATTCGATCGTCGGTATCCCAATACCTTGTTCAATCTCGTTACCGGCAAGTCACTTTACTCGTACCGTAATGCATGATCCCGTGGCTAACTCCTTAGTCACATTGAGCTCATTATGATGATGCATTACCGAGTGGGCCCAGAGATACCTCTCCGTCATACGGAGTGACAAATCCCAGTCTCGATCCGTGCCAACTCAACAGACACTTTCGGAGATACCCGTAGTGTACCTTTATAGTCACCCAGTTACGTTGTGACGTTTGGTACACCCAAAGCACTCCTACGGTATCCGGGAGTTGCACGATCTCATGGTCTAAGGAAATGATACTTGACATTGGAAAAGCTCTAGCAAACGAACTACACGATCTTTTGTGCTATGCTTAGGATTGGGTCTTGTCCATCACATCATTCTCCTAATGATGTGATCCCGTTATCAATGACATCCAATGTCCATAGTCAGGAAACCATGACTATCTGTTGATCAACGAGCTAGTCAACTAGAGGCTTACTAGGGACACGTTGTGGTCTATGTATTCACACATGTATTACGATTTCCGGATAACACAATTATAGCATGAACAATAGACAATTATCATGAACAAGGAAATATAATAATAACCATTTATTATTGCCTCTAGGGCATATTTCCAACACGCTGCTGCGCCATGCCCTCGACACCGCCGTGGACAAATGTGGCAGAGGGATTGTTAATGGAGTACGAGAAGGAGGTGGCGGAGAATGTGTGGAGAGGCAGGAGGTCTGGGGCGGTGTCACCTGATTGTGGTGGAGGTGTTTATGCGAGAAGGAGCCGGAGTGGAAGGAGATGTCACAATTGGAAAGAATCGCAAAAAAAATCATAACCCGGAGATCTCAGTTCAAAAAAAAATGGTAATATCGATGGAGGGGTGATTTCCTTCAATAGGTGGAAAACATAGAAAATATTGGTTGTTATCAAGCAAAGGTAAAAATTTAGGAAAGTTAGGATTTTTGAACTGATTTCTATGTAAATGGGGTTTTATTGTTTGGTAACGTGATATCAGTACCTGCCCGTTTGTGACGTGTCTGATTAGAAAAGTTTGCAAATGTTAAGAAACTATTTATTGGGAGGAAAGTTGTGACGTGTCTGTTATTTGTTTCCTAAAACAAATTTCACTAATAAGAGAAATCGGTTGATTTAGATATGTTAGGAAAGTTAGATTAAAATGTATTATTTGTTTCCCGAAAATATGTTATTTGTTTACTAAGACAAATTGAACCAATAAAAGGAATCGATTGATTTGCATAATTTAAGGAAGTTAGATTAAAATGTATTATTTGTTTCCTGAAAATCTGTTATTTGTTTCTTAAGACAAATTGAACCAATAAAAGGAATCGATTGATTTGTATAATTTAAGGAAGTTAGATCCGTGATTTGTTATACGTTAGGAAAGTTCTGGTTGAAATTAAGAGTTGAGAGAAAAATAAACCGATGAACCAGAGTGGGCGGGGGTGGTGGGAGGAGAGACGAAAAAAATCAGCGAAAATAAACCGCGGACCAGGGTGGGAGGGGGTGGTGGGAGAAGAGACGAAAAAAAACCAGCGAAAACAAACAGCGAAAACGATTCACCAACTCGTCTATTAGGAGTAGAGATGCACATGTACATGCACTTTCCCTTTGCAGTTGAGGCAGCGGCAAGTGGCGCCGTGCCGTCTTTAGCTGAATCTTCTTCCCGCGCATGCACAATTGCACATGCAGATGCAGACGCAGACGCAGACGCAGACGTGCTTCTTTACCAACAGCAACAGCCCAAGAAAATGGGATCCGAGGCGAGCGTGCGTGCTCTTTTTGTTGCTTGGCAATTGGCATCAAGCAAGCAAATTAAAGCCTCGGGAGAGCTTCGCAGTAGCTTCCTCTGCTCCGCTCCCCTGTCGTATTTGGAGCAAAGCGATCGGGGCATCAAACCAAACTAAAACTATATACACGACTGCTCTATCCTTAAAAAGCATCGCCTACTGCACCACCACCATCATGCTTTTGGGAACTGCCGCTAACTCATCCACTGTGAAGCTTAAAAAGTGTATATGTCCTAAATATTTGATTGATGAGCTTGTCGCGCCCACAGGCAGTGGAAAGGATCTTAAATTAGAGAAAAGAAGAAGATTATATTATGTGAAGTGCAGGGAGCAAGACGGGTGGGGTGGATATATATATATGCTGCTCCAACGTTGCACCCACTCAAAGATGCAAATTCTGCTAGCTTAGCTCCAGGGAGGCGCCAATTTTAAAGATGCAACATTTTCCGGCCAATGCGCCCCAGCACAACCCCGACACCGCCAGTTTCTCCTGCATATTCGTCATTTCCATGACTGCACAAAAGTGTCTGCTTTACCATGATGAAGCGCTGGTATAGTCCTGGCCTCCTGGCCTCTAACTTGTAGTACTATTTTCTAGGACGTCTCACACAGACAAACGAATGTGCATAAATTAGACCAGCTAAACCAAGATTCGATATAAATTGATGCATTTAGTACAAATTTACATTTTTGTGGGATTTGCGGTGTGCCAGTGCCACTTGCATAGTTGCATTCCTACCCTCTGTCCTCTGATGACCGTGTAACCGTATTCATTACTCTCATTTATAAACAAACTCAAAGGGACATGCCTACAGCTCTGATGCATGTATCAATTCTCCCTCATAGAGTGTTTTCTATACATGGGGTATATATGCGTCAAGCACGAAGTAAAGGCCCGCTCGCTTGCGCTCGCCTCAGCCTGGCTCGCAAGAAAGTGCCGATCTGAGCGTTTCCAGCGAGCCACGTCCAGAGATGCTTTAAGTTCCGTGCTATGCAGGCCCAACAGTATATGCAGCCAACCAAACATCTCATTTCCTTCCCGTACGGGTCTGATTAAGCCTCATACAGGCAACCAAACATGCCCTTTCTGAATTATGAGCAACGCCACCGTCTCTGCCGACGTCTTACCTACCTCTCTAGTTAATAACCCCTGCAAACAGTTTAGCAGCCAAAATTTCTCAACCTTGGTATCGCTTTCGTTCCCGCTTTCTGCGAAGCTGCCAGCAAAAACATTTCGAAACCTTTTTTTTTCGAAACAAGCTGCCAGCAAAATCACTGTCAGTAATCCTAGCACACGCTCTTTAGTAAACAAGAGGTCAAACATGGGCGCTCTGCGCACTCTGATGCGGTCATTGAGCAGCAAAGACGGAATATCTGCATCTCTGTCAGACTGTCACTGTAGAACAGCAGTACTCCACACACTATTCTGCCAGCTGCATCGATCAGCCCAAAGCACATGAGCCGTGTTAGACTATATAGTTCCCCGTACATGTGTATGTATCACGTAATGTTGTATCATGTATCAACTAATTATATATATATATATATATATATATATATATATATATATATATATATATATATATATATATATATAGGGTCGCGCTATTCGTCACCCTGGATGAGGAATAGTTATTCTTCACCCCCTCTCTATTTTGACATCAATGCACCGTATTTTTACGTTTCGTAAATTTTGTCTTATTTCATACGTAAAAAAAGAGCGTAAGAAAATACATACTTGCCGTAAAAAATATTTTATGTTACGTAAAGTTACGAACGTAAAAACATACATAAAATGCGATATTTCTGGTCTTATAACCTATTTTTTTGTTTTCTTATACCAAATTTTACGTAGTGAATCAATATGAATGTAACTATTTGTATTTCAAATGTAATTTATTTATGAAGCGATCATAAGATTACCTCGGACGAAGAATAACTTATTCTGCAACCTGGGTGATGATGTGTGTGTGTGTGAGATAGGCTATTCCTAAAGGGTTGTGCCGGTTCCCGCAAAACCTATTGTCTCACATGGTATCATCCTAGGTCAAATCGCTTCCGCCTAAAACCCTACCTTGCCGATCGCGCCGCCGCCATGTCGTGCGCCGCCGCCTCCGGCTCCTCTACGGCCAGCTACCTGCCGGCCTCCCTCGCGGCCCTCCTCTCCCGCCCACTCGACTCCGCCGCGGCTCAGTCGATCCCGATCGGGACGAGGAGCGTAGGCTCTTTTTTCTCCAACCAGCTCTCGGTCCCCTCGTCGTCGGGCCAGGCGCTGGTGGTTCACACATCCGGCGCCACATCGGGTGCCTCGTCGCCCGCCTCCATCGGCGACGCATCGGTCGCCCCGTTGGGTGCGGTCACCCCGTTGAGTGACGCTGCTATCCAGCCCTTTGCGCCGTCGGCGTCCGCGTCGGCCATGATGTCCGGCCTCTCTACAACGGGCCCTGCTTCCGCGGCGCCTGTTCCCGCGGCTGCAGCCGCGTTGTCTGCCCCTATGGCGTATACGCCTCGGGCAACCTACTCCACGGGCTCCCTGCCGCCGCCGCCGTTTCACTTCGGCAACCTCATCACCATCAAGCTGTCGTTGGACAACTACATCTTTTGGCGTGCGCAGGTCCTTCCGCTCCTTGGGAGCCACTACCTTCTTGGCTACGTCGACGGCTCCCTCCCCTGTCCCCCCTCGCTGGTAGATAGCGTGCACGGCCCGGTCTAGAATCCGGCGCACCGTGTTTGGACAGGGCAGGATCAGGCGAACCTCTCCTCCATCCAGGGGTCGCTCACTCCGGCTGTTGCCGGACTCGTTGTCTTCGCCAAGATGTCTCAAGAGGCATGGACCATCCTCGAGCGCTCGTTTGCGGAGCAGTCGCAGGCCCGTGTCTCTGCGCTCCGTCGTCAACTTGGGGAGTGTGAAAAGCTTGACTCCACGGCCACTGAGTTCTACAACAAGGTCAAGGGCCTTGCCGACACGTTGGCCTCCATCGGACAACCGCTCACCGACTCCGAGTTCAACTCCTTCATTGTCAATGGCCTTGACGAGGAGTATGATGCCTTGGTCGAGATCATTAACGAGCGGGGCAACTCGACCCCCATGATGGCGCATGAGGTCTTCTCCCGCCTTCTCCTCACTGAGCAGCGGGTCGAGTCGCGCCGCTCCAAGAGCAGTCACGGGTCCCTCTCGGCCAACGCCGCCACCAAGGGTGGCCGCCACCCCTCGTCGTCCAAATCTCCCGCGGGGCTGCCACTGCCGCCCGCCTCGGCCCCCCTTCGTCCGCAACTTTACCGGGGGCTGGTGGTAAGCGTGTGTGTCAACTTTGTGGCATTGAGGGGCACTGGGCCTCTAAGTGTCACAAACGCTTCCAGAAGAGCTTCCTTGGTCTCGGCAATGATGGCAAGGACACGCGCAACTTCGCGCGTCAGGTTGCCATGGCCGACCGCCCGGCGTCAACAAAGCAGCAAGGGCAACAAGGGCACACTCAATCCTACTCTATTGACCCGCACTGGTATATGGACTCTGGTGCAACGGAGCATCTGACGAGTGAGATGGGGAAGCTCCATACTCGCGAACCCTATCATGGCTCCGGCAAGATCCACACCGCCAATGGAGCAGGTATGCATATATCTCATATTAGTCAAGCATCTCTTCTCACTAGGCATGCAAATAGGAGTCTTCAGCTTCGCAATGTTCTTAGAGTTCCATCTATGACACGTAATCTTCTTTCTGTTCCTAAACTCACACGTGATAATAATGTGCTTTGTGAATTCATCCTTTTGATCTTTTTATTAAGGATCGGGGCACGAGGGACATTCTTCTTAGCGGGCGTCTGTGCCAGGGCCTCTATTGTTTTGAGCATCCTGGCGTTGCTCGTGTTTTCAGTGGAGTTCGGGTCTCTTCGTCATAGTGGCATGCTCGTCTCGGTCATCCAGCCACACCTATCGTTCGTCATGTTTTGCGTCGTCATGAACTTCCTAGCATGTCTAGTAATAAAGATGTAGCAGTGTGTGATGCTTGTTAGCAAGGGAAGAGTCATCAACTTCCTTTTTCAGAGTCTAGTCGTGAAGTGAAACATCCTCTTGAACTTGTGTTTTCAGATGTATGGGGACCTCCTCAGACTTCTGTTAGTGGTCATAATTATTATATCAGTATCATTGATGCTTACAGTCGCTTTACTTGGCTTTATCTTATTAAGCGTAAATCTGATATGTTCGATATCTTTGTTCAGTTTCAAAAACATGTTGAATGCCTTCTCAAGCATAAAATTGTTCATGTTCAGTCGGACTGGGGGGGGGGGGGAGTATCGCAACCTCAACTCCTTCTTTCAGTCGCTTGGGATCGCTCACCGTTTAGCATGTCCACATACACATCAGCAGAATGGTTCTGTGGAGCATAAGCATCGTCATATTGTCGAAACTGGTCTTACTCTTTTGGCCCATGCATCGGTTCCTTTTCGGTTTTGGAGTGATGCTTTCACCACTACATGTTTTCTTATAAACCGTACTCCCACTCGTGTTTTGAACATGAAGACTCCCATTGAATGTCTCCTCAATGAACAACCTGATTACACCCTTCTCAAGGTTTTTGGGTGTGCTTGCTGGCCGCACCTTCGTCCATATAACAAACGCAAGCTGGAGTTTCGATCCAAAAAGTGTGTCTTTCTTGGTTATAGCTCCCTTCATAAAGGTTACAAATGTCTTCATGTTCCCACTAATCGAGTCTATATATCTCGGGATGTTGTGTTTGATGAGCATGTTTTTCCCTTCGCCAAATTTCCTGTGTCTACTGCTGACCCACCATCCATGCATTCATCCTCCATTGCCTCAGACCAATTTGATGATGTTGCATACTCTCCTATATTGTTGCCTAACCATGGTGCAAGCACTGGACGTGGAGCTCGTTTGAAAATTTTAGAGGCGCCGACGCCTCCTTCGTCAGCCTCTCTAGCGGCTCACGTCGATCTGCATTGGCCTCGACTCTCGCGCCCATGCACGTGAGCCCGACCGCCCAGCGACCCCGCTCGCTTCGGCGCCCCTGGCCTCTGGGCCGCCTGCCTGGCGCCTCTGGCCTCGGGGTCACCCGCCTTGGCGCCCCTGGCCTCTGGGCCGACCTCGCCGCTACGGCCCGCCACACCGGCCTCGCCGTTACGTTGGCCTCCCACGCCGGCCTCGCCTGTTCGGCCTGCGACGCCAGTTTCGCCTGGGCTCGACTCACCTGGGTCGGTGGCGCCACTGGCCCGGGCTCGTTGTCGTCGGTCCTGGCTGGGGCGTCTCCCCCGCTGGCTGAGGCGTCTCCTTCATCGCCATCGTCGCCACCGTCGACTGAGCGCTCCTCGGCTCTTGTGGCTCCTGCGGCTCCTCAACGACCACATATGCGGAGTTGCAGTGGCATTTTTCAGCCCAAGCAGCGTCATGATGGGACGGTTGCTTGGTTGGCTGCATGTCTGGCTGCTGCTCGTGTGGATCCGGCCTCTGAGCCTCGTACGTATCAAGCTGCTCTGAGTATACCTCATTGGAGAGAGGCTATGGAGCAGGAGTATCATGCTCTTCTTGGTAACAAGACATGGACTCTTGTTCCGCCACCGCCCCGTGTTAACGTCATTGACTCTAAATGGGTTTTCGAAGTGAAGAAACATTCTGATGGGTCCATTGAGCGCTACAAGGCATGTTTGGTTGCCAGAGGTTTTCGGCAGCGCTATGGTCTTGACTATGAAGACACCTTCAGTCCGGTGGTTAAGCCTACTACCATCAGGCTTCTTCTCTCTCTTGCAGTCACTCGGGGTTGGTTTCTTTGTCAGCTTGATGTACAGAATGCTTTCCTTCATGGTGTCTTGGAGGAGGAGGTTTACATGAGGCAACCAACTGCTTTCTCTGATCCTGATCGTCCTGATTATCTGTATCGTCTCACCAAAGCACTCTATGGTCTGAAGCAGGCTCCTCGTGCTTGGCATGCCCGTCTTGCGACAGCTCTTCGTGCTCATGGTTTTGCATCATCGACTGCTGACTCCTCATTATTTCTTCTACAGAGTCTTGAAGTTACTATCTATCTGTTGGTCTATGTGGATGATATTATCCTTGTCAGTTCTTCTCAGTCGGCTGCTACTACTCTTGTTCAGTCTCTTGGTGCTGACTTTGTTGTCAAAGACCTTGGGAAGCTTCACTACTTCCTTGGCGTGGAAGTTGCTTCTTGTTCTGATGGTCTTGTTATGATGCAGAAGAAGTACTCCTTGGATTTGTTGCAGCGGGTTGGGATGCTTAAGTGCAAACCGACGACTACACCTATGTCTCCCACTGACAAGACCACTGCTGTGGATGGTGAGCTTCTGACATCTGCTGATGCGACACAGTATAGGAGCATTGTTGGTGGACTTCAGTACTTGACGATCACACGCCCAGATATTTCCTTTGCCGTCAACAGAGTATGTCAGTATCTACAGGCACCTCGTGACACTCATTGGTCTGCTGTTAAGCGCATATTGCGCTATATTCGTTTCACATTGTCCTATGGTCTGCACATTCGACCAACTACCTCTGGGGTTATCTCGGCGTACTCTGTTGCGGACTGGGCAGGTAGTCCCGATGACAGGCGATCCACGGGGGGCTATGATGTGTTCTTTGGTTCTACCTTGATTGCCTGAAGTACTCGGAAACAAGCTACTGTTTCGCGTAGCAGTACTGAAGCTGAGTATAAGGATGTGGCTAATGCAACTGCAGAGATTATCTGGATACAGTCTTTGCTTCAGGAATTGGGTATACCTCAGTCACAGTCTCCTATTCTTTGGTGTGATAACATCGGTGCTGAAAGATCGTGGATGTCGCCTAGAGGGGGGGGGGGTGAATAGGCGCTTTAAAATAATTACGGTTTAGACTTGAACAAATGCGGAATAAACCTAACGGTTAATTTGACAAGCACAAAACCTAAAACAACTAGGCTCACCTATGTGCACCAACAACTTATGCTAAGCAAGGTAAACAACTAAGTGATAGCAAGATATATGACAAGAAACAATATGACTATCACAAAGTAAAGTGCATAAGTAAAGGGCTCGGGTAAGAGATAACCGAGGCACGCGGAGACGACGATGTATCCCGAAGTTCACACCCTTGCGGATGCTAATCTCCGTTTGGAGCAGTGTGGAGGCACAATGCTCCCCAAGAAGCCACTAGGGCCACCGTAATCTCCTCACGCCCTCGCACAATGCAAGATGCCGTGATTCCACTAAGGGACCCTTGAGGGCGGTCACCGAACCCGTACAAATGGCAACCCTTGGGGGCGGTCGCCGAACCCGTACACTTTGGCAACCCTTGGGGGCGGTCACCGGTACCCGTCAAATTGCTCGGGGCGATCTCCACAACCTAATTAGAGACCCCGACGCTTGCCCGGAGCTTTACACCACAATGATTGAGCTCCGAACGCCACCAATCGTCTAGGGCGCCCAAGCACCCAAGAGGAACAAGCTCAAGGGCACCAAGCACCCAAGAGTAATAAGCTTCTCAACTTGTAACTTCCACGTATCACATGGAGAACTCAAACCGATGCACCAAATGCAATGGCAAGGGCACACGGAGTGCCCAAGTCCTTCTCTCTCAAATCCCACCGAAGCAACTAATGCTAGGGAGGAAAATGAGAGGAAGAACAAGAAGGAGAACACCAAGAACTCCAAGATCTAGATCCAATGGGTTCCCCTCACATAGAGGAGAAAGTGATTGGTGGAAATGTGGATCTAGATCTCCTCTCTCTTTTCCCTCAAAAACTAGCAAGAATCCATGGAGGGATTGAGAGTTAGCAAGCTCGAAGAAGGTCAACAATGGGGAAGAACACGAGCTCAAAGAATAAGGTAGAATGCGGAAGAAGACCCCCTTATATAGTGGGGGGAACAATCCAACCGTTACCCTCCACTTCAGCCCCGCAGAGAGCGGTACTACCGCTTGGCCAGCGGTACTACCGCTCCCCCTCGTGGTACTGCCGCTGGGCCCAGAGTGGTACTACCGCGGTGGTCAGGGCGGTACTACCGCACACGAGCGGTACTACCGCCTCCACTACCGCGGCTAGTACCGTAAAACCCGACACGGAAAAAGACCCCTCGAATCGAGGCGGTACTAGCACGAGACCGCAGCGGTACTACAGCTGGGGGCTACCAGCGGTACTACCGCTCTAGAGCAGTACTACCGCTTGTAGCACCCAAGCGGTACTACCGCTCCGGCCCGCGGTACTACCGCAGGGAGAAAAACAGAACTGCCAAAACTTCTTCATATGAGCTCCGATTTGAGCAAACTCAAGCTTGTTGGATAGAGGAAGACGAGTAGCATCAAAACAGCGACTGGTTATAGTAAGAAGAGGTAGGGGAGGTATGCCAACAAATAGAGGAGTGAAACCTCCAACCGAGAAGAACCGGCATAACCTCCAACATCGAAAACATCATAGAAGATGTGAGTGAACTCCGTTTTCGATGAACTAGAGCTTGTCATCAAGATGACCATAAGCTCCAAAACTCACAAAGAGAAGAACCAAACAAGAACCAATAAAGATGATGCAAGAATGCAATGGTTTGAGCTCTCTATGAACGATACGATCAAGCTACTCATCGAGAGCCCCCCTTGATAGTACGGCAATCGATCCTATAACCCGGTCTCCCAACTACCATCATGAGACCGGTAAAATAGAAAACCTATCAAGAGCAAACCTTTGCCTTGCACATGGTCCACTTGAGCTAGATGATGACGATCTTGACTCCCTCAAGATGGACCACCTTTCTTGATTGCGTTGGCTCGATGAAGACTAGTTGATTGCTCCCCCATACTCCACTATGGGTGAGCCACTCTTCCGCACATCTTCACAAGTCCATTGTCACCACAATGGATGGCAAGCTTCAAGCATTTGATCTCTTCATGATGCTTCACTTGAACTTGCACACCGCAACATCTTCACAAGTCCATTGTCACCACAATGGACGGCAAGCTTCAAGCATTTGATCTCTTTCATGATGCTTCACTTGAACTTGCACACCGCAACCTAACCCCACAAAGAACTCTCACGAAGATCATGGTTTAGTACACAAAGCGTAATTGACAATGCTTACCACACCATGGGATCGCTTGATCCCTCTCGGTACATCTTCTACGCTTTGTGAGTTGATCAAGTTGATTCACTCTTGACTTAGTCTTGATCAACCTTGAATCTTTTCAACTCTCTTCTTTTGGATGATGTCTTGAAGATATACATGAATGATCACACAATCTTCTTCTCCAAGACATGCTTGCAATAAGCTCAACTCTCACATGACCAATCTTTGGATAATTCCTTAATAACACCTTGATCACCACATAAACTCCTTGAAACCAACACATGAACTTCAAGAAATGCCTATGGACAAATCCTTCAAATATAACTCAAGGCAACCATTAGTCCATAGAGATTGTCATCAATTACCAAAACCAAACATGGGGGCACCGCATGTTCTTTCAGGTGCTACATACCTATCTGCAAATCCGGCATTCCATGCCCGAACAAAACACATTGAAGTTGACTATCATTTTGTACGGGAACGGGTCTCTCGGAAGCAACTAAAGATCAAGTTCATCTCTTCCAAGGATCAACTTGCAGACATCTTCACCAAGCCATTGCCTCTACCACAGTTCGGGGCGTGTCGGCGCAATCTTACCCTTCTAGACTCTTAGAAAGTGGCTAAGATTGAGGAAGGTGTTAGACTGTATAGTTCCCCGTATATGTGTACGTATCATGTAACGTTGTATCATGTGGGAGCAACTAGTATAGAATTTGAGCTTCATGTGAAAGAATAGAAAAATGAAATCTGAGCCATTGGATGGGAGATGAATGGCACAAATTATAGTGGAGGGGATTGCTCCCACTTAAGTGTACATTTCATGAATGACCCCCTGGAAATAGATAGATCACTAGTAGAAAAAGAGGCTTCCATACGCCCCCATTAGTCCCCAAAATAATCGAACCACGACCAAGGGGTCTTTAGTCGCGGTTCGGGAGGAGACCCGCGACCAACTATCTGGGCCCAGCGCGCTCGGTCGACAGCTGGCGGACGGGAGGGGCTTTAGTCCCGGTTGGCCTGGCCAACCGGGACTAAAGGTCCTCAGGCTGGCCCGAAGGCCTTTAGTCGCGGTTGGCCAGACCAACCGGGACTAAAGGTTAGACCTTTAGTCCCGGTTGGTCTGGCCAACCGCGACTAATGGGATTTGAGGCATTAGTACCGGTTCATGGCACGAACCGGTACTAAAGGCCTCATTTTCAAACTCTAACCCCCCCCCCCCCCCCCCCCCCGGATCGCCTTTTCAGTTTTAGAAAAAACAAAAGAAAATGATGGAAATGTCAAAAAAATAAAATAAAATAAGTTTCCCATGTGATATGTGGTCTAGTTGTTGGGAAAATTAACAAATATGAATTTCGACTTTATTTGCAAAATCTCTCTGGAATTTCTTAAAATGGGCATAACTTTTGCATACGAACTCGGATGAAAAAGTTTTTTATATGAAAAATCATCTACTCGAAACAGTGAAATGTGTCACTTCGTGCTCAAGCTAAATTCCTGAGGGTTAATAGAATTGACATCCTACTATTGTCAGGAAAACAACAAGTGCAGACTTGGAAACCCGACGGACCCCTGGCGCCCACGTGGACGGGCCTTTAGTCCCGGTTAGCCACGAGAACCGGGACTAAAGCCTTTAGTCGCGGTTCGTAAGAGGCACGACTAAGGGGGGGGGGGGGGTCTTTAGTCGCGCATATTTAGTCCCGGTTGCACAGCCGGGACTAAAGGCCTTTGCGAACCGGGACTAAAGGCCTTTTTTCTACCAGTGGATATAAAGCACCACTTTTATAGTAACAACCTCATGTCTCTCATTCATTTCCAAATCGGCAGAATGTTGATGACAACTCTTTCAAGCGTGTCACTATTTGCTTATATGTGAAAATTAAGCCATCCCCTTGACGCACAACTAAATATGTATATGTCAAACTGGATCGAACTAATGTTTCATACGAATTATGCAGCATAAAATTAAAGTTAACATTAAGCTTATCTGGCTATACGCACCCAGCATGGTATTCCATTTCTGGGTCGTCTTTGAGCCACATACATGCATGTCATGGATACATAATATGAGATGATTATTTTTATTACATGACCAGCAAAACTGAATATTAAGTACTAAAATGATCAACCGCTCAGCGAGCATTTGCTATTAAAAATTGCACTAGCTTTACTATCTTGATTGTACTGACATAATATTATTCGGTTGACGTTTGGCTCCAGTTCTAATGCTTGTCGCTCATCAAGCTTCATTTGCAGGGAGAGATAACACCAAACGAATATGATTCAGTTGAGCACGTCTGTGTTGGTGTATTATGTTCAACAAATGAACTAAAATTATCTCGCACACAAATGAGTTTCACCCTTGCAGTCGTAGACTTCTTCTGTTCATATGTACTCGAGATGCTTCTGGTGTCAGAGCATCACCCATCTACAAATACATGAACAATTTTATAGTTTACATCACAAGGCAAGAAACTGAAAATAATTATGTTCTTTTGCGGACTAAAAGTACACTCAGAGCTAAGCTTACATATAAAAAAGACTCTGATGGGCACACTCAAGAGTGTACTCAAGCATAAAAAATACAAACTTATAACACAACTTAGCCTGCAAATAGCCGTACAAAAGAACTGAGATGAACAATTATTTCCGGTGTCAGAGAAACCTACCTTTGACCATGATTCAGCTTCAAAGTGTAGCATTGATGCTGCTCTTTGCTCCCTTAATTCTGGATTCCAGTATGCAAGGCGAAAGACTTCAACGAGCACCACTACTAGAGAGAAGAACGTACCAGAACAATGCTGCACTCATTTAGTATTCATATGTACCGAGTATAGAATGGCATTTACAGCAGAATACTAGCAATGAGCACTTAAAACAGAATACTACAAAAATACAAACATGTCGGGACTACTTTGGGGCCAAAATTTGGCATGAGACTAAAACTTGGCTCTTGATTGGGTGAATACCAAGCATGAGCCCCTCTCTACAATTTGCCAAATTTTGGCAACTTTTGATAGTGCCAAAATTGGCATAGATAATCTTAGTCTCAAACATTCATGCCAATTCAAGACTAGGGCCACAACTTTATTCAGCATGTAAAGAAAGCAGCTACGCAAAGCAAAAATGAAACCATTGTTTTCTAAATCAACTTTGGAAATATGTTGCGATGCATATTATTTGCTATTTTCAGTTATTCACAAGAATCTCAGGACCAAGTGAAACAACTTCTCAGCCCATACCTGGTGTGCTCGCCCCTTATATGTATATATACCTGGCCATACCTCGGGCCGGGCCGGGCCTAGCCAAGCCCGACGCAAAAAACCCAGGCCCGAGCCCGGCCATCGGGCCTGTTTTTTGGGCCCGAGCCCGGCCTGAACACGTAAAAGCCCGTCGGGCTCCGGGCCAGCCCGGCCCGACCTTCAGAAAAACGGAAAAACTACGGGCCCGGCCCGGCCCAATCTTCAGGCTCAAAATCTAGGCCCGAGCCCGGCTCGGGGGCAGCGTCGGGCCGGGCCGGGTCGGGCTTTTTCGGGCCGGGCTGGCCGGGCCGGGCTTCCCATGGCCAGGTATATATGTATACAACCAAATTTCTGAATCTTTGGTTCGAAATTAGCTGAATCTCCTGTTTGTGGACACAGAAGCTTTATAGCCATCAGCTGAAACAATTTTTATTAAGGAGATCTCCCCTTATCACATTACACTAATTAATCATGCGTCTTGTATGCACTAAATAAGTGAAGGGTTCACTCTCCCCATTAAACCAGTCAAACACCTTGTGATGCACTACTTTATAATAGAAATAACACAACCTTAGCATGTCTCAGAATTGATGTAACCAAAGCATCAACAGATTAACGATCTAAAACATGGCATCAATTTGACTTCAGATTCAGATTTAATTGGTTCTTGTATTAATCTAGGAACTATGTAAATAGCACGAGTCATCCAAAGCAGTCTAAATCACATGCCCGTATATAACGATAATACTGCATGTAATGGCCGTCACCGTGTAATCTCAATGTTATTTCAGTGATTTCGGATGGTACACATTGGTGCCCTGTGTGCAATTGCTCTGATTTAGTGTCTTCATCAACCGCCTCATTAAGGCCCAACCATCCTGTAGATCCCTCATCTGCCATAGCAGATCTTTGACGAATGTGCACACAGAAATCTATGTGAGAGAGGGGGAAGTGGGAGCATCGGAGTATACCTTTATGCTGGGCGTGAGAGGCGAAGGAGGAGCCCACCACCGGCTTGCCGCCGGCGACCTAGGATCTTGAGAGGGGGCGGAGGCACGGATCACGTCGACGAGCCGCTCCAAGGGCATGAGAGGGGAAGGAGGTGAGTAGCCCACCATCGGCTTGCCTTAGGAGAGCTACTGTTGTTGTCGGAGATGGGTAAGATGCGGATCTGAGCTGCCGCTACTCCCCTGCTACTGTCCGCAAGCGCGAGGGAGATGGGCGAGGGGGAGGGTAACTTGTGGTCGCGTTTGGAGGAGGATATCGGAAGAAAATTGACAAGAATCGAGGGTCCTTATTGCTAACTGTGCGCATAGATCCCACCACCAAAATCTGTACCATCCATCTCAATGCTCACGGCCCAGATCATTTTTTCTATTTTTTCACCTAAAGCTCTTCTTCTATTCTAGTCGTTCCCTATCATGTATCAACTCATTATATATATGTGATAAGCCATTCCTAGAGGGTTGTGCCGGTTCCCCCAAAACCTATTGTCTCACAAGCCGGCATCTTTGCCCCTGCTACTTCCCCAGCTTGTTTATCTCCTTCGGCTCGGCTCGGCTCTTCCTCGATCGTCTAGTTAACTCATCTTTCTGACCGGTTTCCATGGAGACAAGACGAGTGCAGCGTCTCGCTCGCTTGGTCGCGTCGCAGTCGCAGTCGCATGTGATCCATCCCATCCAGTGCAACGCCAACCCAAACCCCAACAACGGTCACATGCCTTGTGTGCCGCCGCAAAGCTTCACAATCACAATCACAAGGCAGCAGCAAAAGCCATAGCTCTGCCGCCAGTAAAACGATGAACCCGCACCCACTTTTGCCGTAGCAGTTGGCGACGACGACGAGCCGTGCGCGTGCTGTCTTTCTCGCTTCGACTTTTCTGCGTCCAATCCGTGGGTTCGACCTTCGCTCCCACAAAGCTCAAGCAAAGAAAGTACTCCGTATTATTGCATTGCATTGCCACATTGGTGATTGTAGGTCGCACGTAGTCAAGTTTGTCTCGCTCCCCTACGTAGTACATGCACATGCACTTTTCCTTTGCAGTTCAGGCAGCGGCAAGTGGCGCCGTGCCGTCTTTAGCTGAAACTTCTTCCCGCGCATGCGCATGCAGCCAGACGTGCTTCTTTACCAACTTTTGGTCCTGCTCCTAATGGCCCTGGCCATGGCGCTAGCCCAGGAAAATGGGATCCGAGGAGAGCGTGCGTGTCGTGCGTGCTCTTTTTGTTCCTTGGCGATTGGCATCGAGCAAGCAAATTAAAGCATCGGGGGAGCTTCGCCGTTGCTTCCTCTGCTCCGCTCCACTGTCGTATCTGGAGTAAAGCCATCGGGGCATCAAACTAAAACTATATACACGAGCGCTCTATCCTTAAAAAGCGTCGCGTACTGCACCACGTGAAAATGAACAAAACTGGTCCTTATCTCAAACTTCAACACAAAATAACTCCAATCTATAAATATTTCACGAAATGGCCCCTTTTTTGCATGACGCCCGTGGCTAGGGCGCCATGCTAAAGAGCATGACGCCCCGGGCTAGGGCGCCATGGTAGCGACATGTAGCATGGCGCCCCGGCCTAGGGCGTCATGCCAAATAGCATGACGCCCTAGCCCGGTGGGTCATGCTATCTAGCACGGCGCCCTACCCCGGGCGTCATGCAAAAAGGGTCATTTCGTGAAATATTTTCAGATTATGGTCATTTTGTGTCAAAGTTTCAGATAAGGGTCAGTTTTGTCCATTTTCACCTGCACCACCACATCATGCTTTTGGGAACCGGTGCTAACTTATCCACTGTCAAGTGTCAAGCTTAAAAGTGTATATCCTAAATATTTGATCACAATATCTATATGTAAATCGCCTGGTTTTTGGAATTATGATCAGTCAATTTTTGATCCGTTGGATCGGGCTTTGCGATTCGTGCTGTTGTTTTTTTCTTTCTCTGGTGTGAACGCTTTTGGGTTGGACTCGCTTCGTTGACTGACCGCTTTTTTCTGGGCCAGTCGATTTGATATGGGCTCGTTCCCTCGTCTGTGCTTGTGCCCGTTAAGTCCGACCTGTTATTCTGCCCGAGGCCCATCCCGACTAGGAAGGTGTACCGGCTGCTTGTTGCCCCCCCCCCCCCCCCCCCCCCCCCCCCCACTTCTCGTCTGTGCGGTCAGTCACTCCCTTCTCTCATTGTTCATCGCGTTCTGTCTCCTCCTCTCCCCTCGCTGGCTAGGGTTAGTCGATTTTGTTGCGTTCTGTCTCTTCCTCCTCTCTGATGGTACCTTTTGTTCTATAGATCTGCGTGAAGCTTATCAGTTTGATGCTTTTTTGTAGGTTTCTTTTGCTCTGGTCTTTGATGGTGCTCGGATTCAGTGCCCCCCTTCTTGGATCCGTGAGGAGATCTGCTTTTTCAGGTATGTATATGCTCGAATCTCTCGTCCTTTTGATTAGTTCTAGTTCGTGGTTTAGGTTTGATGCTTGGTGCGATGCGTTTGTGCAAGCATGCGTTGGCTAGGGTTTGCCAGTCCCCTCCTCGTTCTCATACTGAAGCGGGATTGGAGGTGTAGATTTGTAGCCCTCTATTCTGTAGTTTTTTTGTTAATGTTTTGTTGCTAGGGTTTCTTAGGTTTATATTTTTCTTGTTCCAATCTGCGCCATGTTGAGCCTTTGTGTGATGTTGGCCCCATCTTTTAAGCCTTTGTGTGATGTTAGCCCCATCTTTGAGCCTTTGTGCTAGGGGTTCTTAGGTTTATATTGTTAATTTTTCTTGTTCCAATCTGCGCCATGTTGAGCCTTTGTTAGTCTTAGATTGTTAGGGTTTCTCAATTTTCCTTCTTTTATGTTCCAATCCACCATTAGGTCTTATACTGCAGTTTTGGATTTGAATTGCCTATTAGTTTTATATTCTTTTTTAGATGTGTTCTTTTTGCATGTTCTAGGTGTTTTTTTCTGTGTTTTAAGGGCTTATTTTCTGAAAAAGATCATTCATTTTTTGTATCTAGTGTGTGTATAATCATTGATAGTTATAGGTAGTAGGGTAGTTGTTACTTGAGTGAAAGAAGGTTTGATTTTTTAGCCTAAATGTTGATATCTTGTTTTTTGCCTGAGCAGTTTAAGAAGTTGTTGAATTCAATTTTTTATGAGCATTTTAGTAAGTAGTGTTAGTATGATGTTATAGTATTTGTTACTAATTTGTCAAAAAAATTATTCTTTTGTTGCAGGCATGGTTTGCCCTGTTTGTCGTTGTCCAATTTTTTGTGTTTTCTAGTTGGGTTGCTTGTTTATTAAGTTGTTTGTTATCACTGTTGTGTAGTATAAGCATAATTGCCTTGGTGCCAAAAATTGTTATGCCAATGTTTGACACTGTGCCAAATATTGGCTACTACTTTGGTAGGTTACTGGTTTGTCTTGCCTATCTCACAAAAAGTTGCCAATAGTTTGGCAAGTATTGGTATTGCCAATTTTTGTCAATGCCAACTTTTGGCTAGCCAAATTTTTGGCAGCAAACCATCATGCTCTATAACTGTAAAGAACTTGGTTGATATGTTATTTTTCTGCAGTTTATGTTTGTGGTTCTAGTTAATGTTCTTTTTGTTCCTTGGCAATTGGCATCGAGCAAGAAAAGCCTAGGGGGAGCTTCGCCGTTGCTTCCTCTGCTCCGCTCACCTGTCGTATTTGGAGCAAAGCGATCGAGGCATCAACTAAATAGTATATATTTTTATCAAGAGCAATCTATCCTTAAAAAGCATCGCCTACTGCACCACCATCATGCTTTTGGGAACTGGTGCTAACTCATCCACTGTCAAGTGTCAAGCTTAAAAGTGTATCCTAAATAGAGTATTTGATTGATGAACTTGTCGCCCCCACAGGCAGTACAAATGATTTTAAATTATAAAGAAGAAGATTATATTATGTGCATGGAGCAAAGACGGGTGGGGTGGAGATCTATGCTGCTCCAACGTTGCACCCACTCAAAGATGCAAATTCTGCTAGCTTTAGCTCCAGGGAGGCGCCCATTTTAAAGATGCAAATGCTCCGGCCAATGCGGCCCAGCACCCCCTTTACTACGATGATGCTCTGGTATAGTCCTGGCCTCTAACTTGTACTATTTTCTAGGACATCTCACAAAGACAAAAGAATGTGCATAAATGTGACCAGCTAAACCAAGCTTCGACATGAATTGATGCATTTAGTGCAAATTGTAATGCTTACGTACACTTTTGAGCACTGTTCAAGAACTCGGCCGAGTTACCATTTAAATGCCCATTTAATCACTACTCGGTGCCTAACTGAGGCGAATAGCGCATACTCGGTTCATTAAATGGTCAAGCCGATTAACTGGCATTTAATCGGTTGTCAGACGATTAACTGGTTGTCAAACCGATTAATCGGTGATAGGTCAGGTAACTATTTGAGTATTTGCGGTCTATGAACCTTATTACCTAATACCTATTATGCTATTTGTGTTGAACCTTATAGTGAATTATTCCATGTTCACATGTGTGGCTACTATTTATCTTGTTATGTGTGGCTGCATATTGCCAAGTTGTGTGGCTGTCATTTTAATTTATCTTATCATGTCTCATGTGTGGCTTCTTGTTGTCACATGTATGGCTGTCGTTTACTCATTTATCTTGACAAGTTTAGAGCATATACAAATGCATATCTATCTTCTATCATCAATTTTGCAGGTTTGTTGCCTTCCGGTTTGGATGCATCATGACCAAACTGTCCACGTAACAATTCTACCTATTGTGGGGCTGTTTTCTCATATTTTAGTATAAATGTATAATACGTGCCTGTGAACAGTGGATTATATGGTGTACAATACGTGAAAAACTAGTTACATGTTGCCAATATATTCTCATGTGCAGCCGATTAATGATCGACCGATTAATTCAGTTAAGTGGCCGATTAACCGATTAATTGCTAATCAGTAGTCGACCGAGCAGTTACCAGTTACCGAATTCTCGAACAATGCTTTTGAGGGATTTGTGGTGTGCAAAGTTTAGTTTTTCTTTAGGGATCCCCACACTTTATTAATTTGAACCAAAGATCAAAGGGACACAAAGGGAGTCATGCGGGTGTAGAAGCCACAAGTGGTGACCCGCAGTAAGCAAAACAGAAAATTTTACAGGTTTGTGTGCGCCTTGATTCGTTGCTCGGCCTTCAAACATGAAATCGCAGCTAGCAAAATTTGCTCTTCTTCTTTCTATCTTATTCAGGATTGTGATATGCGGCCCTCCAAAACCCTGTTTGATATCATCCACAATCGGTTTTCAGGGGGGCAAAGATTTTTTTAATTGTTTGTCAGGGGAAAAAGGTTTAGTTGAAAGGAAGGGTCCATGGAAGCCCTGTATTAAGCCCGTCGATGTAGCATTTTTGCACGTGTAAACACAGAGGCATCTTAGCCCATCGGGCTTTGCAGTCCGTTTTGAGTGCACCTATAACGCCTGGTCTGGGCCCTAGTTCAACACGGTAACCAGCACAAGCCGGCCAGCGGGCCTGAGTCCAACACCCGAAGGAAAAAAACTTCCTCAGGCCCGCTTCTGCTACCGAAGGAAAAAAACTACAATTTGTGTAGGTTTCGGAGGGAATTTTTTTTTGCGAGAGGTTTCGGAGGGATTCTCGTGTGATCGTGTCAATATTGCTTGGAAACACAGCGCGTCGATCGCGGCACACGAACGCGGAACGCCGGCGCTTCTTAGGGGCAACGAAATCAATGGCGCCCACCGGCTTCTGCGACCTGCCGACGGAGGCCCTGGACGACATCGCACGGCGCGCGCCGGGCCGCTCGACAACGTCGCCTGCTCGGCCGTCTGCCGGTCGTGGCGCCGGGCGCTCAAGACCACGCGCCTCCGCGTGCTCGAACGCCCGAAGCTGCTGCACCACATCCATGTGGACCCTCGCTGCGAGTGCCCGACGTGGCGGCCGACCATGCTCCACTGCGACTCCCGTGGGAGGGAGCCATGGACCAAGAAGATCTGCCTCTGTGCCAGGGAGTCTGACCGCCCCGTCGGCGTCGCCCTGGACAGCAAGACCGACTCCGCGCACCCGGCGTGCATCATCGGCTCCTCCTACGGCTGGGTGGTCACCGTCGACAGGGCGTGCAGCCTGGCCCTGCTGGAGCCGCTCACCGGCCGGCGGTTCCCGCTGCCTCCCGTCACCTCGTCGCTCGACCGCAGCGAGCAGGTCATCAAGAACGTCAACCAGATGGGCCAGAGCACGTTCCACAAGGCGGCATTGGCACCCGGCCGCCGGCTCGGCACCTACGTCGTCATGCTGATCCACAGCGGCAGCTACGGCCTCTCGTTCCTCGCACCCGACGCCCAATGCTGGACGGCGCTGCAGGCACCAGCATGGGCACCGAGGAACTACCAGTACCAGGACGTCGTGTTCCACAAGGGCGCCTTCTACACGGTCGGCGTCGACTCCGAGCTGAACTCATGGGTGACGGACGGGAGCTCCGCCGGCCTGCGGGCGAGGCTCGTCACGAGCCCACGGACGGAGCCGGTGTGGGCCGTGCTCGTGGAGTCGACGACCCGGGACGAGCTTCTGATGGTGAGCACCCCCAAGGATGATGGCGGCGGACCGTCCTCGTGGAGTCGGCTTGACGTGTCGCGCTATGACGGCGGCGGCCTCTGAGAGCACGCCGGACCAGTGTGTGCCCCAGACCCGGCAAGTGGCTAGGTTGGGGTCTCAGGTCGTAGATGTTAGGGTTGGCTGCGATGTCTGTTTGGTATTAGGCCCAGGCTATCTGCGCCCCTTCATCAACTGGATAGGTGTAGCGACAGTTGGTTGCTTAGACGGCGGCTTTAGTCTTACTGTTGTATGACCTTGTAAGGTCTTGTGAGAATAATTAATAAAGTGGCTGTATGCATCGCCCAGATGCAGAGGCCGGGGGTCATCCTCCTTTTCTAAAAAAAAAAACGTGTCGCGCCACGAACGAGAGCTTGACGGCATTTGGATCCCGTACGTGAACCGTGGTGAAATGGAGATCTTGGTGAAGGACAACATCGCCTTGTGCGTCCCAAGGCGTGGCGAGGCGCCTATGTCCACAAGCAGTTGGTTTTATTCTGTAGATTATGAGTCGTCTGATTCGACGTCCTACGCTTGCTCGCTTTGGCGCTATGGTAGTTGGTTTCTGCCCTACATTGCACCTGAATTTTATCACTATTAGGTCCGGGAAAGATGGCAAATGTAATTCAACCCGGTTTTTACTTTGTGTGGAATATGTGAAGACTGCTCGGTAAAGAGATTGTTTCTGGGCGAAGTGGCGAAGTATCTAGTGAAAATGCTGATTCGAACTACCATGGAAGATGTCATGGCTGGGCCTAACCCTGGCGCGATGCTCGAGAATGCCAGGGAGTGGATCACGGCATCAAGGACGACCGTGATGAGAGGTGGCTCGTCAGACCGCCATGTGGACGCGGTCATATTATATTTCTTGTCAGTAAAATAGAGAGCTAGACGGTTACATTCTCAAATCAAGTGTGTCCATTTAAATGTCAAGAAATTTGAATGTGTCCTACATTACTCGGCAGTCATCGTCATAGTTGTTTGATAGCAGCCATTCATGCGAAAATAATTTAGAAATCGAGCACTAAATCAATTTGGAAATCAAACCATTGATGCAATTAATCAGCTAGACAGTTAATTACGTATGCAACTATTTAGGTCCATTTGAATATGAATTTTTTTGCACTGAATCAATTTAAAAATTGAGTTATTAATGCAATTAATTAATTTTTTAGACAATTCTTTATGCCTACAGATAATTAGAAGTAGAGATTTTTCCAATTAGTCAAATAATTAATTGGTTTGGTTGGCAGCTAATTAGGCACGCAGAGAAATAGGTAGATCATTAACTTTTTTATACTTAATTAATTAAGCAAGCAGTTAGTCGTGGCGAATCATTTTGAAAGCGCTCATGGGCAAGAACGATCAACGGACTCTCAGTTACATAGCCAAGCACCGAGCACCGCTTGCCAACATGGGCAATGGCCACCATGCGCTCGTGACATGGGCGACCTAGCGTTCACCAAGATGGATGAAGTCTATGCTCCGCGGGATGTCCACTCGCTGACGGTGGCCGAAATGTTCGTGGGTGAGGACAACACGACACAACACTAGCTAGGTGGTTCATGCTACAATAAAAAAGAAGAGTGTTACAAAAACAGGAAGGAAAAAGAACTAAAGCCACCAAGTGGTGCATGGTGTTGGAGAAAGAAAGAGTGTTCCAAATAATAAGAGAAAAAAAAGAAAGAAAGAGTATTCTAGGAAATAAGTAGGAGCGAGAACTAAAGTTGGCGAGGAATGAGAAAAGTGCGTCATTGGATAGGGCTTTTGTGTTGAACCCGGGTGTTACAGATATTGCGGATAGCCCGTAGCAACGTACGGGCGTTCTGCTAGTATTCTGTAGATTATGAGTCGTCTGATTTGACGTCCTACGCCCCCTACGATTGCTCGCTTTGGCGCTATGGTAGTTGGTTTCTGCCCTATGTTGCACCTGAATTTTACCACTATTAGGTCCGGGAAAGATGGCAAATGTAATTCAACCCGGTTTTTACTTTGTGTGGAATATGTGAAGACTGCTCGGTAAAGAGATTGTTTCTGGGCGAAGTGGCGAAGTATCTAGTGAAAATGCTGATTCGATGAAAATCTGGAAACTTGCATCCCAATCCATTGGATCTTTAACACATGGCACAGATGAGAGGTGGGTTTGCTAACCAGCCACTTATGGCTATTTTTCATAGGCGAAGTATCTAGTGAAAATGCTGATTCGATGAAAAATCTGAAAACTTGCGTCCCAATCTGTTGGATCTTTAACACATTCAGTAGTATGTTAGTTCACGTGTATTACTGAATATATTAGTTCTTTGTAATATGCGTCCCAATCTGTCTACGATATCTGATCATTCTAATGGTGATTCGGGTTGTTTGATTTTCCTTCTATTTGTGTGACGAGCATTGTAAACTTACAAAATAATCTACTTTCATTAAAAGATTCACTAGGTAATTGAAAACAGAGGATCTCGACTACTATTTAAAATCCAGAAGAATAACATAGAGGGACCATTGAGCAACTTGAAAGAGCTCCGATACAAGTGCATGTTTTGGGAATTCGTCTTGTCACCATCTGCTTACACGTTTGCTACATAATGGAAAGAAAAGGGTAGGGAGAATTTCACAAAATGAGTAGTTCAAAGTGCACTCAATGTTACGGTGGATAAAACAAAAGGGACATGCTACACATTAGTCACTTTTTTCCCGCTACACTGTCGCATAGCAGGTAAATGTATGTGCCAACCTGTGTGGTGTGTACGTACCACGCCATGAGTACAGCCAACTTCAACACACGACCCCAAACAGGCGTCCGTTTTACCCAGATTTTATCCGTTGGGGTAGGGCAATTAGGTGGTGTCTGGCCGTTTTCCTGGATGCGCCGGTCGTGCGCTCAACGCACAGCCGGCATGTCGGCCGCATCCCATTTGGCTTGAGGCCCTATGTGACTATGCAAATAACCAAATAAATAAAGCATTGCAAATAGTTTACAAAACAAATAATTCCACGTCCAAATAAAAACACAACCAAATAGTTTTACAACCCAATCGAATTCTTGAATAGAAATGAACTTATACATCTACTGGTTGTCAATGTGAGTCCATGTGTGCTTGACCAAGTCATCCTAGAGTTGCATATGACTATGCCAATCACGTATTTCACAATGAAATTGAGCAAACTGTTCAAAGGTTGCAGGTTCTTGATGCTCAGGCTCAACATTTTTACCCTGAAAATCAAACCTTAGTCGTAGATGCAACTTGATATAAGTGCATGTCTTGGGAATTCGTCTTGTCACCATCTGCTTACACATTTGCTACATAACAAAAAGAAAAGGGGTAGGAGAATTTCTCAAAATGAGTAGTTCAAAGTGCACTCGAAGGTACGGTGGATAAAACAAAAGGGACAGGCTATATACATTAGTCGCCTGAAAAATATTTTCCGGACAGTCAATTTTTTCCCGCTACACTGTTGCATAGCTGGTAAATGTACGTGCCAACCTGTGGTGTTTACGTACCACGCCATGACTAACCATCACCCGACGATGCCATGCAACCGTAACCTGTCGTGTTTACGTATCCATGATCCTGATGTGACTTTGCTGCTTTTTTGTCTTCAGTCCACGGCCAGATGCATTTTAGATTGATTCATGAACCAACTAACTTTGTAGATCGGTCAGAACAAAGCAAGTAATGATACATTTAGCTAATGGACATGATTAGCAGTGGCTTCTCAGGCCTCATGCAGCCACTTAACAGTGATACGTTAGGACCAGCGCACCAGAACAATAACTGCCGCCGATGAAACGTGTAGATGAAATGGATTCAATCTGAAGACACACGAACAAAGACGAACGACGACCAGATCTGAACAAATCCACCAAAGACATATCCACATGATACACACCTCCACGCGTCCACCGACGATGCTAGACGCACCACCGGGACGAGTGTTGGGCGGGAAGAACCTTATTTCATCTTCAAGGAGGCACCGCCCTCTCGGCTTTCTGAGCAGGACAAAAAAGCTAACAAAACTGGAAGGAACATATAAAAATAGTCCTCCCGCCGGCAAGGGTCGGGATCCATTGCGCTGCCATGGTCCTAAGAGCATCTCCAGCTGCGCCCCAACAGGCCCCACATGCCCCTTTTTTGTCGTTGGCGCCGAAAATTCGGCCCAGCCGCGCCCCCAAAAGCCCAATTTTCGCCGGCTCGGGCCGATTTTGGCGCCGGCGGACCCAGGCCGAACGCGGCGTGCTGGGGGGGGGGGGGCTGGGGGCGCCGGGGAAACATATTTTAGCGCGAACGGGAATGGGTCCGCCGAGTCAGCGACTTGCCGCCTTCGTCGTCCTCATCGCCTCGGTTCCTGCGGGAATCAATGCCAAGCCTGCCGCGTTGCCGTGCCGGTCAGCCTTCCTTTCCTGCCTCACGGGCGGCGCAGTGAAGGCGCCGCGACGCGCGTCCCGCCCGCTCCCGCCACGCGGCACCCGGCGGGCAGCTTCTCACCGCCCAAGCTCGGCTATAAAAGCCGACCACCCCACCGGTGAACGCCACAGTCGCCATTCTCGCCACTTCTCGCCACCGAAGCCCCTCTCTCCCACTCTTCCCCCGTTGACGAGCAATGGCCGAACATTACCCAGGCGACGACGCGGCAGCGAACGACTTCGGCCGATGCCATCTACGCGAGGACGAGGCGCGCTTCCTCTACGAGGCCGACTACTCGGCGCCCCCGGACATGCGGGTGCCGGGCTCGTGGAGGCTGAGCGCCGGTGGCGTCCCGGTGCCCCCGGTGCCCACCGGCGCTGAACGGCGTGCTGAGATAGCGCGCACCCGTTCGTCGCTGTCGGAGGCGCAGCGGAACGAGCCGAGCTACGCCGCCGACAGCCACACGCTGTGGGCGATGTACTTCGACCGCCGCCACGCCGACCAGGTCGCCTCAGCAAACGCCCGTGCCCCGCGGCCGCCTCAAAGCCGACGGGCGGCGCGAATGGTGGGGCGTGCCCGGCCGCACCCTCGAAGCCGTCCTCGCCCACATCGACGCCGGCAACACGTCGCACCTGGAGTACCCGACGCCCCCATTGTCGGTGTCAAAACCGGCAGATCTCGGGTAGGGGGTCCCGAACTATGCGTCTAAGGATCGAAGGTAACAGGAGACAGGGAACATGATGTTTACCTAGGTTCGGGCCCTCTCGACGGAGGTAATACCCTACTTCCTGCTTGATTGACTTTGATGAGTATAGGGGTTACAAGAGTTGATCTACCTCGAGATCGTAGTGGCTAAACCCTAGCTGTCTAGCCTGTATGATTATGATTGCCCCTACGGACTAAACCCTCCGGTTTATATAGACACCGGAGGGGACTAGGGTTACACAGAGTCGGTTTACAGAGAAAGGAATCTTCATATCTGCATGCCAAGCTTGCCTTCCACGCCAAGGAGAGTCCCATCCGGACACAGGGGAATGCCTTCCATCTTGTATCTTCACGGCCCATGAGTCCGGCCCACGTCGCATAGCCCGGACGCCTGAGGACCCCGTAATCCAGGACTCCCTTAGTAGCCCCTGAACCTGGCTTCAATGACGATGTATCCGGCGCGCAGATTGTCTTCGGCATTGCAAGGCGGGTTCCTCCTCCGAACACTTCAAAGCTGCTCTCTGAACAAGAGATCTATATCCGGCTCTATTCAATAGGTTAACATTACAACCATAAAAGCTTAATATTTTAGAATATATCCATTAACGGCCCTTTCCAGCGAAACGCCATGTTCAGCTCTGTTGTCATCTCGAACCGTTTTTTGGGCCTCCCGCTTCGCGTTTCAACACGCGACTTCCACTGACACGTCTTGTCAAAGCAGAGATCGTGCCCCCTCATTGCGGGATTCTCATTAAGACAGATTTGGGTAATCCAATCGTGCCGTTCGCACGACCCCTTGGGAATAGGCAAGTTTTAATGCTCGGGGGGGGGGGGACGCTCTATATTCACTGTCTTTATAAGGGGATAAGAATCCACCTTTTCACCCCACACCTTCTTCTTCCTCAGCCCATCCGCCCTTGAGCTCCAGCGCCCAAGCTTCGATCCCCTTTGCTCCCAAAAAACACTCTAGCCATGTCCGGATCCGGAGCGTAGGGTAGGTGGATGGCCTCCTCTGTCACGGAGGGGAACATCAAGGAGCTCCGGGAAGCGGGTTATTTAGCCAAGGAGATCGCCCACCGGCTTCCGGCCAAGAAACAGATCATTCCCACTCCGGAACCCCACGAGAGGGTAGTTTTTATTCCCCATTTCCTTCGCGGACTAGGATTTCCCCTTCACCCGTTCGTCGGTGGCCTTATGTTTTACTACAGGCTAGATTTCCATGATCTAGCCCCCAATTCCTTCCTCAATTTTTCGGCGTTTATCGTCGTGTGTGAGGCGTTCCTCCGCATACCTCCCCACTTCGGCCTATGGCTCAAGGTCTTCAATGTGAAGCCAAAAGTGGTGGATGGTCAACACGCGGAGTGCGGCGGCGCTATGGTGAGCAAGCTCCCCAACGTTACTTGGCCTAAAGGCACCTTTGTAGATACTATGAAGGGGTGGCAGCAGGGGTGGTTCTATGTCACGGAACCCCGCGAATCCACATGGGCCACCTCCCCCGAGTTCAGGTCTGGGCCTCCAATGCGGCTTACATCCTGGCTCAAAAAGGTCTGGACTGGGCATCGTCCGACGAGGTGACGATGTTGCAGAGGCGCATCAAGAGTATGGTGGACAGGAATACAAGTCTTGCCAGCGTGATCCAAGTGATGCTCTTTCGCCGGATTCTACCCTGCCAAAGCCGGGCTCATCACATGTGGGAGTTCGACCCGGCCAGTCCCCGGACCCTGTCGTGGTTCTAAGACTGACAGTAGAATGGGGGGTAGGTACGAGGAGGCAAGATCTCAGCTATGGTGAAGTTGTACACACAAGGTTTACGAGTTCAGGCCCTTCACGGTGGAAGTAATAGCTCTACGTCTCGGTGCCCGGAGGCGGTCGACTGGATTATATGTGTGTGGAGTTACAGGGGGTGCGAACCCTTGTCCCCGAGGAGGGGGGTGGCTTATATAGAGTTCGCCAGACCCCTCCCTCCCTCAGTTACACAGGGTTTAAGGTACATAAAGATGGGGCGTTTCTGGTAACGCCAGTAATAAAGTGACATAAATGTCCATTAAGTCTACAGAATAAACGTCTGACCATTGCTATTCAGAGTGACTTTAGGTCTCCTGTCTGTCGAGTGATTCCTATTACGGTCGAGTGTACTTGAATCTACCGAGTGGAATGCTTCTAGTCGAGTGGATGATGGTATCCCTTGAATGCTTCTGACTTTAGGGTAATGTCCTAGGGCAGGGCGTCTAGGTCAGGCCTATGACCCTACCCTAGGTACATAGCTTTACCATTAGCCCCGAATGGTTCAGGGTTCGAGTGGAGAAGGAGTTGAAAATACTTCCGACTCAATTTTTGCGCTTCGGATGCGTCTTGCTGGGATCGATGAACAACATGGTGACTTCAACTTCTTTTTCAGTCGCCTTGATCCATTCTTAGTTCGTCGAGTGAACTTTTACTACTAAGCTTCGAGTGTTGGTATGGGAAAAAATCTTCAGTCTGACAGGTTGCTCTGCTGCTCGCGGATCTTGCGGGATTCGAATTTCCGGGAAGCGCGCGGGGCGGAGGAGGCCGCGGTAATTAGAGAAGATTAGGCAGGGGCGCCTCGATCCCCACGCCACCTTTTTTGCCACGTACTGCGTGCGCGACTGTTGCGGGATTTGACGGGATTGTCCGGGCGCACAAGTCAGTCACTCGGGAGAAGACCTTATATAAGGCGTCGCGGCTGGGGTTTTCTGCATAGTGCACCTCATCTCCTCTCTTCCTCCTCTGTTTTCCATCGCATCCACCTCCTCCATCGGCGCCGCCGCTCTGCCCGAACTCCACCCTCCGCGATGGGGAAGGAGAAGACGGTGGCTCTGGAGCGCGCGAAGATGGCGACGGCGAAGGCGAAAGGGAAAAAGATGAGCTGGGGAGGGTCCTCGTCGAGATCCGGCTTGCCGCCCGGCTGGATCCAGGGCGATTGGATTCGGTCGACGATCCAGCAAGACGACATCGACGATCTGGTCGAGGGGGGACTGATCCCCCACGGATCTGGGCGGCTCCCAGAGGACGAGACCGAGCCGCGGCCGCAGGAGGGTGAGTGTGTTCTCCTCGCCACCCATGTTGACCGCGGTTTTTCTTTGCGTCCCCATCCTTTCTTCCGAGGCTTCTTGAACTTCTTTGGAGCACAACCTCATCACTTTTCCCCCAACACCATCACATACCTCGCTGCATTCGTGTCCATGTGTGAGAATTTTCTGGGTTGTCGACCACACAGGGGTCTCTTCAAACACATTTTCACCTGTCGTTCTTAGTCGGTCAAAAAGGCCAATCCGAGTGACGAGAGGACGCATGTGATCCAGATGTGTGGGGGTCTTGGGATCCAAATGAGAGGCAAGAGTACCTTCCCAGCCATGATTCTTCCCGAGTCAGTCAGAGGGTGGCAGTCGTCCTGGTTCTACTGCAAAGACCAGCCGACTCCAGGCCAGTCTACTGGACTTCCCCCCTTTTCCATGGCTCGAGTTGAGAAGCCCTCTGCCTTGAAAGTGACTCCGGCGGAAAAAGCGGAGGTGAAGGTGTTGGTCGAGCAAGTGGTCCAGCTCGTTCGTGACGGCGTGACTGGCTTGGATCTGTTGGGCGTCTTCCTCAGACGACGCATTCAGCCACTTCAAGCTCGTGACCATCTGATGTGGATGTATTCGGGCATTGATGATACCCCTCGGATCCACCCAGAGGAAGTCGACGAGGATACAGTGGCGCAGTGGCTGAGGGGCATCACTGGTAACAAGGATAACCCCAGAGGGTCCAGGAGGATCCCTCCACTCGACAACTCGTATGAACCAGACAAGGTCCAACTCTAAATTTCCGAGTGTTTTCTTGATCTATCGTGTAATTTCTTTTTGCCAACCGACTGACATTTGTTCCACTTGTTGTCTTTCAGGCCCTCACTGAGATGTACTCGATGCCCAACAGAGAGCAGGGGCAGGATCTGGAAGGGGAGGCGAGCGGAGGCGAGAGCGGCGAGTGGCACTCTGATGGGGGAGAAGACGACGAAAGCGACGACTCTGGCAACAGTGAAGAAGTCGACTCACCCCTCGCACCGAAAGGCGATCCAAACAAACCCACGACCCGGCAAGTATTCGTGGCAAAGCGACTGCGCAGGCTGGACAGACCTCAAAGCGCCCTCGGGCGTCTTCTCCAGCGCCGACTGAGAAGGCCCCGAAGCAATCAAAAGCTACGCCATCAAAACCGCGGAAGGCCTTGCCCAAGATCAAAGTGACCGTTCCCATTGCTTCCGGGTAATAGTTGGACTTGATTTCTTGGTTTGGCATGAATTGAATTTTGGTCGACTCATTTTGGCAGACATGACCGACTGAATCTTGCGATTTGTAGTGCTGCTACCTCTGAGACTTCTTCTTACAGGAATGAAGACGAGGAAATGGAAGATGCAGTCACCTCTAATCCGGGTACGACTCTCGTAATCCTGTCTTTACTTTCTCGGTTGTTTTGTTGGTCGACTGAATTCTGGCAATTGATTCTTTTTGCAGCTCCTCCCAATGTCATTGATCTTCCAGACGACGACGAGGATGTGCCGCTGAGGCCCATGGGAAGAAGAAACAAGAAGACATCATCTGGCAAGGTGCCTCAGTCGACGCCAATGATGGAGCCAGTGATCCAGGAGACCGGCGATGCCAACCAGACTTCTGTGACTTTTGTTGTACCATTGTCGAGTGCCCAGCCTTCCGCATCGACTGCGCAGACTCCAGCCGATCCATCTTCGCTCTTCGCTGCACATCACGTCCCAGAGGACCAAGTGGGTGCTGCCAAGGAGGCTATTCGCCAGGCGGGCATCACGATGGAGCAAATGAAGGTGGTCCGGGAGGCCAGCCAAGCTGCCTACGATGCTAGCTCAGCACTTCAGAGCAACGTCTAGGTTGGTTGATCACCGACTGACCCTTTAGCTTGTCGCTTGTTCTGTTAGGATATGCTACCTGAAAACTTTCCTTGAGGGATCTTTTCATCAGTCTGCGTTTTGCATTTGTACACCCAGTGGGTGTTTTAACTTACTGCTGAATACTTTTGCATCTTGAGTCGACTAAGTTGTGTCGATTGAGTCTTTGAACTAGTGGGGGCACGCTGAGTGCACCCACTGGGTGTAGTCCCCGAGGCCATAGTTGACCGCGGGCAGTCGACTGTGGTCTTAGAATTGGAATTTTCTCACTCGGCCTGGACGGACCATGTCGAGTGGAACCTGGACCAGTGGGGGCACGCTAAGTGCACCCACTGGGTGTAGTCCCTGATACGTCTCCGTCGTATCTATAATTTTGGTTGTTCCATGCCAATATTCTCCAACTTTTATATACTTTTGGCAACTTTTTATACTACTTATGGGACTAACATATTGATCCAGTGCCCAGTGCCAGTTCCAGTTCCTGTTTGTTGCATGTTTTTTGTTTCGTAGAAACCTGATATCAAACGGGATAAAAACGGACGGAGAATATTTTTGGAAGATTTATGAAATATGGGATGAAGAATCAACGCGAGAAGGTGCCCGAGGGGGCCACGAGGCAGGGGGGCGCGCCCCTGACCCTCGTGGCCCCCCCGTAAGGCGGTTGCTACTCTTCTTTGGCCGCAAGAAAGCTAATTTTTGGAGAAAAATCTGGGCGAAGGTTTCAGTCCAATCGGAGTTACGGATCTCCGGATATATAAGAAACGGTGAAAGGGCAGAATCCAGAACGCAGAAACAGAGAGACAGAGAGACATATCCAATCTCGGAGGGGCTCTCGCCCCTCCCACGCCATGGAGACCAAGGACCAGAGGGGAAACCCTCCTCCCATCTAGGGAGAAGGTCAAGGAAGAAGAAGAAGTGGGGCTCTCTCCCCCTCGCTTCTGGTGGCGCCGGAGTGCCACCGGGGGCCATCATCATCACCGCGATCTATACCAACACCTCCGCCATCTTCACCAACATCTCCATCACCTTCCCCCCTCTATCTACAACGGTCCACTCTCCCGCAACCCGCTGTACCTCTACTTGAACATGGTGCTTTATGCTTCATATTATTATCCAATGATGTGGTGCCATCCTATGATGTCTGAGTAGATTTTTGTTGTCCTATCGGTAATTGGTGAATTGCTATGATTGGTTTAATTTGCTTGTGATTATGTTGCTGTCCTTTGGTGCCCATCATATGAGCGCGCGCGTGGATCACACCATAGGGTTAGTTGTATGTTGATAGGACTATGTATTGGAGGGCAAGAGTGACAGAAGCTTCAACCTAGCATACAAATTGATGCATACGGGATTGAAGGGGGACCAATATATCTTAATGCTTGGTGGGGGTTTTACCTTAATGAGCGTTAGTAGTTGCGGATGCTTGCTAATAGTTCCAATCATAAGTGCATAGAATTCCAAGTCAGGGATGACATGCTAGCAGTGGCCTCTCCCACATAAAACTTGCTATCGGTCTAGTAAAGTAGTCAATTGCTTAGGGACAATTTCGCAACTCCTACCACCACCTTTCCACACTCGCCATACTTACTTTATTGCTTATCTACCTAAACAGCCCCTACTTTTTATTTACGCGCTCTTTATTATCTTGCAAACTTATCCCACAACACCTACAAAGTACTTCTAGTTTCATACTTGTTCTAGGTAAAGCGAACGTCAAGCGTGCGTAGAGTTGTATCGGTGGTCGATAGAACTTGAGGGAATATTTGTTCTACCTTTAGCTCCTCGTTGGGTTCGACACTCTTACTTATCGAAAGAGGCTACAATTGATCCCCTATACTTGTGGGTTATCAAGACCTTTTTCTGGCGCCGTTGCCGGGGAGTCATAGCGTGGGGTGAATATTCTCGTGTGTGCTTGTTTGCTTTATCGCTAAGTAATTTTTATTTGCTGTTCTTAGTTGTTCTCTATCTTTAGTTATGGATATGGAACATGAAATACCAAAAAAATTAGGTTTACTTGCTACTCATGGAGATGGGGAACCTCCTAAAACCCTCGATGCTCGTTATGTGATAGATATTATGTACTACTTTGATAATCCTGAGAAAACCCCATTCAATTTTGTAATGGGAGACACGTTGGATCAACGTGAATACTTTAGGGATTATCGCTTGACTCAAAAAGGGAAACTATTATGGGATCAAATTTATATGTTGAAGTGGTATGCTCGGCAACTATGCTTGAGATATGATTATACTTGTTGCTCTAGGATGAAGGCTCCACACCTTCCCTTTTCATGCAAATTTAATGATAATAAAACTTTAGCTTCTTATGCTAATGGTATATATGATTACTATGATGTGGAACAAATATAAGACTTTGTTGCTTTTATGGGTGCTTATGAAATTGAATCTTTGTTCAAAGAGTGTGAAAATCTTTATGATGCTGTTTATAGACCTGAAAATTTAGCTATCCTTAAATATTGCTATGAGAATTATGAATTCAATTCCGATATTGATGAATTTATTGAGAAATTCTCCGCTGTCCAAGAAGAGACTAATATTTTGCAGGAGTCTATGGAAGAAGAAATTAATGACATTGTGAGCTCATTGGATGAAAAAGATGAGGATGAGAGCGAAGAACAAAAGGAGGAAGAGCGGATTGATCACCCGTTCCCACCTTCTAATGAGAGTAACTCTTCAACTCATACATTGTTTAATTTCCCTTCGTGCTTACCGAAGGATGAATGCTATGATGATTGTTATGATCCCGTTGATTCTTTTGAAATATCCCTTTTTGATGATGCTTGCTATGCTTGTGGCCAAGATGCCAATATGAATTATGCTTATGGAGATGCACTTGCTATAGTTCCTTATGTTAAACATGAAATTGTTGCTATTGCACCCACGCATGATAGTCCTATTATCTTTTTGAATTCTCCAAACTACACTATATCGGAGAAGTTTGCCCTTATTAAGGATTATATTGATGGGTTGCGTTTTACTACTACACATGATGATTTTGATAGATATAATATGCATGTGCTTGCTGCTCCTACTTGCAATTATTATGAGAGAGGAACTATATCTCCACCTCTCTATGTTTCCAACATGATAAAATTGCAAGAAATTGTTTATACTATGCATTGGCCTTTACTATGTGTGCATGAATTGTTCTTTTATGACATGCCGATGCATAGGAAGAGAGTTAGACTTTGTCATTACATGATATATGTTACTTTGTGCTCACTACTAAATTACAAATCATTGTTAATTAAAATTGGCTTTGATATACCTTGGGATCCGGGTGGATCCATTACTTGAGCACTATATGCCTAGCTTAATGGCTTTAAAGAAAGCGCTGCCAGGGAGACAACCCGGAAGTTTTAGAGAGTCATTTATTTCTGTTGAGTGCTTTCATAAAGTTTAAAAACAAAAAAATAAAGAGGGGAACCCAAAACTTTTCGAAAAGGAAAGTGAAAGTGAGAGAGACAAGCATTGTTGAAGTGGGGGAGCTCCTTGAACTTTGTTCATGCTCACTGAAACTTTGTGAATCTTGATTACAGAAACTTTTCAACAAAAATAATTATCCCCTTGTACAATTCCATTGTATTATAAAAATAATGTGCCAAGGTTTGCCTTTAGGATGTTTACAATGCTTGTTGGTTTGTACGGTGCAGGACAGAAACTTTGGCTGTAGTGCACGATTTTACATTTTTTTACTGGAACGTCAAATGGTTCTGAAACGTTTTTCACTGTCTTTCTATACAAATCGTTTATTTTTCCTAATTTTGGTAGAATTTTTGGAGTACCAGAGGTATGGTGAATGTTCATATTATTACAGACTGTTCTGTTTTAGACAGATTCTGTTTTTGATGCATAGTTTGCTTGTTTTGATGAAACTATCGATTTATATCAGTGGATTAAGCCATGAAAAAGTTATATTACAGTAGCTACAATGCAAAAACAAAATATGAATTGGTTTGCAACAGTACTTAGAGTAGTGATTTGCTTTATTATACTAACGGATCTTACCGAGTTTTCTGTTGAAGTTTTGTGTGGATGAAGTGTTCGAAGATCGAGGATGTTTTGATATGAGGATAAGGAGGAGAGGCAAGAGATCAAGCTTGGGGATGCCCAAGGCACCCCAAGTAAATATTCAAGGAGACTCAAGCGTCTAAGCTTGGGGATGCCCCGGAAGGCATCCCATCTTTCTTCAACAAGTATCGGTATGTTTTCGGATTCGTTTCGTTCATGCGATATGTGCAAATCTTGGAGCGTCTTTTGCATTTAGTTTTCACTTTTCTTTTATGCACCATGCTGGTATGAGATAGTCCTTGGTTGATTTCTAGAATGCTCTTTGCACTTCACTTATATCTTTTGAGTATGGATTTATAGAATGCTTCATGTGCTTCACTTATATCATTTGAAGTTTGGATTGCCTGTTTCTCTTCACATAGAAAACCGCCATTTGTAGAATGCTATTTTGCTTCACTTATATTTGTTAGAGCGTGGGCATATCTTTTGTAGAAAGAATTAAACTCTCTTGCTTCACTTATATCCATTTAGAGAGTTGACATGAATTGGTCATTCACATGGTTAGTCATAAAATCCTACATAAAACTTGTAGATCACTGAATATGATATGTTTGATTCCTTGCAATAGTTTTGTGATATAAAGATGATGATATTAGAGTCATGCTAGTGGGTAGTTGTGGATTGTAGAAATACCTGTGTTGAGGATTGTGATTCCCGTAGCATGCACGTATGGTGAACCGTTATGTAACGAAGTTGGAGCATGAGGTATTTATTGATTGTCTTCCTTATGAGTAGCGGTCGGGGACGAGCGATGGTCTTTTCCTACTAATCTATCCCCCTAGGGGCATGCGTAGTAGTACTTTGCTTCAAGGGCTAATAAACTTTTGCAATAAGTATATGGGTTCTTTATGACTAATGTGAGTCGATTATACGCACTCTCACCCTTCCATCATTGCTAGCCTCTTCGGTACCGTGCATTGCCCTTTCTCACCTTGAGAGTTGGTACAAACTTCGCCGGTGCATCCAAACCCCGTGATACGATACGCTCTATCACACATAAGCCTCATTATATCTTCCTCAAAACAGCCACCATACCTACCTATCATGGCATTTCCATAGCCATTCCGAGATATATTTCCATGCAACTTCCATCATCATCATATACATGACTTGAGCATTTATTGTCATATTGCTTTGCATGATCGTAAGATAGCTAGCATGATGTTTTCATGGCTTGTCCGTTTTTTGATGTCATTGCTACGCTAGATCATTGCACATCCCGGTACACCGCCGGAGGCATTCATATAGAGTCATATCTTTGTTCTAGTATCGAGTTGTAATATCGAGTTGTAAGTAAATAAAAGTGTGATGATCATCATTATTAGAGCATTGCCCCCCCCAAAAAAGAGAGGCCAAAGAAGCCTAAATAAAAAAGGGGGCCAAAGAAGCCCACCAAAAAAAAGAAAGGAAGGGGGCAATGTTACTATCCTTTTACCACACTTGTGCTTCAAAGTAGCACCATGTTCTTCATATAGAGAGTCTCTTGAGTTATCACTTTCATATACTAGTGGGAATTTTCATTATATAACTTGGCTTGTATATTCCAACGATGGGCTTCCTCAAATGCCCTAGGTCTTCATGAGCAAGCAAGTTGGATGCACACCCACTTAGTTTCAGTTTGAGCTTTCATATACTTATAGCTCTAGTGCATCCGTTGCATGGCAATCCCTACTCCTCACATTGACATCAATTGATGGGCATCTCTATAGCCCATTGATTAGCCTCGTCGATGTGAGACTTCCTCCTTTTTTGTCTTCTCCACACAACCTCCATCATCATATTCTATTCCACCCATAGTGCTATATCCATGGCTTGCGCTCATGTATTGCGTGAGGGTTGAAAAGATTGAAGCGCGTTAAAAAGTATGAACCAATTGCTCGGCTTGTCATCGGGGTTGTGCATGATTTGAATATTTTGTGTGGTGAAGATGGAGCATAGCAAGACTATATGATTTTGTAGGGATAACTTTCTTTGGCTGTTATTTTGAAAAGACATGATTGCTTTATTAGTATGCTTGAAGTATTATTGTCTTAATGTCAAATAATAGACTATTGCTTTGAATTACTTGTGTCTTAATATTCATGCCATGATCAGATTATGTCATCAAGATTATGCTAGGTAGCATTCCACATCAATTTTTTATCATTTACCTACTCGAGGACGAGCAGGAATTAAGCTTGGGGATGCTGATACGTCTCCGTCGTATCTATAATTTTTGATTGTTCCATGCCAATATTCTCCAACTTTAATATACTTTTGGCAACTTTTTATACTATTTTTGGGACTAACATATTGATCCAGTGCCCAATGCCAGTTCCTGTTTGTTGCATGTTTTTTGTTTCGCACAAACCCCATATCAAACGGAGTCAAAACAGGGTAAAAACGGACGGAGAATATTTTTGGAATATTTGTGAAATATCGGATGAAGAATCAACGCGAGAAGGTGCCCGAGGGGGCCACGAGGCAGGGGGTGCGCCTGCACCCCCTGGGCACGCCCCTGACCCTCTTGGGCCCCCCGTAAGGCGGTTGCTGCTCTTCTTTGGCCGCAAGAAAGCTAATTTTTGGAGAAAAATCTGGGCGAAGGTTTCAGTCCAATCGGAGTTACGGATCTCCGGATATATAAGAAACTGTGAAAGGGCAGAATCTAGAACGTAGAAACAGAGAGAGACAGAGAGACAGATCCAATCTCGGAGGGGCTCTCGCCCCTCCCACGCCATGGAGACCAAGGACCAGTGGGGAAACCCTCCTAGCATCTAGGGAGAAGGTCAAGGAAGAAGAAGAAGAAGAAGAAGAAGAAGAAGGGGGGCTCTCTCCCCCTCGCTTCTGGTGGCACCGGAGTGCCACCGAGGGCCATCATCATCACCGCGATCCACACCAACACCTCCGCCATCTTCACCAACATCTCCATCACCTTCCCCCCTCTATCTACAGCTGTCCACTCTCCCGCAACCCGCTGTACCCTCTACTTGAACATGGTGCTTTATGCTTCATATTATTATCCAATGATGTGTTGCCATCCTATGATGTCTGAGTAGATTTTCATTGTCCTATCGGTAATTGGTGAATTGCTATGATTGGTTTAATTTGCTTGTGATTATGTTGCTGTCCTTTGGTGCCCATCATATGAGCGCGCGCGTGGATCACACCATAGGGTTAGTTGTATGTTGATAGGACTATGTATTGGAGGGCAAGAGTGACAGAAGCTTCAACCTAGCATACAAATTGATGCATACGGGATTGAAGGGGGACCAATATATCTTAATGCTATGGTTTGGTTTTACCTTAATGAACGTTAGTAGTTGCGGATGCTTGCTAATAGTTCCAATCATAAGTGCATCGAATTCCAAGTCAGGGATGACATGCTAGCAGTGGCCTCTCCCACATAAAACTTGCTATCGGTCTAGTAAAGTAGTCAATTGCTTAGGGACAATTTCGCAACTCCTACCACCACCTTTCCACACTCGCCATACGTACTTTATTGCTTCTTTACCTAAACAGCCCCTACTTTTTATTTACGCACTCTTTATTATCTTGCATACTTATCCCACAACACCTACAAAGTACTTCTAGTTTCATACTTGTTCTAGGTAAAGCGAACGTCAAGCGTGCGTAGAGTTGTATCGGTGGTCGATAGAACTTGAGGGAATATTTGTTCTACCTTTAGCTCCTCGTTGGGTTCGACACTCTTACTTATCGAAAGAGGCTACAATTGATCCCCTATACTTGTGGGTCATTAGTCCCCGAGACCGTGGTTGACTGCGGGCAGTCGACTATGGTCTGAGAACAACTTTCTTCTTGTTTCTTTTTTTTACACTCGGCCTGGACGGACCATGTCGAGTGGAAACTGGACCAGTGGGGGCACGCTAAGTGCGCCCACTGGGTGTAGTCCCCGAGACTATTGTTGGATGTTTGATTCGGCAGTAGTCTTAGAATTTGTTGAATTTATCACTCTATTGCTCTGAAGTAACCAATCTTTTCATCTGTCGACTGACTGTCCTTTGATTACAAAAATCCTGTGAACTTGGAGCTCATTTTGCTGACCTGGAGCAGAAGCAGATTCAGCTCAATCTCGATGTGGAGCTAGCCAAGACGAACTTGCAGAAGGCCAAGGATGAAGCTGCTGGTAAAAAACTTGTCGACTGCTCAGTTGCTGAACCAGGTGTTATTTGCTTTTTCTGAACCGAGTGTTTTTTCTTTCAGAAACAATGAACCAGGCTCTGGCAAAGAAGGATCTGGACCACGTAGCCGCACAGAAAGCAGCCGAAGAGAAAATTGCACTCGCTGACCAGAAGCTGGCTTCAGTCGGCAAGCTGGAGGAAGAGAATGCCAAGCTGAAAACTGCCCTTGATGAAGCCAATAAGGAGGCGACTCGTCTGAAGAAGGACAAGAACAATCTGACCGAAAAATGGAAGGCATTGCTCGCAAGCGGGACGACCTGGAGAACTATCTGGGATGGCTTGCTAAGAAGCTGTTCATCATGCTTGAAGGTGCTTTCCTTTGTCCGACTGACTTGTTGCTGTCGACTCGATATATAACCATTGACTCATCGTTGTATTGTGTGTGCAGAATTTTGCCAGAACTTCGAGGAAGAGACTGGGCGAGTTGAGACAAGCTTGGATCCCATCCTCTCTCCTGTGAAGGACGAAGCTGCCATGAACATGCTCCGACTGGAATCCCGTGTCGCTGGTGTTGTCGACTACCTTGCTCGACTGAAAGTCGCGGTGTTGCGAATCGACATAGCACACTGGCCAAGGGTGACGCTCCAAAATGACCTTGAGTCTCTGATGGCTCGACTTAATGAGGTTGCCGGTCGAGTGCAGGAATGGAAGAAGTCTTCTGCTCGATGCGGTGCTGATGTGGCTCTGTCTCTGGTTCGTGTCCACTGCAAGGAAGCGCAAGAAGAGAAGCTAGCAGCAATCAAGGTTGCCAATACAAAAAGGCACGACTTCCAATCCTTCATGGAAACCTTCGTTGCTACCGCCACTCGGATTGCTGACGGAATCGACCTGGACGAGTTCGTCGAGCCCGCTAGCCCACCTCCTGCAGAGTGAACAAACTTTATGCCTCACCTTAAATTTGCCTCGGAATGCCGAGTGATTTTGTAACCGTTAAACTCCTTCGGGCCTGATGCCCGAGTACTTTAATCCGTGGTATGGAACCTTAGGATTTATCTGAACTTTGGTTTTCCTCTGAATTTGCTTGTGTTTGCCTTCGAGTGGAACTTGTCCTCCACTCGGGATAGTCCTTGTACTTGTGATGCAGCTCTGAGGAGAAGGTAATAGTCGACCTGCACCTCGTCATCCTTGCGGATCGGGATGGAGCGCTCATTGTACTTATGGCGCAGTTCTGAGGAGAAGGTTACAGTCGACCTGCACCTCGTCGTCCTTGCGGATCGGGATGGAGCGCACATTGTACTTATGGCGCAGCTCTGAGGAGAAGGTCACAGTCGACCTGCACCTCATCGTCCTTGCTGATCAGGATGGAGTGTGTGGTCAAGTCCCCGAGCAAGAAGATCGGTTCTCACTCGGAACGTGTTTCAAACTTAGGCGAGTACTGGACTGCAGCTAAGCCCCCGAGTGAGAGGTCGGTAGGATTTTCAAACTTAGGAGAGTACTGGACTGCAACTAAACCCCCGAGTGAGAGGGTTGCTCACCACTCGGTAGGATTTTTCAAACTTAGGCGAGTACTGGACTGCAGCTAAGCCCCCGAGTGAGAGGGTTGCTCTTCACTCGGTAGGATTTTCAAACTTAGGCGAGTACTGGACTGTAGCTAAGCCCCCGAGTGAGAGGGTTGCTCTTCACTCGGTAGGATTTTCAAACTTAGGCGAGTACTGGACTTAATCTAAGCTCCCGAGTGAGAGTGTTGCTCACCACTCGGTAGGATTTTTCAAACTTAGGCGAGTACTGGACTGCAGCTAAGCCCCCGAGTGAGAGGGTTGCTCACCACTCGGTAGGATTTTTCAAACTTAGGCGAGTACTGGACTGCAGCTAAGCCCCCGAGTGAGAGGGTTGCTCACCACTCGGTAGGATTTTTCGAACTTAGGCGAGTACTGGACTGCAGCTAAGCCCACGAGTGAGAGGGTTGCTCTTCACTCGGTAGGATTTTCAAACTTAGGCGAGTACTGGACTGCAGCTAAGCCACCGAGTGAGAGATTTTCTCACCACTCGGTAGGGTTTTTCAAACTTAGGCGAGTACTAGACTGCAGCTAAGCCCCCGAGTGAGAGATTTGCTCACCACTCGGTAGGATTTTTCAAACTTAGGCGAGTACTGGACTGCAGCTAAGCCCCCGAGTGAGAGATTTGCTCACCACTCGGTAGGATTTTTCAAACTTAGGCGAAACGGATTCGCAGCTAAGCCCCCGAGTGAGAGGCTTGCTCACCAGTCGGTAGGATTTTTTAGACTTAGGCGAAACAGATTCGGCTAAGCCCCCGAGTGAGAGGCTTGCTCACCACTCGGTAGGATTTTTTAGACTTAGGCGAAACAGATTCGCGGCTAAGCCACCCACTGGGGGATTTTAAACATATGAATAAGAAATGACAATCATTTCAGAGGACTGTAAAACTCTGTCTTTGATAAACAAACTAAAAGTTATTTCTTATTACATCTCAACAGACTGAGTGCTTAAGTATAAAAACAGCGGAGCAACTCTGCATTCCAAGCGCGTGGCTTGTCCTTCTTGTGATCGACGCTGTAGAGGTGATACGCTCCGTTGTGGAGCACTTTGGTGATGATGAAGGGGCCTTCCCAAGCAGGAGCGAGCTTGTGTGGTTTCTGCTGATCCACTCGAAGAACCAGGTCTCCCTCTTGAAATGCCCGACCTTTCACGTTTCTAGCATGGAATCGACGGAGATCTTGCTGATAGATGGTCGACCTGATCAAGGCCATCTCTCTTTCTTCTTCTAGAAGATCAACAGCATCTTGCCGTTCCTGCTCTGCTTCAACTTCTGAGAAAAGTTCTACTCGGGGTGCATTGTGAACAAGTCACTTGGGAGCACAGCCTCAGCTCCGTAGACAAGGAAGAACGGGGTTCGACCAGTTGACCGATTTGGAGTTGTTCTCAATCCCCAAAGTACTGACGGCAGTTCATCAACCCAAGCTCCTGTAGCATGCTTTAGATCACGCATCAGTCGGGGTTTCAGCCCTTTGAGGATCAAACCATTTGCTCTTTCTGCTTGTCCATTCGACTGTGGCTGGGCGACTGAAGCATAGTCGACCCGAGTGCCTTGGGAAGCACAGAAAGCTCTGAATTCATCCGAATCGAAGTTTGATCCATTATCCGTGATAATGCTGTTTGGGACTCCATATCTGAAAGTTAACTCTCTGATGAAGCTGACAGCGGTACTCGCTTCGAGGTTCTTGATGGGCTTATCCTCAATCCATTTGGTGAACTTGTCGACTGCTACGAGCACATGAGTGAAACCACTTCTGCAGTCCTCAGGGGCCCAACCATGTCTAATCCCCAAACAGCGAATGAACAGACGAGTGGAATGGTCTTCAAGGCTGATGCGGGTTTGTGGGACATGTTGGAGTAGAACTGACAGCCTTCACATTTGTCTACTATTTCTTTCGCCATCTCATTGGCATGTGTCAAGTAAAATCCGGCTCGGTATGCTTTGGCCACGATGGTCCGAGAGGACGCATGGTGACCACAGGTCCCCGAGTGAATATCATTGAGGATCATTCGGCCTTCTTCTGGCGTGATGCATTTCTGGCTGACTCCAGTTACACTTTCTCTGAATAGCTGTCCTCTTATTACAGTTAAGGCTTTGGATCGACAGACGATCTGTCGAGCCTCTTCTTCATCCTTTGGGAGTTCCTTCCTAAGAATGTATGCAATGTATGGCACTGTCCAGTCGGGGGTGACGACCAAAACCTCCATGATCAAGTCGACCACGGCTGGGACTTCGACTTCAGTCGGATCAGTGGTACTCTTAGGCTGTGGGGGCTCTTCAGTGAAAGGATCTTCCTGAACTGAAGGTGTGTGAATATGTTCCAAAAACACATTGCTGGGAATGGTCTCTCTCTTGGAACCTATCTTTGCCAAGTCATCAGCAGCTTGATTTTTCAGTCGGGGTATATGGTGGAGCTCTAACCCTTCAAACTTCTTTTCCAATTTTCTCACTGCATTACAATAACCAGTCATAGCTGGGCTTCTGACGTCCCACTCCTTCATTACTTGATTAACCACCAAATCTGAGTCGCCGTAGACCATTAGGCGACGGACGCCGAGTGAAATGGCCATACGCAACCCGTACAGAAGTGCTTCATATTCAGCTTCGTTGTTGGAGGAATCAAAATGAATCTGAAGAACATAGCTGAGTCTGTCTCCTCGGGGGGATACTAATACCACCCCAGCACCAGAACCATTCAACATCTTGGATCCATCAAAGAACATGGTCCAATGCTCCGAGTGAATCTGAGTCGGTTGTTGCTGTTCAACCCACTCAGCGAGGAAATCTGCTATCGCTTGGGACTTGATAGCTTTCTTTGCCTCAAACTTGATATCCAAGGGAAGGAGTTCAATCGCCCACTTTGCCACTCGACCAGTTGCATCTCTGTTGTTCAGAATTTCTGACAATGGTGCGTCGCTAACGACCGTAATGGAGTGATCAGATAAATAATGTGCAACCTTCTTCGTGGTCATGTAAATTCCATAAACAAGCTTCTGATAATGTGGATATCTTTGCTTGGATGGAGTCAAGACTTCAGAAATATAGTACACTGTGCGCTGAACTTTATAGGCTTTTCCTTCTTCTTCCCGCTCGACCGTGAGCACTGTACTGACAACTTGTCCAGTGGCTGCAATATAAAGCAGTAAAGGCTCTTTGCTAATTGGGGCAGCAAGCACCGGCTGGGTGGAAAGCAGGGTTTTGAGTTCTGCAAACGTTGCATCAGCTTCAGGAGTCCACTCGAACTTGTCAGATTTCTTCATCAGTTGGTAAAGAGGCAATGCCTTTTCATCGAGGCGAGAGATGAATCGACTCAAGGCGGCCAAGCAACCAGTAAGCTTCTGAACGTCATGCACACGCATAGGGCGTTTCATCCGGAGTATGGTCCCAACTTTCTCTGGGTTCGCGTCGATCCCTCGTTCGGAAACGAGAAAACCAAGTAACTTTCCTCCTGGAACTCCGAATGTGCATTTCGACGGATTAAGCTTGATATCATATCTTCTCAGGTTGGCAAAGGTTTCAGCGAGGTCAGTCAGCAGGTCGGAACCTTTACGCGACTTGACCACAATATCATCCATATATGCTTCCACATTCCGACTGATTTGAGTGAGCAGACACTTCTGAATCGTCCTCATAAATGTGGCACCAGCGTTCTTGAGACCGAATGACATGGTGACATAACAAAAGCACCCGAATGGAGTGATGAAAGCTGTTTTTATCTCATCGGGTCCATACAGTCGGATCTGATGATACCCGGAATGGGCGTCCAGAAAAGACAAACGCTCACACCCCGCAGTCGAGTCTATGATTTGGTCGATACGGGGGAGAGGGAAATGATCTTTCGGGCAGGCCCGATTGATATGCTTGAATTCAATGCACATACGAAGTGAGTCGTCCTTCTTGGGAACCATGACAACATTGGCGAGCCACTCGGAGTGGTAAATCTCTCGAATGAACTTAGCTGCTAGGAGCCGAGCCACTTCTTCGCCAATTGCGTTTCTCTTCTGTACGGCAGACCGTCGAAGAGGTTCCTTGACTGGTTTCACTTTCGGGTCGACTCGCAAACGGTGCTCAGCCAGTCCCCTGGGTACACCCGGCATGTCAGAAGGTTTCCATGCAAAGATGTCCCAGTTCTCACGGAGGAACTTGATGAGCGCTTCTTCCTATTTGCTGTCGAGTGATGTTGAGATATGAGTAGGAGCAGCATTAGGATCGGTCGGGTGAATATGAATCGGCTTTGTTTCACCGGACGACTGAAACGCAGAATCTGTGGCAGGCTTCTTGGCTCGCAATAAATCACTCGGATCTGCATTTTTCTGATACTCTTGCATTTCAACTGCTGCCATTTGGGCATCGGCAATTTTAGAACCCTTCTGGAAGAATTCCTCTGCCTTCTGCCGATTGCCAGTGACCGTGATCACTCCTCTGGGACCAGGCATTTTCAACTTGAGATACACGTAACATGGTCGGGCCATGAATCGTGCATACGCCAGCCTCCCCAAAATAGCGTGATAAGCACTCCGGAAATCCACTACTTCAAATGTCAACTTTTCCTTACGGTAATTCTTTAAATAACCGAAAACCACGTCAAGGGTTATCTGGCCGAGTGATTCAGCCTTCTTGCTAGGGATGACGCCGTGAAAGCTCATGTTGCTCTCACTAAGTTTGGACATCGGAATGCCCATCCCCTTCAAGGTTTCAGCATAAAGGATATTCAGGCCGCTACCACCATCCATTAGCACTTTGGTCAGTCGAGTGCCTCCAACAACTGGGTCGACCACCAACGCTTGCCTCCCAGGGGTGGCTATGCGAGCAGGGTGATCAGACTGGTCGAATGTGATAGGTGTTTGTGACCACTTCAGGGATGTTGTCATTGCCGGAGCAACCATATTCACTTCTCTGTTGATCACTTTCAGTCGACTTTTGCTCTCAACATCAGCAAAAATCACTAGGGTGGAATTGACATTGGGAAAACCATCATCTTCCTCTTTGTCCTCATCCTTCTCTGATTCCTTTTCCTTCTCATTAGGCTATTTCTCTCGGAATTGCTGGATCAGAACCCAACACTGCCGAGTGGTATGCTTAGGATAAATCAGATTGCCTTCTTCATCCTTCTTGGTGTGAATGTGACATGGCAAATCCAACACATCATTTCCGGCTTGATCTTTCACTTTCTTGGGGGTCCAGGGCCCCTTAGGTTTCCCTTTAAACTTTCCTTGAATCGCTGCCGCAGTTTCACCAGGTCCTGCAGGCTCAGCTTTACGCTTCTGTTTCCGATTGGAATTGCCTCCACCGGTGTCCTGACCGACTGGTTTGCTCTTTCCACTGCAGAGTCGATCATCTTCTTCTCCATTAGTGTACCGAGTGGCTATTTCCATCATCCGAGTCAGAGACATATCTCCCGTCCGACCGAATTTCAGAACCAGTTCTCGATACAACGCCTTCCTTGAAGGCACAAACTGCTTGATGCTGGGACACATTTTCCACTGTGTGATGCAAAGTGGTCCACCTCTGAATGTAATCTCTCAGAGTTTCATTCGGTTTTTGCACGCAATGCTGCAATTCTGTTAACCCTGCTGGCCGCTTGCAAGTACCCTCAAAAGTTCTAACAAACACTCGGGCAAGTTCCTCCCAACTGAATATACTGCCAGGTGCTAACTGAGTCAACCATGCTCTGGCTGAACCTTCCAACATCAGAGGAAGATGCTTCATGGCCACTTCATCATTGTCGCCACCAATCTGCATAGCCACTCGGTAATCCTCGAGCCAAGTGCCAGGCTTGGACTCACCAGTGAACTTGCTGACTCCAGTCGCCAACCTGAAGTTGGGAGGAATCACCACGGCTCTGATGGCTCTGCTGAAACACTCTGGGCCTGAAACATGAACTCTGCTGCCAGTCAGGCGATCTCTGTTAAGGCCCTCTCTGTGTGCTCTGTTCCTGTCGACTAGACCTTGAATGAGAATAGATCTCGCATCAAAGCCTGGCTCCCTTGGGTCGACTGGTATTCTTCGCTCGCCACTGTGAGGGTGTCTGTCATCATATTGCCGAGGCACATATGATCCACTCCTTGGAGGAGGTGTGGGCACTCGGCGATGGTCATCACGGCCGAGTCGGTGATCATACTGCTCGTGGTTTTTGTACTGATCCTGCCGGTGCCCACGTCCCTCACGCCGCGGGGGCGATCTTGGGCTGTGGGCCGACTGAACTGTATCTGCCATCACAGACCTGCTATGAATCCTATTCCACGACTGAGACACTTCTGTGTTCTGCTCTCCTGCTGCCCAGAGTAAGGCCCGGATCTGCATCAAACCTCGGCCAGCCTCTGACTGGGAAGGCTGAATTGACTCTGCTATACGGGCTGCTGCAGTGAGATTTTGAATCGGGTGCCGTATACCTGAGGTTGAGGCAGAAAAAGCTGTCGTCGACTGGACTGAGGAATCCGCTGCCGAGCACGCTCGTCGAGTGCATGCTGAAGATTCTCCAGTCGAGTGCGCTCAGCTAGGTTGGCCAGGCGCGCCTCCTCCAAGGACCGGGCCTCGGAGGTTTCCCCGACGATGGGTGTGTTGAGTGCATCCATGTTGCAGCGGTGAAGCTCTTCCCTCTGCTGCGAAGAAAGGGGTTCGGAATGGTACTCCTCGTGAACACGTGACGGATCGCCGCCACCATCACCGCCGTCGTCGCGGGGGAAGCCAGGAGGACTACGTGGTCCATCGACCATCAAGACTTCAGCCGCAGGATCGCTGCTATCGCACTCGGATGCGGTCTCGACGGAGCCAGTCGAACAGGCCGTAGAGAGTTTCGTCGTGCTTGATTGCCGCGACCTGTGGGGTGGCCGACTGACGGGCCACTACGTGTTTCACCCACCGCTGAAGCCGTGACCGACCGGATCGCTTGCGTCCGTGAACAGATGGGAGCGAGGATGCCACGGGAGCCGACCGATACTGGGTCGACCGCTGCCGGAGAAGTACGCCGCGAACGCACGCGCGGAAGTGCGTCGCCCCGCGGACGGGGAGCGTCTCGACGTCGAGGGGAGCTTCCTGAAGCCAGGCGGAGTCGTCGGCAACGAAGACGAGCGCGCCGAGACGGATCTCGCGGCCCTCAGCCAATCCACCTCCGGAAACCATGATGATGGGAATCGGAAAAATTGCAACCTCACCAAAAAGTCGCTAAGACACCTGCCCCACGGTGGGCACCAACTGTCGTGGTTCTAAGACTGACAGTAGAATGGGGGGTAGGTATGAGGAGGCAAGATCCCAGCTATGGTGAAGTTGTACACACAAGGTTCACGAGTTCAGGCCCTTCACGGTGGAAGTAATAGCCCTATCGGTGCCCGGAGGCGGTCGACTGGATTATATGTGTGTGGAGTTATAGGGGGTGCGAACCCTTGTCCCTGAGGAAAGGGGTGGCTTATATAGAGTTCGCCAGACCCCTCCCGCCCTTAGTTACACAGGGTTTAAGGTACATAAAGATGGGGCGTTTCTGGTAACGCCAGTAATAAAGTGACATAAATGTCCATTAAGTCTACAGAATAAACGTCTGACCATTGCTATTCAGAGTGACTTAAGGTCTCCTGTCTGTCGAGTGATTCCTGTTACGGTCGAGTGAACTTGAATCTACCGAGTGGAATGCTTCTAGTCGAGTGGATGATGGTATCCCTTGAATGCTTCTGACTTTAGGGTAATGTCCTAGGGGAGGGCGTCAAGGTCAGGCCTATGACCCTACCCTAGGTACATAGCTTCATCAGACCTTGCAGCGATTCTTCAGCACGAAGCACGAAGACATGTGGAAGCTGCTGTTCAAGTCCCAAAAGACGTGGCCAAAAATGACCGACGACCTCGGCCTCGACTGTACCCACGCAGCGTCTCCCGTAAGTTTTTATGACAACTTCATTGCTTGAAAATTCAAGGGATATACTTAAGCTTTCCATTCTTCTCATAGGGTTGGATGATACGTCTCCAACGTATCTATAATTTTTGATTGTTCCATGCTATTATATTATCTGTTTTGGCGATTTATGTGCTTTATTAAACACTTTTATATTATTTTTGGGACTGACCTATTAACCCAGAGCCCAGTGCGAGTTCCTGTTTTTCCCCTTGTTTTAGTGTTTCGCAGAAAAGGAATATCAAACGGAGTCCAAACGGAATGAAACCTTCGGGAGAGTTATTTTTGGAACGGAAGCAATCCAGAAGACTTGGAGTGTACGTAAGGGAAGCAACGTGCCCTCCACCCTCGTGGGCCTCTCGTGGCTCCCCTGATGTATTTATTTCACCTATATATATATATATATCCATATACCCTAAAACCATCGGGGAACAGAATAGATCGGGAGTTCCGCTGCCGCAAGCCTCTGTAGCCACCAAAAACCAATCGGGACCCTGTTCCGGCACCCTGCTGGAGGGGGGGAACCCTCACCGGTGGCCATCTTCATCATCCCGGCGCTCTCCATGACGAGGAGGGAGTAGTTCACCCTCGGGGCTGAGGGTATGTACCAGTAGCTATGTGTTTGATCTCTCTCTCTCTCTCTCTCTCTCGTGTTCTTGAGGTGATACGATCTTGATGTATCACGAGCTTTGCTATTATAGTTGGATCTTATGATGTTTCTCCCCCTCTACTCTCTTGTAATGGATTGAGTTTTCCCTTTGAAGTTATCTTATCGGATTGAGTCTTTAAGGATTTGAGAACACTTGATGTATGTCTTGCCGTGCTTATCTGTGGTGACAATGGGATATCACGTGATCCACTTGATGTATGTTTTGGTGATCAACTGGCGGGTTCCACCCATGAACCTATGCATAGGGGTTGGCACACGTTTTCGTCTTGACTCTCCGGTAGAAACTTTGGGGCACTCTTTGAAGTACTTTGTGTTGGTTTGAGTAGATGAATCTGAGATTGTGTGATGCATACCGTATAGTCATACCCACGGATACTTGAGGTGACATTGGAGTATCTAGGTGACATTAGGGTTTTGGTTGATTTGTGTCTTAAGGTGTTATTCTAGTACGAACTCTTGAATAGATCGATCCGAAAGAATAACTTTGAGGTGGTTTCGTACCCTACAATAATCTCTTCGTTTGTTCTCCGCTATTAGTGACTTTGGAGTGACTCTTTGTTGCATGTTGAGGGATAGTTATATGATCCAATTATGTTATTATTGTTGAGAGAACTTGCACTAGTGAAAGTTTGAACCCTAGGCCTTGTTTCCTAGCATTGCAATACCGTTTGCGCTCACTTTTATCATTAGTTACCTTGCTGTTTTTATATTTTTAGATTACAAAAACCTATATCTACCATCCATATTGCACTTGTATCACCATCTCTTCGCCGAACTAGTGCACCTATACAATTTACCATTGTATTGGGTGTGTTGGGGACACAAGAGACTCTTTGTTATTTGGTTGCAGGGTTGCTTGAGATGGACCATCTTCATCCTACGCCTCCCACGGATTGATAAACCTTAGGTCATCCACTTGAGGGAAATTTGCTACTGTCCTACAAACCTCTGCACTTGGAGGCCCAACAACGTCTACAAGAAGAAGGTTGCGTAGTAGACATCAAGCTCTTTTCTGGCGCCGTTGCCGGGGAGGTGAGTGCTTGAAGGTATATCTTTAGATCTTGCAATCGAATCTTTTAGTTTCTTGTTTTATCACTAGATTAGTTTATAAAAGAAAACTACAAAAAAAATGGAATTAAGGGTGCCTCATATGCTTCATCTTTTTAATGTCTTTCGTGAAAATGATGGGAAGGAAAATAGTGCTCAAGTACTAGAAGAAGAATTACCTAGAATGCTTGGCATAAAATATGTGAATGATGAGCATGATTGCAATGTTGTTAGTTTGAATTCTTTGAATACCCATGATGCTAATGATATGCAAAGCCACAAGCCTGGGGATGCTATGTTTGATGAAGATGATATGTTTAGTCCCCGAAGTTTTGATGAGCAAATTTATTATGATGAAAGCATGCCTCCTATTTATGATGATTATTGTGATGACACGTATGCTATAAAGAATAAAAATAACCATGAAACTTGTCATCTTGATTTTAATTTTCAATTGGATTATGCCTCACATAATAGTTATTTTGTTGAGTTTGCTCCCACTACTATTCATGAGAAGAAATTTGCTTATGTGGAGAGTAATAAAAATTATATGCTTATGCATCATGAAAAGAATGCTTTATGTGATGGTTATATTGTTGAATTCATTCATGATGCTACTGAAAATTATTATGAGGGAGGAATATATGCTTGTAGGAATTGCAATAATATCAAGTTTCCTCTCTATGTGCTTAAAGTTTTGAAGTTATGCTTGTTTTGCCTTCCTATGCTAGTTGATTATTGTTCCCATAAGTTGGTTGCTCACAAAATCCCTATGAATAGGAAGTGGGTTAGACTTAAATGTGCTAGTCATATTCTTCATGATGCTCTCTTTATGTTTCAATTCTTATCTTTTATGTGAGCATCATTGAAATCATCATGCCTAGCTAGGGGCGTTAAACGTTAGCGCTTGTTGGGAGGCAACCCAATTTTTTATTTTTGTTCTTTCTTTTTGGTTCTGTTTAGTAATAAATATTTGATCTAGCCTCTGGTTAGATGTGGTTTTATGTTTTAATTAGTGTTTGTGCCAAGTAAGACCTATAGGATCTTCTTGGATGATAGTTATTTGATCTTGCTGAAAATTCCAGAAACTTTCAGCTCACGAAAACAATTGTTAAAAATCACCAGAACGTGATAAAATAATGATTCCAATTGCAGTAGATCAATAAACAAATTATCTAAGTCTTCCTATTTTGGTAGACTTTTCCGAGTTCCAGAAGTATACGTTTGATACAGATTACTACAGACTGTTCTGTTTTTGACAGATTCTGTTTTTAGTGTGTTGTTTGCTTATTTTGATGACTCTATGGCTAGTAAAATAGTTTACAAACCATAGAGAAGTTGGAATACAGTAAGTTTAACACCAATATAAATAAAGAATGAGTTCACAACAGTACCTAAGTGGTGGTTTTATTTTCTTATACTAACGGAGCTTACGAGTTTTCTGTTGAGTTTTGTGTTGTGAAGTTTTCAAGTTTTGGGTAAAGATTCGATGGACTGTGGAATAAAGAGTGGCAAGAGCCTAAGCTTGGGGATGCCCAAGGCACCCCAAGGTAATATTCAAGGATAACCAGGAGCCTAAGCGTGGGGATGCCCCGGATGGCATCCCCTCTTTCGTCCTCGTTCATCGGTAACTTTACTTGGAGCTATATTTTTATTCACCACATGATATGTGTTTTGCTTGGAGCGTCATTTTATTTTCTTTTGTTTTGATTGCTGTTTGAATAAAATACCAAGATCTGAAATTCTTAAATGTTAGAGAGGCTTCAAATTGTTACATAATTATTCAACTACTCATTGATCTTCACTTATATCTTTCGGAGTAGTTTGTCGTTTGCTCTAGTGCTTCACTTATATCTTTTAGAGCACAATGGTGGTTTTATTTTGAAGAAATAGATGAACTCTCGTGCTTCACTTATATTATTTTGAGAGTCCAAAGAAGCATGGTAATTGCTTTGGTTATGAATTTAGTCCTAATATGATGGGCATCCAAGATGGGTATAATAAAAACTTTCATATAAAGTGCATTGAATACTATGAGAAGTTTGATACTTGATAATTGTTTTGAGATATGAAGATGGTGATATTAGAGTCATGCTAGTTGAGTAGTTGTGAATTTGAGAAATACTTGTTCTAAAGTTTGTGATTCCCGTAGCATGCACGTGTGGTGAACCGTTATGTGATGAAGTCGGAGCATGATTTATTTATTGATTGTCTTCCTTATGAGTGGCGGTCGGGGACGAGCGATGGTCTTTTCCGACCAATCTATCCCCCTAGGAGCATGCGCGTAGTACTTCGTTTCGATAACTAATAGATTTTTGCATAAGTATATGAGTTCTTTATGACTAATGTTGAGTCCATGGATTATACGCACTCTCACCCTTCCACCATTGCTAGCCTCTCTAATACCGCACACCTTTCGCCGGTATCATACACCCACCATATACCTTCCTCAAAACAGCCACCATACCTACCTATTATGGCATTTCCATAGCCATTCCGAGATATATTGCCATGCAACTTTCCACCGTTCCGTTTATTATGACACGCTTCATCATTGTCATATTGCTTTGCATGATCATGTAGTTGACATTGTATTTGCGGCAAAGCCACCATTCATAATTCTTTCATACATGTCACTCATGAGTCATTGCACATCCCGGTACACCGCCGGAGGCATTCATATAGAGTCATATTTTGTTCTAAGTATCGAGTTGTAATTCTTGAGTTGTAAGTAAATAAAAGTGTGATGATCATCATTATTAGAGCATTGTCCCAAGTGAGGAAAGGATGATGGAGACTATGATTCCCCCATAAGTCGGGATGAGGCTCCGGACTAAATAAAAAAAAGATGCCAAAAAAAGGAGAAGGCCTAAAAAAATGAGAGAAAAAGAGAGAAGGGACAATGCTACTATCCTTTTACCACACTTGTGCTTCAAAGTAGCACCATAATCTTCATGATAGAGAGTCTCCTATGTTGTCACTTTCATATACTAGTGGGAATTTTCATTATAGAACTTGGCTTGTATATTCCAATGATGGGCTTCCTCAAAATGCCCTAGGTCTTCGTGAGCAAGCGAGTTGGATGCACACCCACTTAGTTTCTTTTGTTGAGCTTTCATACACTTATAGCTCTAGTGCATCCGTTGCATGGCAATCCCTACTCACTCACATTGATATCTATTGATGGGCATCTCCATAGCCCGTTGATACGCCTAGTTGATGTGAGACTATCTTCTCCTTTTTGTCTTCTCCACAACCACCGTTCTATTCCACCTATAGTGCTATGTCCATGGCTCACGCTCATGTATTGCGTGAAGATTGAAAAAGTTTGAGAACACCAAAAGTATGAAACAATTGCTTGGCTTGTCATCGGGGTTGTGCATGATTTAAATACTTTGTGTGGTGAAGATAGAGCATAGCCAGACTATATGATTTTGTAGGGATAGCTTGCTTTGGCCATGTTATTTTGAGAAGACATGATTGCTTTGTTAGTATGCTTGAAGTATTATTGTTTTCATGTCACTATTAAACTTTTGTTCTGAATCTTATGGATCTGAATATTCTTGCCACAATAAAGAAGATTACATGGATAAATATGTTAGGTAGCATTCCAGATCAAAAATTCTGTTTTTATCATTTACCTACTCGAGGACGAGCAGGAATTAAGCTTGGGGATGCTGATACGTCTCCAACGTATCTATAATTTTTTATTGTTCCATGCTATTATATTATCTGTTTTGGATGTTTATGGGCTTTATTAAACACTTTTATATTATTTTTGGGACTAACCTATTAACCCAGAGCCCAGTGCCAGTTCCTGTTTTTTCCATTGTTTCAGTGTTTCGCAGTAAAGGAATCAAACGGAGTCCAAACGGAATGAAACCTCCGGGAGGGTTATTTTTGGAATGGAAGCAATCCAGAAGACTTGGAGTGTACATAAGGGAAGCAACGAGGAAGGCACGAGGCAGGGAGGCGTGCCTGCCCCCTGGGCGCGCCCCCACCCTCGTGGGCCCCTCACGGCTCCCCTGACCGACTTCTTTCGCCTATATATATCCATATACCCTAAAACCATCGGGGAACAGAATAGATCAGCAGTTCCGCCGCCGCAAGCCTCTGTACCCACCAAAAACCAATCGGGACCCTGTTCCGGCACCCTCCCGGAGGGGGGGAACCCTCACCGGTGGCCATCTTCATCATCCCGGCGCTCTCCATGACGAGGAGGGAGTAGTTCACCCTCGGGGCTGAGGGTATGTACCAGTAGCTATGTGTTTGATCTCTCTCTCTCTCTCTCGTGTTCTTGAGGTGATACGATCTTGATGTATCACGAGCTTTGCTATTATAGTTGGATCTTATGATGTTTCTCCCCCTCTACTCTCTTGTAATGGATTGAGTTTTCCCTTTGAAGTTATCTTATTGGATTGAGTCTTTAAGGATTTGAGAACACTTGATGTATGTCTTGCCGTGCTTATCTGTGGTGACAATGGGATATCACGTGATCCACTCGATGTATGTTTTGGTGATCAACTTGCGGGTTCCGCCCATGAACCTATGCATAGGGGTTGGCACACGTTTTCGTCATGACTGTCCGGTAGAAACTTTGGGGCACTCTTTGAAGTACTTTGTGTTGGTTTGAGTAGATGAATCTGAGATTGTGTGATGTATATCGTATAATCATACCCACGGATACTTGAGGTGACATTGGAGTATCTAGGTGACATTAGGGTTTTGGTTGATTTGTGTCTTAAGGTGTTATTCTAGTACGAACTCTTGAATAGATCAATCCGAAAGAATAACTTTGAGGTGGTTTCGTACCCTACAATAATCTCTTCGTTTGTTCTCCGCTATTAGTGACTTTGGAGTGACTCTTTGTTGCATGTTGAGGGATAGTTATATGATCCTATTATGTTATTATTGTTGAGAGAATTTGCACTAGTGAAATTATGAACCCTAGGCCTTGTTTCCTAGCATTGCAATACCGTTTACGCTCACTTTTATCATTAGTTACCTTGCTGTTTTTATATTTTCAGATTACAAAAACCTATATCTACCATCCATATTGCACTTGTATCACCATCTCTTCGCCGAACTAGTGCACCTATACAATTTACCATTGTATTGGGTGTGTTGGGGACACAAGAGACTCTTTGTTATTTGGTTGCAGGGTTGCTTGAGAGGGACCATCTTAATCCTACACCTCCCACGGATTGATAAACCTTAGGTCATCCACTTGAGAGAAATTTGCTACTGTCCTACAAACCTCTGCACTTGGAGGCCCAACAACGTCTACAAGAAGAAGGTTGCGTAGTAGACATCATTGGACGAAGAAGGCGGAGCGGATTCACTGTCCGGCCCCACTACCCGAAGACCCAACCATTCCTCTTTTAACGAGGATGCTGGTTCCGGCGCCGTATCAGGCGCCGGAAAAGAAGGCCAAGAAGAAGGGCAAGGAGGCTAAAAGCGGCCTCCGCCGTAGAGGTGCTTCGGACGTAGTGTCAAAAGACACCGAGACTCACTCCTCCCCCGACGAAGATGAAGGGGAGGAGGAAGAGAACAACTCTCCCCTTAAAGGGGGGAAGAAGAAGAGGGGGGCTTCCGCAGATCGGGAGGCGGAGGCGTCCAAGAAAGGGAGAATCTCCCTCATGGATGACTCCAAATCGGACGCCGACAAATGGTGCCCCAGGCCGAAGCCCTTGGCCGGATCGTAAGTACCCCCAAAGGCACTTATACTTTATACGTTTATCCGGCTTTCTGACTTGTGATTTTAACATGCTGGATTTCGTGGTGTAGTCCGTCTCACATCCCCCCCAGCAATCCTCATCTTCGGGGAATTTGCTGGATTCGAACGGGATGGACAGCGGGTCGCCTCCACCGGCCTCCTCCCCCAACGCTATGGACATCGCCGAGGTGGTGTCCCGAAAGGTCCTTCTGGTCTGGGGAGAGGTGCAGAGAGCCGCCCAGGTGACGCTAGAGGGTGATAGCCCTAATGCCGATAACATGGGGTAATCGACCCCCATGGAAACTGATGCTGGGGGCCATACCCAATTCGGCCCCCAACCAAATATTATTCCGGAGACCCCCAAGGCTCCAGGATCAGGCGAGCAGCTCCCTTTGAAAGAAGGGGGTGTGCAAATTCCATCGACGACCTCTGTCAATCCAGAGTGCCATCATTGTAGAAGAACATCGTACCCTTATGGGTACGGTGGTCGAGAGAGTTTGGTCCGCCAAAAGCGGATTGACCGAGGCCTATACTAGCCTTCTACGAGGCTTTGAGGTAAGCAGTATAATGCCTTTTAGCTATATAAGAAAAATATCTGAGTATAGATAGCAGCCCCTGAGACTCTGTTCGGTGTTCACAACGAAAGGCCGAACAGAGGATCGAATGACTCATAAAGGGTATTAACATACATATCTATTTGAACCGAATAGACCTCGATGCAAGCATCGGCTACCCATGCCGCCGAAGCGTCTGAGCTGAGGCGGAAGTTAGCGGAAAAGCAAGGTATATGATACCGCAAATTCTTCCGAAAATAATACCAATAATAGTTTGCTAGCTTAACAAGTGTTATAACTTTGTTCGTAGCTGTCGCGCCTGAGGTTGAGATCCTCAAAAGCGCTCTGGCTGAGGCCAAGAAAGAGGCAGAGGAGGAACGAGCCGCCCGCCTAAAACATGAGTCAAGGGCGTCCAAAGTCCAGCAGGAGCTGAAGGATGCTATAAGCAAATGTGAGGCCTTAGAGCACCAGGTCTCGGATCAAAAAACTGAACTTGCTAAGGCCCTCCAGAATGCTCAGGAGGCCCGGACCGAAGCCCAAAATGCCTGCCTGGAGATCCAGGAGGCGAAGAAACTTGCAGCTGGTAAGGCCTTTAATATGGAGAGCAGATTTGTGAGGGAGAAATACATCCTACTGACCCGGGTTTGGAGTTCTCCAGGCGCGTTTGCGGATCTGCCTCGGAGTGTTGCTGATGCTGCGGAGTTCTTCCGAGCCGAAGAGGGGAGCTCAACGGAGAAACTGTTCTGGTCGCAGTACCTTGCGCCAGAGCATCCAGTGCCCCTCAGCGATCAGCTGAAACAGCTGATTGAACTGCATAGGATGGCCGAGCTAGCTATGAAGGATTTTATAATCCGCCTATGGCCTGCCGAATCCATACCTAGCAGCTATTTCGGGCTCGTGAAGCGGATGATCAAGGCCTGTCCCCGTCTTGACGCCGTGAAGCGATCGACCTGCATCGAAGGTGCGGGGATGGCCTTCGCCCGCGTCAAGGTGCAGTGGGCGAAGATGAACGCTGTCAAGCTCGCTACCGAGGGACCACCTGCAGGCAAGGGGCATCGTACACCGGAGGGGTATTTCGATGATGTCCTGGAAGGATCCCGTACAGTGGAGGGCTAGTGCTCAAAGGACATCATATTTGAGTGAATGTATATGTATTGTCCGCTCCTGTACTTATGAGACAAGGCTTTGTGTATCATGTATTGTCTATTTTATTTTGACATATCTGCTCCTGTGTGGCTGTTTACTATATCTGAGACTTGGCCAGTCGTCGGCTTTAGCCCCCACGTAGGTAGTATGGGGGTGTTCGGGATAGCACCTAAACACACTTGACCCAGCAACTTGGTCCGTGAAGGAGGTGTTAGTGCGGAAACCAGGCAATCAGACTATGTCGCTTTATCGCTCTCACTGAGCCATAGGAGCTCTATAATAGGCGTAGCCCCTAGTACTGTTCGATTATCCGAACGTGGGTGTTGTGAGTGCCCGGCCGGTCTAAGGCCGGCCGATCGCATAATGCAGAAAAAATCGCAAGAGATTTATACATAGTCGCCGAATAGCTGACCAGCTCTCGCCGCATCATGACAGTCAGTTTTTGGCTTTCTCTACTGAGGTGTTTGTCCGGATGAACCAGAAACACAATCGTAGTACTTCTCCCTTTACTACCTTAGCCGAACGAGCGAAACGTAAGGTAGTAACCACAGGAGCCGGGCAACCCAACTATTGACCAAAGACATGATTCGGAGCCAATGCATATAATGCTATTTTCGGGACACTGAATTGTTGCTAGAAAAGTGTTTGGACTTTTTTTGTTTAGTTTTTGAGAAATGTGCATGGCTCAATAAAGCCCATGACGATTTAAGTCGTACCGAGGTGCACATGTCAATCAGATGAAAAACAGGGAAATACATGTGAAGAGGTAAATTTGTACCACATAGGCTGGGCTAGAACCGTTTCCATTGTAGTCTGATAGATACGTCAAAACGTATTTGTACAACTAGTGCAGTAAGCAACGAGGCTATTTTACATGCCGGGTACAAGGGAAAGCTGATTGTAGGTCCTGTGAACAGACTATGTGGTCTTTAAAGATCCTGTAGACACTCTGCCCTGCTATTACACTGCCTTTCTCCTTGGTGTATTGTCCTTCAAGAGGATCGACACTTGGTGTTATCATGATAGGCTTCGAAAAGAGGCCTAGGCACCGTTGAAAAAAGGTGACGTGGGTATAAGGTACCTGAAAAAGATAAAGAAAAAGAGAAAAAGGGAAAATACAGGCGTCCAGCCGAGGTCTGGCCGTATTGTTGACTTTGTCTTTGTGATGCCTCCATCTTTTCCCATGGTATCTTTAGTGCGTAGTTATGTATCCGTGGCACATGGTCCGTAATTCGGTTGGAGCTGAGATGGAGGCCGGATTGCTAGTCGAACTCTTGACGAGCCGAGGTGGCGCCCTGCGGTGTAGTCCGGACTCGTTTAAGTGTGTCCGGGGGCTGAGCCGCTGATGTGATGTTTGGCCTGACAAGGCTGCCCTGCACTTCCGCTGCCAAGGCCGCGGTGTGCTCCTCAGTAAGGAGGGAGTGTTCCATGTTTTCGTTGACTGTTATAACGCCGCGTGGTCCGGGTATCTTGAGTTTGAGATATGCGTAGTGCGGGACGTGTTGAAGCGGGCGAATGCGGTTCGTCCGAGCAGTGCATGATAGCCACTACGGAAGGGGACGATGTCGAAGATTAAGTCTTCGCTTCGGAAGTTGTCCGGTGAACCGAAGACGACTTCTGCTACCTCTTGAGCATGCGTTGGTTTTCCCTTGAAGAGGAAATGGTGATGCAGCAAAGTAGCGTAAGTATTTCCCTCAGTTTTTGAGAACCAAGGTATCAATCCAGTAGGAGATTACACGCAAGTCGCCTAGTACCTGCACAAACAATCAAGAACCTTGCAACCAACGGGATAAAGGGGTTGTCAATCCCTTCACGGCAACTTGCAAAAGTGAGATCTGATAAAGATAGTAAGATAAATATTTTTGGTATTTTTGTTGTATAGATTACAAAATAAAGATTGCAAAATAAAATAAATAATAAATTAGAATTATAGATCGGAAACTTATATGATGTAAAATAGACCCGGGGGCCATAGGTTTCACTAGTGGCTTCTCTCATGATAGCATGTATTACGGTGGGTGAACAAATTACTGCCGAGCAATTGATAGAAAAGTGCATACTTATGATGATATCTAAGGCAATGATCATGAATATAGGCATCACGTCCGTGTCAAGTAGTCCAAAACGATTCTGCATCTACTACCCTTACTCCACACATCGACCGCTATCCAGCATGCATCTAGAGTATTAAGTTCATAAGAACAGAGTAACGCATTAGGCAAGATGACATGATATAGAGGGATAAACTCAAGCAATATGATATAAACCCCATCTTTTTATCCTTGATGGCAACAATACAATATGTGCCTTGCTGCCCCTACTGTCACTGGGAAAGGACACCGCAAGATTGAACCCAAAGCTAAGCACTTCTCCCATTGCAAGAAAGATCAATCTAGTAGGCCAAACTAAACTGATAATTTGAAGAGACTTGCAAAGATAACAAATCATGCATATAAGAATTCAGAGAAGAACCAAATATTGTTCATAGATAAACTTGATCATAAATCCACAATTCATCGGATCTCGGCAAACACACCACAAAAGAATATTACATCGAATAGATCTCCAAGAACATCGAGGAGAAGTTTGTATTGAGAACCAAATAGAGAGAAGAAGCCATCTAGCTAATAACTATGGACCCGAAGGTCTGCGGTAAACTACTCAGACATCATCGGAGAGGCTATGGTGTTGATGTAGAAGCCCTCCGTGATGCCCATCAATTGATGTCAATGCGAGGAGTAGGGATTGCCATGCAACGGATGCACTAGAGCTATAAATGTATGAAATCTTAACAAAAGAAACTAGTGGGTGTGCATCCAACTTGCTTGCCCACGAAGACCTAGGGCATTTTGAGGAAGCCCATTGTTGGAATATACAAGCCAAGTTCCATAATGAAAATTTCCCACTAGTAAATGAAAGTGACAAATAAGAGAATCTCTATCATGAATAACATGGTGCTACTTTGAAGCACAAGTGTGGAAAAAGGATAGTAACATTGTCCCTTCTCTCTTTTTCTCTCATTTTTTGGGCCTTCTCTTTTTTTTGGCCTTCTCTTTTTTTATTGGACTTTCTCTTTTTTTATATATTTTTATTTCCTCACATGGGACAATGCTCTAATAATGATGATCATCACACTTCTATTTATTTACAACTCAAGGATTACAACTCGATACTTAGAACAAAATATGACTCTATATGAGTGCCTCCGGTGGTGTACCGGGATGGGCAATGACTCAAGAGTGACATGTATGAAAAATGATGAATGGTGGCTTTGCCACAAATACGATGTCAACTACATGATCATGCAAGGCAATATGACAATGATGAAGCGTGTCATAATAAACAGAACGGTGGAAAGTTGCATGGCAATATATCTTGGAATGGCTATGGAAACGCCATAATAGGTAGGTATGGTGGCTGTTTTGAGGAAGATAAGGAGGCTTATGTGTGATAGAGCGTATCATATCACGGGGTTTGGATGCACCGGTGAAGTTTGCACCAACTCTCGAGGTGAGAAAGGGCAATGCACGGTGCCGAAGAGGCTAGCAATGATGGAAGGGTGAGAGTGCGTATAATCCATGGACTCAACATTACTCATAAAGAACTCACATACTTATTGCAAAAATCTACAAGTCATCAAAACCAAGCACCACGCGCATGCTCCTAGGGGATATATTGGTAGGAAAAGACCATCGCTCGTCCCCGACCGCCACTCATAAGGAGGACATTCAAAGAAACACCTCATGCTTCAAATTTTTTACACAACAGTTACCATACGTGCATGCTACGGGACTTGCAAACCTCAACACAAGTATTTCTTAAATTCACAAATACTCAACTAGCATGACTCTAATATTACCATCTTCATATCTCAAAACAATCATCAAGTATCAAACTTCTCATAGTATTCAATGCACTCTATATGAAAGTTTTTATTATACCCATCTTGGATGCCTATCATATTAGGAATAAGTTTATAGCCAAAGCAAATTACCATGCTGTTCTAAAAGACTCCCAAAATAATATAAGTGAAGCACGATAGATCAATAATTTCTATAAAATAAAACCACCACCGTGCTCTAAAAGATATAAGTGAAGCACATAGAGTATTCTAATAAATTCCGATTCATGTGTGTCTCTCCCAAAAGGTGTGTACAGCAAGGATGATTGTGGTAAACTAAAAAGAAAAGACTCAAATCATACAAAACGCTCCGAGCAAAACACATATCATGTGGTGAATAAAAATATAGCCTCAAGTAAAGTTACCGATAGACGAAGACGAAAGAGGGGATGCCTTCCGGGGCATCCCCAAGCTTAGGCTTTTGGTTGTCCTTGAATTTTACCTTGGGGTGCCTTGGGCATCCCCAAGCTTAGGCTCTTGCCACTCCTTATTCCAAAATCCATCAAATCTTTACCCAAAAACTTGAAAACTTCACAACACAAAACTTAAACAGAAAATCTCATGAGCTCCGTTAGTATAAGAAAACAAACCACCACTTTAAGGTAGTGTAATGAACTTATTATTTATTTATATTGGTGTTAAACCTACTGTATTCCAACTTCTCTATGGTTCATACCCCCCGATACTAGCCATAGATTCATCAAAATAAGGAAACAACACACGAAAAACAGAATCTGTCAAAAACAGAACAGTCTGTAGAAATCTGTATCAAACAAATACTTCTGGAACTCCAAAAATTCTGAAATAAATTGTTGGACGTGAGGAATGTTTCTATTAATCATCTGCAAAAATAATCAACCTAAAAGCACTGTCCAGTAAAAAATGGCATCTAATCTCGTGAGCGCAAAAGTTTCTGTTTTTTACAGCAAGATTGCAAAGACTTCACCCATGTCTTCCCAAAGGTTCTACTTGGCACAAACACTAATTAGAACATGAAACCACATCTAAACAGAGGCTAGATGAATTATTTATTACTAAACAGGAACAAAAAGGAAGGAACAAAAATAAAATTGGGTGCCTCCCAACAAGCGCTATCGTTTAACGCCCCTAGCTAGGCATAAAAACAAGAATAGATCTAGGTATTGTTATCTTTGGTATGCAATTCATAAGTGGCTCTCATAATAGATTCATAAGGTAATTTAATTTTCTTTCTAGAAAATTGTTCCATGCCTTTTTTTAACGGAAATTGGAATCTAATGTTTCCTTCTTTCATGTTAATATTGCACCAATCTTATATTTATTAATTGGAGGCACTATATGAGCCTCCACATTAATCCTTAACAACTGCTTATAATTAACCGTTAGATCTTAATTTTACGTCTAGGATTAAATGAGATATAATTCTCATGTTTAGCAGTACGTATGTTTAAAGGAAGTTCACATACCAAGAGTCCATACGTGGTAAGATAGGAAGGAAGTGTACTAACAAAAATCATCTAATAAAGTAAACATTTTTTTCCGGAAACGTATCCCAATGAAGTTACCCATGCGGGTATGACTAAAAAAAGCACAAATCAACATTGCTCATCTTTTTTCATGAATAAAAAATAACAGATCAACCTTGATACTTGAGTGTGTTGCGTACATCTAGGTGTAGGTACGTGGTCTAAAATTTTTCATCCAGAAATCACCACACGCACACAAACCACAACACATGTATGCATGTACTGTACCAATCCCGTCTATAAATCACATTTAATTAAATATATACTCTCAAATGTGCATGTGACAACACGTATAGTATTTTACCAAAAATATAAAAAAATTGTCGAAAAAAGTACATCAGAAACCCATGATTAAATTTTTAGATGTAAAAAATATAATTAATGAATAAATCCAAGATTATATTTAAAAATAAAACATTCTAAACCACGCAAGTACATCAGAAACCCACGGCAAATCAAACGTAAGGGAATGAAGTGCAAGTGGAATAACCCTGGAAATAGTACATATATAATATTCTTATAAAAGAAAAGGAATCTTCATATATATATTTACTCATTGGTAAAGTAGATAATCTAATACTTATAGGCTATGAGAATAGTCAATAAAATGTATTGATAAATATTTTGCACATCTTTTTTTTATAAGATTTAACGAAAATAAAGCTTATATAAAATTTCTATGTACAGTATTGTAAACTTCTAATAATTTCTAGCCCGTGCAGGAGCACGGGTTGACGACTAGTCGTTCTAAGGAAAGGTCTACCAAGAATAATAGGACATGTAGGATTGCAATCTATATCAAGAAAAATGAAATCTACGGGCAGATAATTCCTATTTGCAACAATAAGAACATCATTAATCCTTCCCATAGGTTTCTTAATGGTGGAATCCACAAGATGCAAATTTAAAGAACAATCATGAAATTCACGGAAACCTAACACATCACACAAAGTTTTTGGAATCGTGGAAACACTAGCACCCAAATCACATAAAGCATATCATTCATGATCTTTAATCTTAATTTTAATAGTAGGTTCCCACTCATCATAAAGTTTTCTAGGGATAGAGACTTCTAGTTCAAGCTTTTCTTCATAAGATTGCATTAAAGCATCAACAATATGTTTAGCAAAAGCTTTATTTTGATCATAAGCATGAGGAGAATTTAACACGGATTGCAACAAGGAAATACAATCTATCAAAGAGAAATTATCATAATTAAATTCCTTGAAATCCAAAATAGTGGGTTCATTGCTATGTAAAGTTTTGACCTCTTCAACCCCACTTTTATAAATTTTAGCATCAAGATCTAAAAACTCTGAATCATTGGGACGCCTTTTAACTAAAGTTGACTCATATCTAGTCCCATCTTTATAAAGATTCATATTGGAAAACAAAGATTTAATAGGAGACACATCAATCACTTTTAGATCTTCATCTTTATTATCATGAAAACTAGAAGAACACGCTTTCACAAAGCAGTCTTTTTTTGCACGCATCCTAGCGGTTCTTTCTTTGCATTTATCAATGGAAATTCTCATGGCTTTGAGCGACTCATTGATATCATGCTTAGGTGGATTAGATCTAAGTTTCAAGGAATCAACATCAAGAGAAATTCTATCCACGTTCCTAGCCAACTCATCAATCTTAAGCAATTTTTCTTCAATCAAAGCATTGAAATTCTTTTGCGAATCCATAAATTCTTTAACACCAGTCTCAAAATCAGAGGGCATCTTATTAAAATTTCCATAAGAGTTGTTGTAGGAATTACCATAATTATTAGAGGAATTACTAGGGAACGACCTAGAATTAAAGTTTCCTCTATACGCGTTGTTACCAAAATTGTTCCTACCAACAAAATTCACATCCATAGATTCATTATTATTCTCAATCAAAGTGGACAAAGGCATATCATTAGGATCAGAAGAAACACTCTTATTAGCAAACAATTCATAAGTCTATCCATCTTTCCACTCAAAACATTAATGTCTTCAATCGCATGAACCTTTTTACTAGTGGATCTTTCGGTGTGTCATTGAGAATAATTATCCATAATATTATCTAGGAGTTTAGTAGCTTCTCCTAAAGTAATTTCCATAAAAGTGCCTCCCGCGGCCGAATCTAAAATATTTCTAGAAGCAAAATTCAATCCGGCATATTTTTTTTGTATAATCATCCATAAATTCAAACCATGTGTAGGGCAATTACGTATCATTAATTTCATCCTCTCCCAAGGTTGTGCAACATGCTCATGATCAAGTTGCTTAAAATTCATAATATCGTTCCTAAGGGAGATGATCTTAGCGGGAGGAAAATACTTAGAGATAAAAGCAACTTTGCACTTATTCCATGAATCAATACTATTTTTAGGCAAAGAAGAGAACCAAGTTTTAGCACGATCTCTAAGCGAAAACGGAAATAGCTTCAGTTTAACAATATCATTATCCACATCTTTCTTCTTTTGCATATCACACAAATCAACAAAGTTGTTTAGATGGGTAGCGACATCTCAACTAGGAGGGCCAGAAAATTGATCTTTCATGACAAGATTCAATAAAGCAACATTAATTTCACAAGATTCAGCATCGGTAATAGGAGCAATCGGAGTGCTAATAAAATCATTGTTGTTGGTATTGGAAAAGTCACACAATTTAGTATTATCTTGAGCCATCGTGACAAACAATCAATCCAACACACAAGCACACAAGAAGCAAGCGAAAAAGATGAACGGAAAAAGGCGAATAAAACGGCAAAGGTGAAGTGGGGGAGAGCAAAACGAGAGGCGAATGGCAAATAATGTAATGCGAGGGAGAATAGTTTGTGATGGGCACTTTGTATGTCTTGACTTGAGCGTAGATCTCCCCGGCAACGGCGCCAGAAATCATTCTTGCTACCTCTTGAGCATGCGTTGGTTTTCCCTTGAAGAGGAAACGGTGATCCAGCAAAGTAGCGTAAGTATTTCCCTCAGTTTTTGAGAATCAAGGTATCAATCCAGTAGGAGATTACACGCAAGTCGCCTAGTACCTGCACAAACAATCAAGAACCTTGCAACCAACGCGATAAAGGGGTTGTCAATCCCTTCACGGCCACTTGCAAAAGTGAGATCTGATAAAGATAGTAAGATAAATATTTTTGGTATTTTTGTTGTATAGATTGGAAAATAAAGATTGCAAAATAAAATAAATAGTAAATTGGAATTATAGATCAGAAACTTATATGATGTAAAATAGACCCCGGGGCCATAGGTTTCACTAGTGGCTTCTCTCATGATAGCATGTATTACGATGGGTGAACAAATTACTGCCGAGCAATTGATAGAAAAGCGCATAGTTATGAGAATATCTAGGCATGATCATGAATATAGGCATCACGTCTGTGTCATGTAGACCGAAACGATTCTGCATCTACTACTATTACTCCACACATCGACCGCTATCCAGCATGCATCTAGAGTATTAAGTTCATAAGAACAGAGTAACACATTAGGCAAGATGACATGATGTAGAGGGATAAACTCAAGCAATATGATATAAACCACATATTTTTATCCTCGATGGCAACAATACAATACGTGCCTTGCTGCCCCTACTGTCACTGGGAAAGGACACCGCAAGATTGAACCCAAAGCTAAGCACTTCTCCCATTGCAAGAAAGATCAATCTAGTAGGCCAAACTAAACCGATAATTCGAAGAGACTTGCAAAGATAACAAATCATGCATATAAGAATTCAGAGAAGAACCAAATATTGTTCATAGATAAACTTGATCATAAATCCACAATTCATCGGATCTCGGCAAACACACCACAAAAGAATATTACATCGAATAGATCTCCAAGAACATCGAGGAGAACTTTGTATTGAGAACCAAATAGAGAGAAGAATCCATCTAGCTAATAACTATGGACCCGAAGGTATGTGGTAAAGTACTCACACATCATCGGAGAGGCTATGGTGTTGATGTAGAAGCCCTCCGTGATTGATTCCCCCTCCGTCGGAGCGCCGGAAAAGGCCCTAAGATGGGATCTCATGGGTACAAAAGGTTGCGGTGGTGGAAAAGTGGTTTCGTGGCTCCCCTGGATGTTTTTACGGTACAAGGGTATATATAGGCGAAATAAGTATGTCGGTCGAGCTACAAGGGGCCCACGAGGGTGGGGGCGCGCCTACCCCCCTGGGTGCGCCCTCCTGCCTCGTGGCCGCCTCTTTGCGTCTCTGACTTCCACTCCAAGTCTCCTGGATTGCGTTTTTCCAAGAAAGATCCTCGCGAAGGTTTCATTCCGTTTGATATTCCTTTTCTATGAAACACTGAAATAGGCAAAAAACAGAAACTAGCACTGGGCCTCCGGTTAATAGGTTAGTCCCAAAAATAATATAAAATAGCATATGAAAGCCCATTAAACATCCAAAACAGATAATATAATAGCATGGAACAATCAAAAATTATAGATACGTTGGAGACGTATCAACTTCCAATGTGATTGAGCCCGTAGAACGGGCCTCTATGCTACCTCTTGAGCATGCGTTGGTTTTCCCTTGAAGAGGAAAGGGTGTTGCAGCAAAGTAGCGTAAGTATTTCCCTCAGTTTTTGAGAACCAAGGTATCAATCCAGTAGGATACTACACGCAAGTCGCCTAGTACCTGCACAAACAATCATGAAGCTTGCAACCAACGCGATAAAGGGGTTGTCAATCCCTTCACGACCACTTGCAAAAGTGAGATCTGATAAAGATAATAAGATATATATTTTTGGTATTTTTATTGTATAGATTGGAAAATAAAGATTGCAAAATAAATAGTAACCTAGAATTATAGATCGGAAACTTATATGATGTAAAGTAGACCCGGGGGCCATAGGTTTCACTAGTGGCTTCTCTCATGATAGCATATATTACGGTGGGTGAAGAAATTACTGCCGAGCAATTGATAGAAAAGCGCATACTTATGATGATATCTAAGGAAATGATCATGAATATAGGCATCACGTCCGTGTCAAGTAGACCGAAACGATTCTGTATCTACTACTATTACTCCACACATCGACCGCTATACAACATGCATATAGAGTATTAAGTTCATAAGAACGGAGTAACGCAATAGGCAAGATTACATGATGTAGAGGGATAAACTCAAGCAGTATGATATAAACCCCATCTTTTTATCCTCGATGGCAACAATACAATACGTGTCGGTTCCCTTTCTGTCGTGGTTTTGTCACGATAGTTGTCCGAAGGAAAGGACTTAGTCGTGGAGCCATCGCTACGGGTTAGCTTAAAGGGGTTAAAGCGGACAAGGGATGCAGAGAGTTTATACTGGTTCGGCCCCTTGCGGTGAAGGTAAGGCCTAATCCAATTGTTGTGGAATTGCTAGGGTTTCGATGACCAGGGAGCGAATACGCTTTGCCTGAGTCTCGAGTTGTTGTCTGTTCTCCTAAACCGCCGCCGGGTCATCCCCTTATATACATGGGTTGACGCCCGTCGGTTTACAGAATCCCGAGGCCAGCTCATAAACGTGTCCGCCTCGGTCTCTGCTCTTTCTATCTTACAACACAAGTTTACATATCAATGCCGGTTTATGTCTACAGGCTTTAAACCGTCTTTGGGCCCTGGACCTTCATAAATCGTCACCATCTTTGTCTTCATGGGCTTTAGATACAGTGAACCATTATGGGGTTAACCCGGCCTCTCCTGGCCGGTTTACGCCCAGTAGTAATATCCCCAACATTAGGCCCCAGATTGATTTGAGCTGGTACATGTCAATCCTCAACGCATCATCATCTTCACAGAAATCTTGTAAACCGCCATGACGTCACTTTCCAGGACCATGATAAATTGCCATGACGTCATCTGTTATTAAGAACTGCGCATAACACACCTTTATTGATGGGCCTCCGACAATCGAGGCAATAGAGCTGTCACATATCCCATTTTTCGGGCTCCTCGATTCTCGCGCCTGCCACTTATCCATTCACCTTATAAATAAAGTCGAGGGGTCCTTTTCACTTTTCCCCCCGTGCCTCTTCGCATCTTCTTATTTCTCGTGCCAACCAACCTTCGAGCTTTGCCGCCGCCGTCGACCTTCGCCTCTGCCTCAAGAACGGCCGCTGCATCAACCTGACCGCACCAGAGAAACGCGGCGATCTTCTGCTGCTTCCTCAGCACTAGTAAGTTCCTCTTCTCCTCACTCCAGATCCACCATTAGGGTTCAGTGTTCTTCGTAGTTCTTCGAAGCTCTTGGAGCTGTTCTTCCTTGTTCCTCTTCAGTAATACCAATGACTAGTTAGATCTGATATTTTCCACTGCCCTTGTAGTTTAAACTCCTTTTTCCTTGTTAGGGCATCTGCCTTATATAAAACTCATCTGAACTTGCTGAACTCTTCGAGCACTTGAAATTAGGTCAGAATATATTTTGATTTTCCAACGCACGGCAGATCTGAAATTACCATGCCAAGCTGTAAAACTTGTTTTTCCTTCACTTATGCATCTTTAGACTGGTATCTTCAATACCAGATTAGGCGGTTTAATCCCGTAGAAAAATGATGACCCAGTAGACACCATTAGTCCCCTGTTGAACCGCCAATGCATTCGTCATTGTATTGTCTCCATTGTCAGACTCCGGTTTACCAATAACAAACCCCGGTTTAACAATATTCATACATCCTCGCATCGCTTTATAGTTATCAATTGTGAATCTTAAACCGGCAATAATTATGTTTCAGCTTGTCATTGAAATGGCCAAACAAGTCTATGAGTGCAATTGGGCTCCTTCCCGAGTCACTGAAGAACAGTTGAGCAGATGTGTCGCAACTGGTGCCTTAGCCAAGAAAGAGGTCATCCACTGGAGGGCCCCTGGTCCAAAAAATCCTCCTGAACCCAAGGACGGAGAAGTAGTGGTTTTTGTTGACCATCTGGGTCGAGGTTTTAGCCCTCCCGGTTCAAAATTCTTCCGAGACATACTTGCCAGTTTCCAGCTTCACCCTCAGGACATCGGTCCAAACTCTGTGTCCAACATCTGCCATTTCCAAGTGTTTTGTGAGGCTTACCTTCAACAAGATCCCACAGTTGAGTTGTTTAGAGATTTCTTCCACTTAAACCGTCGCACAGAGTTCACATATGGACCCAATACTGAACTTGGTGCAATGGCGGTTCAAAAAAGGAAGGAAGTCAGCTTCCCTCACGCCAAGCTTCACAGTCACCCCAAGGAGTGGAACCAAACTTGGTTTTACTGCAAAGACACATCTCCAACTGACGAAAACCCCTTTGCCGGGTTACCGGCCTCACCGTCTTAGCAATACACATCCCTTTCCTTAGAGGTTGACTGCAAAGGAAAGGTCCAACTATGCCCCACAACAGTCAAAGCTTAGAGCCTTCATGGCGAACGGTTTAACAGGTGTTGACATTGCTCGTTGTTGGATAAGCTGGAGTATTCTGCCCTTAAGCCGGCGCCCCAGTTTGATGTGTGAATACACAGGGAGTTTGAAGGATCCTCAACAACACATTGATATTCAGCTTACAGATGCGGAAGTTTCTGAGGCTGTGAAGTAGATGTTGAATGAACCGGAGGCTGTCTGTAGCCAGACCGGATTAAGCCCTTTCTGTGTTTCCAATAAACCGCCAAAGGTAAGGATCATATACCCTTTTTTTACTTTAACTTGCTTCTTTCAAAATATCTTATGAAAAATCGTGTCCATCTTTGACAGGGCGATGATCCGTTCTAGAAGAAAAAACCACAAGATAAACCAGCAAAACCACAAGATAAACCGGCCAAGCCACTTCGCCCGAAGACCAAGGTTGTTAAAAAACCTGCCAAGAAAAGGACCACTGCATCTTCCGAGCCAAATGCTGATGATGATGTGGCTAATCCGGACTCAGAGGTAGAATTTGACTCTCTTGGTTCATTTTTCATACACCTCATTGACGATGACTATTATCAGGACGACGCTGAAGGCAGTCAAGCTGATGACGTAGAGGTAATCATTCTTTCCTCCGATTCAGATCCTCTGCCAACATCAAAAATCCGTCGAGCAAACCGAAAAGTAAAATTTTCTCACCCTCTTGCTTACTTGGACCCCAACTTTCTTTTGAAGACGCAGCAACACGAAGCTCGCCGCACGACCCGGCACAGCGGCCAGGTAGTTACCTCCGCCGGTTTACCTAACACTCCGGTTCGGAAACGCCGATCAGAGGTCTCTTATACTCTTGACACTTCTTGCCCCAAGGTGGGTTGTTTCCGACAGCCTCTTAATCCGTCTCATTCAAATTATCAGGGCACTTCCCACTCATCTTCTGGCGAGTCATCGGCCACAAAGCTTCCACCCCTTAAAACAGTTCCTGGGTGAGCTATGCACTTGTTTTTATCCTTGATGTGTTATTTTTACATACTATACTGATCCTCATGTTTATTTTTCTCAGCGCCAAGCCTAGACCCAGCAAGAAGGCTCGGTTAAATAAACCGACTGATGATAACGTGGCTGTTGAACCGGAAAAGACTCCAGACCCAGAAGAAACCGATACTGATGCCATGCTTAATGATTTGCCGCCTCAAGACCATGACTTGTTTACTGAACAAGTAGAAATTGACACCACATGCCATGCTGACAAACCGACCAGCCCGGTCTGACCTGATGAAAAATTGGCCAGTCCAGCTAAGGCTACTGATAAACCGCCAACTCCCGTGAAGGCTACTGATGATAAAGAGGATGATGTTATGATTACCGGTGTCAGCCACACTGCTCCTGGCAACCCGGTCGCGTTATCCAAACATAGCGCCAAGGATGAACTTTCTGATATGGGCAAAGGCAAATGGAGCACCGATTTGTCCAGCTACGCTCATCTCAATGCCCAAGACATTCACTCTGGCTTCTTGAACCGTTTGTACACCAGTCGTGACTATGAAGCCGGTTTAGTAAATCTGATGAAGGAGCGATATGAGGTAACCACACAACTATGTCTCTTATGTCCATTTTTGAATATCAACTCCAGTAGCCCCCAAGTGACGGGTTATGATACCAATCTAAACCGGGACTTAGTAATAACTTTATATTTGCAATACTGCATCTTTTTTACTGGTGTAGCCCCCAAGGGCCGGTTTAACTTTATAAAGATGAACCGGGACTTTTAAAAGACTTCCCAGATGAGTACTTTGAGCAAACATACATTATCCCCCAAGTGCCAAGAGTAATACTTGTATTATGCTTGGGACTTGTAGAAATTTCCGAGAACAAGCAAATATGCATTAGCCCCCAAGTATCAGGTGCATAACTTGTTATGTGCTTGATACTTCAAACATGTATTACCAACTCATTATACTTCTGTCTGTTACAGGCTGAGCTGAGCAAAAAGGAAGCTCAAACCGTCGATCTGCAAGAGAACATCAAATCTCAGCAAGCCGAAACCTCCAAGGCCAAGGAAGAGTTGACCAGCACTTTAGACGCTATGGAAAAACTGAAAAAGAGCTTCAACAAGGAACGGGCGGATTGGGAGACAGAAAAATCCTCTTTGCGAAAGAGAGCCGAGGACACAGAAGCAGCTCTTAAACCGGTGGTAGATGAGCTGACTGGCGTAAAGCGGCAGATACATGCCATGACTGCTGCTGTGTTCGGTAAACATCCTTGCTTTATACTTTCAACATGTCTTCCCATGTGTTGCCGGTTTACTGACGTTTGTAATGATGCAGGAACTCGCATTAGTCATCTGGGCTCTGATGTACAGAAGAAACCGAAGGCTGCCTACACGCTGATAGAGCAATTGTACACTGGCGCGCAACGAATTATCTGCACCGCTTCTCACAATAAACTGCCCCCGACGTTAATCAAGGATACTTTAGACTGGCTATCTATGCTGCCTGCCCGGGTAGAAGAGGTAAAGAGATCTGCTGCAAGGGCTGGCGCTCTGACCGCACTAACCCGGGCAAAAGCATGGGTGCCTGATCTTGATCCGGCGGACGTGGCTAAAGGCTACCCAAGCTTAAAAGAAGACAAATCAGAATTTGGCAATGAAGATCTCCGTGCCATAAACCGGGAAGTACGTCCACTGGCTTGTCAACTCGCTGATCTTTCATTTTACCAGGCGAGTTATGACACCAATAACAAACGGGTTGCTGCACTGACTCCTGAGGCTCAAAACCTGATCCCTCCAATCCGTAAGCACACTTATGCCCTTGACATTGAACCGTCCACCCTTATAAGCGATGAAGTTGTGTTCCAAGCGTTAGTTGGGATCGACTGGACAACTATTGACTTCCAGCCGCTGGGTAGAGACGAAGAGGATGGACCGGTGCAAGATGATCCACAGCCGTCAGGTCAAGCTGGTGACCAATCATAATCCGGAGGCCGGTTTAGTCTTCCATGTGCTGCAACACTTATTTGAGAAACAATTATCCTTTTGGGCACTGAAACGCCTTGTAATAGGCTAGTTAAAGCACTTGGTTTGTTATGCCTTCGTGCATATTTATTTGTGCCTGACACTTGTTAATCCGCCATGCTTAAGACATATGATGCTCATAAACCATAGCGATTTACTCAAGCCATTCCTGCACACAAGAAGTATATAGTGTCCTGGCGGTTTACCGCCGGACGGGTCATGATGCCCAGATATATAGCCAGGGTTTATAACCGAGGCTGTAAAAAGATAATCAAATATGAAAATAATTGATACCTATGACCTTGAGTCATAATGTTGGCTGACCAACTTGTTGTAGTGAGGGTAACAACCCTAATCCGGAGTATCAATAACTCCTGTTATATTATGCCGGTTTACGATAAAACCGTTCCGGGTTGTGATAAACACCGATTTATTCAATGCTGGCGACTTTGAATCCAAACCAGACCGGGTTAAGAAACTCCGGGTTATAAATGATTACGTACTGACAACTTGTAGTTGACAGCCTAGCCGGGTTGATGAACACCGGTTTAAAAAACATTATAAGTCTTGTCAAAAGAGAGGAAAACTTGGCAAAAAGCAAATGAAAACTTGTCGTCAAGGCTTTTCACGGGCTGCCAGGCTCCAAATTCGAGGCTTTTCATGGGCTGCTAGGCCACTGAGTTAAACCATTTTACAAAGCCTTTTAAGATGCTCCTCAATCCTTAACCAATCGTCGTTTTAACTTGACAAGTTCAGGGTCTTATCAGAGTAACTTGTCAAAGTTCGAAGGGTCATACCAGGTTTACCTGGGCGGAGTAACTTACTTAAGAAGGCAGGCTAACCCGGGGTTTTAGGTGTATACAGCAGGCTTCCAAGCCGTGGCTTGATAGCCTATTACAAGTGTAGATTCTTTGTTCATTGTGACAGCAAAGAATCCCCAAGTAACATTGTGAGCTGTGCTCAGTGGGTGCCTATGTTTGAGTTGTTGCTTTGCAACACTCTCTTTGGCCCAGGAGTAATTTGGCTTTGAGCCGATCAAGAGGTGTGACTATGGTTCGAATACCACCAAGCCCCCAAGTGATATTGTGGCATTGCGCCGATCAAGAGGTGTAGCTATGGTTCAAATGCAACCAAGCCCCCACGCGATTTTTATATAAAGCTTTAATAAGCTGAATCAAGGGGTAAACCGGGCGCCGCTTTATGAACAGAAGCCCCCATGTAACCACACATGATATAAGAAAAACAACAGATACCCCGCTTTAGCTGAGGCTACGGTTTATCATATTGATCATAATATATACATTGTCATAACTATGTACATAAGCAGAGCCTATGGCTCAAGTATAGTAGGGCCGAAGATGAGCGATATTCCATGGCCGGTGGGTCTCCTCCTCCGATTTACGTGAGTCTTTGCGCTCTCGAACATCGATTAGGTAGTATGACCCGTTGTGCAGATTCTTGCTGACCACAAAGGGTCCTTCCCAAGGGGGGGATAACTTGTGCATATCCGTCTGATCCTGGATGAGTCGGAGCACCAAATCGCCTTCTTGAAAGGTTCTGGTTCTAACCCGGCGGCTGTGATAACGATGCAGATCTTGCTGATAAATCGCCGAACGGGGTGCTGCCATGTCACGCTCCTCATCTAACAGGTCGAGAGCTTCCTGCCGTGCCTTCTCATTGTCAGCTTCGACATATGCCGCCACACGGGGCGAGTCATGACGGATGTCACTAGGAAGAACCACCTCCGCTCCATAAACCATGAAAAAGGCGTGTACCCCGTCGATGTGTTGGGTGTGGTATTGATGCTCCATAACACAGAAGGTAACTCCCCAACCCAACAACCCGGCGTCCGTTGCAAAGGAACCATAAGCCGGGGTTTGATGCCTCTCAAGATCTCTTGGTTGGCCCTCTCTGCTTGACCATTGGACTAGGGGTGAGCCACTGATGATACGTCAAGCCGGATGTGCTCACGTTGACAGAACTCCTTCATGGCACCCTTTGACAGGTTGGGACCATTATCTGTTATAATGCTGTGTGGAAAGCCAAACCGGAAGATCACCTTTTTGGTGAATTGAACCGCCATAGCTGCATCACACTTACTGACTGGCTCTGCCTCCACCCACTTAGTGAACTTATCAACCGCCACCAGAAGGTGGTGTTGGAAATATGCCCTAGAGGCAATAATAAATGGTTATTATTATATTTCTTTGTTCATGGTAATTGTCTATTATTCATGCTATAATTGTATTGTCCGGAAATCGTAATACATGTGTGAATACATAGACCACAACGTGTCCCTAGTAAGCCTCTAGTTGACTAGCTCGTTGATCAACAGATAGTCATGGTTTCCTGACTATGGACATTGGATGTCATTGATAACGGGATCACATCATTAGGAGAATGATGTGATGGACAAGAACCAATCCTAAGCATAGCATAAAAGATCGTGTAGTTTCGTTTGCTAGAGCTTTTCCAATGTCAAGTATCTTTTCCTTAGACCATGAGATCGTGCAACTCCCGGATACCGTAGGAGTGCTTTGGGTGTGCCAAACGTCACAACGTAACTGGGTGACTATAAAGGTGCACTACGGGTATCTCCGAAAGTGTCTGTTGGGTTGGCACGGATCAAGACTGGGATTTGTCACTCCATGTGACGGAGAGGTATCTCTGGGCCCACTCGGTAATGCATCATCATAATGAGCTCAATGTGACTAAGGCGTTAGTCACGGGATCATGCATTGCGGTACGAGTAAAGAGACTTGCCGGTAACGAGATTGAACAAGGTATTGGGATACCGACGATCGAATCTCGGGCAAGTAACATACCGATTGACAAAGGGAATTGCATACGGATTGATTGAATCCTCGACACCGTGGTTCATCCGATGAGATCATCGTGGAACATGTGGGAGCCAACATGGGTATCCAGATGCCGCTGTTGGTTATTGACCGGAGAGGCGTCTCGGTCATGTCTGCATGTCTCCCGAACCCGTAGGGTCTACACACTTAAGGTTCGGTGACGCTAGGGTTGTAGAGATATATGTATGCGGAAACCCGAAAGTTGTTCGGAGTCCCGGATGAGATCCCGGACGTCACGAGAGGTTCCGGAATGGTCCGGAGGTGAAGAATTATATATAGGAAGTCAAGTTTCGGCCACCGGGAAAGTTTCGGGGGTTACCGGTATTGTACCGGGACCACCGGAAGGGTCCCGGGGGTCCACCGGGTGGGGCCACCTATCCCGGAGGGCCCCGTGGGCTGAAAGTGGAAGGGAACCAGCCCTTAGTGGCCTGGGGCGCCCCCCTTGGGCCTTCCCCATGCGCCTAGGGTTGGGAACCCTAGGGGGGGGGGGAAGCTTCCCCCTTGCCTTGGGGGGCAAGGCAACCCCTTCCCCCCTTGGCCGCCGCCCCCCCTTGAGATCCCATCTCTTGGGGCCGGCGCCCCCCAGGGGGCCTATATAAAGGGGGGAGGGAGGGCAGCAACCTACAACCTTGGGCGCCTCCCTCCTCCCCTGCAACACCTCTCTCTCTCTCGCAGAAGCTCGGCGAAGCCCTGCCGGAGACCCGCTACATCCACCACCACGCCGTCGTGCTGTTGGATCTCCATCAACCTCTCCTTCCCCCTTGCTGGATCAAGAAGGAGGAGACGTCGCTGCACCGTACGTGTGTTGAATGCGGAGGTGCCGTCCGTTCGGCACTCGGTCATCGGTGATTTGGATCACGGCGAGTACGACTCCGTCATCCACGTTCATTGGAACGCTTCCGCTCGCGATCTACAAGGGTATGTAGATGCACTCCTTTCCCTCGTTGCTAGTACACTCCATAGATGCATCTTGGTGAGTGTAGGAAAATTTTAAAATTATGCTACGATTCCCAACAGTGGTATCAGAGCCAGGTTTATGCGTAGTTACTATGCACGACTAGAACACAAAGAAGTTGTGGGCGTTGATGTTGCCAATTCTTCTTGCCGCTACTAGTCGTTTCTTGTTTCGGCGGCATTGTAGGATGAAGCGGCCCGGACCGGCCTTACACGTACGCTTACGTGAGACAGGTTCCACCGATTGACATGCACTAGTTGCATAAGGTGGCTAGCGGGTGTCTGTCTCTCCTACTTTAGTCGGAACGGATTCGATGAAAAGGGTCCTTATGAAGGGTAAATAGAAATTGGCAAATCACGTTGTGGTCATACGTAGGTAAGAAAACGTTCTTGCTAGAAACCTACAAACCACGTAAAAACTTGCAACAACAATTAGAGGACGTCTAACTTGTTTTTGCAGCAAGTGATATATGTGATATGATATGGCTAGAAGATGTGATGAATGATATATGTGATGTATGAGATTGATCATATTCTTGTAATAGGAATCACGACTTGCATGTCGATGAGTATGACAACCGGCAGGAGCCATAGGAGTTGTCTTTATTATTTTGTATGACCTGCGTGTCATTGAATAACGCCATGTAAATTACTTTACTTTGTTGCTAAACGCGTTAGCCATAGAAGTAGAAGTAATCGTTGGCGTGACGACTTCATGAAGACACAATGATGGAGATCATGATGATGGAGATCATGGTGTCATGCCGGTGACGAAGATGATCATGGTGCCCCGAAGATGGAGATCAAAGGAGCATGATGATATTGGCCATATCATGTCACTATTTGATTGCACGTGATGTTTATCATGTTTTTGCATCTTATTTGCTTAGAACGACGGTAGTAAGTAAGATGATCCCTTATAATAATTTCAAGAAAGTGTTCACCCTAACTGTGCACCGTTGCGAAGGTTCGTTGTTTCGAAGCACCACGTGATGATCGGGTGTGATAGATTCTAACGTTCGAATACAACGGGTGTTGACGAGCCTAGCATGTACAGACATGGCCTCGAAACACACGCAATACACTTAGGTTGACTTGACGAGCCTAGCATGTACAGACATGGCCTCGGAACACGGAGGACAGAAAGGTCGAGCTTGATTCGTATAGAAGATACGATCAACATGGAGATGTTCACCGATCTTGACTAGTCCGTCTCACGTGATGATCGGACACGGCCTAGTTGAACTCGGATCATGTTTCACTTAGATGACTAGGGGGATGTCTATCTGAGTGGGAGTTCATTAAATAATTTGATTAGATGAACTTAATTATCATGAACTTAGTCTAAAATCTTTACACTATGTCTTGTAGATCAAATGGCCAACGTTGTCCTCAATTTCAACGCGTTCCTAGAGAAAACCAAGCTGAAAGATGATGGCAGCAACTATACGGACTGGGTCCGGAACCTGAGGCTCATCCTCATAGTAGCCAAGAAAGATTATGTCTTAGAAGCACCGCTAGGTGAAGCACCAATCCCAGAGAACCAAGATGTTATGAACGCTTGGCAGCAGCGTGCTGATGATTACTCCCTCGTTCAGTGCGGCATGCTTTACAGCTTAGAACCGGGTCTCCAAAAGCGTTTTGAGAAACATGGAGCATATGAGATGTTCGAGGAGCTGAAACTGGTTTTTCAAGCTCATGCCCGGGTCGAGAGATATGAAGTCTCCGACAAGTTCTTCAGCTGTAAAATGGAGGAGAACAGTTCTGTTAGTGAGCACATACTCAGAATGTCTGGGTTGCACAACCGCTTGTCTCAGCTGGGAGTTAATCTCCCGGATGATGCGGTCATTGACAGAATCCTCCAGTCGCTTCCACCAAGCTACAAGAGCTTTGTGATGAACTACAATATGCAGGGGATGGAAAAGACCATTCCCGAGGTATATTCAATGCTGAAATCAGCGGAAGGGGAGATCAGAAAAGAACATCAAGTGTTGATGGTGTATAAAACCACTAAGTTCAAGAAGGGCAAGGGTAAGAAGAACTTCAAGAAGGACGGCAAGGGAGTTGCCGCGCCCGGTAAACCAGTTACTGGGAAGAAGTCAAAGAATGGACCCAAGCCCGAGACTGAGTGCTTTTATTGCAAGGGAAGTGGTCACTGGAAGCGGAACTGCCCCAAATACTTAGCGGACAAGAAGAAGGCCGGCAACACCCAAGGTATATGTGATATACAAGTAATTGATGTGTACCTTACCAGTACTCGTAGTAGCTCCTGGGTATTTGATACCGGTGCGATGGCTCATATTTGTAACTCAAAGCAGGAACTACGGAATAAACGGAGACTGGCGAAGGACGAGGTGACGATGCGTGTGGGGAATGGTTCCAAGGTTGATGTGATCGCCGTCGGCACGCTACCTCTGCATCTACCCACGGGATTAGTTTTAAACCTCAATAATTGTTATTTAGTGCCAGCTTTGAGCATGAATATTGTATCTGGATCTCGTTTAATTCGAGATGGCTACTCATTTAAATCCGAGAATAATGGTTGTTCTATTTATTTGAGAGATATGTTTTATGGTCATGCCCCGCTGGTCAATGGTTATTTTTGATGAATCTCGAACGTGATGTTACACATGTTCATAGTGTGAATACCAAAAGATGTAAAGTTGATAACGATAGTCCCACATACTTGTGGCACTGCCGCCTTGGTCACATTGGTGTCAAGCGCATGAAGAAGCTCCATGGAGATGGACTTTTGGAGTCTCTTGATTACGAATCATTTGACACGTGCGAACCATGCCTCATGGGTAAGATGACCAAGACTCCGTTCTCCGGAACAATGGAGCGAGCAACCAACTTATTGGAAATCATACATACCGATGTGTGTGGTCCAATGAGTGTTGAGGCTCGCGGAGGATATCGTTATGTTCTCACTCTCACTGATGATTTAAGTAGATATGGGTATGTCTACCTAATGAAACACAAGTCTGAAACCTTTGAAAAGTTCAAGGAATTTCAGAGTGAAGTTGAGAATCAACGTGACAGGAAAATAACATTCTTACGATCAGATCGTGGTGGAGAATATTTAAGTCACGAATTTGGTACACACTTAAGGAAATGTGGAATAGTTTCACAACTCACGCCGCCTGGAACACCTCAGAGAAATGGTGTGTCCGAACGTCGTAATCGCACTCTATTGGATATGGTGCGATCTATGATGTCTCTTACCGATTTACCCGCTCTCATTTTGGGGCTATGCTTTAGAGACTGCCGCATTCACTTTAAATAGGGCTCCGTCGAAATCCATTGAGACGACACCGTATGAATTATGGTTTGGGAAGAAACCTAAGCTGTCGTTTCTAAAAGTTTGGGGATGCGATGCTTATGTCAAGAAACTTCAACCTGAAAAGCTCGAACCCAAGTCGGAAAAATGCGTCTTCATAGGATACCCTAAGGAAACTATTGGGTATACCTTCTACCTCAGATCCGAGGGCAAGATCTTCGTTGCCAAGAACGGGTCCTTTCTGGAGAAGGAGTTTCTCTCGAAAGAATTGAGTGGGAGGAAAGTGGAACTTGATGAGGTGATAGTCACCCCTTCCGAACCGGAATGTAGCGCAGCGCGGGAAAATGTTCCTGTGGTGCCTATACCGACTGGGGAGGAAGTTAATGATGATGATCATGAAGCTTCGGATCAAGTTACTGAACTTCGTAGGTCCACAAGGACACATTCCGCACCAGAGTGGTACGACAACCCTGTCCTGGAAATCATGTTGTTAGACAACGGTGAACCTTCGAACTATGAAGAAGCGATGGCGGGCCCGGATTCCAATAAATGGCTCGAAGCCATGAAATCCAAGATAGAATCCATGTATGAAAACAAAGTATGGACTTTGACTGACTTGCCCGATGAGCGGCGAGCCATAGAAAACACATGGATATTTAAGAAGAAGACGGACGCAGATGGTAATGTGACCATCTACAAAGCTCGACTTGTCGCTAAGGGTTATCGACAAGTTCAAGGGGTTGACTACGATGAGACTTTCTCACCCGTAGCGAAGCTGAAGTCCGTCCGAATCATGTTAGCAATTGCCGCATACTATGATTATGAGATATGGCAGATGGACGTCAAAACGGCATTCCTTAACGGCTTCCTTAAGGAAGAGTTGTATATGATGCAGCCGGAAGGTTTTGTCGATCCTAAGAATGCTAACAAAGTATGCAAGCTCCAGCGCTCAATCTATGGGCTGGTGCAAGCATCTCGGAGTTGGAACATTCGCTTTGATGAGATGATCAAAGCGTTTGGGTTTACACAGACTTATGGAGAAGCCTGTGTTTACAAGAAAGTGAGTGGGAGCTCTGTAGCATTTCTCATATTATATGTGGATGACATACTATTGATGGGAAATGATATAGAATTCTTGGAAAGTATAAAGGCCTATTTGAATAAGTGTTTTTCAATGAAGGACCTTGGAGAAGCTACTTATATATTAGGCATCAAGATCTATAGAGATAGATCGAGACGCCTCATTGGTTTTCACAGAGTACATACCTTGACAAGATATTGAAGAAGTTCAATATGGATCAGTCCAAGAAGGGGTTCTTGCCTGTATTGCAAGGTGTGCAGTTGAGCACGGCTCAATGCCCGACCACGGCAGAAGATAGAGAAAAGATGAGTGTCATCCCCTATGCCTAGGCCATAGGGTCTATTATGTATGCCATGCTGTGTACCAGACCTGATGTAAACCTTGCCGTAAGTTTGGTAGGAAGGTACCAAATTAATCCCGGCATGGAACACTGGACAGCGGTCAAGAATATCCTGAAGTACCTGAAGAGGACTAAGGATATGTTTCTCGTTTATGGAGGTGACGAAGAGCTCGTCGTAAAGGGTTACGTCGACGCTAGCTTCGACACAGATCTGGATGACTCGAAGTCACAGACCGGATACGTGTATATTTTGAATGGAGGAGCAGTAAGCTGGTGCAGTTGCAAGCAAAGCGTCGTGGCGGGATCTACATGTGAAGCGGAGTACATGGCAGCCTCGGAGGCAGCACAGGAAGCAGTCTGGATGAAGGAGTTCATTACCGACCTAGGGGTGATTCCCAATGCGTCGGGCCCAATGACTCTCTTCTGTGACAACACTGGAGCTATTGCCCTTGCGAAGGAGCCCAGGTTTCACAGGAAGACCAGGCATATCAAGCGTCGCTTCAACTCCATTCGTGAAAGTGTTCAAAATGGAGACATAGATATTGGTAAAGTACACACGGACCTGAATGTAGCAGATCCGTTGACTAAACCTCTCCCTAGGGCAAAACATGCTCAACACCAGGACGCAATGGGTGTTCGATTCATCACAATGTAACTAGATTATTGACTCTAGTGCAAGTGGGAGACTGTTGGAAATATGCCCTAGAGGCAATAATAAATGGTTATTATTATATTTCTTTGTTCATGGTAATTGTCTATTATTCATGCTATAATTGTATTGTCCGGAAATCGTAATACATGTGTGAATACATAGACCACAACGTGTCCCTAGTAAGCCTCTAGTTGACTAGCTCGTTGATCAACAGATAGTCATGGTTTCCTGACTATGGACATTGGATGTCATTGATAACGGGATCACATCATTAGGAGAATGATGTGATGGACAAGACCCAATCCTAAGCATAGCATAAAAGATCGTGTAGTTTCGTTTGCTAGAGCTTTTCCAATGTCAAGTATCTTTTCCTTAGACCATGAGATCGTGCAACTCCCGGATACCGTAGGAGTGCTTTGGGTGTACCAAACGTCACAACGTAACTGGGTGACTATAAAGGTGCACTACGGGTATCTCCGAAAGTGTCTGTTGGGTTGGCACGGATCGAGACTGGGATTTGTCACTCCGTGTGACGGAGAGGTATCTCTGGGCCCACTCGGTAATGCATCATCATAATGAGCTCAATGTGACTAAGGCGTTAGTCACGGGATCATGCATTGCGGTACGAGTAAAGAGACTTGCCGGTAACGAGATTGAACAAGGTATTGGGATACCGACGATCGAATCTCGGGCAAGTAACATACCGATTGACAAAGGGAATTGCATACGGATTGATTGAATCCTCGACACCGTGGTTCATCCGATGAGATCATCGTGGAACATGTGGGAGCCAACATGGGTATCCAGATCCCGCTGTTGGTTATTGACCGGAGAGGCATCTCGGTCATGTCTGCATGTCTCCCGAACCCGTAGGGTCTACACACTTAAGGTTCGGTGACGCTAGGATTGTAGAGATATATGTATGCGGAAACCCGAAAGTTGTTCGGAGTCCCGGATGAGATCCCGGACATCACGAGAGGTTCCGGAATGGTCCGGAGGTGAAGAATTATATATAGGAAGTCAAGTTTCGGCCACCGGGAAAGTTTCGGGGGTTACCGGTATTGTACCGGGACCACCGGAAGGGTCCCGGGGGTCCACCGGGTAGGGCCACCTATCCCGGAGGGCCCCGTGGGTTGAAAGTGGAAGGGAACCAGCCCTTAGTGGGCTGGGGCGCCCCCTTGGGCCTTCCCCATGCGCCTAGGGTTGGGAACCCTAGGGGGGGGGAAGCTTCCCCCTTGCCTTGGGGCGCAAGGCAACCCCTTCCCCCCTTGGCCGCCGCCCCCCCCCCCCCTTGAGATCCCATCTCTTGGGGCCGGCGCCCCCCCAGGGGGCCTATATAAAGGGGGGAGGGAGGGCAGCAACCTACAGCCTTGGGCGCCTTCCTCCTCCCCTGCAACACCTCTCTCTCTCTCGCAGAAGCTCGGCGAAGCCCTGCCGGAGACCCGCTACATCCACCACCACGCCGTCGTGCTGTTGGATCTCCATCAACCTCTCCTTCCCCCTTGCTGGATCAAGAAGGAGGAGACTTCGCTGCACCGTACGTGTGTTGAACGCGGAGGTGCCGTCCGTTCGGCACTCGGTCATCGGTGATTTGGATGACGGCGAGTACGACTCCGTCATCCACGTTCATTGGAACGCTTCCGCTCGCGATCTACAAGGGTATGTAGATGCACTCCTTTCCCCTCGTTGCTAGTACACTCCATAGATGCATCTTGGTGAGCGTAGGAAAATTTTAAAATTATGCTACGATTCCCAACAGGTGGGTCTTCTTATCCTTGGATCTCTTAAAGGGTCCAACCATATCGAGCCCCCAAGTCGTAAACGGCCAAGTAATTGGAATCATCCTCAACTCTTGAGCCGGTACATGAGCCCGTCGTGAGAACTTTTGACATCCATCACACCTTTTGACCAAGTCCTCGGCATTAGCATGAGCCGTCAACCAATAGAAACTGTGATGAAACGCCTTGGCTACCAGCGATCTTGAACCGGCGTGGTGACCACAATCTCCTTCGTGGATCTCACGCAAAATTTCACGGCCTTCTTCAGGGGATACACAGCGTTGAAACGCCCCTGTCACACTGCAATGATGTAACTCTCCATTGATAATAGTCATGGACTTGGACCGCCGGATTATCTGCCTGGCCGAAGTTTCGTCTTCTGGTAACTCGCCCTGGTTCATATACACCAAATATGGAACCGTCCAATCCGTAATAACATGAAGAGCCGCCACCAACTGAGCCTCCGGATCAGGAACAGCCAAATCCTCTTCACCAGGGAGCTTGACGGACGGATTATGCAACACATCCAGGAAGACGTTAGGTGGAACCGGTTTACGTTGGGAACCCAAGCGGCTTAAAGCATCCGCCGCTTCATTCTTCCGCCGGTCCACATGATCCACCTGATAACCTTTGAAGTGACCTGCAACAATATCCACCTCACGACGATATGCCGCCATGAGTGGGTCCTTGGAGTCCCAAGTGCCGGACACTTGTTGAGCCACCAGGTCCGAATCACCAAAGCACTTAACTCGGCTGAGATTCATCTCTTTAGCCATCCGAAGACCATGGAGTAAAGCCTCATATTCAGCTGCATTGTTAGTGCAATGGAACATTAAACGGAGAACATAACAAAACTTATCACCTCGTGGGGAAGTTAAAACGTCTCCAGCCCCCGAGCCCTCCAATTGCCTGGACCCATCGAAATGAATAGTCCAATAAGTATGATCCGCCTTCTCTTCCGGCGCCTGTAGTTCTGTCCAATCATTGATAAAATCCACAAGTGCCTGAGATTTGATCGCCGTCCGGGGTATGTATTTTAACCCGTGAGGCCCAAGCTCAATAGCCCACTTAGCAATCCGGCCAGTTGCTTCCCTATTCTGGATTATATCCCCCAAAGGAGCAGAGCTGACCACCGTGATGGGATGACCTTGGAAATATTGCTTAAGCTTCCGGCTTGCCATAAAAACTCCATATACCAGCTTCTGCCAATGCGGGTACCTATTTCGGATCCAAGTTAGCGCTGATGCTAAACTGCTTGGATGAATCACCAGGAACGAAATCAACAAGCTTAGTCTCATCAGTCAATTTAAACTTCATGGCCGGTTCATGCTCTGTAGTTGGCTTTTTCAAAGAAGTCATATCCGCCGGATCAACATTGTCCTTGTAGAACTTCAACTCTTCTGTTGCACAAACCGACTCAGCATATGCCGCATCACCTTCTTCACATTCCAAAGCGATCTCGTGGCTCTCGTGCACTGTGATAGTCCCCTTATGACCCGACATCTTGAGCTGCAGATAGACATAACAGGGTCTTGCCATAAACTTAGCATAAGTCGGCCGTCCAAACATGGCATGATATGGGCTCTGGATTTTCACCACCTCGAAGGTCAACGTCTCTGATCGTCAACGTCTCTGATCGTCAACGTCTCTGATCTTGAATCATGTTCATCACCAAAAGCAACCTTCAGAGCTATCTTACCAACTGGATATGCCGATTTACCAGGCAACACTCCATGGAAGACTGTGTTGGAGGGTTTATGATTTTTATCTGTTAACCCCATGCGACGGAAAGTTTCATAGTAGAGGATGTTGATACTACTCCCCCTATCCATGAGTACTTTCGTGAACTTATAATCTCCCACCTGAGGTGCCACCAACAACGCCAGATGACCCGGATTATCAACCCGGGGTGGATGATCCTCTCGACTCCACACAGTAGGCTGTGCAGACCAGCGTAGATAACGGGGCACCGCCGGTTCAACGGAATTCACTGCCCTTTTATGAAGCTTCTGATCGCGCTTGTCCAGGCTAGTGGTGAAGACATGATACTGCCCGCTATTCAACTGCTCTGGTAACCCGACTGCTGCTGCTGCTGATTTCCCTGATGATTATAACCACCTTGGTTGCCCTGATTGCCTTGATTGCCATGCCCACTCTGATTACCGTGGAAACCTGAACCGGAACTTCCTCCACCGTAACTTGAGCCATGAGATCCGGGGTCTGAACCACAACCCGGTCCATGATCATACCGAAAAAATCGGAATTTTTTAACTCCTGCATGATATAACAATCCTTCCAGAGGTGCGTGGCTGGTTTCTCCTGCGACCCGTGCTTTGGGCAAGGCTGGTTTAACAGATAAGACAGGCGCTCCGGATTAGGGCTTGGTCCTCCACTACGCCGGGGCGGTTTACCTTTACGCCGTTGGCCCTTGTCCTGCACGTTTGTATTAGCCACAAAGTCTATACTGTTATCTGCTTTACGCTTACCGCTGTTTCCATGACCCACCGGGTTATCCTGCTGCCCCTTGGTATTGCTGCTCTTCTTTCCCTTCCCTGTCTTATCATCGTCAGACTCGGGATCCTTGGTACTATCAGAGTCAGCATACTTCACCAGAGCGGCCATGAGAGTCCCCATGTCATTGCAGTGACGTTTGAGCCGTCCCAACTTCAACTTCAGAGGTGCAAACCGACAATTGCCTTCCAATGTCAAAACTGCTGTATTAGCATTGATGCGGTCCGATGAATGCAAAATCTCTGAAACCCGGCGCACCCAATGGGTTGTCGATTCTCCTTCCTCCTGGACACAGGCAGCTAAGTCCACAATTGACATGGGCTGCTTGCATGTATCCTTGAAATTTTGGATGAACCGGGCCCTCAGCTCGGCCCATGACCCAATGGAGTTAGCTGGCAAGTTTTTCAACCAAGTGCGAGCCGTTCCTTCCAACATCATGGTAAAGTATTTAGCGCACGCCGCATTGTTCACATCCAACATCTCCATTGCCATCTCATAGCTTTCAACCCATGACTCGGGGGATAAATCGGTGGTGTAATTCAGCACTTTACGTGGGCCTTTGAAATCCTTGGGCAGGCGCACGTTGCGCAGCGCTGGGACGAGACACGACACTCCCAAAGAGCTGGAAGTAACCCCTGGTTCCACCGACGTGGTTGGACGAACCGGAGTAAGTTGGCGGGCCTCATGCTGTGCTGCTAGCTCGCCCTCTCGACGAGCTCTAGCGTGATCCAGCACATCCTGAGCATCACCGCCACCACCCGCCGGGTTATGGCCACGGGGTGGATCACGGTTTCGCGTACTGCTTGACACGGCCAGTTCATCAATATGCCTGCTGTAGCTCCGACTTGGGCGGGGAGTCGAATGGATCCTTTCGCGACTATATGAATAAGCTTGCTGCTGAGTTAAAGTTGTCTGAAGGAGCTCCCTAGCCCGTCACGTCTCGACCGCTACTGGGGACTCGCCTTCGATCGGGAGGGCTGCCAGTCGTGAAGCGGCAGCGACAATGTTATCCATCGGGTCAGAATAGTGACCCGACGGTGTTGGGACATGCTGCGACAGAACGTTGTTCTGACGGGGCGGATCACGGTTATCTGTTGGTCGCGGTTGAACCGGCGCTCCCGTTTCAGGTGCCTCTGCCCGGTTTGCCACCGGCGGATTACTGGTCCCTGCTCCTGGGGTATTAAAGGGGTTCCTGGCCTCATAAACCGGCGGCAGGTGAGATCGGTACCTTCTTCTCATAAAGTCGTTTGACGCACTCTGATCCAACATAAGCCGATAGGCCTGTGCATCTAATGCGGCCCGTTCTGCAGTCATTCTGGCTTTCTCCGCTGCCAAATCGGCCTTGGCCTGCGTTATCTGATCCTTCACTTTTGCAATCTCCGCAGTATGCTCGTCTGGATTTGCCGGATTAACCTCCGCCATCAGTGTTGCCAAAGCGTCAAACAAATCAGATAAAACCTGAGCCGGCGGTCGCACAGGGCCTCCTGCCCCGGCCGCTGTCGCTGCTACTGATCCGGAAATCACCGCCGCTGCGGTCGAAGAGTGGAGCACTGGCTGTGTACCGGCCATGAAAATCGCAACCCGATTCGGCGGATCAATGGGGTCCGGAATACTGTCGTCATCGGAACAGCCCCCAATCTGGCCATCTTGCAACTGGTACAATGACTCGGTCTCCCTGGTCGATGACTCGTCGCTGGAATAAACGACGGTTTCACCACCAGATTCTGATCTATCCTCAGATTCCACTCTGTGGATGACTCCCACGAAGGCACGCTTCATGACAGGCTTAACCTGGGCAGATCTCGCACGCTGAGCTGTTTTGACGAGGTCGGTGCAGATGTCCGGCTTAGGGCCCGGTTCGCCGATCTTGCCAATGAAAACGTGTATGCCGCCGAAGGGGACCCGGTACCCGTACTCGATTGAGCCGGCCTCGGGGCCCCAGCCTGCATCGTCGATGTAGAGCTTGCCATGACGACTCTCGGTCATCCGGCCCACAGCGTAGCCCTTGAGTCCTTCGAAGCTGCCTTCTAAGAACTCGAAACCATCATGCGATAGCCCCACGGTGGGCGCCAACTGTCGTGGTTTTGTCACGGCAGATGTCTGAAGGAAAGGACTTAGTCGTGGAGCCATCGCTACGGGTTAGCTTAAAGGGGTTAAAGCGGACAAGGGACGCAGAGAGTTTATACTGGTTCGGCCCCTTGCGGTGAAGGTAAGGCCTAATCCAGTTGTCGTGGAATTGCTAGGGTTTCGATGACCAGGGAGCGAATACGCTTTGCCTGAGTCTCGAGTTGTTGTCTGTTCTCCTAAACCACCGCCGGCTCGTCCCCTTATATACATGGGTTGACGCCCGTCGGTTTACAGAATCCCGAGGCCGGCTCATAAACGTGTCCGGCTCGGTCTCTGCTCTTTCTATCTTACAACACAAGTTTACATATCAATGCCGGTTTATGTCTACAGGCTTTAAACCGTCTTTGGGCCATAGGCCTTCATAAATCGTCACCGTCTTTGTCTTCATGGGCTTTAGATACAGTGAACCATTATGGGGTTAACCCAGCCTCTCCTGGCCGGTTTACGCCCAGTAGTAATATCCCCAACACTTTCTGTCACTGGGATCGAGCACCGCAAGATTGAACCCAAAGCTAAGCACTTCTCCCATTGCAAGAAAGATCAATCTAGTAGGCCAAACTAAACCGATAATTCGAAGAGACTTGCGAAGATATCAAATCATGCATATAGGAATTCAGAGAAGAACCAAATAATATTCATAGATAATCAAGTTCGTAAACCCAAATTCATCGGATCTCGGCAAACACACCGCAAAAGAGTATTACATCGAATAGATCACCAAGAATATCGAGGAGAACTTTGTATTGAGAACCAAAGAGAGAGAAAAAGCTGTCTAGCTAATATGGACCCGAAGGTCTGTGGTAAACTACTCACACATCATCGGAGAGGCTATGGTGTTGATGTAGAAGCCCTCCGTGATCGAATCCCCCTCCGGCAGGTCGTCGGAAAAGGCCCCAAGATGGGATCTCACGGGTACAGAAGGTTGCGGTGGTGGAAAAGTGGTTTCGTGGCTCCGCTGGATGTTTTCAGGGTATAAGAGTATATATAGGCGAAAGAAGTAGGTCAGTGGAGCTACGAGGGGCCCACGAGGGTGGGGGGCGCGCCCTCCTGCCTCGTGGCCGCCTCGTTGCGTCTCTGACTTCCACTCCAAGTCTCCTGGATTGCGTTTGTTCCAAGAAAGATCCTCGCGAAGGTTTAGTTCCGTTTGGATTCCGTTTGATATTCCTTTTCTGCGAAACACTGAAATAGGCAAAAAACAGCAATTTGCACTGGGCCTTCGGTTAATAGGTTACTCCCAAAAATAATATAAAAGAGCATATTAAAGCCCATTAAACATCGAAAACAAATAATATAATAGCATGGAACGATAAAAAATTATAGATACGTTGGAGACGTATCACTCTACACCAGGTATTACCCCCTTTGAAGGTGGTTTTGGTGGGTTTGATCCTTGATGGATCGATACCCATCTTGCGGACCGTGTCCTGATAGAGCAGAAGGCTGCTGCCGCCGTCCATGAGGACTCGCATGAGGTGGAATCCATCGATGATTGAGTCGAGGACTAGTGCGGACGAACCTCCATGACGGATACTGGTCGGGTGGTCTCAACGATCAAAAGTGATTGGACAGGCTGACCATGGATTGAAACCGGCATATCTCGGGCAGGGCGTCCCGAACTGTGCATCTAAGGATCGAAGGTAATAGGAGACAAGGAACATGATGTTTACCCAGGTTCGGGCCCTCTCGACGGAGGTAATACCCTACTTCCTGCTTGATTGACTTTGATGAGTATAGGGGTTACAAGAGTTGATCTACCTTGAGATCGTAGTGGCTCAACCCTAGCTGTCTAGCCTGTATGATTATGATTGCCCCTACGGACTAAACCCTCCATTTTATATAGACACCGGAGGGGACTAGGGTTACACAGAGTTGGTTTACAGAGAAAGGAATCTTCATATCTGCACGCCAAGCTTTCCTTCCACGCCAAGGAGAGTCCATCCGGACACGGGGGAATGCCTTCCATCTTGTATCTTCACGGTCCATGAGTCCGGCCCACGTCGCATAGCCCGGACGCCCAAGGACCCCGTTATCCAGGACTCCCTCACCCGTCCTTCTCTCACCGCCGCGGTAGTTCCTGGACGCCGCGGCGAATGGAGAGGGCGACCTCCTCTCGTCGGGCTCCGGCTCGCATTCCTCCGGGTCGCCGGCGCTCCGCCCTGTCAAGCTGGAGCCGCAGGAGACGCCGCTTGGGCATCACACCCGCCCTCGTTATGAACATGGGTGACCGCCCCTCCCCTCGCTCTCTCCGCCTCGTCCGGCCAAAGACCGAGCCGGTGTTGCTCCCCGTAAAGAATGAGCGCGAGGAGATGGCCGCCGACGATTAGACCGCCCTCAAGTGGGCGAAGGCGGACTACGTCCGCGAGCAGGTGGAGCGCCAGCGCCGGGCCTACGAGGAGATCAAAGCTCGGCACCCCGGACGCGACGAGGGCGGCGTCCTCGTCCTCGACAGCGATGACGAGGACGCGTCAGGGTCGTCCAACCCCGCACGCGTCGGCGACACTTGTCAGGGGTGCAGCAGGGACGGCGGCGGCTTCGACGGGACGCAGGGCGGCGGTGACGACGATGATGGCGGCGGCGACTACACCCGGTTCTACAGGCTCCTCGGCATGTAGAAGGTGGGCGGCAAGCGTAGTAGGGCTAGGCGTAGTTGTTTTTAAACCATGTTTTCTGATTTTTTTAACAAATTTAAATGAAATCGCCAGAGTTTCTGCCGTGTTTGTGTCGTGTTTGTGCCGATTTGGGGACGACCTGGGGGCGGCACGCTTTTTCGGTGTCCTGGGGGACCGAACGGCTGGAGATGTTCTAAGGCCACCGGAGATGAGACGGACCAACGACCGCACCAACGGGGACCCCAGGTGTTTTTTTAGCAAGGAGGCTGCTGCGTATGTGCAAATGCACCAAGTCGAACAATCAGGATGCCCCTCACATTGTTGTTACACTGCCACCATCCCGCACCCTGTTGATGCAACATCATTATTTCATTTTCTAAAATAAGAAAAGTAATAAAAAAGAAAACAAAATCATAATTATGAAGTTTTGTAGGAAATAATGAATTAGTGGCATTGGTACTACCCTTTTAGAAAAAAATAAAACAATGAAACAAATAAAGAAAAATGGTGCAAAAAATTTACGCACTTTTTCATAATATACAACAATAAGCATACAATAGTGTATTTTTTGCACACATAAGTTTCCAAGAGGGAATGAATTAGTGACATTGATATTTTACCTTAACGAAGAAATACGATGAAATAAAAACAATAATAGTAAAGTTCTATGAGGAAAAATAAATTAGTGGCATTGATATTACCCTATAAGCTGAAAGGAAATGCAAAACGTGGAGAGAAATAATGAAAATTTTGCACACAATTTACACAGTAAATTATGAATTTTTTTTTCATATGCAATAACAAGCATATAATAGTGTACTTTTTCGCAAACAATAATTCATAGGATGGAACGATTAGTTGCATTGGTATTACCCTTAAATAAGAAAACATGTAATAAAAACTAAAAAGTAAATCCGTGAGGTTTTCTAAGAAATAAAAGAATGAATTAGTGGCATATGTATTTCCCTTTAGAGAGAAAGAAAATTAAAATTGTGAAAACAAATATTGACAAAAGTTATTCGTTTCTAATGTGAAACAATAAGCATATAATAGTGTAATTTGGCAAAGAATTCTTCTAAGAAGGGATGAATTAGTGGCGCTGGTATTATCCTTAAAAGAAGAAAGAAAATAAAACAAAACTAAAAAATCAAAATACAGAATCTTTCTACGGAACAATGAATTAGTGGTATTGGTATTACATACCCATTCAGAAGAAAGAAAATGAAAAAAAACCTTGCACTGAAATTGCACTATATAAATGTGCAAAGAATAAGAATATAATAGTGCAATTTTTATGCTCTACCGTAATTCAAACAATACTGTATATAGTAATTGCATGTATACATTTCCACGCTTCCCTCATGCCAAAAATATCCATGTAGAAAAAGAAAAACTGACTAAATAATAAAAATAAAAGAAAAAGAAAAGGCTCGTACAAAGAAAACATGTGCAATGTGTAACCGGCTTCAAGCCCTATAGGAAAATTGACTTACCACAAATAGGGGCAAGTAAAAAAAATCAGCCTAAGAAAAAATTGACTTATCCCAATCAGCGGCAAGTCAAAAATAAGCCTAAGAATCCATGAAACAAAAAGAAATCTTAGCAGAAGAATAATGGTTAGAAAATTGACTTACCCAAATTTAAACCAATCAACTTACATATAGCTAAAGTGAAAACAAAAATGCAATTCTGCATCTAGTTCGATGTCCAATATTTACGTTGGTCGTCTATTTCTTTGAGATTCACACATATTCTTTACTAAATAGTCATTTACCTTACCAACATTCTTCACATTCTAAAGTAAACACCTTTCAGTTTAGCTATTCCCCACTATGTAATACTTTCCGACAACCATATGGAATAATGCACTCCTGCTTCTTCAATCTTCATACACATAAGAGGTTTGAGCTGCTCCAAGGGAAAGTTTTTGTTGTGTGACGAAGGTCTTATGTTGACTAAGCAAGCAAGAGAAAATGAAATATATTTTCGTTCATGGATATCGCCGGACTTTCCATCTCCATGTCCCCGTCCTTACCTACATTATAAGACCTTCTCTATACAAGTATAAGGGGCAATGGGTTGTTCACATTTGTTTTTGAAACTTAGCTATAAAGAAAAAAGAAAGAAAAACTTAAGACTCTAAAGTACATGCAAATGGTGTTGAAATATATTATCTGCCTCTGTCTATAGCTTGCACTTTTGGATCAGTTGACTGGAGGACGAATTCAGTGCCTCTAGGCGTGTGGCAGAATGTTTGGCCTCATGAACTAGAAGCTCACCCTCCGGTGTCGATTGTGGCAGTTAGCTTAAAGAATACCAAAAAATGTTCATGGATTAGGAAAAAATATTCATGATTCAAAATTTGGTCACAGATTCAGATAATATGTTCATAAATTTCCAACATATTCATAATTTGAAAAATGTCCATAATTTTTTAAACGGGTTCAGGAGTTTTAAAAAAGAAAAAGGAAAGGGAAAGTAGAAAATAGAATGAAAAGCGAACATGAACTGGCAAAAAAAAAGAAAAAAACCAAATAGAGAAAGTAGATAAATAATAAGAGAATTTTTAACAAATTCCTTTTTAAGATAAAATGAACGACTTTATAAAAGTGAACGAATTTACGAATTTGGAATATTTATTGAAATATGTGAATTTAGAAAAAAAGATTCTGAAAAAATGAAAAAAGTGAGATCAACTTCTGAAAAATAGAAATATCAAAAGGAGAGAAAATCAATGAAGAAAATATGATAAAAAGAAAAAAAAGATGAAGAAAACAAAACAAAACAAAACAAAACAAAACAAAAAACTGGGACAAAAAATCTGCGGTTTTTTCGCTATTGAGGGTGAACTTGCAACTGGGATAAAAAATGTCGGACCCCCAGTGGCGAGTCGAGGGTAGACTCGCAATTGGGTCTAAAATAGGTCGGACCCAGTTGCGAGTCAAGTTTGGACTTGCAATTGGGACAAAAAAGTTTGGGCACGACTTGCGAGTAGAGGGTGGACTTGCAACTAGGACAAGAAAAGGTCGAGCCTTGGTTGCGAGTCGACGGTGGACTTGCAATTGGGACTAGCAAAATTTAGGCCCCAGTTGTGAGTCGAGGGTGGGCTTGCAACTCGGACAAAAACGGTTGGGCCCTAGCTTCAACTCGGACAAAAAAGGTTGGACCCCAGTTGCAGTTGAGGGTGGACTTGCAACTCCCAAAAAAAGGTTGGGCACCAGTTGCGAGTCGATGATGGATTTGCAGCATGGACAAAAAAATGCCTGGCCCCATTTGTGAGTTAAGAGTGCACTTGCAACTATGACAAAAAAGGTTGGGCCCCAGTTACGAATCGAGGGTAGACTCCAGGTGGGACAAAAAAGGTCGGACCCCAATAGTGAGCTGAGTGTGGACTTGCAAATAGTACAAAAAATGTCGGGGCCGAGTTGCGAGTCAAGAGTGGAATTACAACCAGGAGAAAAAAGGCCGGCCCCAGTTGCGACTCGAGGGTGGACTTGCAACCGAGACAAAGAAGGTCGGACCCCAAGTTGCGAGTTGAAGGTGGACTTGTAACTGGGACAAAAGGTTAAGTCCAAGTTACGAGTCAAGGGGGATTGGAACCGGGACAAAAAAGGTCGGGCCCCAATTGCGAGTCAAGGGTGGACTTGCAACGAGAAAGAAAGGTCGGGTCTCAATTACGAGTCGATTGTGGACTTGCATCTGGGACAAAAAAGTCGGGTCCCAATTGCGAGTTGAGGGAGGACTTGCAACTGAGACAAAAAAAGGTTGGGTCCCAGTTGCGAGTCAAGGATGGACTTGCAATTGGGACAAAAAAGGTCGGGTCCGAGTTGCGAGTAGAAAGTGGACTTTTCAACTGGGACAAAAAAGTCAGGCCCAGTTGTCGGTCGAGGCCCGACAAAAGCGAAGTAAAACAGGCCTTGGCCAACAACATGATACACATTAAACAAACAACAAAGAGCGAGGCAGAAGATAGAGCGCTTGCAAAAAAATTATGAAAACTAAATCAAATTGTGAATTTAGAATCAGAGACATATATATTAAATCAGACTAAAAGTTGGACTATGTATCCGACTAGCCAAATTATGTGGCTGCTGCGAGCACTCATCTGGGTGATCGTTCTTGTTATTGCTTCGCTTTTGGGTCTCCCTTCGGCTTGTCTTCCTCGCTCGCTATTTTTTTCTCTCGTTTCGATGAATCTTCGTGTGCTACTTCATCACTCTCAACCTGAGCAACCATGTGCTGCTTGGCACAGCTAGTCCGCTCACGCCAGTAACATCTTGCATCCAATGATGAACATGCGACGACCAAGATATATGACACGACATGCGAAGTGAGGACTCGCTTGATAGGTGGAGCAGCTCGCACTTGTGGTAGGCAGCTGTCGATGTCAAAACCGGCGGATCTCGGGTAGGGGTTCCCAAACGCTGCATCTAAGGTCGATGGTAACAGGAGACGGGGGACACGATGTTTACCTAGGTTCGGGCCCTCTTGATGGAGGTAATACCCTACTTCCTGCTTGATTGATCTTGATGAATATGAGGATTACAAGAGTGGATCTACCACGAGATCGTAATGGCTAAACCCTAGATGTCTAGCATGTATGATTGTGTTCGCCTCTACGGACTAAACACTCCGGTTTATAAAGACACCAGAGGGGCCTAGGGTTATACAGAGTTGGTTTACAGAGGAAAGAATCCTCATATCCGAACGCCAAGCTTGCCTTCCACACAAAGGAGAGTCCCATACGGAGACGGGGAGGAAGTCTTCTGTCTTGTATCTTCATGGACCATCAGTCCGGTCCACGTCACATAGCCCGAACGCCCGAGGACACCTTAATCCAGGACTCACTCAGTAGCCCCTGAACCAGGCTTCAATGACAATGTGTCCGGCGCACAGATTGTCTTCAGCATTGCAAGGTGGGTTCCTCCTCTGAATATTTCAAAATAATCCTCGACCACAGATTGTCTTCGGCATGGCAAGGCGGGTTCCTCCTCCGAATACTCCAAAATAACCCTCGAACATAGAGAAAGTCTCATCTAATGACATCTTCTGTAGTGAGACGCCACGTCTCCGCCCGGTCATTATTTCGAACCATTTTTTAGCCTCCCGCTCCGTGTTTCGAGATGCGGTTTCCATTGGCACGTCTTGTCGAAGCAGAGATCGTGTCCCCTTATCACGGTATTGTCATCAATACGGGCGTGGGTAACCCAACCGCTCCGTCTGCACGACACTTAGGGAACAGGCGAGTTTTAAGGCGAACGGGGAAGCGCTTGATATTCGCTGCCTTTATAAAGAGATAAGGATTCACCTTTTCACCCACGCCTTCTTTCTCTCTGCCCACCCATTCTCGAGCTCCAGCGCCCAAGCCTCCATCCTTTCCGCCTCAAAAAAGCACTCCAGCAATGTCCGGATCCGGAGCGTAGGGCAAGTGGATGGCCTCCTCCGTCACGGAGAAGGACATTACGAAGCTCCGGAAGGTGGGGTATTTGGCCCAGGAAATCGCCCACCGGCTTCCGGCCAAGGGGCAGATCGTCCCCACCCCGGAGCCCCATGAGAGGGTGGTGTTCATTCCCCACTTCGTCCGCGGGTTAGGGTTTCCTCTCCACCCCTTTGTCCGCGGACTCATGTTCTACTATGGGCTAGATTTTCATGATCTGGCCCCTAACTCTTTCCTCAACATCTCGGCATTTATTGTCGTGTGCGAGGCCTTCCTCCGCGTCCCACCTCACTTTGGATTGTGGCTGAAGACCTTCAATGTGAAGCCGAAGGTGGTGGGTGGTTACCACGCAGAGTGCAGAGGCGCTATGGTGAGCAAGATGTCCAACGTTACATGGCCCAAAGGCACCTTTGTGGAGACCGTCAAAGGGTGGCAGCAGCAGTGGTTCTACGTCACAGAGCCCCGCGACACCACCTAGGCCGCGGCTCCCGAATTCAAGTCCGGGGCCCCGATGCGGCTCACCTCCTGGCTAGAGAAGGGCCTGGACTGGGCTTCATCGGACGAGCTGACAGCGCTGCAGGCGCGCATCAAGAGCATGGTAGACAAGAACATCAAGCTTCTCAATGTGATCCAGGTGATGCTTTTTTGCCGGATCCTTCCTTGCCAAATTCGGACTTGCCATCTGTGGGAGTTCGATCCGGCCAAGCACCAGACCCTGCAACAGTTCTTCGGTGCTACACACGAAGGCATCTGGAAAGTGCTTTCCAAGGCCAATGAGACGTGGCCAAAGACGACCGAGGACCGTGGGTACAACCTGACCCATCCCGCCAGTACGGTATGTTTTTTGTATTTCAAGGTGTATCCTTCACCTGTACATTCAAGGAAGATGCATGAGCTTCCCTATCTGTCTCTTCAGGGCTGGACAAAGAAGGTGGAGCGGATCCAGTGTCCGGCTCCGCTTCCCGAAAACCCAGCAATCCCTCTTCTGACGAAGATGCTGGTTCCGGCGCCCTACAAGGCGCCGGAGAAGAAGGCCAAGAAGAAGGCCAAGGAGACCAGAAGTGGCCTCCGACGTAAAGACACTTCAGACATGACGTCCGAAGACGCCGAAACCCACTCCTCTCCCACCGAGGACGACGAGGAGGAGGAGGAGGAAAGCAACTCTCCCCCTGAGGGGGGAAGGAAGAAAAGGGCGGCCTCCACACATCTGGAGGCAGAGGCGTCCAAGAAGGGGAAGGTCTCCCTCGCGGACAACTCCGCGTTGGATACTGTCACGACCGGTTTTCCAATAAAAATATTTATTGAGAGACCGATCCCTTTTACGGACCAGTAGAGAAGAATTCCTTCTTACTGGTAGACAAAATCTTGATCACAGAAGAAAATACCAGGAGTACTGAATATAACACAAAGTTGAGCGGAGACTGCTCAACAATTTATTACAAGCACGCCATTAAAACATAAAGGCGGATGGGGTGGCATAACTACTAACTCACGATAAAAGCGGTGGTGGAAAAATATCACAGCGAAGTGGGTGATATGACTCCTGAAAACTAACAGCTCTTCGAGCGTCGGAGTGAGGCTCGAGGAGACTTATTGCGGGTGGCCGAAGCGTATATGATACAAGTGACCAATATCCAGGATCGCACGGGATTGACTGGGATTCCTCTAGGCGTCGGACTCACTATCAAACTCTTCATCCATGAGATCGCCTTCGTCAACATCTGGCCAAATCAACAAGCCAGGTGAGTACTATGAAAGTACTCGCAAGACAGTTCGGACATAAGATATAATAAATGTAAACATGATGCATATGAACAAATTAACAAGTGCACTCAGACAGAGGGATAATAATGCGTGGGGAATTAAAAGAGAAGTCGGGCGGTAGTCCTCCCGAAATCCCAAAGTAAATACTGAGGGCCAAACGAGTGTCTGGATGACTCCTCGAGAGGAAAATACAAGAACAATAATGCCGCAGTCGGGCGTCATGGCGACACCACATAAAGGGCTTATAATAGAACATAAAAGACAGTGCGTGCCACAGTCGGACGTCTGAGCGACATCACATAAAGGGCTTATATCAAAAGTAAATAACAAGCGTGCCACAGTCGGATGTCTGAGGCGACATCACATAAAGGGCTTATATTGAAAAAATAAATAACAGTGCATGCCACAGTCGGACGTCTGAGCGACATCACATAAAGGGCTTATATTGAAAGAATAAATAACAGTGCATGCCACAGTCGGACGTCTGAGCGACATCACATAAAGGGCTTCATAACTTAATATCTCAGTAGCTCAAGAATTTAATTCATATCAAGAGAATAATCAGGTATGATATAAACAACAGGGGTTAGTCCATCCACAGGAATAACGTTCAACCAAGTTTACTACTCAAGATGTTCACCGGGGATAATACCACGAGAATTTGACATAGATATGGATACACTGGTCATGGTCCTTGACCATGGATACGATGACTCGGAAGGATTTGACTCTGCAGAGTTTGTACTTTAACCACAGCCAACAGATTTCCGTAGTCACGGGGGACTAGTTCCGTTTACGGTGTTTTTGAAGAAACACATCTAACCAATACACACCCATTCAACATTCCGAAGCCAGGAATCACCCTCGGCAACGTTCAAGAAAAACCTTGAGACGGGGAGGCTACAACCTCGCGTAGCATGGGATCAAATTTATATACGCACGCTCTAAGGGGTGCCCCCCTCTCGGTCCCAACCGGAAACACCCATGCCCCCTGACCGGATGACTGGCTTTAATCCAGGGCCATGGAACCCTCATCCCGGCCCCTCTATTTGGTGTGTACACGGAAAAAGGTTACCAACTTACTAAACCGTATTCTTTGCAGAAAACATGTGGCGGCAGGGAAGGGGAAGAACGATAACGTGACTCAGTCCACGTTAACGTTGGAGTTTATCGGATGTCGGAAGGCTGGCATGCTACAACAATACCACCTTACTGCCTTTCATGTCACCACATGACTAGGCCATCTCTCATCCGAGATCTTAGTAACTTCGGAACTCATGGATAGTTGCCTCACTTGCAACGAGATACTCACCGATGCTCTTATGCCATGCACAACCATTCAAGCAAACATGCAAAACACTTATCATATCAAAAGTTCAAACATGCTTGCCTGGTTCGGAGAAGTCGGAGTCTAGTTCGGCAAAGTTTGTGGCTCCGTCACCTCTTCCGGAACCTACGGTATAGCGAAAATGTATACTAGCGTGAAAGCCAACGCGTGCATAAAAGTTGTTCCAATTTTTTTCCAAATAAATACTATAAAAAACTAGATAAAAAAATAAGACTGTCAGAAAAAGAATCACCCAAAAATCACTTTTTATTAAAAAGTTATAAGGGTTTTTGTCCAGGGACTAATCTGTGATGAAACAGAAAAGAACCAGGGACTTAACTGAGAAAACAAAAAATGGTTCGAAGAGAATCGCGCCAGCCCACAGAGAAAACGTACTTGCCCGAAGGCGCCAACAGAAAACGCTTCGGGGAGAGAAAGAAGAGAGGCTGACGTGGGGGTCCCACATGTCAGGTTTAAATCCTCGCCGGCGCCCGAAGGCTGCGGTGGTCGCCGGCGTCGAACCACGGCGAGTCAGGGAGATCGGAGTGTACCAAGAGATTCAGGGTGTCCTTCCGCGTCTGTGGGTGGTGGTCTTTACCGACGGAGAGCACTACGTCGACGGCGACACTTTCTCCGGCGGACGGTGGCTCGGGCGATGGTGGAGAACTCCGGTGGGTGCTGCAAACTCCGAATTGAAGCGCGGGTCAGGAGAGTGGATGCATAAGAGAGCTACTGGCAAGAGTTGGGGGTTAGAGGTGCACGCACGGGAGCGAATCGAGCTGGATCCCGTGGCGGGTCGCGGCGGCCGGAGTTGAGGAAGAAGACTCCCTCGGGGCTCTCCCAGTGGCTAGGTGTGGTGCTGGAGGTGTGCAGAGGTGGCGTGGGTTCGAGTTGGAGCTCGGGGCCTCTATTTATAGGCGGTTCGAGGGGGTGGCCGTGAACGGGATCGCTCCGGCGAGCAATTACAGCGAGGCAATGGCTTGGCAGGGAGCTTAAGTGGCCAGGCAGCATCAGGGAGGTGTACTGGTGCCGTTCCCCCGCTAATCTTGGTCGGGCTTGGCGTAATGGCGCCGGTCCTCGACGGGGTGGTCGTACGGGCATGGCGGCGGCAGAGAGCGCGCTCCGCGCCTGGCAGTTCACGACGAGGGTGGCAGCGCGCACTGGGGAGTGGAGGGCCACGCGGCGACCTCCGGTGGCTTGGGCGGCGCTGGGTGGCGCCGTCTGCGCTGCGCCTCTCTCTGGCGGCTGCAAAGCCGCCGCTGCCGTCGCTCACGGGGCGGCGCACCTCCTCCTGCTCGTCGCTGACGCCCGCAACATTCCAGGCGTTCGTTCGGCGCAGGGACAAGGGGGAGGGGACAGGAAGCACGACGACGCCGGGGTACTGGCGAGATCGACAACGGACACTGAAGAAAACGACAGTGCACTGAAACTGTTCTCTGAACTTAACTGAACAATGACAGCAACAGTGTCCAGTAGGTGTTCGACGAAATGATCTTGCAAGCAGAAAAAGTTTTCTGGAGCTGGGACTTGGTGAGGTGACCTCTCAATGCACCCAGAGGCTGCCTGGTTTTTCTCAGATTTTTAGGAGAAGGATTTGAATGAATTTCATCAAATTTGGCAAATCTGGTCCAAACTTGCAGCAAGTATAGTTTGAAAAATTTGAACCGGAGACCAGTGGATCTTCATGGATCTTGGTTGAGGGTTCAAAGGACTAGCTAGGGGAATTGATTTGGAGGCAAAATTCAAAGCAGAAAGGGTAGCTCCTTTGAAAACCTCCAAGGATCAAGATAGAAGGCAGAAATAATTTTTGATAAGAAATAAATGGGAAAAATTATATGGAGAGGTTCAACTTGCTGTATTTGAGGTACATCATGATCCAAAGGTGGGGAAAGGTTTATGGGAGTGGATTTCCACTTGGGTCATGGCAAGAGGAATTTTTGAAAAGGGGAGAAGATCACTCAAAATGCCCTAGGGCTATTTAAAAGGTAAAAGAAAATTTCCAAAGTGAAAAGCATTTGGTTTAGAGTCCAAATAAAAAGGGCAAACCTCCAAGACCAAAATCAAGTCTTGGGTGAATCCAAATAAAACACTTGCCATAAAAGAAAGTTTTTGAGAGGGAGAGTCCTTTAGAAGAAAATTTTAAATACCCTCCTCAAATAAAAAGAAAAGTTTTGAAAAAGCCAAATAAAATTTTGGGTGTCACAACACCTACCCCCTTAGGAAAAATCTCGTCCTCGATATTTCAGTTGATCCTCAAATAGATATGGATACTCTTCCTGGAGAAATTCTTCCCTTTCCCATGTATCTTCATCCTCAGTGTGGTCGCTCCACTGAACTTTGAAATTTTTTGTTGTTTTCTGCCGGGTCCTCCTTTCAGACTCTTCCAATATCTTTACTGGCCGCTCTCTGTAGGTGAGGTCTGGTTGCACATCAATGACTTCATGGGATACATGCTTCTCCGGGTTACTTACACATTTTCTCAATTGTGAGACGTGGAACACGTCATGGACGTCTGACAGCTCCTTGGGTAGGTCTAGTTTGTAGGCTACTGTGCCTCTTCGTGCAGTCACACAGAATGGTCCAATAAATCTCGGGGCTAGCTTCCCCTTAATTTTGAACCGTTGCAGGCCCCTCATAGGAGACACTCGTAGGTATACGGAATCACCGGGTTCAAAGCTGACCTCACGATGTTTTTGATCGTAATAGCTCTTTTGTCGGCTTTGTGCTGTCTTGAGTCTGTCCCTGATCTGCTTAACTTTCTCCTCGGCCTCCTTGAGCATGTCTGGGCCGAAGATACGACTGTCACCCGTTGCTGACCAATTCAGTGGGGTACGACACCTCCGTCCGTACAATGCTTCAAAGGGTGCCATTTGCAAGCTGGCTTGGTAACTGTTGTTGTAAGCAAACTCGGCATACGGCAAACTTTCTTCCCAACTGGATCCATAGGTGAGCACACAGGCTCTCAGCATGTCCTCTAGGATTTGGTTCACACGTTCCGTTTGTCCATCCGTCTGAGGGTGGTACGCTGTACTGAAAGCTAGTTGCGTGCCCAGAGCTTGTTGTAAGTGATCCCAGAATTTAGAGACAAACTGAGTGCCTCGGTCGGATATTATAGTCTTTGGGACTCCATGCAGACAGACTATACGGGAGAGATAAAGCTTGGCTAGCCTTTGTGTGGAGTAGGTTGTCTTCACGGGGATGAAATGGCCTACCTTGGTTAGCCTATCTGTGATGACCCATATGGCATCATTACCGCGTTGTGATCGAGGTAGTCCGACGATGAAGTCCATTCCTTTTTCATCCCATTTCCATTCCGGTATCCTGTTTGGCTGGAGTAGCCCTGCTGGCTTTTGATGCTCGGCCTTGATGCGCTGACATGAATCACAACAAGCAATAAATGCGGCTATATCCCTTTTCATACCATGCCACCAAAATCTTTCCTGAATGTCCTTGTACATCTTGGTTCCTCCAGGTTGGATCGAGTATGGAGCGGTGTGGCTTTCGGTTAGGATTTGTTGCTTGAGTTCCTCAATGTTAGGTACGCAAAGTCTGTCTCCGTACCATAATATTCCTTCACTGTCTGTGACGAACTCTGAAGCCTTACCAAGGTTCATTTTCCTCTTTATTCCTTCGATGCTGGGGTGCCCTTGCTGAGCCTTCTTAATTTGTTCCATTAGGGTGGGATGTATCTCCAGATTCGATACGGTGCCTTCAGAGACCAACACCATGTTGAGTTTAACAAACTCCTGCTGAAACTCAGGCCTCATGCTTTGTGGACCGTCGTTGTCCAAGCTGGGGTTCCGACTAAGGGCATCTGCCACTACATTTGCTTTCCCTGGATGGTAGTGAATGCCGACATCATAGTCCTTGACCAATTCCAACAAGCGTCGTTGGCGTAAATTTAGCTCTGGCTGTGTGAAAATATATTTAAGGCTCTTATGGTCCGTATATATTTCACAACTATTTCCCAACAGAAAGTGCCTCCATTCCTTGAGTGCATGGATGACTGCTGCTAGCTCCAACATGGGTAGGATAATTTTCCTCATGCTTCCGTAGTTGCCTGGACGCATACGCGACAACCTTGCCATCCTGCATCAGCACACATCCGAGGCCTTTCCGAGATGCGTCACAATACACTTCAAAACTCTTGTGTATGTCTGGCACAGTTAAGACCGGTGCGGTTGTTAGTTTCTTCTTGAGTTCTTGGAAGCTTTTCTCGCATGCTTCCGTCCATACAAATTTCTTGTCTTTCTTGAGCAACTGTGTCATTGGTTTTGCCACAGTGGAGAATCCTTCAATAAACCTTCTGTAATATCCGGCCATTCCTAGGAAACTCCGCACATCTGTCACGTTGGCGGGTGGTTTCCAGTCAAGTATGGCTTTGACTTTTTCAGGGTCTACGGCCACGCCTTCTTGGTTTAATATATGGCCTAGGAAACCAACTTGCCTTAGCCAAAATTCACACTTGCTAAATTTGGCGTACAACTAATGTTTCCTTAAATCTCCCAAAACAATTCTGAGATGCTCAGCATGCTCTTCTGGTGTCCTTGAGTAAACCAGAATATCGTCAATGAATACCACTACAAATTTGTCCATGAATTTCATAAACACTTTGTTCATGAGGTGGACGAAATATGCGGGGGCGTTCGTTAATCCAAATGGCATTACTGTGAACTCATATAATCCATATCTGGAAGTGAATGCTGTCTTAGGGATATCTTCTGTCCGTACTTTCAATTGATGGTATCCCGATCTCAAATCAATTTTTGAGAACACCTTGGCTTGTGCGAGCTGGTCAAACAAATCATTTGTCCGTGGCATCGGATATTTGTTTTTGATGGTGACCATATTGAGAGCTCGATAGTCTATACACAATCTCAGTGTCCCATCCTTTTTCTTGGCGAATAATACTGGCGAACCCCAAGGTGAGGAGCTGGCTCGAATAAAACCTTTGTCCAATAATTCCTTTATCTGCTTCTTCAACTCTACCAATTCTGAGGGTGCCATTCTATAAGGCTTCTTATAGATGGGAGCGGTGTCGGGTGCTAGTTCAATGCTGAATTCTATCTCTCGGTCTGGTGGCATGCCTGGTAGTTCTTCAGGAAATACGTCAGGAAACTCGCACACCACTGGAACTTTTCTCAGTTCTGAAATGTCCACTTTGTTCAATTTTGGTTGCCGTGACCGTGGCCTCTCTTGAGCTGTAACCTTTATTGTCTTGCCGTGATGATGAGTGAGGCTCACAGTCCGATTGAAACAGTCAATAAATCCTTTGTTGGTGGTCAACCAGTCCATCCCTAAAATGACATCCAGTCCTTTATTTTCCAACACGATGAGATTAGCTTGGAACTTTAGTCCTTCGAACTCAATGATCACTCCTTGGCAGTAACTCTGAGCGATCTGCTTATTTCCGGGGGACTTGATGATCATAGATCTTTCCAAGGGAAGTATCGGAAAACCATGTTGTAAAACAAAACTCTTCGAAATGAACGAATGGGAAGCTCCAGAATCAAACAAAACCGTGGCAGGTACTGTGTTGACAGGGAACGTACCGAGCACGATGTCTGGGGCATTCTGCGCTTCTTCCCTGGTCACATGGTTCAGGTGACCCTTCCTGTGGTTGTTGTTGGGATTGAAATTGTTGCGCTTGGGGGCTGGATTATCCCCACCATTGTTCGGCTTGGGGGCCGAGTTCCTTGGTTTTGGGCACTGTTTAGCATAGTGCCCTACTTCACCACAAGCATAGCATGTGACCCCTGGACGGTACGTGAAGTCCTTGTCCCTGGAATGAAACTGCCTGGTTGGCCTTAGATTAGTAGTCGTGGATTTCCTTGCTTCAGTCCTCTGAACATCAGTCTTGCTTCGGTTGTTGCGGGCAAGGGTCGTCTTATCCCTCTTTCGCTTACGGATATCTTCCAGACTACGGCGCTCATTCTCCAAGGTAATGGCCTTGTCAACCAGGGTTTTAAAATCCGGGAAAGTGTGCACAACCAGTTGGCATCTTAGTGCCGGTGCCAGGCCGTCCAAGAATTTCTCCATCCTCTTGTTCTCAGTCATATGCTCGTCGTAGGCATAACGAGATAGCTGGGTAAACTGACCGTTGTATTCTGTCACTGACATGCCTCTTTGCTTGAGGTCATCAAATTCTCTCTTCTTGATTTTTATGATGCTCTTGGGGATGTGTGCCCCACGAAAGCCTTCCTTGAACTCCTCCCAGGTGATGTTGTGTTCACTGGGATGCATGTGTAGGAAGTTTTCCCACCATGCTGCAGCTGCTCCAGTGAGGTAGTGAGGTGCATAAAGCACCTTCTCATGATCTGAGCACTAAGCAATAATCAGCTTTCTCTCGATGTCACGAAGCCAATCATCGGGTTCAAGTGGCCTATCAGTGTGAGCAAATGTTGGAGGGCGAGTCTTCTGTAACTCAGACAACTTGGAGTGTTTTTGATAGGGCTCACGGTGGTTTCCCATATTGATGACGTGATTCATCATCTCTTGGTGCTGTTGCTGGCTTTGCTCGAAGAGACGGCATACTTGAGACAAGGCTGCTTCGCTGTCCTGTTGACTGGACTGTCCCTGAGTGAAGTTGTTGCTAGTCTGTGTTCCATAAACTTCTTCTGGTTGATTGGGCATGGAACGAGTCCACGGACGAGAAATTTTCCACTCTGGGGTATTATTTAGCAAAACTCATGAGAAGAACTGTATGGCACACGGAAAATCTTGCAAAGGCAAAAATTTAAAAGACCTCAAGATTTTTCAAGAAAACATAAACGATTTCGTACGGGGAAGAACTGCTTAGCACATATCTTACACGCGAAACGCAAACATACGATACAGCACTCAGGATGTGCGTACACATTCCCGACATGTTATTAAGACTAGCATAGCTCTCCGGAAAGCAGCGCATACAACTACTACAAACTAACGTACAGATAAAACACATCATACAAGCAGACACAACGCGCGGCTACTCGGCGCTCTCAGTCGGAGATGGTGACGATGTCCTTTCCCTTGCCGAGGGCAAGACTCAGCGGTGCAGGAGATTCAACCTCCACCTCCTCTCTAGCAGCCTCCAGACGCGTAGCACTGCGCTGCGGTGATGGTGCGGGAGCGACAGGTGGCAGTGCGGGTGCGGCAGGCGGTGCAGCTCTGACTGGAGTAGGAGCGATGACCCGGTTGAACTCCTCAGTGGTAGGCAGACGGCGAGCAGTGGCCAAAATGGCCGTGCATAAGATGGTGAGGACGAGACGAAAGTTAGAGGCGGTAACATGTGGAGAAGCTCCTTCCTGCTGGCAGGACCGCCCCGAACTAAGTCCATCCGGGCAGCCACAAGATCGTCCACGAGGTTGTCGAAAGACTCCTCCAGAGCCTTGAGATACTCCACAACCATCTTGATGGCTTCATCTCGCTCTCCCCTATGGCAGGCGAATGCATAGTGACAAGTGTATGGCACATGGCATGGGAGGTAGCGGTAGCGACGAGTCTTCATCATAGGAAGAATGTCCCGAAGGCGAGCTATCGCCTCACTGGCAGCCATCTGCATGGCATGCCTCTCCGTAGGCATGGCCCTTCCCACAAAACGGAAGTGGCGAGACGCAGAACGTCCTCCCTTGAATTGCACCACGGCCTGGTGCATAGACACGTCGTCGCTGAGCTTGTGCTGATAAAGCGTGAACTCCGGACGAGTCGCTGGCCCGATCGCGAGCTTGGTGATGGAGACGAGGAGTTTGACAAACCCCTCGGGCACGTTAGTGAACACCCGAGTCTCGTAGTTGCTGCCAGCCATCTACAAAAGTACGCAAAAATTCTGAGTAGTCATGTCATAAAGTTATGATGACCAACAGAAAATAGCTACATTTCCAAAATGCTGAAAAAGCACAAAAGACGCTAATAACCGATTAGCGATCGCACCTAGTGGCTTCCTACAGTCAGCCTGGCTCTGATACCAAGCTTGTCACGACCGGTTTTCCAATAAAAATATTTATTGCGAGACCGATCCCTTTTACGGACCAGTAGAGAAGAATTCCTTCTTACTGGTAGACAAAATCTTGATCACAGAAGAAAATACCAGGAGTACTGAATATAACACAAAGTTGAGCGCAGACTGCTCAACAATTTATTACAAGCACGCCATTAAAACATAAAGGCGGATGGGGTGGCATAACTACTAACTCACGATAAAAGTGGTGGTGGAAAAATATCACAGCGAAGTGGGTGATATGACTCCTGAAAACTAACAGCTCTTCGAGCGTCAGAGTGAGGCTCGAGGAGACTTATTGCGGGTGGCGGAAGCGTATATGATACAAGTGACCAATATCCACGATTGCACGGGACTGATTGGGATTCCTCTAGGCGTCGGACTCACTATCAAACTCTTCATCCATGAGATCGCCTTCGTCAACATCTGGCCAAATCAACAAGCCAGGTGAGTACTATGAAAGTACTCGCAAGACAGTTCGGACATAAGATATAACAAATGTAAACATGATGCATATGAACAGATTAACAAGTGCACTCAGACAGAGGGATAATAATGCGTGGGGAATTAAAAGAGAAGTCGGGCGGTAGTCCTCCCGAAATCCCAAAGTAAATACTGAGGGCCAAACGAGTGTCTGAATGACTCCTCGAGAGGAAAATACAAGAACAATAATGCCGCAGTCGGGCGTCAAGGCGACACCACATAAAAGGGCTTATAATAGAACATAAAAGACAGTGCGTGCCACAGTCGGACCTCTGAGCGACATCACATAAAGGGCTTATATCAAAAGTAAATAACAAGTGTGCCACAGTCGGACGTCTGAGGCGACATCACATAAAGGGCTTATATTGAAAAAAAATAACAGTGCATGCCACAGTCGGACGTCTGAGCGACATCACATAAAGGGCTTATATTGAAAGAATAAATAACAGTGCATGCCACAGTCGGACGTCTGAGCGACATCACATAAAGGGCTTCATAACTTAATATCTCAGTAGCTCAAGAATTTAATTCATATCAAGAGAATAATCAGGTATGATATAAACAACAGGGGTTAGTCCATCCACAGGAATAACGTTCAACCAAGTTTACCACTCAAGATGTTCACCGGGGATAATACCACGAGAATTTGACATAGATATGGATACACTGGTCATGGTCCTTGACCATGGATACGATGACTCGGAAGGATTTGACTCTGCAGAGTTTGTACTTTAACCACAGCCAACGGATTTCCGTAGTCACGGGGGACTAGTTCCGTTTACGGTGTTTTGGAAGAAACACATATAACCAGTACACACCCATTCAACATTCTGAAGCCAGGAATCACCCTCGGCAACGTTCAAGAAAAACCTTGAGACGGGGAGGCTACAACCTCGTGTAGCATGGGATCAAATTTATATACGCGCGCTCTAAGGGGTGCCCCCCTCTCGGTCCCAACCGGAAACACCCATGCCCCCTGACCGGATGACTGGCTTTAATCCAGGGCCATGGAACCCTCATCCCGGCCCCTCTATTTGGTGTGTACACGGAAAGAGGTTACCAACTTACTAAACCATATTCTTTGCAGAAAACATGTGGCGGCACGGAAGGGGAAGAACGATAACGTGACTCAGTCCACGTTAACGTTGGAGTTTATCGGATGTCGGAAGGCTGGCATGCTACAACAATACCACCTTACTGCCTTTCATGTCACCACATGACTAGGCCATCTCTCATCCGAGATCTTAGTAACTTCGGAACTCATGGATAGTTGCCTCACTTGCAACGAGATACTCACCGATGCTCTTATGCCATGCACAACCATTCAAGCAAACATGCAAAACACTTATCATATCAGAAGTTCAAACATGCTTGCCTGGTTCGGAGAAGTCGGAGTCTAGTTCGGCAAAGTTTGCGGCTCCGTCACCTCTTCCGGAACCTACGGTATAGCGAAAATGTATACTGGCGTGAAAGCCAACGCGTGCATAAAAGTTGTTCCAAAAAATTTCCAAATAAATACTATAAAAAACTAGATAAAAAATAAGACTGTTAGAAAATAAATCACTCAAAAATCACTTTTTATTAAAAAGTTATAAGGGTTTTTGTCCAGGGACTAATCTGTGATGAAATAGAAAAGAACCAGGGACTTAACTGAGAAAACAAAAAATGGTTCGAAGAGAAACGCGCCAGCCCACAGAGAAAACGTACTTGCCCGAAGGCGCCAACAGAAAACGCTTCGGGGAGTGAAAGAAGAGAGGCTGACGTGGGGGTCCCACATGTCAGGTTTAAATCCTCGCTGGCGCCCGAAGGCTGCGGTGGTCGCCGGCGTCGAACCACGGCGAGTCAGGGAGATCGGAGTGTACCAAGCGATTCAGCGTGTCCTTCCGCATCTGTGGGTGGTGGTCTTGACCGACGGAGAGCACTACGTCGACGGCGACACTTTCTCCGGCGGACGGCGGCTCGGGCGATGGTGGAGAACTCCGGTGGGTGCTGCAAACTCCGAATTGAAGCGCGGGTCAGGAAGGTGGATGCATAAGAGAGCTACTGGCAAGAGTTGGGGGTTAGAGGTGCACGCACGGGAGCGAATCGAGCTGGATCCCGTGGCGGGTCGTGGCGGCCGGAGTTGAGGAAGAAGACTTCCTCGGGGCTCTCCCAGTGGCTAGGTGTGGTGCTGGAGGTGTGCAGAGGTGGTGTGGGTTCGAGTTGGAGCTCGGGGCCTCTATTTATAGGCGGTTCGAGGGGGTGGCCGTGAACGGGATCGCTCCGGCGAGCAATTACGGCGAGGCAATGGCTTGGCAGGGAGCTTAAGTGGCCAGGCAGCATCAGGGAGGTGTACTGGTGCCGTTTCCCCGCTAATCTTGGTCGGGCTTGGCGTAATGGCGCCGGTCCTCGACGGGGTGGCCGTACGGGCACGGCGGCGGCAGAGAGCGCGCTCCGCGCCTGGCAGTTCACGACGAGGGTGGCAGCGTGCACTGGGGAGTGGAGGGCCACGCGGCGACCTCCGGTGGCTTGGGCGGCGCTGGGTGGCGCCGTCTGCGCTGCGCCTCTCTCTGGCGGCCGCAAAGCCGCCGCTGCCGTCGCTCACGGGGCGGCGCACCTCCTCCTGCTCGTCGCCGACGCCCGCAACCTTCCAGGCGTTCGTGCGGCGCAGGGACAAGGGGGAGGGGACAGGAAGCACGGCGACGCGGGGTACTGGCGAGATCGACAACGGACACTGAAGAAAATGACAGTGCACTGAAACTGTTCTCTGAACTTAACTGAACAATGAGAGCAACAGTGTCCAGTAGGTGTTCGACGAAATGATCTGGCAAGCAGAATTTTTTTTCTGGAGCTGGGACTTGGTGAGGTGACCTCTCAATGCACCCAGAGGCTGCCTGATTTTTCTCAAATTTTTAGGAGAAGGATTTGAATGAATTTCATCAAATTTGGCAAATCTGGTCCAAACTTGCAGCAAGTATAGTTTGAAAAATTTGAACTGGAGACCAGTGGATCTTCATGGATCTTGGTTGAGGGTTCAAAGGACTAGCTAGGGGAATTGATTTGGAGGCAAAATTCAAAGCAGAAAGGGTAGCTCCTTTGAAAACCTCCAAGGATCAAGATAGAAGGCAGAAATAATTTTTGATAAGAAATAAATGGGAAAAATTATATGGAGAGGTTCAACTTGCTGTATTTGAGGTACATCATGATCCAAAGGTGGGGAAAGGTTTATGGGAGTGGATTTCCACTTGGGTCATGGCAAGAGGAATTTTTGAAAAGGGGAGAAGATCACTCAAAATGCCCTAGGGCTATTTAAAAGGTAAAAGAAAATTTCCAAAGTGAAAAGCATTTGGTTTAGAGTCCAAATAAAAAGGGCAAACCTCCAAGACCAAAATCAAGTCTTGGGTGAATCCAAATAAAACACTTGCCATAAAAGAAAGTTTTTGAGAGGGAGAGTCCTTTAGAAGAAAATTTTAAATACCCTCCTCAAATAAAAAGAAAAGTTTTGAAAAAGCCAAATAAAATTTTGGGTGTCACAGATACCAATAGCAGCTCCGAGTGGCGCCCTGGGGAGAAGCCCCTGGCCGAATCGTAAGTACACAAAGGCACTGGCGCACACATATATCCAGCTATTTTACTTCATGGTTTTAACATGTTGAATCATGCACTGCAGTCCGACTCGTTCCCATCTCCAACGATCCTCATCTTCGGGGAATTCGCTGGATCCCAAGGTGATGGACAGCGGGTCACCTCCGCCGGCCTTCTCCCCCAAGACTACGGATGATGCTGAAGTGTTGTCCCGAAGGACCCTCCCAGCTCGGGGGGAGGCACAGGAGGCCGTCCCGGTAGCGCCAGAGGATGATACCTCGGCCGTCGGACACATGGGGGAGCAAATCCCCCTGAAGACTGGCGACGGGGGCCATATCCAATTCGGCCCCCAGCCGAATACTATTCCGGAGGACCATACGGCTCCGGAATCAGGCAAGCAGCCTCCTACGAAAGAAGAAGGTGCACCTATTCCGCTGGTGACCTCTGTCCATCCAGAGGCACCGGATACTCTACTGGAAGCGCTGCAAAGTGCTTCCATTGTTGAGGAACACCGTATCCTCATGGGTACGGTGGTTGAAAGGGTTCAGTCCGTTAAGAGCGGGCTGACCGACGCCTGCACCAGCCTTCTAACAGGCTTTGAAGTATGCGGCGTATTTATGCAAAAAGAGTTTCATAGTATAGATAGTAGCCCCTGAGACTCATTCCGGTGCTCGAAAAGAAAAGCCGGATAGAGGATCAAATAATTTTCGCAGGAGACTAACCATACATGTCTATGTGAATAAGCAGGCGTCGATGTTGGCTGCGACCTCCCATTCTGCCGAAGTCTCCAAACTGAAGCAGAGTCTGGAGCGGGCCGGGGAAGAGCTCGGCCATGTGAAAAAACAGCTAGAGGACAAGCAAGGTATGCAATGGCCTATTCAGATCTAGAAAGATATGAATTGTTCATGTTGATCATGTTATCATGATATTCGTAGGAGCGGCGACCGAGGTGGAGACCCTCAAGAACGCGCTGGCCGAGGCCCAGAAAAGAGTGGCAAAGGAACAAGCCGCCCGCGAAAAACACGAGGCAAGGGTTGGGGAGGTCCAGCAGGAGCTCGAGGACGCCGTAAAGAAATGCGAGTCCTTGGAGCGCAAGTTTGCGGACCAAGAGTCCAAACTTGCGAGGGCCCGCCAAAGCACACAAGAGGCCCGGGTTAAAGCCCAGGGCGCCCTCCAGGAAATCCAGGAGGCCAAGAAAATCGTGGCGGGTAAGGCCTTTATTATGCAGAGCAAGTGTGTGAAGAAAAGGTACCTCTTACTGACCCGGATTTGCAGTTCTGCAGGAGCGTTTGTGGATCTGCCGCGCAGTGTTGCTGATGCTGCGGAGTTCTTTCAAGCCGAAGAGGGGAGCTCCACGGAGAAGCTGTTCTGGTCGCAATATCTTGCGCCAGAGCATCCGGTGCCCTTTAGCGATCAGCTAAAACAGCTGACCGAACTGCATAGGGTGGCCAAATCGGCCATGAAGGATTTGATAAGCGGTCTGTGGCCTGCCGAAGCCATACCCAGCAGCTACTTCGGGCTTGTGAAGCGGCTGGTCGATGCCTACCCTCAGCTTGATGCCATCAAGTGGTCGGTCTGCATCGAAGGTGCGCGGATGGCCTTCGCCCGTGTTAAGGTGCAGTGGGCGAAGATGGACGCCGTCAAGCTCGTGACCGAGGGACCGCCCGCGGGCAAGGAGCACCGCACGCCCGAGCGGTATTTTGATGATGTCCTGAAGGGATCCCGCATTGTAGAGGGCCAGTGTGGAAAAGACATTATCTTTGAATGAAAACATTCATGTTATCCCATCCTGTATTATGAAACAAGGCTGATATGTAATATAATGCTTGTTGTTTGTTAAAATTTTGCCTCCTGTGCGGCCGTTTTACTAAATCTGAGAGTTGGCCAGTCGTCGGCTTCAGCCCCCACGTAGGTAGTACGTGGGTGTTCGGGTTGAAACCTAAACACTCTTGATCCAAGATTTTGGTCCTTGAAGGAGGTATTTAGCGCAACGAACCATGCAATCGGACTATGTGGCTTTATCATCCTCACTTAGCCATAGGAGTTTGACAATAGAAATGTAGGTGCATCCCCTAGTTAGTATTTGTTAATCTGGACTAGGGTACTGTAGACACCTGATCGGGTAGATGCCGATCGGTCGCATAATGCGAAAAAAATCGCAAAAGATTTTAACCTCCGAATAGTTGACCAGCTCTCGTCGCATCATGACAGTCAGTTTTCGGCTTTCTCTACTGAGGTGTTTACCCGGATAAACCAGAAACACAATCGCAGTAGTTCTCCCTTTACTACCCTAGCCGATAGGACGGAACGCAAGGTAGTAAGCACAGGAGCCGGGCAACCCAACTATTGACCAAAGACATGATTCGGAGCCGATGCATATAATACTCAATTCGGGGTGCCGAACTATACTGTAGAAGTGTTCGGACTTTGTTGTCGTAGTATGTGGCGCAATGAAGCCCCTGGCGAATTACAGCGTACCAAACTGTACGGGTGCAATAGATAAGAATAACGAAATAAAATGAAGTAGTAAGCCAGTGCCACATAAGTTGGGCCGCAAACTGTTTCCATTATAATTTGATTAATACGTCAAAACGTATTTGTACAAATAGTGCGATAAGCAACATGGCTATTTAACATGCCGAGATCAAGGGGGAGCTGCGTGCGGGTCCTGAAAACAGGTAGAGTGATCGTCGAGAAGACCACCTAGAGATTCCCCAACATGTCTATGCTACTTGCCGCCTTGGTATGTCCATCCTTCGAAAGGATCGATGATCAGGCCGTCGTGAGGGGCCTGTGGAAAACAAACCTGAAAAAGGATAAAAAGAAAAGGGAAAGTATGTGTGCTCAGGGAAGGTCGAGCCATATGATGGACCACAATCAAGTTACGCCTCCGTCTATGCCCATGGTATTTTAAGTGCGTAGTTATGTACGCGCGGTACGTACGCCGCCATTAGGTCGGGACTAAGACGGAGGCCGAATTGCTAGTCGAACTCTTGACGAGATGGACTGTCAAGCTGCGGAGTAGCCCGGACTCGTTTGATAGTGTCCGGAAGCTTGGCCGCTGAATTAAAGTTCTGCTTGATAGGGCTGCTCTGTACTTCCGCTGCCAGGGCCGCGGTGTGCTCCTCGGTACGGAGGGAGCGTTTCGTGTTTCCATTGACTATTATGACACTGCGTGGTCCGGGCATCTTGAGTTTGAGATAAGCATAGTGTGGCACCGCATTGAATCAAGCGAATGCAGTTCGTCCAAGCAGTGCGTGATAGCCACTGCGGAAGGGGACGATATCGAAGATCAAGTCTTTGCTTCGAAAGTTGTCCGGGGATCCGAAGACAACTTCTAATGTGATTGAGCCCGTGCAGCGGGCCTCTACACCTGGAATTACTCCTTTAAAGGTAGTTTTTGTGGGCTTGATCCTTGATGGATCAATAACCATCTTGCGGACTGTATCCTGATAGAGCAGGTTGAGGCTGCAGCCACCGTCCATGAGGACTCGCGTGAGGTGGAATCCATCAATGATTGGATCAAGGACCAGTGCGGCTGAACCACCATGACGGATACTGGTCGGATGGTCCCTGCGATCGAAAGTGATCGGGCAGGACGACCATGGGTTGAATTTTGGGGCGACTGGCTCTATCGCGTAGACGTCCCTGAGCGCGCGTTTGTGCTCCCTCTTGGGGATATGGGTAACGTATATCATGTTCACTGTTTTAACCTAGGGAGGAAACTTCTTCTGTCCCCCTGTGTTTGGCGGACGGGGCTCATCGTCGTCGTCCTCACTTTGTGACCCCTTCTCCTTGTTCTCGGTATTTAACTTGCCGGCTTGTTTAAAGACCCAAAAGCTTCTGTTGGTATGGTTGGCTGGTTTATCGGGGGTGCCGTGGATCTGACATGGACGATCGAGTATGCGGTCCAAGCTAGATGAGCCCGGATTGTTTCTTTTGAATGGCTTCTTCCGCTGGCCGGACTTGGAGCCACTGAATCCGGTGTTGACCGTCGTGTCATCGGTATTGTCACCGTTGCTTCGACGCTTGTGCTTGTTGCGTCGGGGCTTGCCGTTGCTATTTCTGGCTTCAGAGGTGCCAAGTTTGCTTGAATTATTATTGCTATGGGCTAGCCAGCTATCTTCGCCCGCGCAAAAGTGGGTCATAAGTGTCGTGAGGGCTGACATGGACTTCGGCTTTTCTTGGCCGAGGTGTCGGCCGAGCCATTCGTCGCGGATGCTATGCTTAAAGGCCGCTAGGGCTTCAGCATCTGGACAGTCGATGATCTGGTTCTTTTTAGTTAAGAACCTAGTCCATAATTTCCTGGCTGACTCTCCGGGCTATTGAACTATGTGACTTAAGTCATCGGCGTCCGGAGGTCAGGCGTATGTACCTTGGAAGTTGTCGTGGAAGGCGTCTTCCAAGACCTCCCAGCTGCCAATGGAGTTTTCAGGCAGGCTATTTAACCAGTGTCGAGCTGGTCCCTTGAGTTTTACCGGGAGGTATTTGATGGCATGAAGATCATCACCGCGGGCCATATGAATATGGAGAAGAAAGTACTCAATCCATACCGCGGGTTCTGTTGTCCCATCATATGATTCGATATTCACGAGTTTAAACCATTCTAGGAATTCGTGCTCCATTACTTCATCAGTGAAGCAGAGGGGGTGTGCGGCGCCTCTATATCGGGCCAAGTCGCGACGTAGCTCGGATGGAGTCCATCTGCGGTTTTCGGCACGGACGTGGTTATGCTTGCCACGTCCGTCTAGATAGCCGTCGTCGTGCGTCGGGGCACGCCCCCGCGATCTGTCGATCGATCTGGTCTGACCTGCTCTATTTTCCAGGTCCTGCCGCAGGTCATATGTGTATCCCCGAGCTGTTGTGTCTCGACCTTTACGGCGAGGTGGTATGGGCTGGTGTTCGGCTTGAGTTACCGTTTTGTCCCGGCCACGTGGTGGTCGGTCAACCGCGTTACGTGCTAATGGTATGGGCTCAAGTGCCTCGTCGTCGAATTGAGGTAGCAGTTTACGCTTCAGGTAACTTTTGGTTGGGCGCTCGAGGCCATATTCCTCGGCTGCCAGGACATTAGTCCACCTGTCGTTGAGTAGGTCTTGATCAGCTTGAAGCTGATGCTGCTTCTTTTTTAGGCTCCTTGCAGTGGCTATTGGCCGGTGCTTAAAGCGCTCCTGCTCGAGAGGTTCCTCAGGCATGATAAAGTCTTCGTTGCCGAGGCTCACCTCATCCTCGGAGAGTGGAAGATAATTGTTGTCCTCCGAGTCTTCGTTTACGGCCTGTTCATCAGGGCTAACCTGCCCATCTTCCCGATCGTCCTGTTCGGAGGTTGGCTCGACGCGGTTTTCTTGGTCTTCGGCTTCGTCCGGAGTATTGTTGTCTCTCGTGCCAGTATTGCTATCTCTTCCACGACGTGATTTAGAGCGGAGTCGGTGCTTTGGTTGTATCTCAGGAGGTTTATCCTCGACTGGATTCTTCTTGTTGTCGCCTTTATCCTCTTTGGGTGTATCCACCAGTACACGTCATACAGAAAGGTGGCCGTCCAACGTCCGGTAAATGGCGGGTTTTGGGCCTGCTCTTCTCCGGCATCGTTGTCCATACCGTCGATGTCTTTGGAGCCGTAATCGAGCAAGTCAGTTAAGTCCTCGACAGTGGCTATGAAGTGGGTGGTGGGTGGGATGTAAAATTCCCCGCTCTCAGCCCCTACTCTGTGCTGGGCGTAGTTCGGACGTTGCTCCTCCGTAATGACGAGGGATCACATCAACTCCAGAGCCTCGCTTAAAGGCGAGGTTTGGCCAGGGAGAAGAGAGTCCATGGAGTACAGCGGGAGGAAGACTCCTTGACCGAGCTCACACGATGCTGACTCCGAGGGTTCGGAGCCAGTGTCCGGAGAAGAGTCCGGCTTCGTGATGGTTGCCAATGACACAACTTCCTTCGTCTCTCCCGTACTGGGCTTAGTGGCCGCATATAGTCCTGCGGGCTCAAGAATCCCATTTTCGGACCTAGCGATGCGCTCCGGATCTAAGGCTGGAGCAGAGGTTGGGGTCATGAACCGTTGGAAGATCAAGTCTCCTCGGATATCAGCGACATAGTCCAGATTTTCGAAACTAATCTGGTGACCTGGGTGGTAGCTGTCGGTCTGCTCTAGATGGCCAAGCGAATTGGCCCGCAGTGCGAAGCCGCCGAATACAAAGATCTGGCCGGGGAGAAAAACCTCCCCCAACGCGGTATTGTTATCGATGACTGATGGAGCCATCGGACCTTCTGATGACGACACAGCGGAACTCTCAATGAAAGCACCAATGTCGGTGTCAAAACCGGCGGATCTCGGGTAGGGGGTCCCGAACTGTGTGTCTAAGGTCGATGGTAACAAGAGACGGGGGACATTATGTTTACCCAGGTTCGGCCCTCTTGATGGAGGTAATACCTTACTTCCTGCTTGGATCTTGATGAATATGAGGATTACAATAGTTGATCTACCACTAGATCGTAATGGCTAAACCCTAGATGTCTAGCCTGTATGATTGTGTTTGCCTCTACGGACTAAACCCTCTGGTTTATAAAGACACCGGAGGGGCCTATGGTTATACAGAGTCGGTTTACAGAGGAAGGAATCTTCATATCCGAACGCCAAGCTTGCCTTCCACGCAAAGGAGAGTCTCATCCGGACACGGGGAGGAAGTCTTCTATCTTGTATCTTCATGGCCCATCAGTCCGGCCCACGTCACACAGCCCGGACGCCCGAGGACCCCTTAATCCAGAACTCCCTCAGCAGCGCCATTCTGATAGTACTTCTGCATGAAGGTATGAAGGTCCATCTGTGAGCTACCCTCTAGCTATCTCTGGATTACTGACGAAAGTAGTACAAGAGGTGGATTACAACTCAAGGAAGAAGATAGTATCGAAAAGGGAATGGAGATACAAGCCGCCATCGCCCTGCTCTGATCCCAACTAGGATGCTCTCTCTGTTGGGGAACGCAGTATTTCAAAAAAAATTACCTACGATCACGCAAGATCTATCTAGCATATGCATAGCAACAAGCGGGGAGAGTGTGTCCACGTACCCTCGTAGACCGAAAGATGTAGTCGAACGTCTTCACGATCCAACCGATCCAAGCACCGAACGTACGGCACCTCCGCGTTCAGCACACGTTCAGCTCGATGACGTCCCTCGAGCTCTTGATCCAGTTGAGGACGAGGTAGAGTTCCATCAGCACGACGGCGTGGCGACGGCGATGATGAAGTTACCGGCGCGGGGCTTCGCCTAAGCACTACGACGATATGACCGAGGTGTGTAACTGTGGAGGGGGGCACCACACACGGCTAAGACAATTGATCTTGTGTTTTCTAGGGTGCCCCACTGCCCCCATATATAAAGGAGGAGAGGGGGAGGCTGGCCGGCCCTGATACGTCTCCGTCGTATCTATAATTTTTGATTGTTCCATGCCAATATTCTACAACTTTCATATACTTTTGGCAACTTTTTATACAATTTTTGGGACTAACATATAGAAACCCCATATCAAACGGAGTCCAAACGGGATAAAAACGGACGGAGAATATTTTTGGAATATTTGTGATATCTATGAAGAAGAATCAACGCGAGACGGTGCCCGAGGGGGCCACGAGGCAGGGGGCGCGCCCCTGACCCTCATGGGCACCCCGTAAGGCGGTTGCTACTCTTCTTTTGCCGCAAGAAAGCTAATTTTCGGAAAAAAATCGTGGCGAAGGTTTCAATCCAATCGGAGTTACGGATCTCCGGTTATAAAAGAAACGGTGAAAGGGCAAAATCCAGAACGCAAAAACAGAGAGAGACAGAGAGACAGATCCAATCTCGGAGGGGCTCTTGCCCCTCCGATGCCATGGAAGCCAAGGACCAGAGGGGGAACCCTTCTCCCATCTAGGGAGAAGGTAAAGGAAGAAGAAGAAGAAGAAGAGGGGCTCTCTCCCCCTCTCTCCCGGTGGCACCGAAACGCCGCCGGGGCCATCATCGTCACCGCAATCTACACCAACACCTCCGTCATCTTCACCAACATATTCATCACCTTCCCCCATCTATCTACAGTGGTCCACTCTCCCGCAACCCGATGTACCCTCTACTTGAACTTGGTGCTTTATGCTTCATATTATTATCCAATGATGTGTTGCCATCCTATGATGTCTGAGTAGATTTTCGTTGTCCTATCGGTAATTGGTGAATTGCTATGATTGGTTTAATTTGCTTGTGGTTATGTTGCTGTCCTTTGGTGCCCATCATCTGAGCGCGCACGTGGATTACACCATATGGTTAGTTGTATGTTGATAGGACTATGTATTGGAGGGCAACAGTGACAGAAGCTTCAACCTATCATAGAAATTGATGCATACGAGATTCAAGGGGACCAATATATCTTAATGCTATGGTTGGGTTTTACCTTAATGAACGTTAGTAGTTGCGGATGCTTGCTAGTAGTTCCAATCATAAGTGCATAGAATTCCAAGTCAGGGATGACATGCTAACAGTGGCCTCTCCCACATAAAACTTGCTATCGGTCTAGTAAAGTAGTCAATTGCTTAGGGACAATTTCGCAACTCCTACCACCACTTTTCCACACTCGCTATACTAACTTTATTGTGTCTTTATCTAAACAGACCCTAGAATTTATTTACATGCTCTTTATTATCTTGCAAACTTATCCAACAACACCTACAAAGTACTTCTAGTTTCATAGTTGTTCTAGGTAAAGCGAACGTTAAGCGTGCGTAGAGTTGTATCGGTGGTCGATAGAACTTGAGGGAATAATTTTTCTACCTTTAGCTCCTCGTTGGGTTCGACACTCTTACTTATCGAAAGAGGCTACAATTGATCCCCTATACTTGTGGGTTATCAAGACCTTTTTCTGGCGCCGTTGCCGGGGAGTCATAGCGTGGGGTGAATATTCGCGTGTGTGCTTATTTGCTTTATCACTAAGTAATTTTTATTTGTTGTTCTTATTTGTTTTCTATCTTTAGTTATGGGTAGGAAACGCAAAATACCAAAAAAAATAGTTGTACCTACTGAACCAATGGTTGAAGAACCACTCAAAATCTATCACACTCCTCAAGCCTTTTACTTGGATCATCTTCGATCCCTTTGTGCTCGTGCTGAAACCCCAACTAGCTTAGTTGAGGGAAAATCTTTAGATGAGCATGCTTGTTTTGTGCGACACCGCTTATCTCAAAAAGGGAAAGTTTTAGTGGATCAAATTCATCATTTGCAATGCTATGCTTGGAATTTATGTGAAATATATGATGTGACTTGTTGTTCTGAAAACCCTAAGAAACACCTTCCCTACCAATGTGAGTTTAGTGATAATGGAATCGTATCTTCGTATGCTAAGGGTGTTTATAATTACTATGATGTTCAACAAATTGAAGAATTTGTTGCTTTTAAGGGTGCTTATGAAATTGCTTCTTTGATTGAAAAGTATGATGCTAGTCTTTACAAATCTGAAATTTTTTCCATACTCGAATATTTTTATGATAATTATGCTTATAATGCCTATGTTAAACCTTATATTGAGGACTCCCCCGCTGTCCAAGAAGAGACTAATATTTTGCAGGAGCCTATGGAGGAAGAAATTAATGACATTGTGAGCTCATTGGATGAGAAAGATGAGGAGGAGAACGAAGAACAAAAGGAGGAAGAGCGGATTGATCACCCGTGCCCACCTTATAATGAGAGTAACTATTCAACTCATTCATTGTTTAATTTCCCTTCGTGCTTACCAAAGGATGATTGCTATGATAATTGCTATGATCCCTTTAATTTGTTTGAAATATCCCTTTTTGATGAACTTGATGCTTGCTATGCTTGTGGCCAAGATGCCAATATGAATTATGCTTATGGAGATGAACTTGCTATAGTTCCTTATGTTAAACATGAAATTGTTCCTATTGCACCCACGCATGATAGTCCTATTATCTTTTTGAATTCTCCCGACTACACTATATCGGAGAAGTTTGCACTTATTAAGGATTATATTGAGGGGTTGCCTTTTACCGTTGCACATGATGATTTTGATGAATATAATATGCATGTGCTTGCTGCTCCTACTTGCAATTATTATGAGAGAGGAACTATATCTCCACCTCTCTATGTTTCCAACATGATAAAATTGCAAGAAACTGTTTATACTATGCATTGGCCTTTACTTTGTGTGCATGAATTGTTCTTTTATGACATGTCAATGCATAGGAAGAGAGTTAGACTTCGTCATTACATGATATATCTTACTTTGTGCTCACTACTACACTACAAATCATTGTTAATTAAAATTGGCTTTGATATACCTTGGGATCCGGGTGGATCCATTACTTGAGCACTCTATGCCTAGCTTAATGGCTTTAAAGAAAGCGCTGCCAGGGAGACAACCCGGAAGTTTTAGAGAGTCATTTATTTCTGTTGTGTGCTTTTATTTAGTTTAAAAACAACAAAAAATAAAGAGGGGAACCCAAAACTTTTCAAAAAGGAAAGTGAAAGTGAGAGAGACAAGCATTGTTGAAGTGGGGGAGCTCCTTGAACTTTGTTCATGCTCACGGAAAATTTGTGAATCTTGATTACAGAAACTTTTCAACAAAAATAATTATCCCCTTGTACAATTCCATTGTATAATAAAAATAATGTGCCAAGGTTTGCCTTTAGGATGTTTTAGATTACTTGTTGGTTTGTGCGGTGCAGGACAGAAACTTTGGCTGTAGTGCGTGATTTTAGATTTTGTACTGGAACATCAAATGGTTCTGAAACTTTTTGCACTGTCTTTATATACAAATTTTTTATTTTTTTCAAATTTTGGTAGAAATTTTGGAGTAACAGAAGTATGGTGAATGTTCAGATTGTTACAGACTGTTCTGTTTAAGACAGATTCTGTTTTTGATGCATAGTTTGCTTGTTTTGATGAAACTATCGATTTATATCAGTGGATTAAGCCATGGAAAAGTTATATTACAGTAGCTACAATGAAAAAACAAAATATGAATTTGTTTGCAACAGTACTTAGAGTATTTATTTGCTTTATTATACTAACAGGTCTTACCGATTTTTCTTTGAGTTTTGTGTGGATGAAGTGTTCGAAGATCGAGGATGTCTCGATGTGAGGAGAAGAAGGAGAGGCAAAAGCTCAAGCTTGGGGTTTCCCAAGGCACCCCAAGTAAATATTCAAGGAGACTCAAGCGTCTAAGCTTGGGGATGCCCCGGAAGGCATCCCATCTTTCTTCAACAAGTATCGGTATGTTTTCGGATTCGTTTCATTCATGTAATATGTGCAAATCTTGGAGCGTCTTTTGCATTTAGTTTTCACTTTTATTTTATGCACCATGCTGGTATGAGATAGTCCTTGGTTGATTTATAGAATGCTCATTGCGCTTCACTTATATCTTTTGAGTATGGCTTTATAGAATGCTTCATGTGCTTCACTTACATCACTCGAAGTTTGGATTGCCTGTTTCTCTTCACATAGAAAACCGCCATTTGTAGAATGCTCTTTTGCTTCACTTATATTTGTTAGAGCGTGGGCATATCTTTTGTAGAAAGAATTAAACTCTCTTGCTTCACTTATATCTATTTAGAGAGTTGACAGGAATTGGTCATTCACATGGTTATTCATAAAATCCTACATAAAACTTGTAGATCACTGAATATGATATGTTTGATTCCTTGTAATAGTTTTGCGATAGAAAGATGGTGATATTAGAGTCATGCTAGTGGGTAGTTGTGGATTGTAGAAATACTTGTGTTGAAGTTTGTGATTCCCGTAGCATGCACATATGGTGAACCGTTATGTAACGAAGTTGGAGCATGAGGTATTTATTGATTGTCTTCCTTATGAGTGGCAGTCGGGGACGAGCGATGGTCTTTTCCTACCAATCTTTCCCCCTAGGGGCATGCGTAGTAGTACTTTGCTTCGAGGGCTAATAAACTTTTGCAATAAGTATATGAGTTCTTTATGACTAATGTGAGTCTGTGGATTATACGCACTCTCACCCTTCCATCATTGCTAGCCTCTTCGGTACCGTGCATTGTCCTTTCTCACCTCGAGAGTTGGTGCAAACTTCGCCGGTACATCCAAACCCCATGATACGATACGCTCTATCACACATAAGCCTCATTATATCTTCCTCAAAACAGCCACCATACCTACCTATCATGGCATTTCCATAGCCATTCCGAGATATATTGCCATGCAACTTACATCATCATCATATACATGACTTGAGCATTTGTTGTCATATTGCTTTGCATGATCGTAAGATAGCTAGCATGATGTTTTCATGGCTTGTCCGTTTTTTCATGTCATTGCTACGCTAGATCATTACACATCCCGGTACACCGCCGGAGGCATTCATATAGAGTCATACCTTTGTTCTAGTATCGAGTTGTAATATTGAGTTGTAAGTAAATAAAAGTGTGATGATCATCATTATTAGAGCATTTCCCCAAGAAAAAAAAGAGGCCAAAGAAGCCTAAATAAAAAAAAGGGGCCAAAGAAGCCAGCCAAAAAAAAGAGAAAAAGGGGCAATGTTACTATCCTTTTACCACACTTGTGCTTCAGAGTAGCACCATGTTCTTCATATAGAGAGTCTCTTGAGTTATCACTTTCATATACTAGTGGAAATTTTCATTATAGAACTTGGCTTGTATATTCCAACGATGGGCTTCCTCAAATGCCCTAGGTCTTCATGAGCAAGCAAGTTGGATGCACACCCACTTAGTTTCACTTTAAGCTTTCATATACTTATAGCTCTAGTGCACCCGTTGCATGGCAATCCCTACGCCTCACATTGACATCAATTGATGGGCATCTCCATAGCCCGTTGATTAGCCGCGTCAATGTGAGACTTTCTCCTTTTTTGTCTTCTCCACACAACCTCCATCATCATATTCTATTCCACCCATAGTGCTATGTCCATGGCTTGCGCTCATGTATTGCGTGAGGGTTGAAAAGGCTGAAGCGCGTTAAAAAGTATGAACCAATTGCTCGGCTTGTCATCGGGGTTGTGCATGATTTGAATGCTTTGTGTGGTGAAGATGGAGCATAGCCAGACTATATGATTTTGTAGGGATAACTTTCTTTGGCCATTTTATTTTGAAAAGACATGATTTCTTTATTAGTATGCCTGAAGTATTATTGTCTTAATGTCTAATGATAGACTATTGCGTTGAATCACTCGTGTCTTAATATTCATGAAATGATTAGATTATGTGATCAAGATTATGCTAGGTAGCATTCCACATCAAAAATTATCTTTTTTATTATTTGCCTACTCGAGGACGAGCAGGAATTAAGCTTGGAGATGCTGATACGTCTCCGTCGTATATATAATTTTTTATTGTTCCATGCCAATATTCTACAACTTTCATATACTTTTGGCAACTTTTTATACTATTTTTGGGACTAACATATTGATCCACTGCCCAGTGCCAGTTCCTGTTTGTTGCATGTTTTATGTTTCATAGAAACCCCATATCAAACGGAGTCCAAACGGGATAAAAATGGACGGAGAATATTTTTGGAATATTTGTGATATCTGGGAAGAAGAATCAACGCGAGACGGTGCCCGAGGGGGCCACGAGGCAGGGGGCGCGCCCCTGGCCCCAGTGGGCACCCTGTAAGGCGGTTGCTGCTCTTCTTTTGCCGCAAGAAAGCTAATTTTCAGGAAAAAATCGTGGCGAAGGTCTCAATCCAATCGGAGTTACGGATCCCGGGTTATAAAAGAAATGGTGAAAGGGCAGAATCAAGAACGCAGAAACAGAGAGAGACAGAGAGACAGATCCAATCTCGGAGGGGCTCTCGCCCCTCCCATGCCATGGAAGCCAAGGACCAGAGGGGAAACCCTTCCCCCATCTAAGGAGAAGGTCAAGGAAGAAGAAGAAGAAGAAGAGGGGCTCTCTCCCCCTCTCTCCCGGTGGCGCCGGAACGCCGCAGGGGCCATCATCGTCACTACAATCTACACCAACACCTCCGTCATCTTCACCAACATCTTCATCACCTTCCCCCATCTATCTACAGTGGTCCACTCTCCCGCAACCCGATGTACCCTCTACTTGAACATGGTGCTTTATGCTTCATATTATTATCCAATGATGTGTTGCCATCCTATGATGTCTGAGTAGATTTTCGTTGTCCTATCGGTAATTGGTGAATTGCTATGATTGGTTTAATTTGCTTGTTGTTATGTTGCTGTCCTTTGGTGCCCATCATATGAGCGCGCGCGTGGATTACACCATAGGGTTAGTTATATGTTGATAGGACTATGTATTGGAGGGCAAGAGTGACAGAAGCTTCAACCTAGCATAGAAATTGATGCATACGGGATTCAAGGGGGACGAATATATCTTAATGCTATGGTTGGGTTTTACCTTAATGAACGTTAGTAGTTGCGGATGCTTGCTAATAGTTCCAATCATAAGTGCATAGAATTCCAAGTCAGGGATGACATGCTAACAGTGGCCTCTCCCACATAAAACTTGCTATCGGTCTAGTAAAGTAGTAAATTGCTTAGGGACAACTTTGCAACTCCTACCACCACTTTTCCACACTCGCTATACTAACTTTATTGTGTCTTTATCTAAACATCCCCTAGAATTTATTTACGTGCTCTTTATTATCTTGCAAACCTATCCAACAACACCTACAAAGTACTTATAGTTTCATACTTGTTCTAGGTAAAGCGAACGTTAAGCGTGCGTAGAGTTGTATCAGTGGTCGATAGAACTTGAGGGAATATTTGTTCTACCTTTAGCTCCTCGTTGGGTTCGACACTCTTACATATCGAAAGAGGCTACAATTGATCCCCTATACTTGTGGGTTATCAGGCCCGTGTAGGGTGCGCTAAGGAGAGGAGTCCTACTAGGACTCCAAGTCCTAGTAGGATTCCACTTGGCGGAAGGGGGAAGGAGGAAGGAAGATGGGGAAGGGAAGGAAAAGGGGATGCCGCCCCCTTCCCCTAGTCCTATTCGGACTGCCAAGGGGGGGCGGCCAGCCCCTTGTGGCCCTTCTCTCTCTCCCCACTAAGGCCCATTAGTTCCCCCGGGGGGTTCCGATAACCCTCCGGCACTCCGATAGTTACCCGGTACCTCTCGGAACTCATTCGGTGTCCGAATAACATCGTCCAATAGATCAATCTTTATGTCTCGACCATTTAGGGACTCCTCGTCATGTCCGTGATCTCATCCGGGACTCAAAACAAATTTCAGTCATCAAATCACATAACTCATAATACAAATCGTCATCGAACGTTAAACGTGCGGACCCTACGGGTTAGAGAACTATGTAGACATGACCGAGACACATCTCCGGTTAATAACCAATAGTGGAACCTGGATGCTCATATTGGTTCCCACATATTCTACGAAGATCTTTATCGGTCAAACCGCATAACAACATACGTTGTTTCCTTTGTCATCGATATGTTACTTGCCCGAGATTCGATCATCGGTATCATCATACCTAGTTCAATCTCATTACCGGCAAGTCTCTTTACTCGTTCCATAATGCATCATCCCATGACTAACTCATTATCACATTGCATGCAAGGCTCATAGTGATGTGCATTACCGAGAGGGCCGGAGATACCTCTCCGATACACGGAGTGACAAATCCTAATCTCGATCTATGCCAACTCAACAAACACCATCGGAGACACCTGTAGAGCATCTTTATAATAACCCAGTTACGTTGTGACGTTTGATAGCACACAAGGTGTTCCTCCTATATTCGGGAGTTGCATAATCTCATAGTCAGAGGAACATGTATCAGTCATGAAGAAAGCAATAGCAATAAAACTAATCGATCATAATGCTAAGATAAGGATGGGTCTTGTCCATCACATCATTCTCTAATGATGTGATTCCGTTCATCAAATGACAACACATGTCTATGGTCAGGAAACTTAACCAGTTTTGATTGACGATCTAGTCTAGTAGAGGCATACTAGGGACACTCTGTTTGTCTATGTATTCACACATGTACTAAGTTTTCGGTTAATACAATTCTAGCATGAATAATAAACATTTATCATGATATAAGGAAATATAAATAACAACTTTATTATTGCCTCTAGGGCATATTTACTTTGGTCTCCCACTTGCACTAGAGTCAATAATTTAGATTACATAGTAATGATTCTAACACCCATGGAGTCTTGGTGCTGATCATGTTTGCTTGTGAGAGAGGCTTAGTCAACGGGTCTGCAACATTCAGATCCGTATGTATCTTGCAAATCTCTATGTCTCCCTCCTTGACTTGATTGTGGATGAAATTGAAGCGTCTCTTGATGTGTTTGGTTCTCTTGTGAAATCTGGATTCCTTCGCCAAGGCAATTGCTCCAGTATTGTCACAAAAGATTTTCATTGGACCCGATGCAATAGGTATGACACGTAGATCGGATATGAACTCCTTCATCCAGACTCCTTCATTTGCTGCTTCCGAAGCAGCTATGTACTCCGCTTCACACGTAGATCCCGCCACGACGCTCTGCTTGGAACTGCACCAACTGACAGCTCCACCGTTCAATATAAATATGTATCCGGTTTGTGACATAGAGTCATCTGGATCAATTTCAAAGCTTGCATCGATGTAACCATTTACGACGAGCTCTTTGTCACCTCCATAAACGAGAAACATATCCTTAGTCCTTTTCAGGTATTTGAGGATGTTCTTGACCGTTGTCCAGTGATCCACTCCTGGATTACTTTCGAACCTCCCTGCTAAACTAATAGCAAGGCACACATCAGGTCTGGTACACAGCATTGCATACATGATAGAACCTATGGCTGAGGCATAGGGAATGACTTTCATTTTATCTCTATCTTCTGCAGTGGTCGGGCATTCAGTCTGACTCAACTTCACACCTTGTAACACAGGCAAGAACCATTTCTTTAACTGATCCATTTTGAACTTCTTCAAAACTTTATCAAGGTATGTGCTTTGTGAAAGTCCAATTAAGCGTCTTGATCTATCTCTATAGATCTTGATGCCCAATATATAAGCAGCTTCACCGAGGTCTTTCATTGAAAAATTCTTATTCAAGTATCCTTTTATGCTATCCAGAAATTTTGTATTATTTCCAATCAACAATATGTCATCCACATACAATATTAGAAATGCTACACAGCTCCCGCTCACTTTCCTGTAAATACAGGCTTCTCCAAAAGTCTGTGTAAAACCATATGCTTTGATCACACTATCAAAGCGTATATTCCAACTCCGAGAGGCTTGCACTAGTCCATAAATGGGTCGCTGGAGTTTGCACACTTTGTTAGCACCTTTTGGATCGACAAAACCTTCTGGTTGTATCATATACAACTCTTCTTTAAGATATCCATTAAGGAATGCAGTTTTGACATAGATTTGCCAAATTTCATAATCATAAAATGCGGAAATTGCTAACATGATTCGGACAGACTTAAGCATCGCTACGGGTGAGAAGGTCTCATCGTAGTCAACTCCTTGAACTTGTCGAAAACCTTTCGCAACAAGTCGAGCTTTGTAGACAGTAACATTACCGTCAGCGTCAATCTTCTTCTCGAAGATCCATTTATTCTCTATTGCTTGCCGATTATCGGGTAAGTCAACCAAAGTCCATACTTTGTTCTCATACATGGATACCATCTCAGATTTCATGGCCTCAAGCCATTTCGTGGAATCTGGGCTCATCATCGCTTCCTCATAGTTCGTAGGTTCGTCATGGTCAAGTAACATGACCTCCAGAATAGGATTACCGTACCACTCTGGTGCAGATCATACTCATGTTGACCTACGAGGTTCAGTAGTAACTTGATTAGAAGTTTCATGATCATCATCATTAGCTTCCTCACTAATTGGTGTAGGAATCATTGGAAATGATTTCTGTGATGAACTACTTTCCAATTCGCGAGAACGTACAATTACCTCATCAAGTTCTACTTTCCTCCCACTCACTTCTCTCGAGAGAAACTCCTTCTCTAGAAAGGATCCATTCTTAGCAATGAGTATCTTTCCTTCGGATCTGTGATAGAAGGTGTACCCAACAGTCTCCTTTGGGTATCCTATGAAGACACATTTCTCCGATTTGGGTTCGTGCTTATCAGGTTGAAGCTTTTTTACATAAGCATCGCAGCCCCAAACTTTAAGAAACGACAACTTCGGTTTCTTGCCAAACCACAGTTCATATGGTGTCGTCTCAACGGATTTAGATGGTGCCCTATTTAACGTGAATGCAGCCGTCTCTAAAGCATAACCCCAAAACGATAGCGGTAAATCAGTAAGAGACATCATAGATTGCACCATATCCAATAAAGTACGGTTACGATGTTCGGACACACCATTACGCTGTGGTGTTCCAGGTGGCGTGAGTTGCGAAACTATTCCACATTGTTTCAAATGAAGACCAAACTCATAACTCAAATATTCACCTCCACGATCAGATCGTAGAAACTTTATTTTCTTGTTACGATGATTTTCTACTTCACTCTGAAATTCTTTGAACTTATCAAATGTTTCAGACTTATGTTTCATCAAGTAGATATACCCATATCTGCTCAAATCATCTGTGAAGGTCAGAAAATAACGATACCCGCCGCGAGCCTCAACACTCATTGGACCGCATACATCAGTATGTATTATTTCCAACAAGTCTGTTGCTCGCTCCATTGTTCCAGAGAACGGAGTCTTAGTCATCTTGCCCATGTGGCATGGTTCGCAAGCATCAAGTGATTCATAATCAAGTGATTCCAAAAGCCCACCAGCAAGGAGTTTCTTCATGCTCTTTACACCAATATGACCTAAACGACAGTGCCACAAATAAGTTGTACTATAATTATTAACCCTGCATCTTTTGTCTTCAATATTATGAATATGTGTATCACTACAATCGAGATTCAACAAAAATAGACCACTCATCAAGGGTGCATGACCATAAAAGATATTACTCATACACTACAAAAAAAAGACACATCCGTGACATTTTGGGCCGAACGAAATTTTTTTGTGTCATACATATGACACTTCTATGACGATAATTGTGACAAAACCCGGTATCATCATAGATGTGGTGGGCTCCTACTTCTATGACAAAAAATCATGACAGAAAATGGGCTTTTCGTCCTGGGCGGGCCGGAGACGTAGTTGCATGACATTCTTTGGGCCGTCCATGACGGAAAAAACCGTGGTAGAAGCGAGGGCGAGGAAAATTTCGGGGAGTTCCCGGTTATGGTGGGAGGTCGGGGGCCGAGCGATGCGCTTTTCTCTCGTACACGTACGCGCGTGTGTGTGAGGCGTTGGCTCTAATTGAACCCGAGCGAGGCGTTGGGCTCTAACTGAACCCGAGTGATTGCACTACAGGCTATGTGTTACTGAACCCGAGCGATCGATCGATGGCTGTTAACTGAACCCGATCGAGCGATTCATTCGCTACTACTGCTAACTGAAGCCGATTGATGCTGCGTCTGGACGAACAGTAAGCGTTGCTGGGGGGGTTTGGGTGAACAGTTCCCGGTGGGGGTGGATGAACAGGACCCCGCGGTGTTGCCTCTGGATGAACAGGACCCCGATCGATCGAGCCGGTTGGGGCTGGATGAACAGGACCCCGTGGAGGGCAGGATGAACAGGACCACCCCATGGAGGGCAGAATGAACAGTAGACGGTGGAGGGCTGGATGAACAGTAGCCCGTGGAGGGGTGGTTGAACAGGAGCCCGTGGAGAGGGCTGGTTGAACAGTAGCCGGTGGAGTAGCGCGTGGTGGAGGCTGGATGAACAGGAGCCCGTGGATGAACAGTCGTAGGTGGAGGCTGGAGGAGGTCGACGGTGGATGAACAGTAGCCCGTGGAGGCTGGAGGGGGTCGACGGTGGAGATGAACAGTATCCCGTGGAGTCCCGTTTTGCGGTACGCCACACCCCTCCTGATGAACAGGACCCCCGTTTCGACCGTAGCGATCCAACACAAGTTTGTTTCCTCCGTTTTGCGGTACGCCACACCCCTCCCGATCAACAGGACCCCTGTTTCGACCGTAGGAGGTCCGTTTCCTCCGTTTGCGGTACGCCAGACCCCTCCCGATGAACAAGATCCCGTTTCAAACGTGGCCGGTCGAACACAAGGCCGTTTCCTCCGTTCTGCGGTACGCCAGGCCTCGTTTCCATCGGTTGTTCCGTCCAAGCCCTCCCGATGATCACGACGACGCATTTCGTTCCGACCCAGCCGGTTGGCTCCCCATGAACACGACGACGATGATGTTTCTCCGTTCCGACCCAGCCATGTAAACGAGCCCTGGCCGTACGTATGCGCGAGTAGGCATTTGAGACCCTGCCCGTATGTACGTACGTGGCCGTATTTTCTTTCTTGCACACTGGCCGCTGTACGTACGTGTACATGCTACGTGCGCGCCTCTACTATGACACGTGCGCGCCTCTACATCGACCAGTATGTACGTACACGTTCGCGACCAGAATGACAATGCTACGTACGCTTCGACCAGGTGGGTCCCGACTGTCAGGCACTTCCTTGCCTGCGAAGATGTAGCTGCTGGGCCCCAGCCGTCAGGGGGGCGAATCGTTTTTTTTGCCCGGACGCACTTCCTTGTGTGCGAAGATGTAGCTGGTGGGTCCCAGCAGTCAGGGGAAACGTTTTTTTCACTATATACAGTGGCCCGTCCGGTGGGTTCCAGCTGTGAGGTGGAGGAATCATTATTTTCCGCGTAATAAGGAGGCACTTCCTTGCTGCGGCCGTGGACCCAGCTGTCAGCCTCTCCACGTACAGTCCACGTCCGATGGAAGTCATTCCTTGACCACGTTGACCACGCCGTGCCGAGAGCACCAGGGCGGTGGACGACGGCGAGGCCTAGGAAGGGGACGATGGGGAGCCGGGGAAGACGCGGTAGTGGAAGCCCGCGCGGAGAGGAGTACGAGGGTTCACTGGTTCGGCTACGGTGTGAGGCTGCCGTCGCCGCAGGGCCTGGCCAGCGGTGGGAATAGTAGGGGGCGGTGAGTTCTCCGCGGCAGCACAGCCGGCCACGGGAGGCAGGAGCATGCGGCACGACCGGCGCTGCTTTGGGCGGCTGGAGCAACAAGACTAGAGGTTGAAGAAGCACTACGGCCGTTGGATGGACATCATACGGTCACTGGAGCTAGAATCGTGCATATTGACTAAGTTGACAAAGCTCTCCGTCCCCGTCAACTTAGTAGGCCCACAAGTCAGCCTGCCACTATATTGGGTCCCAGCTAGCAGGGGGGTATTCATTTTTTTGTGCGTAATAAGGACGCACTTCCTTGCGTGCGAAGATATAGCTGGTGGGTCTGAGCTGTCAGCGGTGGTAACGTTTTTTCGCGAAATATAGTGGCCCTTTCGGTGGGTCCCAGATGTCAGGTGGAGGAATCATTATTTTGCGCGTAATAAGGAGGCATTTCCTTGCGTGCGGCCGTGGACCCAGCTGTCAGCCTCTCCACGTACAGTCCACTTCAGATGCATGTCGGTCGTTGACCACGTTGACCAGGCCGCGCCGGGAGCACCAGGGCGGTGGACGACGGCGAGGCCTAGGAAGGGAACAACACAGAGGCAGGGAAAAATCAGCAGTTGTTTCCCACGCGGAGGGGAGTACGACTATACGAGGGTTTACTGGTTCGTCTGCCGTCACCGGAGAATAACAACAGGTGTGGGTGAGTAGAGGGATGGCTAGGCCAGCGATGGGAGTACGGTGGGGCGGTGAAGCCAGCGCGGCAGCACAGCCGGCCACGGGGAGGAGGGAGCAGGTAGTCCCACCGGCGCTTGTTTGAGCGGCTGGAGCAGGAAGAGCAGAGATTGAAGAAGCACGACGGCCGTTGGATGGACATCCAACAGTCACTGCTTGTGCGTCAACCTTTTTTTAGGAAAGCCTCAAATCTATGGAAAACAGCATACAACCCATCTGCCATTGTTTCTAATAATTTACAGCCCATTTGCTAATTCTGAAGGTTTTTTTTTGGAGCCCATATTTTTTTGTTAGCATTACAGCCCATATTGTGGCCACGGTTAAAAAATTATACGAAATGTTGCATATTTCGGTGCGGTCCGAACTGTTTTTAATCCCAAAATTTCGAGTCACATTCAAACTGATTTTAAAAATAAATGTATATCAATATAAAATCCAACAAATTGTCCACGCATAAAAATTAATGCAATTTAAAATCTTGAAATGAAAAAAAGAAATTTGAAAGTAATTGCTGGTTTGATGTGTTTTAAAAATGTACAGCCCATTTCTCATTACTGATAGGCCATTTTCTCGTCCAGCCGAATGAAGCTCTCCTCATCTTGAAAGATTTGCAGCCCAATAGGCCCGACAAAGCGACTTACTTGGCAAAACACAAAAAACTGGGCTAGCCATTTTCAGAAAGAAAAAAAATTACTGGGCTGGTCTGTGGTAAACATAAAAGAGAAGGCTGTCTAGACATGCCAGAGTGCCCCGCACAGCCCAGTTGACACCCTGCTTCCGTCTCAAAAACAAATTAGATAAATGCCACAACACATATGGCGATTCATAAAAATGCCACTGCAATTTCCAAACTTTAAAAAATGCCACTGAATTTTTTCAAACTTTGGAAAACGCCACTGCAATTTGCAAACTTTGAAAAACGCCACTCCAGACTTCGAAAAATGCCACTGGGGATGGCATGAAATGGCATTTTTCAAAGTTTGGAAATTGCAATGGCATTTCTTAGAAACACCAGATTTGGAGTGGCATTTATCAAATTAACCCAAAAAAATAACTGGGCGAGCTGCTGGGTCCCTGATGTCAGCCGCTCGTTGTGCAACTCTCTCGTTTATTGACTACGTTGACAATGGCATGGGACCCAGATGTCAGAAATCCATTACGAGGAGCCATTTTTTATTGGATTGAAATCAGGAGGCACTTTGCTTGCGTACTGCCATGACCTTGGCGGGTCCCTGCTGTCATCCTCTCCACGTACAATCATCCCCTGTTTGTGTACGCGTCAACTTGGTAGGCCCACAAGTCAGCCTCTAAACCCGTGGAGGACAAATACAACCCATTTAAAAAAATAACAGCCCATTCCATATGTTCAAACGGAAAGTTCAACATTCAGAGCAAAGTAACAGGTCTGATCCACATATAGAGTACTGAACTTCCACGTTGACAACCATCATAGCCAAGTTAACTATCTACTTCCACTAATACTCTAGTAGCGTACAAGTACTAACTTACTCTTAGCTAACTAGACGATGTCGGCCGCCATCTGCGGTACACGCTAAACGCCGGCACCGGCGTCCTCCGCCTCGCCTCGGACTTGCCAGAGGTGCGTTAGGGCGCGTTGCTTGCGCGCGTTGGCCCTTTCCATGCCGGCGTGGTCCACCGAAGCTTCGGCTTCTAAGCGGGAAACCCACTTGATGAGCTGGTAGTAAAAATTGGCGTAGCGAACGTGTACGTTCCCGACAGCCTCCAGGGCTATTTGCCGGGCGCCGGCCTCCACGTAGTTGGCCCACGTGCGGGCGCTCTGCTCGCGACTCAGAGCGTCGGTGCGCTGCTGCTCCATGTCCCGCTGGTTGCGCAAATCGGCGATACGCTGCTCATCCGCCAAGCGGTCGTGCTCCAACAACTCCTGCTCCTCCGCCAGGCGGTCGCGCTCCAACAAGTCCTCGATCTCCGCATTGCCATCTAAAGACCAATAGAATGCCTCCTCCCTCCGTCTGCCTTCCGGTGAAAAACCGAACACTAGTTCTGGCGGTGACCGCCTCCGGCCACGCCTATCGCGGACGGGCGGGGGCATGGCGGACGTGGCGAGAGCGAGGATAAGTGGCGAGCAACGTCGGGCCAGTGGGGGCTTATGAGGATAGGGCGAGTTGGGTCACGGTGCCACCATAGAAGGCCGAGAAACAGTACTTATAAGCGAAAGGTAGCGCGACGGTCATCGGAATTCAATGCATAATGAAGCAGGCATGGCTTAGCACGCCAGCTTGCCGTGGAAAACTAGAGAAACTGAAATTCTGACTGTGTCGTCCCGTCCCGTCCGTGCTGGGTCGCACGCCGGCCTTACGGTCAAACGAGTGCACTCGAATCATCTCCCTCGTTGTCAATAATGATTCCACGGATTTAAAAGGCCCGCAACAATTAAAGCGCATCTTTTTCGCATCAGTTAGCTGCCTTAATTACGGCCGGCTGCATGCGGGCACTCAAAATCGCTCGTAGCCAGTACGCGGAGCAACATGCAACGAGTCGCAGCCAAGGGCATTAATTGATGAACTTTAGCTGGGAGATAAGGCATTTGCGAACGTTTTTGCTAGCAGTTTCTTCAGATTCGCATGGCATTTTCTTCAGAGCAGCTTGTCAGTTTCTTCAGAGGTAGGCATTTCTATTCAAAAAACTGCCACTTCGGATCTTGCGTCGCAACTAAAATAGCCAGGAGCGCATTAGTAGGCTAGCTAGTGATCGGTCGGTAACTTGTAAACACTGAGCGAACAGATATAAGGAACTGTTAATGCATCTCAATGATTCACATATCAGATACAAATATGTAGCTCCAAAAGCAAAGATCAGCCACAACTAAAACCAACTAGTACGATTCCCATACATCAGATCAACATGTTAATGCATCTCAATGATTCACAGATCATATACAAATATGTAGCTCCAAAAGCAAAGATCTAGAAAAAAACATATGTTCTTCCTACTATCATGGATGCTTCTCTTGGCCAACATTCAGTATAGACTGAATGACAAATTTGTTTTTGAAGTCTACAATTCCTCTTGCAAACGTAAGTGGTTTCACCAACAGCTGGAACCATGGGAATGAACAAACCGATCGACCTGGTCATTCTCTATTGCGTTGTCATGCCTTTCTACCCTTCTTCAACCAAGAGACACGAGACTTGTTCCTTAGCTACTGATTTTCCCCTTCTCAACCTAGATGCGGGTTCGATGCCTACTCTCTTGGACAGTACAGTCTCCCTTCCTTTCCTTATTCAACCCAGACATGGATTAGTCTGCATGAAGTAGGGTTTCCTTTAATAGTGCAAATTAAGGTTTTCGTCTGCGTGACCAGCAGAGCAGAGGATAGCAAATTGGGAAGATGGTGGAGTGGAAAAAGATCCACATGCAGCGACATGGCAGATGGCGCAATAGAACAAGGGTATGGTTCGAAAAGAGGTAGCATACCTGAGGGTTGGCGGGAAGTGGCTTCGCTCATGGTCATCGTCCTCCACACGCACTAAGACAGCGAGCTTGGGGATGGAGGCCATCCCGCGCGGGCGCTAGGTCTGAGAGGACGGCCTTGTCGTCAGTGCGTGACCTCGCTCGCCGACGATGAGTGCGTCAACACTGCACGTCCTTTTCTTCCTCGGCGGATCTGTGACCACCGATGAGGAGGGAGAGAGAGGCCGTCTTTTTTAGATCTGGAGAGAGGGTGATAGTGTGATAAGCAAGTGGGCAGCCCTTAGCAAGAAAGCTCTGAAGCTCCAGCCTATATATCTTTTTTATACTACTAGTACTAGAGGTGGAGTAGTGGTAGAGTAGTTTATATTTTCTCTGCAAACAGTACCAGTTAGTCGTGCTTCAAAACTGAACGGCACGCCATTAAAAATAAAGTCGAGAAATAATGCGGCACCTCGGGCCAACGCAGCCAGATCGCATTTTGCACGAGAAATTACACACGATGTTTCGTTGACATGTGGTCCCGTTCCAACATGTCAGTGAGATGATGGCGAGTCCTTTTGTACAATTTCCGAAAGGACGTGTAGGCCAGGGCGCCTCTTCGTGTACCGTGGTAAACTGGCAACCGTCCACCGACTCTTCGCCTTTCCCTCTCGATTTGGAACTGCTGTCGCACGCTCTTCCTCCCTCCTCCATTTGCCTTCACCCTTCCTTCTGCCATTGTTCGATCATCTTCTCCATGGAGGGAACAAGCCGGAAACGACCCCGTTATTCTTGCCCCGATCTGAAAGATGACGTGGTGGGGGAACTCATTGATTGGTGCGACGTCATCACCTCGGCTAGCATGGCAGGTTCGTTCAAGCCCATTCTCGACTCAACTAATAACATCATTACAAGGAACCCAAGGGTCTAGGAGCGGTTTGATCTCCCTTATCTTCTTCGCTATAAGCCTGTTCGCATGGGCGCGGACGATGGAGGCCTCGCCTTGTGCAAGTTGATGCCGCTTGATAATGATACGTGTGATGTCAAGATGCCATCGCTTAAGGGTAAGTCCTAGGCTGGCACAAATGGAGATTGGGTTGTTTATATTGGGTACAATTGCGAGTGGGAACTTGTGAATGTGTACACTCGTCAGCGGATTCCACTTCCAAAAATCTCCGAGTGCCCTGAGGTTGAGCACACAGATGATCTACGTACGTTCAAATACGATCATGGTGACTGTCGTCTACTAAAGATAGCAATTTGTCGAGTTCCCAACCGCTCTTGGAATTACAAGAACTATCAAGTTGTTGCTATCTTCGACAAGCTTGTTGCCGTCCTTCGTGGTTCGACTGGATGGATATTGCTCAAAAATCAGTTTCTATACACGGATGTGTACTGTGATGCAATTGAATACGAGGATCTTGTGTTTGCTACCACCACTCGTGGCACTGTTTTTGCATGGGATCCTCATAGTTTCGGTACGTTTATCTTCCACCGTAATTATAATTTTTTTCATCCACATGCATGTGGGTTAGCAAGTTTCCCTTTACTAATTAACCTTCTTCTTGTGTTTCCAAGGTCCTGTGAACATTCCACCACCTATACTTGAAAATTTTTATAAGCAAGGGGGAGATGACGATGGCGATGATCACGAGCATGAGGAGGAGCAAAACTTATATACTCAATGGTGCCTGGCAACTAATTCCGATGGATCACCTCTTCTTGTCTGTATACAGTGCACTCAGACTGTTACTACTGAGGAAGCAGGTGTTGTCGCCCATGGTCGCCCTCTCCTGACCTATTCCAACACCCGTTGCATGGTATTCAGGACGGATACTAGTGTGCTAGCGCAAACACCTTCTCCCTGGTTCAGTATTGATAGTCTTGGAACAAACTCGCTCTTCCTTGGACCGAACTATCCAATGATGGTGAAAGGCGATCCAGCTGCTGTTGACACAACGTTACTACCATTTATGAGAAGCAACTGTATCTATACCTCGGACATTTCGGTGGTTCCCTACCCTGGTCCTGATATATGCCGCTTCAGCCTGGATGATCAGTCTTGCGTTGCTCTCGATATTGACAATAGCTGGCCCTTCCCAGAGCACCTATGGTTCAAAGCAAGCATTTCCAACGCCGAGGATTGGTTGAGTTGAAGTTCATTTCATTGCTTGTTATTTGTTGTGTGATGAAAACTTTAGTATTTGCTAGAATGTTTTGTTGGAAATAATCTATAATCCAACATGTATCCTCGTTGTCGTTGTGTGTTGATGACTTGTTGTATTTAATGAATGGTACATTTCGGTTGCGAATGCATGTCATAGACTCAATTTATGAATGGTTTTCGAGTCACTTCTTGGAGTGTGAGTACCGTAGTAGTATAGCCAGCATCCGATTAGTATATGAAGTTGCCACATCACATAGAGCCAACCTAATATTGGAGTATGCTAGCCCTCCACCAGCGCGCCGCTTCAAATGGCGGAGGAAGTGAGAGGTCGCGTCACCTTGTGTCCAGATCTGAGATGCCACGTGTACCAGATGAATGACTCCAAGTTCGACCACCGTGATGTTAGGTGCGAGCCTAGGAACACTGTTGGAGAGACCCCCCTCATAATTTTCCTACGTTGGTCGTTTGATTCATAGGATAGAATGCTATAGGATTTTTTTTCCTATGTAATCATATTTTAATTGGCAATCTAGCATCCACTCCAACTTTTGTTTCACTTCCTTTGTTCCTACGAAGAGAGTACTTGCTCTAAATGATGTGCCGCTGCAAGAGCCGCCTATATTTATTAACCATGCTCTAAAAAGGTGGACCAGCTTTGGCTATAGTAGTACTGTACTAGGTTAGTAGGTGACCTTGCGCTTGGCTCTTCTCCTCTTCCGGAAGTCGAACAATAATGATGGTACTACAGTAGTACTTCTGGCAATCTGACACCAAATGAACTGCTGCACGTCCACCGCTTGTAAGCAAAAGTTTCTCCTCGTGCTGCGAGCCACCGCCCACGCGTCGACGAGGGAGAAGGCGTAGTAAGCAAGCTTCTCGTCGTTCTGCGAGTTGACGGGACACATCAAAGTTATTTATTAGTACTCTTGGAGTAAACTCGCTCTTGGAGTAAACTCGCTCTTCCTTGGACAAAACTATCCAATGATGGTGAAAGCCGATCCAGCTGCTGTTGACACAACGTTACTACCATTTATGAGAAGCAACTGTATCTATACGTCAGACATTTCGGTGGTTACCTACCCTGGTCGTGATATAGTAGGCCGCTTCAGCCTAGATGATCAGTCCTGTGTTGGCCTCGAGATTTACAATAGTTGGCCCTTCCCAGAGAATCACTTGTGGTTCAAAGCAAGCGTTTCCAACGCCGAGGATTGGTTGAGTTGAAGTTCATTTCATTGCTTGTTATTTGTTGTGTGATGAAAACTTTAGTATTTATAATCTATCCTCATTGTTGTTGTGGGTTGATGACCTGTTCTATGTAATAAAATCATATGCCTATGATAAACTTACTAAATTTATGAATGGCTATCGAGTCGCTTCTCTGAGTGGGTGCTGCGACGAGGCAAAAAATATTTTCCGAATACATAATTGTACGTGCATTGCAACAGGTTATCGGATGAGGCCAATCAACAATAGTACACTATTTGTACTAGCTTCACATGCTGCACTATCTCTACGTCTACGTACGTAATACAACAATTTTTAAACTTGAGACCAGCCACCCATCCTCACAAAGAACACTTTTTAACCTAGCACAGACTCCAGGAAATTTGGCCACAGTGTGAGGTGGGCCATATGTTAATGTGTTCGCTGTACGTAACCAGCACCTCGAATCCTCAATACTACTACTATAAGTAGTACTAGTAGTAGGGTGGCATGGGCCAGAACAAGCATTCACGTCCAGGAGTACGGCACACACCACCAGCACGACTTCCATCTGACACCATATTTCTTGGAGTCTGTGCTACAGCAATCTCTTCAACCTAGTCATTTCTCTAACTCAGCCATCGTGCGGCGGGCGAGGTGGGGGTTTGCCGATAGTCGGTTTCCTCAACTACGGTCCCACTTGTAAGGCCAACTCCAACGCACGACCCCAAACGGACCTCTGTTTTGCCCGGATTCTGTCCGTTTGGGTAGGGCAATGGGGTCGTGTCCGGGCCATTTCTCGGATGCGGTGGTCGTGCGCCGAACGCGCGACCGCATCCCGGCCGCGTACATTTTTCTTTGCAAACACATATCTTTTTTTCATCATTGATTTTTTGGTACATGGAAATACATCACCAAAATTTTGATTAGAAAAGCAAGACCAAAGAAAACAAGAACCACAAGAATACATTTTAGAAGATATCCAACTTCCATAACTGCTCCTGTAAGTTGAATTAGTGCCTTCTCGATGCATTCATTGTTGATCTGCGGAGGCTCGATCTTGCGTGCTTCTTTCTTCTTCGAGTGTAAAGAAGTAGACGTGTCTAGCCTCTATTCTATCAACAAGTGCACTAGTCTCATCTCTAGCCTCTATGCTAGCTAAAAGTGCTAGAACATCTACTAAATTGTGCTCTATCAATATATCATTGTACTCTTCTTCCCAATACCAAAACTTGCATCCATTCTACACAATAAAATTTTAAGTTAGCGCAACTAGTCTAATCCGAGAGCACAACCGAAGATTTGGTCGAGTTCTTCCTCCTTTTGCCGACACGTGGGACATCCAGCATCCAGGTCATGTCATGCAAGAAAATAGAGTGGTAGGTGAAGCCACGTGATGTGCATCTTGGGTTAAACTGTAAATAGAATCTTACTACTCTTGAGTAACTCCAAAAACGGCCACCGAAGATCTTTATTTGATTTGTTTTTCATCACCAGCACGTCGAGGTGAAAGATGTGCAGGTTCAGTGGGTCCTCTTGCGTTTTCACTGACATGTGGGACTGCATATGAGCAAACAGACGATAGGCTCCGCGCGTCTGCTGGCTGGCTAAGATGAGAGATAGAGGAGGGCCGAGCACGGACTCCAGGAAATTTGTTCTACATACTCGATATAGTGGAGTAACCAGCACCTCGATATAGTGGGGTGGCATGGGCCATAACTAGCATTCATGTCTAGCAGTACGGCACACGCCACCCACACGAGTCCCATCCGACACCAATTTTCTTGGAGTCCGTGCTAGCTACAGCCATCTCTTCTCCCTCCTATTTTCTCAGCCATCGCGCGGTGGGTGGGGTGGGGGTTTGCCGATACTCGGTTTGCTCAACTGCGGTCCCACTTGTAAGTGAAAATGCAACACAGCACGCATTCCCCCTTGAGCGGCGTGCCGGACAAACCGTGTGGGGGTGCGACGCGAACACGACAGGATTTTCCTTTTGAACTTGTAACTTGTAAAATTTGGTTCTGCTCCATGGGGCGACCGATAGATAGAAATAACGATTTTCCCTAGAGTAATGAGAAGTTTGGTTCTGGCACGGTTCATGCATGGAGTACGTAGGAAAATTATGAAGTTGATGCGAAAGGTAAGATAATTACTAGTAGTACCATATACTACTACATGGATTTGACAGAAAGATAAAGATACATACGGATCCATCAACGACATCCTCACGCCCTAGTGCACCGGGTCACCAACCGACGTGTGAGGAGCAGCGGCGTTGGCGGCAAGCTCAACGTGCTTCTAAACAATGCCGTCCAAGGTTGCCCTGCGGTCCAAGAAGGCCAGCGTCCTATCGTCCTCCTCTTGCATGTAGTAGTCCTTGTGGACGATTTGCGCGTAGACGTGGGTGATTATGTCGATGGTGTCTTGCTGCGCCAGGCGCTGCGCGGCGAGCGCGACCTCGAGGTGGACATTCTCCGGCGCGACGGCGGGCAGTCGCAGGGCCACCAGTGCGTCGAAGAGGTTGTCACCATAGAGGCTGTTGAGGGTGGCAGGCATCACAGAGCCTGGGCGCGTGGGCTGGAGGCGTACGTCAAGGTCGTCCGCGAGCTTCTTGACGACGGTGAACTTGTCGAGGAAGCCGACGAGGACCTTGTCGAACAAGGAGACGAAGCTGTCGTCCAAGCGGCCCCTCGCCCTGGCGGCCTCAAGCACTACCTAGAGACATTCCTCGGTGCCAGGATGCAGGCCGGCGTCGTGGACCATCTGGCACAGCCGGCTGATGCTCGCGCTAATCGCCTCCATGGGTCTAGCTTCTAGTCAACTGATCTTGCGATTGGAGTGATCACTCTTGCCCTTAGGTGCGTAGGTGCGTAGGATTTCGTAGATTGGACTGGCGGGAGCCTTTATATGAGAAGTGCAGACTGCGTTGAATTCACGTGCGTGTTGGCCATCTACTCCTCGCCCCTCTACTACACCTGCCTTTCGCTGTATGACAGGTTGGCCAGCCGCCCGTTGGACCCACGTGTCATACACCCAAAGGCAGGTGTAGTAAGTCAATGAAGCTGCGTCCCCCTCCGTGCACGTGCATGCTTTCAATTACTTGAGACTACCAAACATCACATGCGGTGGTTAGTTCATTGCATGTAATCCTATTAAGTAGCAAAAAGACATTAAGTTGCCTCGCCGATAGGAATAAAACAATACACCATGTATTTATTTACAGAGGGAGTATAGCCAGCATCCGGTTAGTATATGAAGTTGCCACATCACATAGAGCCAACCTAATATTGGAGTATGCTAGCCCTCCACCGGTGCGCCGCTTCAAATGGCGGAGGAAGTAAGAGGTCGCGTCACCTTGTCTCCAGATCTGAGATGCCACGTGTACCAGATGAATGACTCCAAGTTCGACCACCGTGATGCTAGGTGTGAGCCAAGGAACACTGTTGGACAGACCCCCTCATAATTTTCCTACATTGTCGACGACGAGGTGCCTATGGTTACTTCGTAAATTTCAAGATGATAGTGTCGTGCGTGTGTGCGTTCATAGGGGTGAGTGTATGCGCGTGTATATGAGCGCTTGCGTCTGTACTGTGTAAAAAACGTAAATGCGTGTCAAAAAGAGACTAGTCAGTATACTCAATATTGTGCACCTCGGAGAGGAAAACGATAGAACTAGTACGTATTTATTTACGGTGCAGATTCACTCATTTTGCTCCATATGTACTCCGTCTCGGTGGAGTCTAGTCACTTGTTGAAATCTCTAGAAGGGCAAATACTCCTTTCTGGTTTACAGGGCTATACTAGCAAGTAGTTGTACGTACTAGTACAATAGTGGGCTCACATAGCAATTTTGTCTCATGCAAGAGCCTGGCTATATGCGTGCTCCAATGTTCGCAACTGCAACGTTCGGTTTGCGCTTGGCTCTTCGCCTCTTCGAGAAGACGAACAATGATGTTACTACTACTGCTTCTACAGTGTCGAATCCACTGCTGCATGTCCGTCCACCGCGAGCGGGACGGATAGCTTGTGGTAGAAGTACTACTAAGCAAAAGCCTGTCCTCGTTTGCGAGCAACCGCGCGCATGGGTGAGGGAGAAGGCTTGTAGTAAAATCAAGCTTCTCCTCGTTGTATGAGTTGACGCGACACATCATAGCACTGGCCCCACATGCTTGCCTCTAAACTTGGCTGAAAGACCCGCAGTGTACAATATATTTGCTGCAACCTCTAACATTTACCCACCACAAATTAAAATATATGTTGCCGTATGCATCGTTCTGATGCAGAGGCCGGGGAGTCCCCCCTTTTCGAAAAAACAAATTAAAATATATATTCCTGTCTTGACCAAATGAGCGTGCAAACTACAATCACCAGGGTGTCAGGTAGGGCCAGAAGACTTTTTTTTAAACTTCGAGACGGCCACATAGCATGGAGCCGACCCCAACGATTTTAAGCTTACAGGCACGGTACACGCTATCCTAGACTACTCTACACATGAAACTGCCACACGAGCGTCCGGGCTGTGCTTGGCTCTTCGCCTCTTCGGGAAGTCGAACAATGATGGAGTACTACTGCACTGGAGGAGTACTACAGTACGCTTCGGGCCATCTGACACCGATTGAAATGCTGCATGTCCACCGCGTGCGGGAGGGAGAGCATGTAGCGAAAGCTTCTCCTAGTCTTGCCAGCCACCACGCTCATGGGCGAGGGAGGGACGCTCCTGCCTTTGCGTGTATGACAGGTGGGCCCGACAGGTGTGTGGCCAACCTGTCATACAGCCAAAGGCAGGTGCAGTTAAGTCCGCGAGGGAGAGGATAATCAAACTTCTCGTTGATGTACGAGTTGACGCGACACATCAAAGCACTGCACTCGATATATTTCAATAATTTGCGTTTACCGATGCATTAATTACAACGCATGCATGCATGCCGTGACTCTCCTTTTGATACTTGCATGTGTTGATTTAATGCACCTTGAAGTAGTATAAAATATGTGACGGTAAAGCTTTGTAATACCCCGGCCCAAGTCGAGAGATGGTTGTGCACGAGGAGGGCAAGATCATGCTGACCGAACAGGACCCGACGATGGAGCTCTCTAAGGTCTCGATGGACCTCACCGTGCTCCACTGCCCCTTGTGCCTCCGCCCCTTGAATTGTGGTTTCTCAACGAGTTGTGCTGAACTTCTTGTGAATTGTGGTGGTTTTCAGTAATGAAAATCGGAAGGGGCAAGCCCTTCTTTGATCAAAAAAATAATTGTCCTTATATATTCATCAGTCTTGCTATAAGTCGCAGTAGATGCTATATAGGTCCGTCGGATCTTACATCAAGATCCGTGCTTTCAGATTTTCTTTTTTCTCTCTTAAATCTCAGTCGAGTGAGACATAGCCACGCCATTAAACAGAGGCTCAGGTGGCATTAATGGAGACCTTGGGAGAGAGGTGGACGGCAGATGGAGGTCAAAGGGCTCTCCTCCCGATAAGCATGCGCAGGGGTCTGATCGCACGCCTCTTGTACTCAAATAGCTACCCTGCACGGCGCCTCCTAGCTAATAAAAAATGGGGACGCGTGGCGGCACGTAAATGGTACTAGTAAGTAGAACGCCCACGGTTTCAATAATACTTGTGTTTCCGATTGTAACGTGACAGCACTTGTTCCAAAATGACTTTGTTGATTGTTAATGTGTGCGCCTTCGCAAATTGGACTGCAAATTTACCACAGCATGTTGGTGCCATGTCATGGCACCAAGCCAAGTTTCATTATTTTCATGCGTGTTTTGGATTTACAGGAATTAAAAAACTAAGTTTCTCAATGTTTCCAACCTAGCCACGTCGCCCAGAATTTTGAATTTCATTCCCATTTCTTGCATGGAACCTAGAAATTTACCCGAGGACACACATGTGATTTTTCAACCAACTTTGGTGCACTGGAGGACACACATGTGATTTTTCAACCAACTTTGGTGCACTGGAACATGTGCTTGTATTTCAAATTTGAATTATGGACACAAAGGTGACACGTTCCCTCCCAGAACCACGAGCCTTCTTGAGAGAAGCTCCGATTTGCAAGAAGCTTATACCAAAATTTGTTCCTATTCGGCCAATTTTTTTACCACGGCATGGTACTAACACCATGCCAAGTTTCGTGATTTTAAAACCAAGTTTCTCAATGTTCTCGACCAAGCCACGATGCCCAGATGTTTGAATTTTATTCTCATTTTTTGCATGCGACCTACTCCCTCCTTCCATCTATATAGGGCCTAATGTGTTTTTCAAGATAGCCTTTGACTATTGACAAGATTAATAGCACATGAGATGTATACTATGAAAATTATATTATTGGAAGCTCCTTTGACATACAAATTTGAAGGTATGCTTTGTGTAAGTTGCATGTCATATATTATTGCTCTAACGTTTGGTCAAAGTTAGCCTCGAAAAACGCATTAGGACCTATATAGATGGAAGGAGGGAGTAGAAATTCACCCGAGGACACAAATGTGATTTTTCAACCAACTTTGGTGCATGGGAGCATGTGCTTGTAGTTCAAATTTGAATTATGCACATTAAATGACCAAAAACTCAATTAATTTGTAAATAAGGCCAAACGAAGCCGGAATAATTCCAAAATTTAACAGGGCACTCATGTAGTTCTATGTTGCCATTGTAAATAAACTCAAGGGGGACAACGTATATCGTTTCGCACTCAAAGGTGGCACGTTCCCTCTCAGAACCACGAGCCTTCTTGAGAGAAGCTTCGGTTTGCAAGAAGCTTATACCAAAATTTGTTCCTATTCGGCCAATTTTTTTACCACAACATGGTAGTACCATGACATGACATCCATGCCAGGTTTCATGATTTTCAGACGTGTTTTGGATTTACAAGAATTTTAAAACCAAGTTTCTCAATGTTCTCGGCCGAGCCACGATGCCCAGATGTTTTAATTTTATTCTCATTTCTTGCATGGGACCTAGAAATTCACCCGAGGACACAAATGTGATTTTTCAACCAACTTTGGTGCACGAGAGCATGTGCTTGTAGTTCAAATTTGACTTATGCACATTAAATGACCAGAAACTCAATTAATGTATAAAAAACGACAAACGAACCCAGAATAATTCCAAAATTTAATAGGGCACTAATGTAGTTATATGTTGCCTTTGTTAAGAAACTCAAGGGGGGGAAGCGTATATCGTTTCACACTCAAAGGTGGCACGTTCCCTCTTAGAACCACGAGCTTCCAAATCGGCCCAATTTTTTACCACAACATGTTAGTGCCATGACATGACACCATGCCAAGTTTCATGATTTCCAGGCGAGTTTTGGATTTACATGAATTTAAAATCAAAGTTTCTCGATGTTCTCGGCCGAGTCATGACGCCCAGATGTTTGAATTTCATTCTCATTTCTTCCATGGGACCTGGAAATTCAACCAAGGACACACATGTGATTTTTCAACCCACTTTGGTGCACCGGAGCATGTGCATGCAATTCATATTTAGATTATGCATATTAAAAGTCCAGAAACTCAATTAATATTTTAGTCATTTTTTGTGTTCTAAAATGCTTGCCGGCTCGCGGAAGGACGTGTTGCCGGCACACACGCGGATTCAATGAAGGCAGGCGGGGCAGTCTTAAGCTGGTTGCACGCGGCGAGGAGGCGTGCTCAGCCGGGCCTGCAGCGAATGCGGCCCTCTTGGCCGGCGCGCCGGTTCAATGCCTGCGCTATGAGAGGTCGCGTCCGTGTCAGAGCAATCACTCCCTCCAGTCCTTTTTTGTTTGGGTATAACAAAATCTCGTTTTCCATTTACATTTTACAAGTAAAATTCGTGGACAAACTTTGACCCAAAGTACGATGCGGACTAGTAAACCAGAATGGAGGTAGTAGTTTTTTTTAATCAAAGAAGGGTTTCCCCTTCCGATTTTCATTACTGAAAACCAGCATCTAAATCTAAACCATAGTATTTGCCCTAGAACTACCAGGTTCAACATCTCGCAACATAAACCCATACAACCTCCATCGCAAAAAAAACCATACAACCATACGCCAAGGAGGTACGTAGTACTATGAATTCCATTTTCGCTCCATACAAATCGTTCTAAAAACTACTTACTACTTATAACGCGCCATTGAAAATCGGAACTCTTAACCCCGCTAAAAAAACGATATTTTAAATGTGGCTACTCGATCTGTGGCAACTGGCGAGCCACCGCGCTCCAAGTCGTTCACCTGTGGTCCCGAGTCCCGACCATCAACTCCTACGGATCAAATTATCACGCGAGCTGACTATTCCTACAAAGGTGCTCCACCACGTACCCGGTACCCGCGAATGCAACAATCGTGCACCTAGGGTTTTAGGGTTTATTTGTTAACGTCGCCTTTACGTAACACTCATGTGTGCGAGACAGCGAGAGGCCGACTGCGTGTGTGCGCCTCTTCTCTTCGTATATGTACTCCACCGTTTGTCTGGTGTCCAAAAAATTATAATAACTACTAGCAATGTGCCAATGCGTTGCCACACGATCAAAGTAGATTAATACATATTCACTGATTTGATAGAAAAAAAATTCTAGTTTTGAAATACGTATATCACTAAAAATATGTTATGTTTCACTCAAAATATATTCCTTTGGCGGTTTTGATGAGATAAGGGAGGAATGTTGTTGGTTTCAAGATTCGAGAAGTGGTATATGTCTAATTTCTACTCTTACTAGCAAGATGCCCGTGCGTTGCACAGAACATCAAGATCTTGTGGGAGAAAAGGATGAACGAGGGAAGGCCCTATCTGCAAATGTGGTGAAGAGTGCGGGTAAATTTCCATATTTTCCTTCCTATCCGTCAGATATAAATCGGACGACCTACATTGCAGGATGGCAGGCCCACCATCATCACCAACTCTATTTTTTATCCCTACTCTTATAAAAAGCATTGTCGGTGATGATCGTGTGCCTGCCATCCTACAATATAGGCCGTCCGATCTATATCTGACGGATAGGAAGGAAACTATGGCAATTTTGCAAAAAGATACCCACACCCCTCTCCACATTTGCAAATAAGGCCTTCCCTCGTTCATCCTTTTCCCCCACAAGATAAACTACTCATACAAATGCATCTTGATGTTCCGTGCAACGCATGGGCATCTTGCTAGTTGTTGCAAAAAGCCCATGTGTGTGAGAGAGAGGGGGAGTGGAGGAGGACGGAGTGCATGTGTGACAAAGACACAAGGAGTGTGTGTGCGATAGGTATCAGCTTAAAATGAGGCGATAGTGTGTGTGTGCACGATTGAGAGGGCGTGTCTCAAGAAGGGAAGAAAAATCTACATAGATACAAGGAGCGGGAGAGAGACATGTATGCGATGGTGGAAGCACGAGTGTGCGGGTGTATAAACCTATCTAGAGGCTAGCTAGTCGATAAATGTTTGTGAGAGAAATACGAGTCGGGGTGCGAAAGCGAGAGTTTTGTGTGTGAGAGAGAGAGACGGTAGTCGGGAAGGGGAGTGGAAGCAGGAGTTGTGTGTGTGTGTCTGTGAGAGAGAGAGAGAGGAGACGGTAGTCGGGGTTGTCTGATCGGTAAACAAATGAATAATGTCAGTCTGGGATGGAGACGAAAAGGAGACCGCAACAAATGTTGTGTCTACAGGAGAGAGAGAGAGAGAGAGTAATTTTAGTGGTATGAGTCATATGTAGAGACATATAGGGTGTGTGAGAGAATCCCATAGAGAGAAAGACAAATTGAAAGACGAGTGGAGACTGTGTGTGTGGCGGTGAAAAAGAAAGCTTAGGTACCGAGTGATACCAGAGAACAGTAGAGACGTGAGAGATAATGAAAACCGTGTAATGTATAATGATAGGGAGAGTGTGACACTTCTCAAGGGAGACGTCGAGAGACCATGTTTGCGAGGATAGGAGAAACATGAAGTGAGCGTGCGGGTGAGCTGGAGAAAAGAGAGTGATAGCTACCTGAAGGAGCATGCATGCGAGAGAGATGGGCGTGAAAGGAGTGAACAAAAAAGGGATTCAAATATTTGAATTCGAGATGATGATACATGTAATCCATACTCGAACCAAAATTGATCTATCAAACATGCATACTCATATGAATTCACGCACATCTATGTTATTTAATATGTAGATATTACTGATACATACATTTTAGTAGAACATAATTTGGTTAAAAAAATCGAATTCAACCTTAAGATTTCGAGATCGTTGTATTTGTAAATCATATTATACATATAAAGGAGCAGAATTCTTTGTTGTGCTTTTGAAAGTATATATAAAAAATGATGTATATAGAATGTAATTCCAATTGAAAATGGATCCCGCCCGAAAAAAAAATAGAATACAAACGGGATTCGAATTGAGTTGGCACGGTAAACGTGCACTCTGCAAAATTTGAACGAAGCGGGGAAAGTCGCAGTAACCGCCCGAAACCAAAATCTGCGAGATGGAAATCACTACTGCCTATCCCTGCCATGCAAAGCCTATCTGCTGGATTTCTATAGGTTTCGATAGGGGTAGGTTTGTAATTTCACCCAAACATGACGTAACCGCCTCTCACCCGGATTCATACACGGTGAGCGCCAAAACACAGTGTGTCCTCGGCCGAAATCGACTCCGTCCCCGATTCATATTCATACACGGTGGGCGCCAAAAACAAACTCTCGTCGGCAAATATTCGGTGTATGCGAGATTACCGTCCTATCCCCAACCGACTAATGTTGATGTGATGTAGTAGAAATTTGAAACGGGGGCTAAGTTTGTAAATTTCCTCGCATTTGAGACAAGCGCGCCCTGAATACATTGTTCCCCCCTTCTTCTCTACCTCCCTTTTCCCCATTCGTACTCTGTGGGCGCCAAAACACCCTCTCCACCCCACCCTCCTCCGTCCGCCGCCGTCCGCCACCCCATCCACCGCCATCCTCCTCCACCATGCCGGAGCTGATACCCCGACGCCGCCGTCCATTACAAGAGATCGACCTCTCTCATCCACGGCTTCGGACCGGGATCCTTGCATCCCATCCTCTCGCTTCATCCCCGCCGTCGTCCACCTTGCCGGCGCCGCTCCTATGACCGTCTCGTCCACCGCGCCCCGCCGCCACCGTCTACCCTCCTAGATCTGCTTCCACGCCGCCGACAGCCATCGCTACCGCAGCACCGTCAAATTCTCAGCAGATGCGTACACGGCGCCGCACCAGAGGCGGTACTCTTTCGTATCTGCTCAACTTATTTATCGCAGCAAGAAAATAGATCGCCACTACTTTACTCTGATTTCTTGTCTTGGTTGCGAAGATGCCTTTGTCCGGTTTGCACCTTCAGATCCGCCATGGCACGCTCAACACTATACTCCCAATGCTTATGGTTTTCCCCTTTTATATTCCACACTAGTTAAATCACAGTAGACTAAATTTCAAAATTGGGTCAGTCGATTTTTTAGAGCTCGCCGGAGTTCGCCGGTGCGATCGAAGGGGCTCGGGTGGTTGTGGGGCCTCGCCGAACGAAGAAAACTCGACGCGGGTGGGGGTTGGGGCGGGGGTGGGGGGTGGGGGTGGCGGAGGAACACAAGCGGTGGGGGCCGATGGTCCGGCCGGTGGCTCGTGCGGTGTTCTGTATGGGAAGAATCAGAGACGAGGAAGAAGAAGGGTTAGGAGACGTAGGATCTTCATCCAACCGCCTGAAATGGTCGAGAGACAGCTGGGAGTTGCATTCTTAATGCGCTCTGGTTCATCATGTGTGGGCACTGCGCAACCAACATTTTATTATCCAAAATCTGCTTGCTCTTCTTTACCATGTTCCTCTTCCGTTCTTCTTTAATATGTACTCTCTCCGTTCCTAAATACAAGTCTTTGTATAGATTCCACCATGGACTACATATGGAGCAAAATGAGTGAATCTACACTCTAAAATTTATCTGGATACATCTGTATGTGATCCATAGTGGAAATCTCTACCAAGACTTATATTTTGGAACGGAGGGAGTATGATACTAGTACAGTATGTTCCTTGTACTAAAGATGAGCAGGGACATTTGCAGTGTAGAGGTCTATACGGTCGGTTGTGATGGACACTTTGAGCCTCTTTGATTCGTAGGATCTTGTAAACATAGGAATAGGATTTGTAGTGGCCTGCCCACTTGAATCCTATAAGAATAGCAAGGAAATGCGGGGAGCTGTGTCGCCTTTGAGAGTTACACTGATATTAACAGTACCGCACCTTCACTTGAAGAGAGCTAGTATCCGAAGCCTTTCTAGCCGTACCGGCAATACTACCACATATATTCCAGCAAGTTCCACTTTGCTGATTTTACTCTGATGCTTAAGGTTTTCCCGTTATATCTACACTATGATCTGTGTAGCTGCTTTGTGTCGCACTAGCAGCAGTCCACTCTTGAAGCTAAACAATGCAATGACTTACAAAATTGGCACCAAGGCATTGAGTGCCATTCTGGATGTAATGAAACTCATACGCTCCCCACCTGTTGATTCTTGTTCAGAATATGATCCTAATGACTATTTTAACCTCGAGGAGTCAAAGGCAGATGGCCTGTCCTGTTCACCCATCAAGGTGTCTGTTCTAATTTGCCAATGTTTTATTGATTGCGGGTATCTTGCATATGTTGTCTTGCATTTCTTCTACTTTGTTGCACCACCATCTGCTTAGTTTACTCATCATATATGTCGAGATGCCATGCCCATCCATTATCAATACATATTCCATCTGTCATCATACCATGTTTTTTCACTCAAATGTTGTTCTTGTGCATCAGACATTAAAAAGGAAGAGGGTGATTGCCGAACCTGAAGGAGCACCAGCAAAGTCCTTGAAAAACATGGTGGTGCCGGAGAAATCAGACAGCACCCCACTTATATTGGCTATACAACCAGTGACGCAAAACGTAGGACCGACTCCAGCAGACTGTACCCATACTTCACTGGCCACACCACTAGCCCCACCACACAGGACCTGCACTCCAGCAAAAGGTATACCGATTTCATTTGCCATAGTACCAGCTGTACCACAGAAAAAACCCACTCCAGCAAAAAGTACAGCAAGTCCACCGGCCGAAGACCTATCCCAACTGCAGAGACGGCCAATTCCTGCAGATTGGAACCCCATTCCATTTATTCCCAGTTTAAAAGACAATGCTTTCAATGTTGTTAGGGACTACGTGCATATATTCCCATCATGGGAAGATTATTGTGAAGACAAACACCATTTTCACATCTTCCTGTCCAACTTACGTGTAAGTGCTATTATTCATGGTTATTATTTTCCTGTTTTCTGCTGATTGAACACATTAATGATTTACATTACATTGTTGTAACTAGGCGAGGGTCAATCTGGATAGTCATGACGAGCAAAGCTTGCTTGTGCTTTTCAAGGAAGCATTGCAGCAGTATTGGTGTTACCTAAGGAAATCACACTTTGATGGCAAGTCTATAAACGAATTTCCGGTGAAGTCTCCTGTGCTAAATTTAGAAGACATTGAATGGAAAAACCTTGTTATGCACTGGTCTCGTTCCCAGGATGAGGTACTGTCTATGAAATCACATGACAATTTGAACTTCTACTTTTCCGCATGTGCCTTACGGATCTTTTTTTGCAGGAAATCTGCTCGAAGAAGAATTCCGGTTTGACAAGAACGACAGGATATCGCAAATATGTTGCCCGCTGCTTTGCTCTTGTTAGTACCTGTTGTCCTGTATCACTGTATTTGCATACATACCTGGTTCATTATGTGACAGCAGTATGCATGATAGCTTGCTTATCAATTGTTCGCTCCAAATTATCTGATCTGTATGAATGGTTACATTAGTGTAGAATATATCGAATGCCAATGTTTTTTTAGCTCTGCATTGTTCTTGTAAGTACATGTTGTCCTTTATCAGTGTACCTATAATGACAGGTAGTTGTTCATGTACCATCACTCTGCAGCTTATTTTCCTTTGCCCTCCATTTTCTACACATCAGATCTATATTTACTCTTACCATAAGGTTGGTACTGAAGAAGTTTAGTTGTGCATTGCTCTTGGTTGTACCTTTTGCCTGTATCGCTGCACTTACATTTATAGCTACTTGGTTATGTAGCATCACTCTTCATCTTATCTTAAATATCTTCATTTTTTCGTATATTATCACATCTATATTTACTCTTAACAAAATGTAGAATAAAGGCAATGATTTTGAAGAAGATTCTGTGATAAACTTCTTGAATTGCCCCCCCCCCCCCATCAGCATGGACAAGGCCTTTATAGAGCCTGTCTTCACCAATAATGTAAGTTTGTCCATCTCAAGCCTTCAAACTTTGTTGTATATATTTGGTTAGGCATGACTGCAACAGCTGTTTATTTTTGGTGTTTGCATCAAATTGCTTGTTTGAAGTTTATTATGTAGTTCATAAACAAAAGTTTTTCCTTTCTCAATTTAAGTTTTCAGTTGTACAACCAAGTTCCTTCTTCATACCATGTAAATTAAACTATACAGAGCAAGTAATCTTCTTTTGCACTGCATGTATGCTTTGTTCTTCATCTGTAATCCAGTGGTGTGGTGAACCTACCCACTACAGCACAATGTCATATTCTGCAATGTCTTAACTATGAACAATGTCATATCATTCTACTATTATTTAAACCGTCTCTTTATTTGCCAATCTGAAATGGTATAAATTGACAGCACACTAACCATTGATACTTATGAGTTCTTGATCTGTAATCCAGTGGTGTCGTGAAGCTGCCAACTCCTTCACAATGTCATTTCCTGCCATGTCTTGACCTGAACAATACCATATTGTGTTAATGCAATTTTAAACTGTGTCACTTTATTCGTCAGTAAGAAATGTGATGAATTGTCAGCACTGATACTTTTATGTGCAAAACCTGTCATCTGTCTGCTTGTTTATCTTTCAGAGTGAGGAAGATATAAGTGTTGAACAAGCGCAGTCTCATCATCTTGCTCAGCTGCTTGCGCTGCAGCTCCCCAGCAGGGCTAACCTTTCTTGAACTCTATTGAAGTGCTGTCGGTTTTGTATATTATTTTGTCGGCGTGTTTATTTGCACTGGTGGCGATCTTTGATGCCCAGTGTATGTAATCTGTTGTCTGCTTGTGCTTTATTATCATAGTGGCGAACTTTGATGCCCAGTGGATGTAATATGCCGTAATTTCTTTATTGTATAGTCTAGGTTTTTTCTTATTCACGATGCTGCAGTTATTTTACTGTATATATATCATGTCTTCGCAGTAAACCGGCCAAACCGTAAAATTACGGTACATAATCGGGCCGTCATGCAATCACGATGTAGGTTGGGCCTGAAACGTGCCGAACAGCTCACGGGCCGGCAGTAGCCCGAAATGAACCCCGGCCCATGATTGTGCGAATCAAATCACGGGCTTTTAACAGGCCAAAATTGTCTCGGTCCTTGTTTGGCCCAATCAGATATCGGCTGCGAGCAGGCGGGATGCAAACCGGGCCGTGGTTAGGCCCAACAATATGATGGGCTTTTAACAGGCCGAAATTAATATAGGGCCGAAATGTTAAACGGGCCCTTAACAGATCAAAACTAATATCAGGCCGAATTACTAAGTGGGCCTTTAGCAAGTGGGCCCAAAAGCATAGTGTCCAGTTGACGGGCCGAATCTGATATGGGCCATAATTGAGCCCAAAGCCTCTTAAAGGGCCGGACCTGATCTGGGCCGTAATTTGGCCCAGAACGTGGTAGGCTTTTAACGGGCCAGATCTCATATGGGCCACTATTAGGCCCGGAGCGTGGCAGGCCATTAATGGACCGGATCAAATATGGGCCGGCATTTGGCCCAATACATGGCAGCCAGTTAATGGGCCGGCCTACTAGGGTCCTCAAAATCTTGTGGGCCTACAGCTGGGCTGGCCCATTAATGTCGGCGAAATCTCGTGGGCCTTTAGCTGGGCCGGCCCATTATGATCCGCAAGAATCTTGTGGGCCTTTACCTGGGCCGGCCCATTATGGCACACCAAAATCTTGTGGGCCTTTACCTGGGTCGGCCCATTATGGCCCGCAAAATCTTGTGGGCCTTTAGCTGGGCCAGCCCATTATGGTCCGCAAAATCTCATGGGCCTTTAGCTGGGCTGGCCCATTATGGTCCGCAAAATCTTGTGGGCCTTCAGTTGGGCCGGCCCATTTAAACTTGATGGGCCGGACCACGTGTCAACATATCATAGGCGCGTCTCGCCCATTGGATGAGTGACACCTGTGCCAACGCGGACCTGACACGTGTCTCCTCCAGCCAATGATGATTTTACACGTGGAAAATCCCCATTGGTCGGGGTTGTTAACGGGTTATCGGATCCAAAAACCCGACCCGATAGCTTAACGGCGTTCCGTTACGGTGGATGCCACGTGTCGGTCACCCTTGACGAAAGCACTTCTGTGACACGCGATTTATCGTCATGGAAGTGGACACTTCCGTGATGATAATTTTGGTAATGTCATGGAACACTTCTACGACAGCACAGGTATGACTATCTTGATTCTGTCATAAATTTGTCATGGATGTACATGCATGACAAAAAAACACGACCTACTGTGACAAACACGTATCATCACGGAAGTGTATTTTTTTGTAGTGATATAAATAGAACAACCATTATTCTCTGTTTTAAATGAATAACCGTCTCGCATCAAACAAGATCCAGATATAATGTTCATGCTTAGCGCTGGCACCAAATAACAATTCAGGTCTAAAACTAATCCCGAAGGTAGATGTAGAGGTAGTGTGCCGACGGCAATCACATCGACTTTGGAACCATTTCCCACGCGCATCGTCACCTCGTCCTTAGACAATCTTCGTTTAATCCGTAGTCCCTGTTTCGAGTTGCAACTATGAGCACCAGAACCAGTATCGAATACCCAGGCGCTACTACGAGCATTAGTAAGGTACACATCAATAACATGTATATCAAATATACCTTTCACTTTGCCATCCTTCTTATCCGCCAAATACTTGGGGCAGTTCCGCTTCCAGTGACCAGTCTCTTTGCAGTAGAAGCACTCAGTCTCAGGCTTAGGTCCAAACGTGGGCTTCTTCACTTGAGCAGCAACTTGCTTGCCGTTCTTCTTGAAGTTCCCCTTCTTCCCTTTGCCCTTCTTCTTGAAACTAGTGGTCTTGTTAACCATCAACACTTGATGCTCCTTCTTGATTTCTACCTCTGCAGCCTTTAGCATTGTGAAGAGCTCGGGAATCGTCTTATCCATCCCTTGCATATTATAGTTCATCACAAAGCTTTTCAAGCTTGGTGGCAGTGATTGAAGAACTTTGTCAATGACACTATCATCAGGAAGATTAACTCCCAGTTGAGTCAAGTGGTTGTGGTACCCAGACATTGTGAGTATATGTTCACTGACAGAACTATCCTCCTCCATCTTGTAGCTATAGAACTTATTGGAGACTTCATATCTCTCAATTCGGGCATTTGCTTGAAATATTAACTTCAACTCCTGGAACATCTCATATGCTCCATGACGTTCAAAATGTCTTTGAAGTCCCGATTCTAAGCCGTAAATCATGGCACACTGAACTATCGAGTAGTCATCAGCTTTGCTCTGCGAGACGTTCATAACGTCCGGAGTTGCTCCTGCAGCGGGTCTTGCACCTAGCGGTGCTTCCAGGACGTAATTCTTCTATGCAGCAATGAGGATAATCCTAAAGTTACGGACCCAGTCCGTGTAGTTGCTACCATCATCTTTCAACTTAGCTTTCTCTAGGAACGCATTCAAATTCAAGGGAATGGTAGCACGGGCCATTGATCTATAACAACATAGACATGCAAAATACTATCAGGTACTAAGTTCATGATAAATTAAAGTTCAATTAATCATATTACTTAAGAACTCCCACTTAGATAGACATCCCTCTAGTCATCTAAATGATCACGTGATCCAAATCAACTAAACCATGTTCGATCATCACGTGAGATGGAGTAGTTTTCAATGGTGAACATCACTATGTTGATCACATCTACTATATGATTCACGTTCGACCTTTCGGTCTCAATGTTCCGAGGCCATATCTTCATATGCTAGGCTCGTCCGGTTTAACCCGAGTATTCTGCGTGTGCAAAACTGGCTTGCACCCGTTGTATGTGGACGTAGAGCTTATCACACCCGATCATCACGTGGTGTCTCGGAACGACGAACTATAGCAACGGTGCACACTCAGGGAGAACACTTATACCTTGAAATTTAGTGAGAGATCATCTTATAATGTTACCTCCATACTAAGCAAAATAAGATGCATAAAAGATAAACATCATATGCAATCATAATATGTGACATGATATGGCCATCATCATCTTGTGCCTTTGATCTCCATCTCCAAAGCACCGTCATGATCTCCATCGTCACCGGCTTGACACCTTGATCTCCATCGTAGCATCGTTGTCGTCTCGCCAACTATTGCTTCTATGACTATCGCTACCGCTTAGTGATAAAGTAAAGCAATTACATGGCGATTGCATTTCATACAATAAAGCGACAACCATAAGGCTCCTGCCAGTTGTTGATCACGGTTACAAAACATGACCATCTCATACAACAATTTATATATCATCACGTCTTGACCATATCACATCACAACATGACCTGCAAAAACAAGTTAGACGTCCTCTACTTTGTTGTTGCAAGTTTTACGTGGCTGCTACGGGCTTCTAGCAAGAACCGTTCTTACCTATGCATCAAAACCACAACGATTTTTCGTCAAGTGTGTTGTTTTAACCTTCAACAAGGACCGGCCGTAGTCAAACTCGATTCAACTAAAGTTGGAGAAACTAACACCCGCTAGCCACCTGTGTGCAAAGCACGTCAGTAGAACCAGTCTCATGAACGCGGTCATGTAATGTCGGTCCGGGCCGCTTCATCCAACAATACCGCCGAATCAAAGTAAGACATTGGTGGTAAGCAGTATGACTATTATCGCCCACAACTCATTGTGTTCTACTCGTGCAAATAACATCTACGCATAGACCTGGCTTGGGTGCCACTGTTGGGGAACGCAGTATTTCAAAAAAATTACCTACGATCACACAAGATCTATCTAGTAGATGCATAGCAATGAGCAGGGAGAGTGTGTCCATGTACCCTCATAGACCGAAAGCGGAAGCGTTTAATAACGCGGTTGATGTAGTCGAACGTCTTCACAATCCAAACGATCCAAGCACCGAACGTACGGCACCTCCGCGTTCAGCACACGTTCAGCTCGATGACGTCCCTCGAGCTCTTGATCCAGTTGAGGACGAGGGAGAGTTCCGTTAGCACGATGGTGTGGCGAAGGTGATGATGAAGTTACCAGCGCAGGGCTTCGCCTAAGCACTACGACGATATGACCGAGGTGTGTAATTGTGGAGGGGGGCACCGCACACGGCTAAGACAATTGATCTTGTGTGTTCTAGGGTGCCCCCTGCCCCCGTATATAAAGGAGGAGAGGGGAGGCCGGCCGGCCCCTGTAGGGCGCGCCAAGGAGAGGAGTCCTACTAGGACTGCAAGTCCTAGTAGGATTCCACTTGGTAGAAGGGGGAAGGAGGAAGGAAGAGGGGGAAGGGAAGGAAAGGGGGGCGCCGCCCCCTTCCCCTAGTCCTATTCAGACTGCCAAGGGGGGGGCGGCCAGCCCCTTGTGGCCCTTCTCTCTCCCCACTAAGGCCCATGAAGGCCCATTAGTTCCCCCGGGGAGTTCCGATAACCCTCCGGCACCCCGATAGTTACCCGATACCTCTCGGAACTCGTCCGGTGTCCGAATAACATCGTCCAATATATCAATCTTTATGTCTCGGCCATTTCGAGACTCCTTGTCATGTCTGTGATGTCATCCGGGACTCCGAACAAACTTCGGTCATCAAATCACATAACTCATAATACAAATCGTCATCGAACGTTAAGCGTGCGGACCCTACGGGTTCGAGAACTATGTAGACATGACCGAGGCACATCTCCGGTCAATAACCAATAGCGGAACCTGGATGCTCATATTGGTTCCTACATATTCTACGAAGAGCTTTATCGGTCAAACCGCATAACAACATACGTTGTTCCCTTTGTCCTCGGTATGTTACTTGCCCGAGATTCGATCGTTGGTATCATCATACCTAGTTCAATCTCGTTACGGCAAGTCTCTTTACTCGTTCCGTAATGCATTATCCCGTGACTAACTCATTAGTCACATTGCTTGCAAGGCTCATAGTGATGTGTGATACGTCTCCAACGTATCTATAATTTTTTATTGTTCCATGCTATTATATTATCCATCTAGGATGTTTTATATGCATTTATATGCTATTTTATATGATTTTTGGGACTAACCTATTAACCTAGAGCCCAGTGCTAGTTTCTATTTTCAGATTACAAAAATCTATATCTACCATCCATATTGCACTTGTATCACCATCTCTTCGCCGAACTAGTGCACCTATATAATTTACCATTGTATTGGGTGTGTTGGGGACACAAGAGACTCTTTATTATTTGGTTGCAGGGTTGTTTGAGAGAGACCATCTTCATCCTAAGCCTCCCACGGATTGTAAACCTTAGGTCATCCACTTGAGGGAAATTTGCTACTATCCTGCAAACCTCTGCATTTGGAGGCCCAACAACGTCTACAAGAAGAAGGTTGTGTAGTAGACATCAATGTGCATTACCGAGAGGGCCTAGAGATACCTCTCCGATACACGGAGTGACAAATCCTAATCTCGATCTATGCCAACTCAACAAACACCATCGGAGACACCTGTAGAGCATCTTTATAATCACCAGTTACGTTGTGCCGTTTGATAGCACACAAGGTGTTCCTCCGATATTCGGGAGTTGCATAATCTCAAAGTCAGAGGAACATGTACAAGTCATGAAGAAAGCAATAGCAATAAACTAATCGATCATAATGCTAAGCTAACGGATGGGTCTTGTCCATCACATCATTCTCTAATGATATGATCCCGTTCATCAAATGACAACACATGTCTATGGTCAGGAAACTTAACCATCTTTGATTGACGAGCTAGTTTAGTAGAGGCATACTAGGGACACTCTGTTTGTCTATGTATTCACACATGTACTAAGTTTCCGGTTAATACAATTCTAGCATGAATGATAAACATTTATCATGATATAAGGAAATATAAATAACAACTTTATTATTACCTCTAGGGCATATTTCCTTCACTCTCACCTACCGCATTCTCAACTAAATACCACTGCTCTGGTCCTTATCGGGCTCAGACATGTAGGAGGTCCATTGCGGGCCCGTGAACTTGTAATTGGGCTTCCTCTTGCGACACGACCTGTTCGGCTTGACCTTTCCCCTCCTCCTCTGCTTCTTTCGCTAACTTGTGGGCCCCTCTTGTTAGGGATTGATGTATCACAGAGAGATATATATTATATTATTCAACAATTTACATTTACAAGATAAGTCAACTTCTATGCGACCAGTGGCGGATCCTCATGGGGGCCAAAGGGGACCATTGCCCCCCTACTCTAGGAAAACCCTTAAGTGTACCTCTAATATTGTTAGGCTTAGAGTCCATGCACAACTTAACTTATGGCAGGTAATGTTCGTGATGGCGGCAATCTCGTGTCGGCAAGGGGCTCATCTGCATGGAGTAGGAGCTCTTGCGCAGCCTCACGTGTCATCTCTTCATTCGCTCTGAGCTCCCCAAGTTTGCGGATGAGGCGCGACACCGTCGTCGTTTGGTTGGCGGCGGTCACCTGCTGCCCGGAAGGCGAGGCGGTGATCTCATCGACCCGAGGAGGAGCGACGAGGATGATCGTAGGAGGAGGTGGAGCCCGCGACAAGAACAAATGCCCTCCTCGGCGCCTGTACCATATGATGACGAGGACGAGAACAGGCAAACATCAGAGATCAATACCAACGCCGATGGCAGCCTTCTTCCACCTCGTCCATCCGCCTTCCTCTATGTCGGTCGCAAGCGAAACATCCATTGCGGTCACTAGCACGACGATCGCGAGAAGTAGGTTCGAGAGTTTCATATCTCAATCGCTGGCGGATGGGTAGGTGTCTGGCATAGATGCGAGTAAATCACTCATCGTGCAAGGGGTACATATACATTACTGGAATTTCACTATACGCCGAGTGCCAGGCTCTTTGCCGAGAGCCAAATCAAGGGCACTCAGCAAAGCGAAGTAAGCCAAGAGGTATACTCAGAAATAGCTGCCGCACGGAAAACTTAGGTATTTGTCGATACAATTCTACAAAACACACTCGGCAAAAGGTTAATACTCGGCAAACGACGCGTTTGCCAAGAGCCAAGCATTACAGCACGGCAAAGTGGAGCCATGTGGCAAGTCCAGTAGTGGTGGTACGGCTTGGTGATGGTGGCGCTGCTTTGGCATGAGCCCGTGACTTGGCTCTCGGCAAAGTGTTTTTTCTTGCGTCATTAATTTGGACTTTTTCATCTATGTGGGAGCTGATTTGGTCCCACTGTTCTTAACAACGAGCGTTAGGAGCGGTTTAAATAGTCGCATAGTCTAGAGATGAACTCGTGATGAAATATCAAAAGGAGAGGAAAATCAATGAAGAAAATATGATAAAATGGAAAAAGTTATGAAGAAAACAAAACAAAACAAAAAGGGACAATTCCATTTCTCCCCCTAACTTGAGCCACCACTGGCATTTCCCCTAATTTTCAGGTATGCTCAAAAATACCCCTCTTCCAAAAAGTCACCTTACAGAAATGCCCTTGCCGTCCGGTCAAAGTGCTTTGACCGTCTACTAATAGTAACATGGTGAACAGTAAATTCGAAAAAAATAACAAAAAAAAAAAAACTGAAATTTTGTGGGATCGAAGATACTCAAGGGCGCAAGGTGCGTGCAAATTTTCGCGCTGTTTGGACATTCCAGGAACTCGTGGGAAGGGAAAATATTTAAATCTATACGCTGTGAACAGTAAATTCAAAAAAATAGCAAGAAAATTTTTAAAAAATATGAATCTTTTAGGCATCAAAGAGGCTTGGGTGTTTTTGTGATCAAATGACATGCGAGGTGCTCTAGCAAAAAAAGTAGTGCATTTTTTCAACGTTTTTTTCTGCGCCAATTTGTTTTTCTCCGCGAGCTCCTACAGTGTCGAAACACAACAAAAATTTGCACGCACATTGCGCACCCAGCCTCTTTGATCCCAAAAAATTTCATATTTTTTTGAATTTTCTTGCTATTTTTTTAATCTACTGTTCGCAGCGTACATTTTAAAGTTTTTCCTTTGACACGAGCTGCTGGAATGTCCAAACTGTGCCAAAATTTGCATGCACCTTGCTCCCTTGAGTATATTCGATCCCACAAAATCTCAATTGTTTTTTATTTTTTTTGCTATTTTTTTCAAATTTACTGTTCACCATGTTACTGTTCACCAGACGGTCAAACCCCTTTGACCGGACGGTAACGGCACAAAAGGGCATTTCTGTAAGGTGACTTGACGTAAGAGGGGTATTTTTTAGCATACCTGAAAATTAAGGGCAAATGCTTGATGGTGGCTCAAGTTAGGGGGAGAAATGGAATTGTCCCAAACAAAAAACATATCCTAGCTACTCGGGAGAAATGCTTTAACCTTCGTCTACATACAAATGTATGTTGTTTTCAGTGGAAAGGAGGCAAATCAGCCTGTACCATTACAACAACGTTGCTTAAGCCTGAGCCAGTTTTGCTAAAGCACATCTAGATATGCTCTAGGTATTGCGCATCTAAATCTAATGGCATTGATTTTACATTAAGATTCATGCAAGCATTTTCTTTTATCTTTTTTCTTTTTCTTTCTAATTTGATTGAGTCATTTAGATGTATGATACTCCTTACATAAAGGAATGGAGGGAGTAACTAAGGACAGATCCATAAAAATTTTGGGACGGAGGAAGTATTTCACATCTATAGTTTTTTTTTAACGAGGCAAAAGACTTGCCATTTTTATTGATTAAGAAGGAGTGAGAATTGCCTGGTTAATTGACGGAAAACCGGGCTAAAATCGATACAACCAACCCACATAAAGTGGGTACCACTGGCCCACCTGGCCACCGACATAGGATCATAGAGCTACAAAGAGGGAAAGACATTCGCCGAGCAGTCGCAAGCGTCATCGTCATCACCGGCTACCTCCGAACGGGCGACTCCGACTTCACCGTAGACCTTCATCGTCGAAGCCGACCCGCAAATAGCTGCACAGAAACCATGACGGCACATGCCAACAGAAGGCCACACGCGCGAACAACCGACAGCTCCGACTCTGACGACGATCATCACAAGGGAAATATGCAGGACTTGCGCCGACCGTGCCCTAAAGAGCACCTCGGACACGTCGGAAAGATCCGACTACCGAAGCCCGAGCCGCGACCAAAGCTCCTCTCGACGCCATCATCGTTGCCAAACAGAAATCAGCGCCCCCGAAAAGGCCGCCTCAGCAAACTACGCGGCGAAGATGCCGCAAACGACGCGGCGAAGATGCCGCAACCCCCGCGGCGAAGATGCCGCCATCCACCGGTCTCCCAGTCGTAGCCGGCTCCGAGACGATGCCCCCAAGGAGGAGAAAGACGCGAAGACGCCTCCATCACCCGATCCAGCGGATCCGAGGTTTCCCTCCGGAGCCAAAGCCGTGGGGAGAAGCAGGAGCACCTCCACGATGACGCTTCCAAGAAAGATGGCGGCACCCGCGGGCGCTGCCGTCACCGGCTCCGACGGAGACCGGAGCAAGCATTTTCCCGGAGTTGCGCCGTCCACCATCCGCCACCGACCACCGCCTACCAACCACCACCCCTGCTGAGAGCAACCTCACTCCGGCCGCGGGATCCCTCGATCCACCGCAACCAGACACGCACCACCTCCCGGGCCATAGCCGCCGCCACCACCACATCCGGGGCCACCGCCCTGGCAACCGAAGACCTCCACCGCGCGGCCGCCGCACGCTGCACAGCCAGAGAGGAAACCCGAGCAGGGAGGGGGGGCCGCCACCCCACCCCAACTCGCCGGACGAGCTGCCAGATCCGCCGCCTCGTCAGCCGAAACACCAGCCGACACGAGAATGCAGCAAGGGCCCCTCCACGACGAGCAGCAGGGGGGCCGAGCCTCCCTCGAACCCAGCACCATCGTCCGCGCCGGCCGCAGCTCACGAGGATCCAGATCGGGCCCGCACGGGCGCTACAACCGCGACCGCCGCTCGCAACGGCGCGCCCAGCTCCGCGACCAGATCCCGAGCCTCGCGCCGGAGACCTCCTCCACCGCGAGCCAGGACGCCGCCCCGGAGCCAAGCGCCGGCCAGCCGCCGCCCACACGCCGAATCCCCCTCCCTCGAGCGAGCAGCAGCCAGAGAAGCGCCCCGCCGCCGCCGGCTCCGCGCAGGCTTTGCCTGCCGGAAGCCACCGGCGACGGCGAGGGGGAGAAAGGAGACGGGAGGGGCGGAGGCTGTGGGGGTGGGAGCCGCCGCCCGTGTCGCCCCGGGGAGGGAGCGGCGCGGGGGGGGGGGCGTTTATGACATGTACATGGACTATTTCACATCTATAGTAGATGTGAAATAGCAAACCCGGGTAACCGTGGAGTCCGACTTTCGTCGGGCACACAAGTTCGGAAGTAGTACGAGTAGAAATCAATCGACTCCGGATCCTTCACGTAGAGTACCGACTGCACCGATCGCAGACTTGGCTAGGATCCCTCTTCCCATGGCGCCCGCCGGCCTCTCCGGCCTGCCGGCCCACGTCCTGGACGACATCGCCCGCCGCGTGGGGCCCCTCGACAACTACAGCTGCCCCCTCATCTGCCGGCCGTGGGGCGCCGCGCTGAACGCCGCGCGCCTCAGCCTGCTCCCACTGCCCAACAAGCCGCAGCACCTGCACGTGGAGCCTCGCTGCGACTGCCGCCGGTCGCCGTCGCCTTGGGCCATCGACAACTGCAAGTCTCCCGGGAAAGAACCATGGACCAAGAAGGTCTACCTCCAACGCGGCGGCAGCCCCCTCGGCGTCGCCATGGACGGCGAGAAGGAGTCGGCACACCCGACGCGCGTCATCGGCTGCGACTACGGCTGGGCGGTCACCGTCGACGACGCGCGCAGCCTCGCCCTGCTCGACCCGCTGCCTCCCATCACCTCCTCCCTCGGCCGCATCACGCAGGTCGCCAAGAACCTCAAGCCGATGGGCGGGGGCATGTTCCACAAGGCGGCTCTGGCCCCCGGCCGCCGGCTCGGCACGTTCGCCGTGATGCTGATCCACAGCGGCGGGCTGGGCCTGTCGTTCCTCGCGCCCGGCGCCGGGCGCTGGACGGCGCTGCGCGCCCCGCCGTGGAAGCCGAAGAGGTACCTTGACGTGGCGTCCCACAAGGGCGCCTTCTACACGCTGAGCGTCGGCTCGGAGCTCACCGCCTGGGCGCCGGACGGGAGCTCCACCGGCCTGCGGCCGAGGCGCGCCGTGAGCCCATGCACAGACCCGGTGTGGGCGGTGCTCGCGGAGTCGACGACCCGGGACGAGCTTCTGATGGTGAGCACCCCGGACACCTACGGGGGCAGACCGTACTTCGGGATGAAGAAGACGAAGGTGTCGAGCTACGAGGAGCGCGAGGGCCGGTGGATCCCGGCGGCGAACAAAGGGGACACGGCGATCTTGGTGAGGGGAAACAGCGGCCTGTGCGTGCCGTGGCTGTACAAGCCCCGCTGCGGTAGGCCAACGCCGACGCCGGAGAACTGGCAGGTGTCTTATTGGGACGACGACCTGCCGCCGTCCAACTTGCATGATTGCTCGTTTTTGCGCCACGGCTGCTGGTTTCTGCCCTACGTCGCGCCTGAATTCCCCCGGCCAGACAAGCAAAGCACTGCTGATACTGAACCCAAGTCCTCGAAGGTTTCTCGGAGAAGAAAGTGCAAACAAAGTGTTCGTCAATGATACCCAACTCGTGGGGCCGTCAAGAGGTGTTCCAAAGGAACCAAGTATATGAAAAGCTTGTATCAATCTTGACCAATTTAACCAGGAATATCCCTTGACCAATTTAACCAGGAATATCCCTTGACCAATTTAACCAGGAATATCCCTTGACCAATTTAACCAGGAATATCCCTTCGCACCCCGTCTGTGAACGACAAGTTTTTTTGAGAGAAAATGACCAACAAATTGTGTTATAAAAAAAAAAAGTTGAGCTGTTATAAGACTTTAACTTCCTGAACCAACAAAGGTTGTACATCAGAAACAGCCTGCAAACCACCAAATTCCTAGTATAAAAGTTGTCCATTTCACGTGCCTTGCTCTCAGCTTATACCCCACAGCTCCTCTGTTCAGTATATTGATCAATGTACTAGGTGTATACCTGTGTTGACTCTCTTCAGTACATATAGCTACCACATCAAGAGATTAGCAAGCGAAAATTTGGTTTCGGGGCTATGCTTTTCCAATCTTAACAATAGTTCATGAATTAATATACTCTTGCTGCAAGAGTATTCAAGGTCAAAGTAGAGAACATGAATCTCTCACTAAAAATAAAAACCTAGAGAACATAGCTCTCTCAATAATAAGAATATTAGTAAACACTAGAGAACAAGGCAGTTCATTTTCATTGCCATGCTAGCTACTAAAATCATGAGAAAAAACTTGAATTACGCTCGATTCCTCCTATCATAGTAGCAGAGCAACCAACGGCCCATGTGAAGGGTACATACAACCTACACTGATGCATGCATCAGAGCTAAATAATGACATCGTTACTACACAAATGCAGATAGTACCGGGCCGCTGAAGAGGGAGAGAATCACATCAGCAGCTTAGTTACTTTCTTCTCCTGAGTTGCAGAGCACACCATTCAGTAAATACCAGGAACAACCCTGTATGGTACTCTGTTGCAGTACATCTTCCAGTACTTGCCGTACCTTTCAGAGGGCAGGAAAAAGAAGAGGAGTCTATCAGGCAGAAAACCAGAGAACTGAAAACTAACCAAATAAGCGTCCGGGCAATTTAAAGATAAGTTTCTCTGTCGATGTTAGCAAAACAGATGACTGGAAGATTGTTTACGTACTTTGTTGAGCATCTATCGTCATCCCTCTTCGCTCGGTCAAGCAGCAGAATGGTCAGATGTATCACATAGAAGTATGGCATAAACTGCAAGTGAGCCCAAAGAAAATACAATTAATAAAATCCTCACTTATTAAACTTGCAATATAACAAAACCAGGACTGCTTACATGATTGAAAAGAGCTGGAACGGTCCAGAAAAATGCTGCTAGTATCTCTGGGACATAGTGAAAGTGACGAGAAAAGCCCCACCTATCCAGGATAGAAAAAAGAAGGTGCGTGCTCAAAGGACTGTTCTCCGCATATATATGATCACAAAATTCTCTTTTCATGAACAAGGTGAAGGGAACTGATTAATAGACTCACCATCCAGAAGTCAAGAGAAGACTGGTTTTTGTTTCTCCTTTTGTGGTCTGATAGGAAGCGACAATCTGAAGATCCACCAAAATAAAGGCATAAGCAGCCTAACAAGCATGAAAGCATTTTTGGCTATTTTAGAGGTAAAAAAAAATTCACCTTTGACGGGGCTTTGCCCCAGACTGAGGCTTTCCCGTTTGTCCGGCGAAATTCTTGGCGCTGACGATCACAGTCATAGTTTATGTATATGCACAATATTCCAGCGAGGAGAATCGAGATTGCTAGCTGCAACAGGATTAACGAATATTCCATTCAAGTGTTAAAACAAAAATTGTGAATACACAAGTGACAAAAAGTATCAAAACACTACAAACCAAAGTATATCAGAGAAAGGTTATGTTAAAGAATAACCTGGGGACCCAAATTCACAGGATGATTGACAAGGTACATTCCAGGAGAGGTGTAAGTTGATGGAACCCATACCAAGCATCCCCAGCAAATGTAGAAACCAGCTGTAGAAAATGATGTCAGACAGATAATAGATATGATCTGGACAGACCAAAATAGAACACACCTTTGCAAGCTAAAATTTGAGTAACACATAATTTAATCACAATAACATACTAATCCTATCCTGACACGCCGCAATATGTTCTGACAGGAGTAGTAACCATCTTCCATTGTTAATTTTATTAATTTTGTCTTGGTTAGGTGATCTAGCCTTGATAAGAACGTATTATCATGGCTTGAACTTCACTTTGTAGCAGTATATTCCTTTAAAAAATATGATAAGAAATTTCACTGATATTTGACTTACTAAATAAGACTTTTACTTCTACTATAGAGTTGTTGAAAGCGCTTGGCAAGGAGGGCATTACGAGTCTTATATTTTCTTTACAGAGGGAGTATTTGGCATGGATTGCAAACAAACCGGCCTAGAAATCGATTAAACATGCATGCAGAATTTTGAACGAAAAGATGGTGACTGAAGAAAAAAATATGGCAAACGATAAATTAAAAGGAAAAAAATTACTCCCTCCATCTCAGTTTACAAGTCGTGCACGTGTACCTAGGTCGTTAATTTGACCAACTTAATAAGAGACATACATTACAAAAAATATATCATTAGAAACTTTAGATATTCTATTTTCTAATGATATAATTTTTATGTTAAACAATTTATTTTATATAAGTTAAATTGACAACCTAGATACACGTGCAAGACTTGTAAACTGAGATGGAGGGAGTACACACATTATCCTATTCATATGAATACACACCTTGAGTTCAAATGCTATATCATAAAATATTTTTCGGAATTTTCATGTTGAATTGGTGCCTGAAATGATGATTCCATTATATCCATTAAACAGATGATGAACTGCCTACCTCTATCATGCGCAATGTCCATAGTACACCAATATCCAGACTCCCACCAGAAAAACTTTGTGATATAGATCAACATCAGTGCAGTATTCACAAGCATGGAGTCTGCAACTCGGCCATTCATTTCATACTGCATCGCACAGTTCACAGAAATCAGTAGAGTTTAATAGATAGCTGCATCACAATATATATAGTATTAACAGAGAATATAACTCCTGAATGAAGAAATGCACAAAGATACAAGAAGCTGGATGGCAGACAGTGCAAAAGCATGCTGTTTGACTGGGACTAGTGTACATCATAAGAATATTATAATGTTCTGACCTGCTTTATGCAGTACGTGACAGCAAGAACAGCCCAGGACATCATCCCAAAGCGGCAGTTTGTGAAGACTTTGATATCGAAGTGCTTACCAATTCGAGGATACAGTTCCATTCCCTGAAAATGTGCGTGTTAGATACATGAATCAACAAATCCATGGTCTACCCCCAATCCAAGCAGGCCCTGAGCAGTCTAAGCTGGACAAATGTCAAATATCACGGTGCCAGTGGTCCACAGGAAATAGCACCTAACTCCAGGCAAGAATATACCATATGGATTCATGGCACTTACCCAGTAGAAATCAATGAACGCATTCCCTGAGGATCCAGAGTCAGATGAAGATGGTGCTACATGACCCTAAAAGGAAATTAAATTATCCATCAACAAAGGAAGCGTAGTACATAAGTATGGGCAAACAAAGTTCTGCAAAATAAGCGCACCTTTATGTACAGGCATAAACAGAACACAAGGCTTCCAAAGACCAAAGCCGAGTATATCTCTCCCAGGTGATCATATACTATTGCAGGGTTAAATATTCCAAACCTGAAACAAATTGTTTTGTTAACGACTGGTGATATAAAATATAGTACAAACTACTTATAGTGGACAAAATCTAAGAGCCTCGAACACATAGAAATATAGCTGAGGAGGGGGGGGGGGGGGGGGGGGTTATCCTGAACTTGAAATTACAGGATGGTGGCAAAACAAAAGTCAACAATCACAAATCACTAAAATTGGATTTGGAAAAGTACAACTATATTATATATGTACCTGACACGCATGAGTATAAAAAACCTTGTGTTAAGAAAGATTCAGCAATATCAAAGGCTCCAACGATTTTGCTCTATATGCAAAAGACAGAACGAAAACCAGCATGCACACAGAAGCTGTAAAGTGAAATATATACGCACGCAAACGTTTACGAATCACAGGTATGACTTGTAACATCTTTGAGATAGAAGAAACAGGGAGCCAGAAATGACTTCACAGATATCTTAAATGCATTTCCAATCATACTTGAACATTATCAGACACCAATGCATAGTTCATAACTACCGTTTAATCAAGATATAAGCAACTCTATATCATGTCCCAACCTCCTGGGTGCAATGTAGCAGCACTCAAACATACCACTATACATACCCTAAGGAGACTTTTTTCTGAAACAACTAAACATTATAGTCTTGTGCATCAAAGCGACATGTCCATCAATCTCTGACTACTGCATAAGGGATAAAATTCTGAAATCCGAAAAGAAGACCTAGTGCAGCATACTGGCCCAGGTTTAGAGAGGCTGAGTGGCTGGTGTGTTCAGCATGCGAGGTTAGTGATAACTCCCATTTTAGTGCATTTAACGCATATGAGCAGCATGTAAGCCCCATGGAATCGTCTAACAACTTTTGGTTAACCCTTTTGGGAAAAGTGAGGATGAAGTCCTTGAAATTTTCGGGACGCTCTGGCCCTATGGCATTATGACTAAGTGCCATATTTCTCCTACTAAGAAATCACTCTTACTTCAGGGAAGGCAACCCAATAAAAGCAACAAATAAAATCTTTTTGTAGGGATTAGTTTTATGCAGTGGCGGATCTACAGGGTGGACAGGGTGGGCCGCGGCCCACCCTGAGATTTTTGGTTAACCCATATATATACTATAGCCCATAAGGGAGAGACTAAGGGATGGGCTGGAAGAAAGAAAAAAAGCCCAGCAAACAGAGCATCAACTCGTCGCGTAGCTGCACACTGTCTCCCATCCCCGATTCCCCTCATGACTGCTCTGCGCTCCCGCTGATCTTGCCGCCTTGCTCCATGCCTCGCCGGCGACTCTGCCCACCCTGCCCCGCCCCTACCCGGCGCCACCGCACCCAGCAGGCCGACCGCCGCAACCAGTCGGCGCCCGGCTACTGTCGTTGTGCATCTGCAGCAGGCCAGCAGCCAGCCGCCTAGCCCGATTTGAGGTAGTACGTTCGATGAGATTTCTGCCCCTTCCCCAGTTCCAGTTTACTTATTGCTCGTCGTGCTGCTAGGTGCTACCTGCCACTAATGCTCATTAGTCATTACGAATTTAGGCTTGCTGTGCTTCTTTGTAAAATGCAATGTATTACTAATAAACTCTGTCCAAACTGTACTTACTACTGAATTGTTTCAGTTTGGGTCAAACAATTGATACAATGTTCCCATTTTTGAATCAAATGAATGTCATTGTCAGATTTAATAACAAAATGTCAACCAGGATCACAGGATTACATATATGTCTCAAATGTAGAAGAAGGAACACATGCACATAGTCTTATCTGAACTTGTAAAGGTATGCATGCTTCTTTTTTGCAAAATTAAGACTTACTTGATTAATTTTAATAAGTTTTTAAGACCATACTGATCAATTTCTATTGTCCTAATTGTAAATTATTTAGTACATTCGCATGTCATATTTGTTGTAAAAGAAATTTAGGGTGGACCACCCTGTATCAAAATCCTAGATCCGCCACTGGTTTTATGCCTATGTCCAAAACCAGTAGCTACCATAATTGTTTTTCCTCAAATGGTTTACTGCCAGAACCGTCAAATGATCAATGCAAGTAGGCACAAGTAGACAACTCGTTCGATTGTTCAGGGATGAAACCGCGGAAATGACGAGTGATGTAATCTGAAGTTAATCAGTAGATGAGTCCACACAAGAGAAGAAAATAAGGTGGACTTCTTACCACCAAAGGCTTAGGTAGGTGACCAAAGTCACCGCATATGCTAGTAAGCCATTTGCCTGAAAAAGAGAAGAAAGGGTCAGCAATACTGACGCTGCAGGCTTCTGTTTACTAAGTAGAGTATTTAGCTACAGAGCAAGAGTAGGAATCGAAATGTTTGGCCGGAATAGAAGGGCGGACCTTGTAGACGGGCACATTCCCGGCGGGCGAGATGGGCCCCTCGAAGCGCTTCCCGGGAAGGAGCAGCTGCAGGGCGGCCTCGAAGAGAGCGAAGCCGAGGATGATCTTCCCGGCGACGACGGTGGGCATGGGCCAGATGGCCTTGAGCCCCTCCAGGATCCCGCGGTCGCGGAGGTGCTCGTAGGTGCGCGCCACCGATCCGTCCGCGTGCACCACCGTGTACCACCTGCGCGCAAGAGCCAGAGCGAGAGAGAGTTAGCGGCGAGAGAGAGCAAGAATCTGTGGCGTAGATTCCGGTGGAGGCGGTGAGCGGGCTGGATCTGCGAGGAGAAGGCGGAGGGGGACTCACAGGAGGATGACGAATGGCGGGCAGAGGGTGAAGAGCGTGACCATGGAGGCGTAGGTGAACCACGGCGAGTGCGCCGTCTTGAACTCCGGGGGCGGCGGCGCGGCGTCGGCGTCGGCGGGGGCGGGCTTGGGCTGCTGCTGCTTCTGCTTCGCCATGGCGCCTCCTGGCCTACTGTCCTCTCGATCTCGCTCGCGCGGGGGAGTGGACCGACCGGGGTGCCGATTGTTTTTTAAGGATGGGTGGATCTGTGGCCACCGCCGCCGCCGCCGCCGCTGTCGTCCGGAGGGAAAAACAGCATCTTTGCGTGTGCGCGCTTCTTAAAAGAAGACGAAGACGCTCCTGGGAGAAGCGGCTCGGCCACGTCGCGCGGGTGCTCCTGGGCCGTCCGATCGCCGTCAAGACACCTCGTACGGCCGGTGTGGGAGTACTATACTACAGGCATATGCGGAGGTTATCAGCTGTACCGCTGGGGACCACCATGACAGCGGCCAGGTGGAGTGAGGGTGACGTGGACCATTTAGGGCACACAGGAGTTTGTCGTGAGCGTACAGCAACATCCCCATGGACGGAAAAGGGAGAGGCGTGCCGTGGCGTATAATTAATTCATGTGCTCGTGGAGCCAAGTGGTACATGGACGGCTCTTTATTATACGTGCCGGATCTCTTGCTTGGTGGCTGGCCTGTGGAGATGGGGCCGTTCTGTGCCATGTGTCGGCTCGACATTCATTCTGGTTGAGCTATGGTGAAGAACCCCATCCCCATTCTCCCTCGCGTCGCCCCCCAGGGGCGACCCGGGGGCAATCCAGATCCCGTTCGCCGCCACCCTCCTCCTCCTCCGCCTCTCCCGTTGCCGCCGCCGGAGGCAACCACGTGCGGACGCCGATGAGGGTGGCGGCGAGGTCTTCGGTCGTGTTTCCTCCCTGGGAACAGACCTAGGGTTCCAGGCGGCGGGCGCTGGAGTTGGGGCCGCCTCCAGCGCAATTAGAGTGGGGTGGGGTGGCTATTTATATCCAGAGCAATCTCGAAGGTGATATGACAACCGGGGCATGCATCCCGGCCAATGAACAACCGATATGTTTTCAACGGCTGGATTTCAAACTCACACGACAACTTTACTTGTGGAACAAGTAAAGCTGACTCCACTGCTAGAGCGTTTCTCTCGAAGACCAGAAGAACTTTGCATCTGGCTTGTGAGTAATAACTCATCACACGTAGATATTTCTCTCAACTCACTTGGGATATAATTCGGTTAAGCATCCGCACAGACATTAGTCTCGAAACACTTGAACCCCTCTTAATAGTACGGTGGTCCTCAAACTCAAATGAAGAAAATGAAACTAAGAGAGAAAACCACGTCTTTACTTTGTCTTCATTCTTCTCCACTGCAGTCATTTTCTCTTGGACGCCACTCCACCAACTCATTGATGGAAGGCTTGAGTGCCTCGAACAGGGTGCTAGATGTCGTCATCACCTTCTAGATTGTGACACTCTACTCTTGGATAGCCTTGAGCGTCGCCGTGAGTCATCGTTGTGTTGCCCCATCTCTACCACTTGGAGTTGACATCGAGTCTGAACGTTCGGCTTCTTTGTTGGGAAACGTAGCATGCAATTTCAAAAAAATTCCTACACTCACGCAAGATCTATCTAGGAGATGCATAGCAACGAGAGGGGGAGAGTGTGTCCACGTACCCTCGTAGACCGAAAGCGGAAGCGTTTGTTAACGCAGTTGATGTAGTCAAACTTTTCTCGTTTCGACCGATCAAGTACCGAACGTACGGCACCTCCGAGTTCTACACACGTTCAGCTCGATGATGTCCCTCGAACTCTTGATCCAGCAAAGTGTCGAGGGAGAGTTCTGTCAGCACGACGGCGTGGTGACGATGATGGTGAAGTGATCCGCGCAGGGCTTCGCCTAAGCACTACGTGAATATGACCGGAGGCGTAAACAGTGGAGGAGGCGCCGTACACGGCTAACAACGTTTGATGTGTGTTCTAGGCGCCCCCTCCCCACGTATATAAAGGAGGGAGGGGGAGAGAGGCAGCCTAGGGCGCGCCTAAGTAGGAGGAATCCTACATGGGCTTCTAGTCCAATTCGGCCTCCCCCCTTTCCTTTTACCGGAGGGGGGAAAGAGGGAAGAGGGAAGGAGGAAGGAAAGGGGGGCGAACCCCCACCTCCTTCTCCTATTCGGCCTCCTACCATAAGGGGGGCGCGCCACCCCTTGTGGGCTGGTGTGCTCCCCTCCTATGGCCCATACGGCCCATATCTTCCCCCGGGGGGTTCCGGTAACCCCCCCCCCCCCCCCCGGTACTCCAATATGTACCTGATACATCCCGAGACACTTCTGGTGTCCGAATACTATCATCCTATATATCAATCTTTACCTCTCGACCATTTCGAGACTCCTCGTCATGTCCGTCATCTCATCCGGGGATCGGAACAACATTCTGTCACTAAATCACATAACTCATATAATACAAATCGTAATCGAACGTTAAGCGTGCGGACCCTACGAGTTCGAGAACTATGTAGACATGACCGAGACTCCTCTCCGGTAAATAACCAATAGCGGAACCTGGATGCTCATATTGGCTCTCACATATTCTACGAAGATCTTTATCGGTCGAACCGTTATGACAACATACGTTATTCCCTTTGTCATCGGTATGTTACTTGCCCGAGATTGGATCGTCGGTATCTTTATACCTAGTTCAATCTCATTACCGGCAAGTCTCTTTACTCGTTCTGTAATACATGATCCCGCAACTAACTCATTAGTCACATTGCTTGCAAGGCTTATTATGATGTGCATTACCGAGAGGGCCCAAAGATACCTCTCCGATACTCGAAGTGACAAATCCTAATCTCAATCTATGCCAACCCAACAAAACACCTTCAGAGATACCTGTAGAGCATCTTTATAATCACCCAATTACGTTGTGACATTTGATAGCACACAAGGCATTCCTTATAAGTCATGAAGAAAGCAATAGCAATAAAACTTAACGATCATTATGCTAAGCTAACGGATGGGTCTTGTCCATCACATCATTCTCCTAATGAGATGATCCCATTCATCAAATGACAACACATGTCTATGGTTAGGAAACTTAACCATCTTTGATTAACGAGCTAGTCTAGTAGAGGCTTACTAGGGACACTGTGTTTTGTCTATGTATCCACACATGTATCAAGTTTCCGGTCAATACAATTCTAGCATGAATAATAGACATTTATCATGATATAAGTAAATATAAATAACAGCTTTATTATTGCCTCTAGGGCATATTTCCTTCATTCTTCAGGTAGTCTGGCAAATCCGATACCATATGTTACAATCCCATATCACATATATGTTGGGGAACATAGTAATTTCAAAAAAAATCCTACGCACACGCAAGATCATGGTGATGCATAGCAACGAGAGGGGAGAGTGTTGTCTACGTACCCTCATAGACCGTAAGCGGAAGCGTTATGACAACGCGGTTGATGTAGTCGTACGTCTTCACGATCGACCGATCCTAGTACCGAAAGTACGGCACCTCCGCGATCTGCACACGTTCAGCTCGGTGACGTCCCACGAACTCACGATCCAGCAGAGTGTCGAGGGAGAGCTTCGTCAGCACGACGGCGTGATGACGGTGATGATGAAGCTACCGGCACAGGGCTTCGCCTAAGCACTGCAACGATATGACCGAGGTGGATTATGGTGGAGGAGGGCAGCGCACACGGCTAAGAGATCAATGATCAACTTGTGTGTCTATGGGGTGCCCCCCTTCCCCGTATATAAAGGAGTGGAGGAGGGGGAAAGGGCCGGCCTCCTAGGCGCGCCCAAGGGGGAAGTCCTACTCCCGGTGGGAGTAGGATTCCCCCTTCCCTAGTTGAATAAGTAGGAGAGGGAAGGAAGGGGAAGAAGGAGAGAAGGAAAGGGGGGCGGCCCCCTTCCCAATTCGGATTGGGCTTGGGGGGGGGGGGGGGGGGCGCCCCCACCTTGGCCGCCTCCTCCTCCTTTCCACTATGGCCCATTAAGGCCCATTGACTCTCCGGGGGGTTCCAGTAACCCCCCCGGTACTCCGGTATATGCCCGAACTCTCTCGAAACCTTTCCAATGTCCAAACATAGTCATCCAATATATCGATCTTTATGTCTCGACCATTTTGAGACTCCTCGTCATGTCCGTGATCATATCCGGGACTCCGAACTACCTTCGGTACATCAAAACACATAAACTCATAATACCGATCGTCACCGAACGTTAAGCGTGCGGACCCTACGGGTTCGAGAACTATGTAGACATGACCGAGACTCATCTCTGGTCAATAACCAATAGCGGAACCTGGACGCTCATATTGGTTCCTACATATTCTACGAAGATCTTTATCGGTCAAACCGCATAACAACATACGGTGTCCCCTTTGTCATCGGTATGTTACTTGCCCGAGATTCGATCGTCGGTATCTCAATACCTAGTTCAATCTCGTTACCGGAAAGTCTCTTTACTCATTCGGTAATGCATCATCCCGCAACTAACTCATTAGTCACATTGCTTGCAAGGCTTATAGTGATGTGCTTTACCGAGAGGGCCCAGAGATACCTCTCCGACAATCGGAGTGACAAATCCTAATCTCGATCTATGCCAACTCAACAAACACCATCGGAGACACCTGTAGAGCACCTTTATAATCACCCAGTTACGTTGTGACATTTGGTAGCACACAAAGTGTTCCTCCGGTATTCGGGAGTTGCATAATCTCGTAGTCATAGGAACATGTATAAGTCATGAAGAAAGCAATAGCAACATACTAAACAATCAAGTGCTAAGCTAACGGAATGGGTCAAGTCAATCACATCATTCTCTAATGATGTGATCCCGTTAACCAAATGACAACTCATGTCTATGGCTAGGAAACTTAACCATCTTTGATTCAACGAGCTAGTTAAGTAGAGGCATACTAGTGACACTCTGTTTGTCTATGTATTCACACATGTACTAAGTTTCCGGTTAATACAATTCTATCATGAATAATAAACATTTATCATGATATAAGGAAATATAAATAACAACTTTATTATTGCCTCTAGGGCATATTTCCTTCAGTCTCCCACTTGCACTAGAGTCAATAATCTAGATTATACAGTAATGATTCTAACACCCATGGAGTCTTGGTGCTGATCATGTTTTGCTCATGAGAGAGGCTTAGTCAACGGGTCTACAACATTCAGTTCCGTATGTATCTTGCAAATCTCTATGTCTCCCTCCTTGACTTGATTGCGGATGGAATTGAAGTGTCTCTTGATGTGCTTGGTTCTCTTGTGAAATCTGGATTCCTTTGTCAAGGCAATTGCACCAGTATTGTCACAAAAGATTTTCATTGGACCCAATGCACTAGGTATGACACCTAGATCGGATATGAACTCCTTCATCCAGACTCCTTCATTTTCTGCTTCCGAAGCAGGAGCAGCTATGTACTCCGCTTCACACGTAGATCCCGCCACGACGCTTTGCTTAGAACTGCACCAACTGACAGCTCCACCGTTCAATATAAATACGTATCCGGTTTGTGACTTAGAGTCATCCGGATCAGTGTCAAAGCTTGCATCGACGTAACCATTTACGACGAGCTCTTTGTCACCTCCATAAACGAGAAACATATCCTTAGTCCTTTTCAGGTATTTCAGGATGTTCTTGACCGCTGTCCAGTGATCCACTCCTAGATTACTTTGGTACCTCCCTGCTAAACTAATAGCAAGGCACAGATCAGGTCTGGTACGCAGCATTGCATACATGATAGAGCCTATGGCTGAAGCATAGGGAACACCTTTCATTTTCTCTCTATCTTCTGTAGTGGTCGGGCATTGAGTCTGACTCAACTTCACACCTTGTAACACAGGCAAGAACCCTTTCTTTGCTTGATCCATTTTGAACTTCTTCAAAACTTTATCAAGGTATTGCTTTGTGAAAGTCCAATTAAGCGTCTTGATCTATCTCTATAGATCTTGATGCCCAATATATAAGCAGCTTCACCGAGGTCTTTCATTGAAAAACTCTTATTCAAGTATCCTTTTATGCTATCCAGAAATTCTATATCATTTCCAATCAACAATATGTCATCCACATATAATATTAGAAATGCTACAGAGCTCCCACTCACTTTCTTGTAAATACAGGCTTCTCCAAAAGTCTGTATAAAACCATATGCTTTGATCACACTATCAAAACGTTTATTCCAACTCCGAGATGCTTGCACCAGTCCATAAATGGATCGCTGGAGCTTGCACACTTTGTTAGCATCCTTTGGATCGATAAATCCTTCAGGTTGCATCATATACAACTCTTCTTCCAGAAATCCATTCAGGAATGCAGTCTTTACATCCATTTGCCAAATTTCATAATCATAAAATTGAAGGAAATATGCCCTAGAGGCAATAATAAAGTTATTATTTATTTCCTTATATCATGATAAATGTTTATTATTCATGCTAGAATTGTATTAACCGGAAACTTGATACATGTGTGAATACATAGACAAACAGAGTGTCACTAGTATGCCTCTACTTGACTAGCTCGTTGATCAAAGATGGTTATGTTTCCTAGCCATAGACATGAGTTGTCATTTGATTAACGGGATCGCATCATTAGGAGAATGATGTGATTGACTTGACCCATTCTGTTAGCTTAGCACTCGATCGTTTAGTATGTTGCTATTGCTTTCTTCATGACTTATACATGTTCCTATGACTATGAGATTATGCAACTCCCGTTTACCGGAGGAACACTTTGTGTGCTACCAAACGTCACAACGTAACTGGGTGATTATAAAGGTGCTCTACAGGTGTCTCCGAAGGTACTTGTTGGGTTGGCGTATTTCGAGATATTTGTCACTCCGATTGTCGGAGAGGTATCTCTGGGCCCACTCGGTAATGCACATCACTATAAGCCTTGCAAGCATTGCAACTAATGAGCTAGTTGCGGGATGATGTATTACGGAACGAGTAAAGAGACTTGCCGGTAACGAGATAGAACTAGGAATTGAGATACCGACGATCGAATCTCGGGCAAGTAACATACCGATGACAAAGGGAACAACGTATGTTGTTATGCGGTTTGACCAATAAAGATCTTCGTAGAATATGTGGGAGCCAATATGAGCATCCAGGTTCCGCTATTGGTTATTGACCGGAGACGTGTCTCGGTCATGTCTACATAGTTCTCGAACCCGTAGGGTCCGCACGCTTAAAGTTAGATGACGGTTATATTATGAGTTTATGTGTTTTGATGTACCGAAGGAGTTCGGAGTCCCGGATGAGATCAGGGACATGACGAGGAGTCTCGAAATGGCCGAGACGTAAAGATCGATATATTGGACGACTATATTCGGACTTCGTAAAGGTTCCGAGTGATTCGGTATTTATCGGAGTACCGGAGAGTTACGGGAATTCGCGGGGGAGAAGTATTGGGCCTTATTGGGCCATACGGGAATAGAGGAGAGAGGCCAAAAGGAAGGAGGCGCGCACCCCCCCTCTGGTCCGAATTGGACAAGGGGTGCAGCCCCCTTTTCCTTTTCCCTCTCCCCCTCTTTCCTTCTCTCCTACTCCAACAAGGAAAGGAGGAGTCATACTCCCGGTGGGAGTAGGACTCCCCCCTTGGCGCGTCCTCCTCCTAGGCCGACCGCCCCCCCTTGCTCCTTTATATACGGGGGCAGGGGGGCACCCCAAAGACACAACAATTGATCTATTGATCTCTTAGCCGTGTGCGGTGCCCCCTCCACCATATTACACCTCGATAATATCGTAGCGGTGCTTAGGCGAAGCCCTGCGTCGGTAGAACATCATCATCGTCACCACGCCGTCGTGCTGATGAAACTCTCCCTCAACACTCGGCTGGATCGGAGTTCGAGGGACGTCATCGAGCTGAACGTGTGCTGAACTCAGAGGTGCCGTGCGTTCGGTACTTGATCGGTCGGATCATGAAGACGTACGACTACATCAACCGCGTTGTGTTAACGCTTCCGCTTTCGGTCTACGAGGGTACGTGGACAACACTCTCCCCTCTCGTTGCTATGCATCACCATGGTCTTGCGTGTGCGTAGGAATTTTTTTGAAATTACTACGTTCCCCAACAGTGGCATCCGAGCCTGATTTTATGCGTAGATGTCATATGCATGAGTAGAACACAAGTGAGTTGTGGGCGATATAAGTCATACTGCTCACCAACATGTCATACTTTGGTTCAGCGGTATTGTTGGATGAAGCGGCCCAGACCGACATTACGCGTACGCTTACGCGAGACTGGTTCTACCGACGTGCTTTGCACATAGGTGGCTGGCGGGTGTCAGTTTCTCCAACTTTAGTTGAACCGAGTGTGGCTACCCCCGATCTTTGCGAAGGTTAAAACAGCACCAACTTGACAAACTATCGTTGTGGTTTTGATGCGTAGGTAAGAACGGTTCTTGCTAAGCCCGTAGCAGCCACGTAAAACTTGCAATAACAAAGTAGAGGACGTCTAACTTGCTTTTGCAGGGCATGTTGTGATGTGATATGGTAAGGACATGATGCTAAATTTTATTGTATGAGATGATCATGTTCTGTAACCGAGTTATCGGCAACTGGCAGGAGCCATATGGTTGTCGTTTTATTGTATGAAATGCAATCGCCATGTAATTGTTTTACTTTATCACTAAGCGGTAGCGATAGTCGTAGAAGCAATAGTTGGCGAGACGACAACGATGCTACGATGGAGGTCAAGGTGTCGCGCCGGTGACTATGGGGATCATGACGGTGCTTCGGAGATGGAGATCACAAGCACAAGATGATGATGGCCATATCATATCACTTATATTGATTGCATGTGATGTTTATCTTTTTATGCATCTTATCTTGCTTTGATTGACGGTAGCATTATAAGATGATCCCTCACTAAATTATCAAAGTATAAGTGTTCTCCCTGAGTATGCACCGTTGCGAAAGTTCTTCGTGCTGAGACACCACGTGATGATCGGGTGTGATAGGCTCTACGTTCAAATACAACGGGTGCAAAACAGTTGCACACGCGGAATACTCAGGTTAAGCTTGACGAGCCTAGCATATAACAGATATGGCCTCGGAACACGGAGACCGAAAGGTCGAGCGTGAATCATATAGTAGATATGATCAACATAGTGATGTTCACCGTTGAAACTACTCCATCTCACGTGATGATCGGACATGGTTTAGTTGATATGGATCACGTGATCACTTAGAGGATTAGAGGGATGTCTATCTAAGTGGGAGTTCTTAAGTAATATGATTAATTGAACTTAAATTTATCATGAACTTAGTCCTGGTAGTATTAGCATATCTATGTTGTAGATCAATAGCTCGCGTTTAGCTCCCCTGTTTTATTTTTGATATGTTCCTAGAGAAAACTAAGTTGAAAGATGTTAGTAGCAAAGATGCGGATTGGATCCGTGATCTGAGGATTATCCTCAATGCTACACAGAAGAATTATGTCTTTGATGCACCGCTAGGTGACAGACCTATTGCAGGAGCAGATGCAGACGTTATGAACGTTTGGCTAGCTCAATATGATGACTACTTGATAGTTTAGTGCACCATGCTTAACGGCTTAGAATCGGGACTTCAAAGACGTTTTGAACGTCATGGACCATATGAGATGTTCCAGGAGTTGAAGTTAATATTTCAAGCAAATACCCGAGTTGAGAGATATGAAGTCTCCAACAAGTTCTATAGCTAAAAGATGGAGGAGAATAGCTCAAGCAGTGAGCATGTGCTCAGATTGTCTGGGTACTACAATCGCTTGAATCAAGTGGGAGTTAATCTTCCAGATAAAATAGTGATTGACAGAATTCTCTAGTCACCATCACCAAGTTAGTAGAACTTCGTGATGAACTATAGTATGCAAGGGATGACGAAAGTAATTCCCGAGCTCTTCGTGATGCTGAAATCGACGAAGGTAGAAATCAAGAAAAACATCAACTGTTGATGGTTGACGAGACCACTAGTTTCAAGAAAAGGGCAAAGGGAAGAAGGGGAACTTCAAGAAGAACGGCAAGCAAGTTGCTACTCAAGTGAAGAAGCCTAAGTCTGGTCCTAAGCCTGAGACTAAGTGCTTCTACTGCAAAGGGACTGGTCACTGGAAGCGGAACTACCCCAAGTATTTGGTGGATAAGAAGGATGGCAAAGTGAACAAAGGTATATTGGATATACATGTTATTGATGTGTACTTTACTAGTGTTTATAGCAACCCCTCGGCATTTGATACTGGTTCAGTTGCTAAGAGTAGTAACTCGAAACGGGAGTTGCAGAATAAACAGAGACTAGTAAAAGGCAAGGTGACGATGTGTGTTGGAAGTAGTTCCAAGATTGATATGATCATCATCGCACACTCCCTATACTTTTGGGATTAGTGTTGAAACTAAATAAGTGTTATTTGGTGTTTGCGTTGAGCATAAATATGATTTGATAATGTTTGTTGCAATATGGTTATTCATTTAAATTAGAGAATAATTGTTGTTTTGTTTACATGAATAAAACCTTCTATGGTCATACACCCAATAAAATGGTTTGTTGGATCTCGATCGTAGTGATACACATATTCATAATAATGAAGCCAAAAGATGCAAAGTTAATAATGATAGTGCAACTTATTTGTGGCACTGCCGTTTAGGTCATATTGGTGTAAAGCGCATGAAGAAACTCCATACTGATGGGATTTTGGAATCACTTGATGCTTGCGAACCGTGCCTCATGGGCAAGATGACTAAAACGCCGTTCTCCGGAACTATGGAGAGAGCAACAGATTTGTTGGAAATCATATATACAGATGTATGTGGTCCGATGAATATTGAGGCTCGTAGCAGGTATCATTATTTTCTGACCTTCATAGATGATTTGAGCAGATATGGGTATATCTACTTAATGAAATAGAAGTCTGAAACATTTGAAAAGTTCATATAATTTCAGAGTGAAGTGGAAAATCATCATAACAAGAAAATAAAGTTTCTACGATCTGATCATGGAGAAGAGTATTTGAGTTACGAGTTTGGCCTTCAGTTAAAACAATGTGAAATAGTTTCACTACTCACGCCACCTGGAACACCACAGTGTAATGGTGTGTCCGAACATCGTAACCGTACTTTATTAGATATGGTGCGATATATGATGTCTCTTACCGATCTACCACTATCGTTTTGGGGTTATGCATTAGAGACAGCTGCATTCACGTTAAATAGGGTACCATCTAAATCCGTTGAGACGACATCTTATGAACTGTGGTTTGGCAAGAAACCAAAGTTGTCGTTTCTTAAAGTTTGGGGTTGCGATGCTTATGTGAAAAAGTTTCATCCTGATAAGCTCAAACCCAAATCGGAGAAATGTGTCTTCATAGGATACCCAAAGGAGACAGTTGGGTACACCTTCTATCACAGATCCGAAGGCAAGACATTCGTTGCTAAGAATGGATCCTTTCTAGAGAAGGAGTTTCTCTCGAAAGAAGTGAGTGGGAGGAAAGTAGAACTTGATGAGGTAATTGTACCTGCTCCCTTATTGGAAAGTAGTTCATCGCAGAAACCAGTTTCTGTGACGCCTATACCAATTAGTGAGGAAGTTAATGATGATGATCATGAAACTTCAGATCAAGTTATTACTGAACCTCGTAGGTCAACCAGAGTAAGATCCGCACCAGAGTGGTACGGTAATCCTGTTCTGGAGGTTATGTTACTAGACCATGACGAACCTATGAACTATGAAGAAGCAATGGTGAGCCCAGATTCCGCAAAATGGCTTGAGGCCATGAAATCCGAGATGGGATCCATGTATGAGAACAAAGTATGGACTTTGGTTGACTTGCCCGATGATCGGCAAGCCATTGAAAATAAATGGATATTCAAGAAGAAGACTGACGTTGACGGTAATGTTACTGTCTATAAAGCTCGACTTATTGCGAAAGGTTTTTGACAAGTTCAAGGGATTGACTACGATGAGACCTTCTCACCCGTAGCGATGCTTAAGTCTATCCGAATCATGTTAGCAATTGCCGCATTTTATGAAATCTGGCAAATGGATAAACAAAACTGCATTCCTTAATGGATTTATTAAAGAAGAGTTGTATATGATGCAACCAGAAGGTTTTGTCAATCCTAAAGGTGCTAACAAAATATGCAAGCTCCAGCGATCCATCTATGGACTGGTGCAAGCATCTCGGAGTTGGAATATACGCTTTGATAAGTTGATCAAAGGATATAGTTTTATACAGACTTGCGGTGAAGCCTGTATTTACAAGAAAGTGAGTGGGAGCACTACATCATTTCTGATAAGTATATGTGAATGACATATTGTTGATCGGAAATAATGTAGAATTATTCTGCAAAGCATAAAGGAGTGTTTGAAAGGAGTTTTTCAAAGAAAGACCTCGGTGAAGCTGCTTACATATTGAGCATCAAGATCTATAGAGATAGATCAAGACGCTTGATAAGTTTTTTCAATGAGTATATACCTTAACAAGATTTTGAAGTGGTTCAAAATGGAACGGTCAAAGAAAGAGTTTCTTGCCTGTGTTACAAGGTGTGAAATTGAGTAAGACTCAAAGCCCGACCATGGCAGAAGATAGAAAAAGAATGAAAGTCATTCCCTATGCCTCGGCCATAGGTTCTATAAAGTATGCCATGTTGTGTACCAGATCTATTGTATACCCTACACTGATTTTGGCAAGGGAGTACAATAGTGATCTAGGAGTAGATCACTGGACAGCGGTCAAAATTATCCTTAGTGGAATAAGGATATGTTTCTCGATTATGAACAAAGGTTTGTCGTAAAGGGTTACGTCGATGCAAGTTTTGACACTAATCTAGATGACTCTAAGTCTCGGTCTAGATACATATTGAAAGTGGGAGCAATTAGCTAGAGTAGCTCCGTGCAGAGCATTGTAGACATAGAAATTTGCAAAATACTTACGAATCTGAATGTGACAGACCCGTTGACTAAAATTATCTCACAAGCAAAACATGATCACACCTTAGTACTCTTTGGGTGTTAATCACATAGCGATGTGAATTAGATTACTGACTCTAGTAAACCCTTTGGGTGTTGGTCACATGACGATGTGAACTATGGGTGTTAATCACATGGTGATGTGAACTATTGATGTTAAATCACATGGCGATGTGAACTACATTATTGACTCTAGTGCAAGTGGGAGACTGAAGGAAATATGCCCTAGAGGCAATAATAAAGTTATTATTTATTTCCTTATATCATGATAAATGTTTATTATTCATGCTAGAATTGTATTAACCGGAAACTTGATACATGTGTGAATACATAGACAAACAGAGTGTCACTAGTATGCCTCTACTTGACTAGCTCGTTGATCAAAGATGGTTATGTTTCCTAGCCATAGACATGAGTTGTCATTTGATTAACGAGATCACATCATTAGGAGAATGATGTGATTGACTTGACCCATTCCGTTAGCTTAGCACTCGATCGTTTAGTATGTTGCTATTGCTTTCTTCATGACTTATACATGTTCCTATGACTATGAGATTATGCAACTCCCGTTTACCCGAGGAACACTTTGTGTGCTACCAAACGTCACAACATAACTGGGTGATTATAAAGGTGCTCTACAGGTGTCTCCGAAGGTACTTGTTGGGTTGGCGTATTTTGTGATTAGGATTTGTCACTCCGATTGTCGGAGAGGTATCTCTGGGCCCACTCGGTAATGCACATCACTATAAGCCTTGCAAGCATTGCAACTAATGAGCTAGTTGCGGGATGATGTATTACGGAACGAGTAAAGAGACTTGCCGGTAACGAGATTGAACTAGGTATTGAGATACCGACGATCGAATCTCGGGCAAGTAACATACCGATGACAAAGGGAACAACGTATGTTGTTATGCGGTTTGACCGATAAAGATCTTCGTAGAATATGTGGGAGCCAATATGAGCATCCAGGTTCCGCTATTGGTTATTGACCGGAGACGTGTCTCGGTCATGTCTACATAGTTCTCGAACCCGTAGGGTCCGCACGCTTAAAGTTAGATGACGGTTATATTATGAGTTTACGTGTTTTGATGTACCGAAGGAGTTCAGAGTCCCGGATGAGATCAGGGACATGACGAGGAGTCTCGAAATGGCCGAGACGTAAAGATCGATATATTGGACGACTATATTCGGACTTTGGAAAAGTTCCGAGTGATTCGGGTACTTATCGGAGTACCGGAGAGTTACGGGAATTCGCCGGGGAGAAGTATTGGGCCTTATTGGGCCATACGGGAATAGAGGAGAGAGGCTAAAAGGAAGGAGGCGCGCACCCCCCCTCTGGTCCGAATTGGACAAGGGGTGCAGCCCCCTTTTCCTTCTCCCTCTCCCCCTCTTTCCTTCTCTCCTACTCCAACAAGGAAAGGAGGAGTCATACTCCCGATGGGAGTAGGACTCCCCCCTTGGCGCGCCCTCCTCCTAGGCCGGCCGCCTCCCCCCTTGCTCCTTTATATACGGGGGCAGTGTTGGGAATCGTAGCATAATTTAAAATTTTCCTACGCTCACCAAGATGCATCTATGGAGTCTACTAGCAACGAGGGGAAAGGAGTGGATCTACATACCCTTGTAGATCGCGAGCGGAAGCGTTCCAATGAACGTGGATGACGGAGTCGTACTCGCCGTGATCCAAATCACCGATGACCGAGTGCCGAACGTACGGCACCTCCGCGTTCAACACACGTACGGTGCAGCGACGTCTCCTCCTTCTTGATCCAGCAAGGGGGAAGGAGAGGTTGATGGAGATCCAACAGCACGACGGCGTGGTGGTGGATGTAGCGGCTCTCCGGCAGGGCTTCGCAAGCTTCTGCGAGAGAGAGAGAGAGAGGTGTTGCAGGGGAGGAGGGAGGCGCCCAAGGCTTAGATGTTGCTGCCCTCCCTTCCCCCCACTATATATAGGGCCAAGGGAGAGGGGGGGGGGCGCAGCCTTGCCCCTTCCTCCAAGGAAGGGTGCGGCCAGGGGGGAGTCCTTCCCCCCCAAGGCACCTCGGAGGTGCCTTCCCCTTTTAGGACTCTCCCTTTTTTCTTATCTCTTGCGCATGGGCCTCTTGGGGCTGGTTCCCTTGGCCCATATAGGCCAAGGCGCACCCCTTACAGCCCATGTGGCCCCCCGGGGCTGGTGGACCCCCTTGGTGGACCCCCGGACCCCTTTCGGCACTCCCGGTACAATACCGATAAAGTGCGAAACTTTTCCGGCGACCAAAATAAGACTTCCCATATATAAATCTTTACCTCCGGACCATTCCGGAACCTCTCGTGATGTCCGGGATCTCATCCGGGACTCCGAACAATTTTCGGGTTTCCGCATACATATATCTCTACAACCCTAGCGTCACCGGACCTTAAGTGTGTAGACCCTACGGGTTCGGGAGACATGCAGACATGACCGAGACGCCTCTCCGGTCAATAACCAACAGCGGGATCTGGATACCCATGTTGGCTCCCACATGTTCCACGATGATATCATCGGATGAACCACGGTGTCGAGGATTCAATCAATCCGTATGCAATTCCCTTTGTCAATCGGTATGTTACTTGCCCGAGATTCGATCGTCGGTATCCCAATACCTAGTTCAATCTCGTTACCGGCAAGTCTCTTTACTCGTACCGCAATGCATGATCCCGTGACTAACGCCTTAGTCACATTGAGCTCATTATGATGATGCATTACCGAGTGGGCCCAGAGATACCTCTCCGTTTACACGGAGTGACAAATCCCAGTCTCGATCCGTGCCAACCCAACAGACACTTTCGGAGATACCCGTAATGCACCTTTATAGTCACCCAGTTACGTTGTGACGTTTGGCACACCCAAAGCACTCCTACGGTATCCGGGAGTTGCACGATCTCATGGTCTAAGGAAAAGATACTTGACATTGGAAAAGCTCTAGCAAACGAAACTACACGATCTTTTATGCTATGCTTAAGTTGGGTCTTGTCCATCACATCATTCTCCTAATGATGTGATCCCGTTATCAATGACATCCAATGTCCATAGTCAGGAAACCATGACTATCTGTTGATCAACGAGCTAGTCAACTAGAGGCTTACTAGGGACAGGTTGTGGTCTATGTATTCACACATGTATTACGATTTCCGGACAATACAATTATAGCATGAATAATAGACAATTACCATGAACAAAGAAATATAATAATAACCATTTATTATTGCCTCTAGGGCATATTTCCAATAGTCTCCCACTTGCACTAGAGTCAATAATCTAGTTCACATCACCATGTGATTAACACTCACTGGTCACATCACCATGTGACCAACATCTAAAGAGTTTACTAGAGTCATCAATCTAGTTCACATCATTATGTGATTATCACTCAATGTGTTCTGGTTTGGTCATGTTATGCTTGTGAGAGAGGTTTATTAGTCAACGGGTCTGAACCTTTCAGATCCGTGTGTGCTTTACGAATATCTATGTCATCTTTGTGGATGCTACCACGCGCTACTTGGAGCCATTTCAAGTCATTGCTCTACTATACGAATCCGGTTTACTACTCAGAGTCATCTGGATTAGTGTCAAAGTTCGCATCGACGTAACCCTTTACGACGAACTCCTTTCCACCTCCATAATCGAGAAAAATTCCTTAATCCACTAGGTACTAAGGATAAGTTCGACCGCTGTCATGAGATCCTTTCCGGATCACCATTGTACCCCCCTTGACCAACTCATGGCAAGGCACACTACATGTGCGGTACACAGCATAGCATACTATAGAGCCTACGTCTAAAGCATAGGGGACGACCTTCGTCCTTTCTCTATCTTCTGCTGTGGTCAGGTCTTGAGTCTCACTCAATACTCACACCTTGTAACACAGCCAAGAACTCCTTCTTTGCTGATCTATTTTGAACTCTTTCAAAATCATGTCAAGGTGTGCTGTCTTTTGAAAGTATCATCAGGCGTCTTGATCTATCTCTATGGATCTTGATGCCCAATATGTAAGTAGCTTTATCCAGGTCTTCTTTTGAAAAACTCCTTTCAAACAACCCCTCATGCTTTCCAGAAATTTTACATCATTTCGGATCAACAATATGTCATTCACATATACTTATCAGAAATGTTGTAGCGCTCCCACTCACTTTATTGTAAATACAAGTTTCTAACAAACTTTGTATAAACCCAAAAACTTTGATCACCCCATCAAAGCATATATTCTGACTCCGAGATGCTTGCTCTAATCCATGGAAGGATCGCTGGAGCTAGCATACCTTTTAGCATCCTTAGGATCGATAAAACCTTTCTGATTGTATCACATACAACCTTTCCTTACGAAAACTGGTAAGGAAACTTGTTTTGACATCCATCTGCCAGATTTCATAAATGTAGCTAATGCTAACATGATTCCGACGGACCTAAGCATCGCTACGGATGAGAAAAACTCATCGTAGTCAACTCCTTGAACTTGTGAAAATACTCTTTGCCACAAGTCGAGCTTCATAGACGGTAACATTACCGTCCACGTCCGTCTTCTTCTCAAAGATCCATTTATCTCGGATTTCATGGTTTCTAACCATTTGTCGGAATATGGGCCCACCATCGCTTCTCCATAGCTCGTAGGTTCAGTATTGTCCAACAACATGATATCTCAGACAGGATCACGTACCACTCTTAAAGTAGCACGCATCCTCGTCGTCCTACGAGGTTTGGTGGTGACTTGATCCGAAGTTTCATGATCACTATCATAAGCTTCTACTTCAACTGGTATAGGTGCCACAGGAACAACTTCCTGTGCCCTGCTACACACTAGTTGAAGTGACGGTTCAATAACCTTATCAAGTCTCCACCATCCTCCCACTCAATTCTTTCGAGAGAAACTTTTCCTCGAGAAAGGACTCGTTTCTAGAAGCAATTACTTTTGCTTCCAGATCTGAAATAGGAGGCATACCCAACTGTTTTTGGGTATTCTATGAAGGTGCATTTATCCGCTTTGGGTTCGAGCTTATTAGCCTGAAACTTTTTCACAAAAGCATCGCAGCCCCAAACTTTTAAGAAACGACAACTTAGGTTTCTATAAACGGTGTCGTCTCAACGGAATTGCGTGGAGCCCCTTTTAAAGTGAATGCGGTTGTCTCTAATGCCTAACCCATAAACGATAGTGGTAATTTGATAAGAAACATCATGGTATGCACCATATCCAATAGGGTGCAGTTATGATGTTCGGACACACCATCACACTATAGTGTTCCAGGCGGTATTAATTGTGAAACACTTTCCACAATGTCTCAATTGTGTGCCAAACTCGTAACTCAGATACTCATCTCTATGATCATATCACAGACATTTTATCCGCTTGTCACGATGATCTTCAACTTCACTCTGAAATTACTTGAACATTTCAATAATTCAGACTTGTGTTTCATCAAGTAAATACACTCAACATCTACTCAAATCATCTGTGAAGTAAGAACACAACGATATCCACTGCATGCCTCAGCACTCATTGGACTGCGTACATCAAAATGTATTACTTCCAATAAGTTGCTCTCTTGTTCCATCTTACTGAAAATGAGGTCTTTCAGTCATCTTGCCCATGTGGTATGATTTGCATGTCTCAAGTGATTCATAATCAAGTGAGTCTAAACGATCCATCTGCATGGAGTTTCTTCATGCATATATACCAATAGACATGGTTCGCATGTCTCAATCTTTTCAAAATGAGTGAGTCCAAAGATCCATCCACATGGAGCTTCCTCATGCGTTCTATACCAATATGACTCAAGTGGCAGTGCCACAAGTATGTGGTACTATCATTACTATATTATATCTTTTTGGCATGAACATGTGTATCACTACGATCGAGATTCATTTTAGGTGCAAGACCATTGAAGGTATTATTCAAATAAACAGAGTAACCATTATTCTCCTTAAATGAATAACCGTTTTGCGGTAAACATAATCCAATCATGTTCAACGCAACCACCAAATCTCGATGGTAGAGGGAGCATGCGATGCTTGATCACATCAACCTTGGAAACACTTCCAACACATATCGTCATCTCACCTTTAGCTAGTCTCCATTTATTCCACAGCTTTTATTTCGAGTTACTAACACTTAGCAACCGAACCAGTATCTAATACCCTGGTGCTGCTAGGAGTACTAGTAAAGTACACATTCATATAACGTATATCCAATATACTTCTGTCGACCTTGCCTGCCTTCTCATCTACCAAGTATCTAGGGTAGTACTGCTTCAGTGACCGTTCCTCTTATTACAGAAGCACTTAGTCTCGGATTTGGGTTCAACCTTGGGATTCTTCACTAGAGCAGCAAACGACTTGCTGTTTCATGAAGTATCCCTTTTGCCCTTGCCCTTCTTAAACTAGTGGTTCTACTAACCATCAACAATTGATGCTCCTTCTTGATTTCTACTCTCGCGGTGTCAAACATCGCGAATAGCTCAAGGATCATCATAACTATCCTTGATATGTTATAGTTCATCACGAAGCTCTACTAGCTTGGTGGCAGTGACTATGGAGAACTATCACTATCTCATCTGGGAGATTAACTCCCACTCGATTCAAGCGATTGTGGCACTCAGACAATCTGAGCACACTCTCAACGATTGAGCTTTTCTCCCTTAGTTTGCAGGCTTAAGAAACTTGTCAGAGGTCTCATACCTCTTGACGTGGGCACTAGTCTGAAATCCCAATTTCAGTCTTCGGAACATCTCTCATGTTCTGCGACGTTTCAAAACGTCTTTGGTGCCACAATTCTAAACCGCACTGAACTATCACGTAGTCATCAAAACGTGTATGTCAGATGTTTCGTAACATCTACAGACGACGCTGAGGTTCAGCACACCGAGCGGTGCATTAAGGACATAAGCCTTCTGTGCAGTAATGAGGACAATCCTCAGTTTACGGACCCAGTCCGCATAATTGCTACTACCAACTTTCAACTAAATTTTCTCTAGGAACATATCTTAATCAGTAGAACTAAAGCGCAAGCTATGACATAATTTGCAAATACCTTTTTGACTATGTTCATGATAATGAAGTTCATCTGATTATGAACTCCCACTCAGATAGACATCCCTCTAGTCATCTAAGTGAAACATGATCCGAGTTTAACTAGGCCGTGTCCGATCATCACGTGAGACGGACTAGTCAAGATCGGTGAACATCTCCATGTTGATCGTATCTTCTATACGACTCATGCTCGACCTTTCGGTCCTCCATGTTCCGAGGCCATGTCTGTACATGCTAGGCTCGTCAAGTCAACCTAAGTGTATTGCGTGTGTGCCGAGGCCATGTCTGTACATGCTAGGCTCGTCAACACCCGTTGTATTCGAACGTAAGAATCTATCACACCCGATCATCACGTGGTGCTTCGAAACGACGAACCTTCGCAACGGTGCACAGTTAGGGTGAACACTTTCTTGAAATTATTATAAGGGATCATCCTACTTGCTACCGTCGTTCTAAGCAAATAAGATGCAAAAACATGATAAACATCACATGCAATCAAATAGTGACATGATATGGCCAATATCATCATGCTCCTTTGATCTCCATCTTCGGGGCACCATGATCATCTTTGTCACCGGCATGACACCCTGATCTCCATCATCATGATCTCCATCATTGTGTCTTTATGAAGTCGTCACGCCAACGATTACTTCTACTTCTATGGCTAACGCGTTTAGCAACAAAGTAAAGTAATTTACATGGCGTTATTCAATGACACGCAGGTCATACAAAATAATAAAGACAACTCCTATGGCTCCTGCCGGTTGTCATACTCATCGACATGCAAGTCGTGATTCCTATTACAAGAATATGATCAATCTCATACATCATATATATCATTCATCACATCTTCTGGCCATATCACATCACATAGCACTTGCTGCAAAAACAAGTTAGACGTCCTCTAATTGTTGTTGCAAGTTTTTACGTGGTTTGTAGGTTTCTAGCAAGAACGTTTCTTACCTACGTATGACCACAACGTGATTTGCCAATTTCTATTTACCCTTCATAAGGACCCTTTTCATCGAATCCGTTCCGACTAAAGTAGGAGAGACAGACACCCGCTAGCCACCTTATGCATCTAGTGCATGTCAGTCGGTGGAACCTGTCTCACGTAAGAGTACGTGTAAGGTCGGTCCGGGCCGCTTCATCCTACAATGCCGCCGAAACAAGAAAAGACTAGTAGCGGCAAGAAGAATTGGCAAACTCAACGCCCACAACTGCTTTGTGTTCTACTCGTGCATAGTAACTACGCATAGACCTGGCTCATGATGCCACTGTTGGGAATCGTAGCATAATTTAAAATTTTCCTACGCTCACCAAGATGCATCTATGGAGTCTACTAGCAACGAGGGGAAAGGAGTGGATCTACATACCCTTGTAGATCGCGAGCGGAAGCGTTCCAATGAACGTGGATGACGGAGTCGTACTCGCCGTGATCCAAATCACCGATGACCGAGTGCCGAACGTACGGCACCTCCGCGTTCAACACACGTACGGTGCAGCGACGTCTCCTCCTTCTTGATCCAGCAAGGGGGAAGGAGAGGTTGATGGAGATCCAACAGCACGACGGCGTGGTGGTGGATGTAGCGGCTCTCCGGCAGGGCTTCGCAAGCTTCTGCGAGAGAGAGAGAGAGAGGTGTTGCAGGGGAGGAGGGAGGCGCCCAAGGCTTAGATGTTGCTGCCCTCCCTTCCCCCCACTATATATAGGGCCAAGGGAGAGGGGGGGGGGCGCAGCCTTGCCCCTTCCTCCAAGGAAGGGTGCGGCCAGGGGGGAGTCCTTCCCCCCCAAGGCACCTCGGAGGTGCCTTCCCCTTTTAGGACTCTCCCTTTTTTCTTATCTCTTGCGCATGGGCCTCTTGGGGCTGGTTCCCTTGGCCCATATAGGCCAAGGCGCACCCCTTACAGCCCATGTGGCCCCCCGGGGCTGGTGGACCCCCTTGGTGGACCCCCGGACCCCTTTCGGCACTCCCGGTACAATACCGATAAAGTGCGAAACTTTTCCGGCGACCAAAATAAGACTTCCCATATATAAATCTTTACCTCCGGACCATTCCGGAACCTCTCGTGATGTCCGGGATCTCATCCGGGACTCCGAACAATTTTCGGGTTTCCGCATACATATATCTCTACAACCCTAGCGTCACCGGACCTTAAGTGTGTAGACCCTACGGGTTCGGGAGACATGCAGACATGACCGAGACGCCTCTCCGGTCAATAACCAACAGCGGGATCTGGATACCCATGTTGGCTCCCACATGTTCCACGATGATATCATCGGATGAACCACGGTGTCGAGGATTCAATCAATCCGTATGCAATTCCCTTTGTCAATCGGTATGTTACTTGCCCGAGATTCGATCGTCGGTATCCCAATACCTAGTTCAATCTCGTTACCGGCAAGTCTCTTTACTCGTACCGCAATGCATGATCCCGTGACTAACGCCTTAGTCACATTGAGCTCATTATGATGATGCATTACCGAGTGGGCCCAGAGATACCTCTCCGTTTACACGGAGTGACAAATCCCAGTCTCGATCCGTGCCAACCCAACAGACACTTTCGGAGATACCCGTAATGCACCTTTATAGTCACCCAGTTACGTTGTGACGTTTGGCACACCCAAAGCACTCCTACGGTATCCGGGAGTTGCACGATCTCATGGTCTAAGGAAAAGATACTTGACATTGGAAAAGCTCTAGCAAACGAAACTACACGATCTTTTATGCTATGCTTAAGTTGGGTCTTGTCCATCACATCATTCTCCTAATGATGTGATCCCGTTATCAATGACATCCAATGTCCATAGTCAGGAAACCATGACTATCTGTTGATCAACGAGCTAGTCAACTAGAGGCTTACTAGGGACAGGTTGTGGTCTATGTATTCACACATGTATTACGATTTCCGGACAATACAATTATAGCATGAATAATAGACAATTACCATGAACAAAGAAATATAATAATAACCATTTATTATTGCCTCTAGGGCATATTTCCAACAGGCAGGGGGCACCCCAAAGACACAACGATTGATCTAATTATCTCTTAGCCGTGTGCGGTGCCCCCCTCCACCATATTACACCTCGATAATATCGTAGCGGTGCTTAGGCGAAGCCCTGCGTCGGTAGAACATCATCATCGTCACCACGCCGTCGTGCTGACAAAACTCTCCCTCAACACTCGGCTGGATCGGAGTTCGAGGGACGTCATCGAGCTGAACGTGTGCTGAACTCGGAGGTGTCGTGCGTTCAGTACTTGATCGGTCGGATCGTGAAGACGTACGACTACATCAACCGTGTTGTGTTAACGCTTCCGTTTTCGGTCTATGAGGGTACGTGGACAACACTCTCCCCTCTCGTTGCTATGCATCACCATGATCTTGCGTGTGCGTAGGAATTTTTTTGAAATTACTACGTTCCGCAACAAAAATATGGCAATTGCTAACATGATTCGGATGGACTTAAGCATCGCTACGGGTGAGAAGGTCTCATCGTAGTCAACTCCTTGAACCTGTCGAAAACCTTTCGCAACAAGCCGAGCTTTGTAGACAGTAACATTACCGTCAGCGTCAGTCTTCTTCTTGAAGATCCATTTATTCTCGATGGATGGCCGATCAGCGGGCAAGTCAACCAAAGTCCACACTTTGTTCTCATACATGGATCCCATCTCAGATTTCATGACCTCAAGCCATTTTGCGGAATCTGGGCTCATCATCGCTTCCTCATAGTTCGTAGGTTCATCATGGTCAAGTAACATGACCTTCAGAACAGGATTATCGTACCACTCTGGTGCGGATCTTACTCTGGTTGACCTACGAGATTCAGTAGTAATTTGATCTGAAGTTACGTGATCATCATCATTAGCTTCCTCACTAATTGGTGTAGGAGTCACAGGAACAGATTTCTGTGATGAACTACTTTCCAATAAGGGAGCAGGTACAGTTACCTCATCAAGTTCTACTTTCCTCCCACTCACTTCTTTCGAGAGAAACTCCTTCTCTAGAAAGGATCCATTCTTAGCAACGAATGTCTTCCCTTCGGATTTGTGATAGAAGGTGTACCCAACAGTCTCCATTGGGTATCCTATGAAGACACATTTCTCCGATTTGGGTTCGAGCTTATCAGGTTGAAGCTTTTTCACATAAGCATCGCAGCCCCAAACTTTAAGAAACGACAACTTGGGTTTCTTGCCAAACCACAGTTCAAAAGGTGTCGTCTCAACGGATTTAGATGGTGCCCTATTTAACGTGAATGCAGCCGTCTCTAAAGCATAACCCCAAAACGATAGCGGTAAATCAGTAAGAGACATCATAGATCGCACCATATCTAGTAAAGTACGATTACGACGTTCGGACACACCATTATGCTGTGGTGTTCCGGGTGGCGTGAGTTGCGAAACTATTCCGCATTGTTTCAAATGAAAACCAAACTCATAACTCAAATATTCTCCTCCACGATCAGATCATAGAAACTTTATTTTCTTGTTACGATGATTTTCCCGTTGAATCGCCATAGGAAGAGTGAGATGTTCCCTGATAATTTGAATCAGACGGGTTAAGAGGTTGACGAACATGACCCGCCTTGGGATAATCTAAGTCAGAAATTTTTGAGACCTCCGATCGACGTTTGTGAGGTGCTGGGGTGTTCGGTAAGCCGGAGGATAAAACTCCACCGCCACTATTCCGGGTTGTACGGCGAGCTTCATGTTGCTGCTTCTTCAAAAGTAAGTTGGGATCCAAGTGAGCTAAAGGGTGAGAAAATCTTACTTTCCAGCTTGCTTGTCGGGTTTTCTGTGTTGGCAGAGGTTCTGAGCCGGAGGAAAGAATAATTACCTCTGCATCATCTACATGGCTGGCGTCCGCTTCATGCTGATAATAGTCATTGTCAATAAGATGTACAAAAAACAAGCCAAGGGAATCAAGTTCTACCTCCGAATCATCATCATCATCTTTGTCATCCAAATTGAATAATTCGGCAGTGTTGGACTTCTTCTTAGCAGGCCTTTTGGTGGCCTTGTTCTTTGTCCGGGTTTTCTTTGGTTTTTCTGGCAATTTCTTGGTCCTGAAGGGTGAGTCGGCCTGTAAACAATGAATGAGTACAAGCAAGAAGCAAAAAATGAAAATATGAATCAAGTATGAGCTCGGTTCAAAACTTACAGCTGGCGGCTTATTCAGCGTACGGAAAGGACCCAGTCCAAATTGACTGCAATCTTCCAAGCTCTCATTCAACAGCGTCTTGGTCATGTTATTGATGTCTTCCTCAGTTATTTCGATCTGACAGTGGCGCTGAGGATCTGTTAGCTCGCCGGTGTACTCACACATTAAACCGGGCCAGCGCCTTAGAGGCAAGACTCTCCAGGCGACCCAGCATCGAACTAGATCAATTCCGGTTATGCCGTTGGCCATAAAGGCCCGGATCTTTGCGAAAACTGGCACATATTTCTTCCGTTCTACTGTGCTAATACGGTCCGGAAGATGATGTCTGCTACTAAGCCGGCTGGCGCGGTAACCCGGCAGGGGGTTCTCTCCTTCTGGTGAGGTATCTTGGCAATAAAACCAAGTCTGGTTCCAGTCTTTGGGGTGACTGGGCAGATTAGCAGCTGGGAAGATGGCCTCTTTCCGGTGTAGTATGTATATGCCGCCTAGTTCAAGGCTAGGTCCATCCGTGAATTCATTCAGCCGATTCAAGTAGTAGAACTCTCTGAATAGCTCTAGTAGGCTCATGTTGAAGGTACACCTCGCAGAACACTTGGAAATTGCAGATGTTTGAGACAGAGTTTGGTCCGATATCTTGTGGATGAAGCTTAAAGAAGTGCAGTACATCTCGGAAAAATCTTGAGCCGGGAGGACTGAAGCTCCGGACCATATGATCCATAAAAACCACTACTTCACCATTTTTGGGCTCAGGACGAGTTTCATTACCCGGAACCCTCCAATGGATGACCTCTTTCTTGGCTAAGACGCCAGTATGAATGTATACGTTCAAGTCTTCCTCTGTAACCCGGGAAACGACCCAGTTGCAAGTAGTGACAGTTTTCACCATCTTGAAGAGCAAAGTCCTAAATGAAGGAAACATTACACGATTAAGGTCATGCTATTAAATTGGACTATTGATTCAAAGATAAAATGCTATGAACAGTTAACAGATTAAGCCGGGGGATGAACATTGAAGTATTGGCGGCTTAAGTGGGGACTAATGGTACCTACCAGATTAAGAGTTCTGCTGTTAAACCGGGCAAAGCCTAAAAGTCAAGACATATTTTGCGGATGGCGGATCACGGTTTAGACTATAAGCCGCCGTGACAGTTATGGTACTTCAAATTTTACTATGTGATTGGATAAACAGACTTCGCAAACTGAAGCAATAATTTTGGATCTACCACAGTTCAGAAAAGCAGTAAAATTCTAACCTAAGGTGGCGGCAGTGGAAAAGCTTGGATATTCTGATGAGATCTTTTATGAAGAGATGTTGTTTTTAATGATAGAAATGATGTTAAAACCACTTCCGCATAAGACCTATGGTCTATCTAGATTGAAAGCTATCAGAGTTGACGGAAACAATGCAAGAACGACAAGAACACTGACAGACGGTCTGAACCCTAAAACAGATCTGAGATAAAGGGGGGAGGTGCGCTTACGGGTGATGAGGAGCAACGGTGGCTCGCCGGAGTTTTCTGGACTGATCAGGTTGATGCAGCGGCCTGCGTTGATGCGGCGGTCGGAGGTCGTGGCGGCGGAGCTCGAGCACTGGTGCGGTCGTGCGAAGGAGGAAGACGAAGGAGGAAACGAGGGGGAAAATGATAAAGCCCCCCTGCCCCTATTTATAAGTGTGTGGCTACAAGGCATGTGCGGGAATCGAGGAGGCCGAAATCATCATATGGCTATATGGATGCCTCGATTCTCGGGACATTTATTTAGATCAGTTAAGATGTTCTGGGCCACGTGCGAAGTCAATGCGAAGTGACATCATGGTGGTTTAAGAAAATTTTGTGACCTGACGTCATGGCGGTTTATAGTAAGGTTTATCAAACAAGGCGATGCAAGATTTTTGATAAGTCAGGTATTGAAGATTGATGTGAACAAGTTCAAATCAACTTGGGGCCTAATGTTGGGGATATGACTATTGGGTATGAACCGCCCAGGAGGGGCCGAGTTATACCACTGACGGCTTACCAATGAAGATGGCGGGTCATACGAGCCCGTTGACGGCCCAAGACCCAGAGGTGACTTAAGGCCCAGGAGGATGAACCGCCATGTGTGTATGACTTGTATTGTAAGGCAAGCGTAGTTAGTCACCGAGCCGGACACGTTGTGTATGAGCCGGCCGGGACTCCGTGAGCCGTCAGGCGTCATCCTGTGTATACAAAGGGACGACCCGACGGTGTCTTAAGGGCAAAAAAAACAAGAGATCGAGAACTAGGTCAAGCGTATTCTCTCCCTTGTAATCGAAACCCTAGTAATACCACCTCAACTGGATTAGGCTTTTACCTTCACCGCAGGGGGGCGAACCAGTATAACTCTTTGTGTCCTTTGTCCTGATTAACCCCTTTAAGCTAACCTAGTTGTGATGGCTCCACAACTAAGTCCTTCCGCTAGGACATCTGCTGTGACAATTCCACGACAGGAGTAGTCCGAGAATTGCCGACTTGAGCGGTGGCTTGAGTGGCTCCGTCTTGATGAAGAGGTTGAGGAAGACGGGTGTCGCACGATCATGTTGCGAAATTCTTCTATTTGTGTGGTGAACTTGGCGTCCATGTAGTCGTGGTTCCTTGTTTCCGATTGACGAAGGTCGGAGGCGAGTTGCTCCATGCGTTCACCCAATGCTTCACTTTCTTGATGAAGAGCTCGTTGCACAAGGAAGAAGTGGTTCTTGGTGATGTAGTCGCGATCATCACCTTGCTCTCGAAAAGTGGGTCCGCCGAAGAACTTGGCCTATCCATCATAACCAAGTGGGGTGAGTAGCTAGGAAAATGAGAGAACAATACCGAAGTTACCTTTTTCGAGGATTGTGGATGTATCAAGTATCACTCAATGTAATGCCACAATAGGAGAATTGGTACCGGGTTTGTTTCTCACACCTAGACAAGTAAATCTTATGGAGTAGCTCAGTTAGGATGGTGGAAAAAATTTCAAGCAAATGTTAGTCAAGATATCGATAAGGTTGAGAAGTTTCACAAAATTGCAAGTAAAGCAAATAGATCAAACCCAAGAATATCATGAGGAACACACACACGGAAGATAGATGGGATCCGCACAACCAAGGAGTGAGCTCAAAATGTGTAACCACGGAAATGCTCTCGTTGTACGGATGCTAGAGAGACGCTAGCTCGATTGCTCAAATGGGCAAGATACGCTTGTGCACCAACCTATGAGAGAAACGTGCCGGCTTCAATCCCAACTATGCTATGTATGGTGACCAAGATGATATATCGATGCAAAATGGCTCAATGCTATTGCTTACAAGCTCTTTGTTTCTCCTCTTTTGCTTAAAAGCTTTTCATTCTTTTTTTTCACTATGCTTGATGCTCGAGCCAAGTATGATATGAGACAATTATGTAAGATATGCACGTGAGAGACTTATGGCACAAAGATGATAGCAAAATCACTACGGTGCACAATAGCGTGGCCCGACAATTCTCAACTCGCTAGTCTCGATGGGTAAGTGACGCAAAATGGCTCGGGTTATCAATGCAAAAGCAAGGGTATGAAGTAAGTGTCGTCGAGGTTACCGTCCTTTCTTACGGTTAGCGGTGTCAACGGTGAAGATTGTTGGCGATGACGACTCCGAGGCGATGATGAATGGCGGTGATGTCGATGTCACACGTTCCTAAGTAGCCGAAACACCTTAGGAAACGGAAACCGCAACTCAAAATCGATCAAATGCGGAAGGTGGGTGCTTTTATGATGAATTTTTTGATGGAGGCAAATGGTGGTGGTAATGATATATGTGGATGGGGGATGTCAAGAGCTTCCAAACGAGCTAAAGAACACGAAAAACGGACTTGGGAGTAGGAAGTTATGGCCAAAATGGAGGTGGAGTTGGGCTGATTCGGGGGGGGGGGGTGTGGTGTGGGAACCCGGGGGTGGGAGGTGCGGGTGCCCGGGGTGGTCAGCGGGAATTGGCCCAGGAGTGCGGGCACCCGGGGTGGCCGATTTGGGCGGAAAATTTTGGGGAAAAGCTAAATTCGGTGGATTTTGTGGTGGGAAGGGTGGGGATTGATGGGTAGGGGCTAGATCCACTTGCCAAACAACAAATCCATGGACCAAAACAACCAAATCTCACAAGATCCAACAAATTGCAAGAAACAATTTTGGGGCTATTTTGTGGGGATGTTCGAATTAGGACGAAAAACAACAAAATCAAGTTAGCAAATGGGGGGATGGGACTCCAAGATGTGAATCAACCTTACTCATGATACCAAGATGTTGTAGGGTGAAACCCTAGAGGGGATCTTTTCACACTTGAAGGGGGAAAGAGCAAGAACACAAGGGGGAAATCACTTTCACAAACCCAAATAACACATCCACTAGAGTAGCATACAAGAGATCCACAAGAATACATGAAGAATTCAAGGAAAATAGCACTAGGTAAAGTTCTTCCCACTCCTAGGAGATGAGGTCTTGATGTTGATCTTCTCCAAGAGGAGGCCTTGACAATCCAAAGGATTCTTCCCAAGGTGGGGGCTTGATCTCCGAGAGGAGGGGATACAAGGAGCAAAGCTGTCTAGTGTCTATCAAATACTTTGCTATCCTTCCAAATGAGCTAGGGAAAGAGTATATAAAGCCTACAGAGAGAGGGGTACAAGGGTCAAAGACCCCAAGATGCACGCAGGCATGCGGAGGGGTCCGGGCACCCAGGGTAAAGTGGCCCGGGCACCCGGACCGTCAGAGCCACACGCTCAGGAGGGACCGGGCACCCGGCCTGGTCAGGGGGCGACTGGAGAGTGGTCGGGCACCCGGGGGTCCCAAGCCCGGGCACCCGGGGTGGCATCCAGCGGCTGGCGGGGCAGAGGCTGAGCACCCGAGGGTCCAAGTCCCGGGTACCCGGGGGATGGCTGGCGGCTGAGCAGGGGCCCGGGCACCCGGGGTAGGCAGGGGCAGCGCCCAGGTGGAGGTGGCCGGGCACCCGGAGTTGGGGAGGCCGGGCACCCAGGGTGCTCAGGGGACTTGGCCCTCCCCTTGGCTGCGTCAGGCACCCGGGGTCCTTTCGTCCAAGTACCCGGGGTGTCCAGGGACTCCTCTCCTCCGTGCTTCTCGTTCCTTTCTTCTTCCTTCTTCTCCTCGGGGGCTTGGGTCTCCATCCTTGCTTCCTTGCAATGATCTCCGAAGTACCTAAGAATGCATAGCGTGTCTCTTTGAGGTAGAATCTCATTCTCAAGTGAAACCGAACGAAAATCAAAGAGGAAAGAAGTGACCTCGTTCTCGATGGCGCGTGCACGTGCTCTTGTCATTGGTCCTCTCGGTGTTTGCGGTGGTGATGGAGTGTCTGTATGGGTGGTCGAGGGATGCTCCGCATCACACTAGCTCGATACCGACTCGACATCGTTACAAATTGAGTATGAGTCATTTTCTACAGCTCAATCTTGAACTTCACTCAGCTTTAGCTCGCTTGAATTTTAGTATAAATTGAGTTGAGCCCTAGTCCAACTTGATCGAACTCGACTTATTTGTAGCCGTACTCATCAGTTATGGGAGGTGGGTCCAGCGTGATGGATTTGGAAGGTGGCAACCGACTCATCAGTTCACTTCAAAGACTTGATCTTATTTGTTTGTTGTTTGTGCCGCTCCCTGGTCGTAAAGTAAAAAATGTGGTGCTCACCCCCATGCTCCAGAGTGAGCTCAGTTGTTGAACCTGAGATCCGATGGTCCTGGTAAGCCCGTAGCATGGGCCTGGTATATTCCCCACCTTCTGTCAACCATTGCACGCTAGCCGCTGCCTTGCCACAACTTCATCACGAGCAAACATTTTTTAAATAAAAATCAAAACTATCGAGCTAAAATCGAGTGATGTAGGGTTGGCTCAAGATTAGCTCATTTCTCGATCGAAGTACATAAAATGCTCATACTCAGCTCATCTCATGTGAGCTTGGGGTGAACAGTAAAAAATTGATTCTTTTAAATAAAAAACAAAAAAAATCTGATTTTTTTAGCATTGACAAATATTTTGATTTCTTGCAAAGTTTCAACATCGGATGACATTCGTGAAAACAGTGGCAAAATAAATCGATGCTCCAAAACTATTACTCCCTCCGTTCCGAAATATATGACGTTTTAAAAAACGTCCCGACCAGGTGAAAAGGGAGGAAAGTACAGAAGTGCCCCTAATTTGAATCGCTATTGCCGTCGTCTTCCTCGCCGAGCAGATCCTCTCCATCCCAGTCGCCGCTGCTGCTTGCTTCCTGTCGCCAGGGTCGCCCCTCTCCCAGGGCCACCCCCCTGTCGCCTGCGCCAATCCAGCCCCCTGCCGCTGGAGGGGGCCTCACCAACTCGCCTCGTCGGAGGGGGTGCTGCTGCAGATCGTTGTCCCCCTCCCAAGGCCTCGCCAGCTCCAGAGAGTACTGCTTCAGATCGAGGTACTGCTCGCCGGAGGGGGTACCGCTTCAGATTGGCAGCCCCAGGTCCAGATCGCCGCGCCCTCCCATGCAGCTCCAGGTACTGCTGCAGATAGCCTCCCCACTTGGTCCAGATCGCCTCCTGGAGTAAAAGTTTGAAAAGGAAAAGCTCAAAATACTCCAGACAAAGTTTGTTGGCAGAGTACTATAACAATTAAGACAGTTTCAGAGTACATGTACTGTAGACAGTAAAAAATTGATGGCAGAGTATCAATCAAGACAAAGTTTCTGAGTACAAGAACTCTAGCAGGCATACAAGACTGAAATCGTGCTCAGATGAATATGGAATAGGCAGTGCAGAGTACCTGGAGGGCTTGAAGTAGGCAGCAACAGCAACAGCTCGAAGCAGGCAGCATCTCCAGCACGACACAACAACCTGCAAGAGAGAAAGACAGTAATCAACATGGAATTTGATCTGAACTGTACTCCCCCCGAAGAAGAGGACATACCTGGAGGAGTCGGTCCCGATGAAGATGATATCGATGATATCGACATGCACAAGAGCATTGATCCTGGTGAAGATGACATCGACATGCACGAGAGCACTGATGCCGACGAAGATGCAGTCGGTGAGCTTCCTCATCTTCCCTATAAAGATGATGTCACTGTCAACTCAAATACTCAATGTGAAATGATCAAAATATAGAATAAAATGGATTAGGAGTAGAGTAAAGCAATGATCATTTTAGTTTGTACCATACTCCATTTTGGTAACATGAGCCTGTACCAAATTAAACAGTCAAAAACATTCAGTGTGAAACGCATTAACATGAAAGACAGTAGACAGAAACATGACACTAGTGGCTAAGCGTTGAAACAGACCTCACTGAGCATTGACAGCATGTAAACATACAGTACAATGTGTGTTGACAAACAGCAAAACAGAAGGGGCATGGATGGATCATACACAGTGAACAAGCTCATCCTTCACCACCTTGTCGGTCCATCGAGCATGTCCGCTTTCCTCACCCACATCCTACACAACAGAATATTTTCAGTTTTAGTTAACTGAATATTTTCAGTTTTAGTTAACTGAATATTTTCAGTTTTAAGTTAACTGAATATTTTCAGTTTAAGTTAACTGAATATTTTCAGTTAAGTTAATACTCCATTTGACCATTTCAATCAAGGAGTATTTTCTTAGTTGTACTATATTTCTTGTTGTAATTCATTTGATCATTTGATCATATGATATCATTTCATACCATTTGATCATTTCAATAGGACTAATATTTTTTCATTGATGTGTTTCTTGCTGCAGTTGTTGAACAAGCAATTAAAAAAGGAAAACCCTCACTGACGAGCAAAAATATGCTGCTTATGTGGCATTGCATGCAGTGTGCATGAGTAGAGGTGGCAAATTCAAAAGAAATGATAAGAAAGACTTTGCACAATTTTTTAAGGTAGGAGTGAGGAGTATACAAAGAGTTTGGCAGAAGGCAATGGAGCAAATCGCAGAGGGTTTAGAGGTAGATGTTTCCAATCAGAAAAAGAGAAGATGTGGAAGAAAGCCAAAGGACATTAATCTAGAGAAAATCCCTACAATACCACTGCACAAGAGGTCCACTATCAGATCACTCGCTTGGCAACTGGGATGTAGCCCTACCACACTGCACGGAAAGTTCAAGCTAAATTTGATAAAGAGGCATACAAACTGTGTGAAGCCAGCTCTGAAAGAAAAAATAAGAAGGATAGGATGAATTTTTGTTTGTCAATGCTTGATGAGACAACGATAGAAACTTCAAGGCCTAAATTCAAGACAATGCATAATGTTGTGCACATTGATAAGAAATGGTTCAATATGACGAAGAAAAATAAGACCTACTATCTGTTGGATGGGGAGGAAGAGCCTACGAGGCATATACACGGCAACTGTATTGCCAAGGTGATGTTCTTGACGGCTGTTGCTAGGCCAAGGTGGGACAGTGAAGGAAACATGACCTTCTCTGGGAAAACCGGTATCTGGCCATTCGTGAAAGAAGTTCCTGCTCAGAGGAGAAGTGATAACAGGCCTAGAGGTACAATAGAGACAAAGTCAATAAAGGTCGATAGAAAAGTGATGAGGGAGTTCCTGATAGAGAAAGTCTTGCCAGCGATACAGGCCGTTTGGCTCGAAAGTAATGCTGGACAGGCCATCTACATTCAGCAGGATAATGCTAAGCCCCATATCTTGCTAGATGACCCAGAATTTCTAGCCGCTGTCGCAAAAACTGGACTTGACATCAGAATAATACAACAGCCCGCCAACAGTCCTGATCTGAATGTGCTTGACCTCGGTTTTTTCAACTCGCTGCAATCCCTAACAGATTGTCTGAGTCCTAAAACACTACAAGTCCTTATTAAGGGTGTTTTGGAGGAATTTGAAGGCTATGAGGTTTACAAGCTCAACAGAATTTTCCTAACTCTGCAGACATGCATGATTGAGATCCTGAACCATGCAGGGGGCAATGAGTATAAAACACCACATGTGAACAAAGAAAGGCTTGAGGGTCTTGGGCAGCTACCTCCAAGACTATCATGCCCTCGAGAGGTTTACACAAACGCCCTACACAATCTAGAGCTAATGGAAAGGGTTCAGTAATGGAAGAAGAGGCATGAGATGCTTGTTGTCATGAGACCGGAGATGCTTGTTGTCATGAGACCTAAGATGTTTGTTGTCAAGAGACCGGAGATGCTTGTTGTCATGAGACCGGAGATGCTTGTTGTCATGAGACCTGAGATGTTTGTTGTCAAGAGACCGGAGATGCTTGTTGTCAAGAGACCGGAGATGCTTGTTGTCATTAGTCTGGAGATGCTTGTTGTCATGAGACCTGAGATGTTTGTTGTCAAGAGACCGGAGATGCTTGTTTTCATGAGACCGGAGATGCTTGTTGTCATGAGACCTGAGATGCTTGTTGTCATGAGACCTGAGATGTTTGTTGTCAAGAGACCGGAGATGCTTGTTGTCATGAGACCTGAGATGTTTGTTGTCAAGAGACCGGAGATGCTTGTTGTCAAGAGACCGGAGATGCTTGTTGTCATTAGTCTGGAGATGCTTGTTGTCATGAGGCCTGAGATGTTTGTTGTCAAGAGACCGGAGATGCTTGTTGTCATGAGACCAAAGATGCTTGTTGTCATGAGATCTGAGATGTTTGTTGTCAAGAGACCTGAGATGAGGCTTCTGGAGTATATTTGTTGCATCCTTGTGGTTATTTGTGTGGAGATAACTCCCTTGTTTTTTAATTTTCTGATTTGTATGATCATTTGTATAACTCCTTGTTGTGATAAGTTTTCGAATTTTCTGATTTGTATGATCATTTGAATAACTCCTTGTTTTGTAAAGCCTCTGTATAACTTCTTATGAGGAGAGGAGTAGGAGGGGAGAGGCTCCAGTTAATTTAAATCTAAGAAATTGGTACTGGAAATCATCTTGCTTGTTACTCCTAATTAACTGAAAAAGTTTCAGTTCAGTATCTCTAAAACAAAGTACTCCTTCTGCAGTGCTATAGTACCGTTGTCCTCCCTAATTTGAACAAGTACAATATGAAATACTCCTATCTACTCCTAGCATTTCCTAGCAAGAAATTTCAGCAAGCAATCCTAGTAAGAAATTTCAGCAAGTACAATTTCAGACTGCCGAACGGACCGCCGGCTATGGGACATTACTATGGGATACTTATGGCAGAAATCTCTCTGACCATCTAGCTTAGTTGCTCTAACACATGTTAAATTCAGTTAAATACTGGCAGCAAGCACTACTCCATGTAAAGCACCAACAAATTTGGGGTGCACAAAATTTACTGAACGGGCTATAGTTTTCGAATCAGAAACGCTAGCATTTCCTGCAGTTCTTCATATCAAATTGATAGTTTTCGAATCCATGTTGCTGTACACATAGGAACTACTCCTAGCATTTCCTGTAGTAGTCGGTTACTCCAAATAAATTTGATATGTGAACAAACATGTGCCTCTTCAAATAAATGGAAGCACAAATATAATAAGTGTCCTGTGTTCTTCTTTGTACTCCAAGTCTTCAGCTATAGCTGTGCAAGATGAAATCCTATCATTGGTTGTTACTCTGTGTTGACTGAAAGAAAATGGCAAGCTGTACTACTGTACTGTAGAGGAGGCCCTTAAATCTCTAACTCATTTTTTACAATTCAGTTAGTCATCCTGTGTCTGAAACTCTGTGTTGACTGAAAGAAATGGCAAGCTACTACTGTACTTTACAGGAGGTTTCTCTCTCTCCTAGGATATGAAATTTACACAGTTAACATATCAGCAAGGTTAAATACTCGGCAGCAAATTTGATGTCGACGGCCACAACTCAGAGCAGCAAGCAAGCACGAGAATTGAGTAGCACCGCATCAGGGGAACGAAATCGAAATTGAAACAAGAGAGTGGTAGAGCGAGGCATGGAGGAGAAGGGACCTTCAGTTGCTGCTGTTGGTCCATGGCGTCGGAGCAGGTGTTGGTGAGTTGTTGCTGCTGGGCATCGTCCCTAATTTCACCCATGACCATCACTTTGACCTTAAACTTCAGTTGTTGCTGCTCCATGGCTGGGGTCGTCCTCCTCTCCCTGCATCGACTGTGCGTGCGCGAGTCAAGGGAATGGAAGGGAAGGGAGGAAGGGGGCGGACCTTGGTGGCGTCCCGAGCAGGGGGGAGGGAAGTTCCATGGACCTACCTGTCACGGTGCACGACGGCGGGCACACATGAGAGGGAGGAGGTCATCGATGTGCAGCAGCATCACCGACGCCGGCTTCTTGGTCTCGATGAGGTCGCCGCATAGACGCGCAGCCCCACCCAGGGCCCCCGCAGCCGGCCAAGGCATCCTTCCCGGGGGCCACTCCGCTGCTCCGCTCCGTCGCCCAGATCTAGCGTACGCGCACGCGGATCCGGCGTCGGCGCCCACACCAGCTCCGCCGCCCAGAAGCTCTTCACCGGCGCATAAAAAATCACTCTTTTGACCTCGGGATGGGAAAGGAAGGAGAGGAAGCAAGCGGTGGGAAAGGAAGGAGAGGAAGCAAGCGCTGGGCTGCAGGAGGAAGAACACGGTGGGCTGCCGGAGTGAGAACGCAATGGGCTGCGGTGGCCGGCGGCGATGCGGAGAGGCGACGAGGGAGGGGAATGAGAGGGTGTGGGTGAGAGTGGGCAGCAAGTGGATGGGAGTGGGCAGGTGGGAGGGCATTTTCGGAAACTCGGAAAGTTTCGTAACGTAGCTAGATTTACACTATGATCGTTAAAACGTCATATATTTCGGTACAGAGGGAGTATTTACAAAGGCATTTTGGGGCATCGATTTTTTTACCACGTCTTCACGAATGTCATTTCGTGAAGAAACTTTGCAAGCAATTAAACATTTGTCAGTGTTTGGTAAAAAACATACAATTTGTTTTTGATTTACTTGTCACTCGAGCTCACATAAGCTCAAGCTCAGAAAACCACTTTCGAGATTTTTCTGTTTCTTTAAGGTCTTTTTCACCTCTTATTAGTCGGGCACGACATCTCGCCCAAACTTTTCAGCCTGTCCGGCAATCTTTCAACCCCAGTCGCTATCTATTTTTTCCTAGGGCCTATCCACTGAAACCAGCGAAATGAGTGGAGCAACGACTGGAGCCAGGCACAGATATGCCTGGTCCAGGTTTTTTTGGTCCGTCGCGCTCGGCCGCCTGCGGTGTAGACGAAAGTTCACGCACGGCGCACCGGGACCTCCTATGTGCCGCTATTTGCGGCGAAGAGACGTAGTTTCGCACAGGCGGCCTCTGACTGGGCCGGCCCATGACCGCCAGCGAACCTCTATAGCTCCAAAAAAGTTCGACTTCGCTGGGGGGGGCACCACCATCTTGGCCAAGGAAAACAGCGCCTTGTGTGTCTCGAGGCGAGGTGAGCCGACACGGTCGACATGGAGTTGGTACAATCATGTACTCCCTCCGTTCCTAAATATAAGTTTTTGAAGAGATTCCACTATGGATCGCATACGAATTAAATATAAGTTTTTGAAGAGATTCCACTATGGATCGCATACGAAGCAAAATAAGTGAATCTATATTTTATCTAGATTCATCCATATGTGATCATAATAAAATTTTTACAAAGACTTATATTTAGAAACAGAGAAAGTACTAAGATATTCATCTAATTTGCCGTGCCACATGTCCTACGCTGCCTGTTTCTACGCGACGGCTGCTGGTTTCTGCCTTATGTTGCGCCTATATTTCCTCATAAATAGGACCGGCCAAAGCGGCATGCACTACTAAACCGGCAAACCCCATCTTGTGTTGTGAGTTGTGACATATTTCTCGGCAAGGAGATTGCTTGTATATGGGTTTAATTTTCTTTTTTAGAAAAGGAGGATGAACCCGGCCTCTGCATCTAGGAGATGCATGCGGCTATTTTATTGATTATTCTCGAGGACCTTACAAAGTAGAACAACAATATGCCTGAATCCGTCATCTTGACAACATCTGCCGCTACTCCTATCCATATGATGAAGGGATGCAAGCCGGGCCACATACCCAGACCTCTCACCTAAGAATAACATCTAAAGCCGGAGGCTCCGGCCGAGCCATCTACCGGGTTCGGGGCACAAACCGATCCGACGCACTCACATGTGTCGTTGCCGCCATCTTCCACTGGTCCATCTTCAGAGCAGATTGAGGTGTCAACCTTGGCAGGTCCTCCGCCATCGACGCCACTACGACGCCAAACGACGACCTCCACCTACGCGGGCCTTGGAAGGTCCTCCGCCATGGACGCCATCACGACGCCAAACGACGACTCCACCTACGCGGGTCCATCTCCAAGCAACAGACGTAGATCCATGCTAGGATAGGTCCGCACCACCGCCGTCGCCCACAGCCCACAAGCGCCACCCAACCCCAAGGTTCCCAAAGCGGCGCCTTCAAGAAGGGCACGGCGCCATGAGCGCCGCCGCTGAGGGAGTCCTGGACTAAGGGGTCCTCGGGCGTCCGGCCTGTTATCCATGGGCCAGACTGATGGGCTGCGAAGACATGAAGGCCGAAGACTATACTCGTGTCCGGATTGGCGTGGAAGGCAAGCTTGGCAACCGACTATGTAGATTCCCTCTGATGTAACCGACTCCATGTAACCCTAGATCTCTCCGGTGTCTATATAAACCGGAGAGCGTAGTCCGAATAGACAGATGCACATTACCATAGTCATATAGGCTAGACTTATAGGGTTTAGCCATTACGATCTCGTGGTAGATCAACTCTTGTAACACTCATATTCATCAAGATCAATCAAGCAGGAAGTAGGGTATTACCTCCATAGAGAGGGCCCGAACCTGGGTAAACATCGTGCCCCCGTCTCCTGTTAAAATCGATCCTAGACGCACAGTTCAGGACCCCCTACCCGAGATCCGCTGGTTTTGACACCGACATTGGTGCTTTCATTGAGAGTTCCACTGTGCCGTCGACGAAAGGTTCGATGGCCCCTTCAGTCGTCGACAATGACGCTGTCCAAGGAGGAACCTTCCTCCCCGGACAGATCTTCGTATTCGGCGGCTTCGTACTGCGGGCCAAGTCACTTGGCCATCTGGAGCAGATTGACAGCTACGGCCCTGGCCGTCAGGTCAGATTTGGGAGCTTGAACTATGTTGCGGACATCCGGGGAGACTTGATCTTCTACGGATTCGAGACCGCGGCGATCGTTCTCCTTCGCCCCGATGAGCATGGCTTAAACCTGCCAGCAGGCCACATCCAGGAGATAGCTCCTGTAACAACTCTGGACTTAGATCTGGAGCGGATCGAGTCATCCGAAGATGGGAAGCTCAACCCCATCACGGCGGCCACCGATTCCGCGGCGTTGGAGCCGCACACAGATTCTATTTCATATGATATCCGCATCGACGGAACCCCGGACTCGTCTCCGGCGACAAGTTCCGAACCCGGCGAGTCCGCGGATACCGAACTCAATCGGTTATCGATCTTCAAGTTCAGCGCCGCAGACGGCTTCCAACACTCGCCCATGGGCGACGTACTAAACTCACTAAAAAACCTATCCCTGGCAGGCGACTCGCCGACGAACTATGTTTGGTTCGAACTTGTGGTGGATGATGGCGAATTTTGCTTCCCACCCGCCACCCACTTCATAGCCACTGTCGATGACTTAACCGACGTGCTTGACTATGGCTCCGAAGACATCGACGGTATGGACGACGATGCCGACAAGGAGCAAGGCCAAGACCCGCCATTTACTGGACGTTGGACGGCCACCTCTTCGTACGACGTGTACATGGTTGATACACCTAAAGGATCCGGCGACGATAAAGAAGAGCCAGATGCGAATAAACCCTCCGAGACGCAGTCCAAGCGCCGGCGCCCCAAACGCCGTTCTAAGCCTCGTCACTCAAAAGATGGCAACACTGGCACCGGAGAAAATAGTACTCCGGGCGACGCCGAAAACAATGAAGACCCTGTCGGAGCTGCATCCGAACAGGAAGAACATGACAACAGGCAAGATAACCCTGATGAACAGGCCATAGAAGATGACTTGGAGGACGATAGTTACTGATGTCTACTACGCAACCTTCTTCTTGTAGACGTTGTTGGGCCTCCAAGTGCAGAGGTTTGTAGGACAGTAGCAAATTTCCCTCAAGTGGATGACCTAAGGTTTATCAATCCGTGGGAGGCGTAGGATGAAGATGGTCTCTCTCAAACAACCCTGCAACCAAATAACAAAGAGTCTCTTGTGTCCCCAACACACCCAATACAATGGTAAATTGTATAGGTGCACTAGTTCGGCGAAGAGATGGTGATACAAGTGCAATATGGATGGTAGATATAGGTTTTTGTAATCTGAGATTATAAAAACAGCAAGGTAACTGATGATAAAAGTGAGCGTAAACGGTATTGCAATGCTAGGAAACAAGGCCTAGGGTTCATACTTTCACTAGTGTAAGTTCTCTCAACAATAATAACATAACTAGATCATATAACAATCCATCAACATGCAACAAAGAGTCACTCCAAAGTCACTAATAGCGGAGAACAAACGAAGAGATTATTGTAGGTTATGAAACCACCTCAAAGTTATTCTTTCCGATCAATCCATTGGGCTATTCCTATAAGTGTCACAAACAGCCCTAAAGTTCGTAGTAAAATAACACCTTAAGACACACATCAACCAAAACCCTAATGTCACCTAGATACTCCAATGTCACCTCAAGTATCCGTAGGTATTATTATACGATATGCATCACACAATCTCAGATTCATCTATTCAACCAACACATAGAACCTCAAAGAGTGCCCCAAAGTTTCTACCGGAGAGTCAAGACGAAAACGTGTGCCAACCCCTATGCATAGGTTCATGGGCGGAACCCGCAAGTTGATCACCAAAACATACATCAAGTGAATCAATAGAATAACCCATTGCACCACGGTTATCCCACGGAAGACATACATCAAGTGTTCTCAAATCATTAAAGACTCAATCCAATAAGATAACTTCAAAGGGAAAACTCAATCCATTACAAGAGAGTAGAGGGGGAGAAACATCATAAGATCCAAGTATAATAGCAAAGCTCGCGATACATCAAGATCGTATCACCTCAAGAACACGAGAGAGAGAGAGAGATCAAACACATAACTACTGGTACATACCCTCAGCCCCGAGGGTGAACTACTCCCTCCTCGTCATGGAGAGCGCCGGGATGATGAAGATGGCCACCGGTGAGGGATCCCCCCTCCGGCAGGGTGCCGGAACAGGGTCCCGATTGGTTTTTGGTGGCTACAGAGGCTTGCGGCGGCGGAACTCCCGATCTATTCTGTTCTTCGATGGTTTTAGGGTATATGGGAATATATAGGCGAAAGAAGTCGGTAAGGGAAGCCACGAGGGGCCCACGAGGGTGGAGGGCCCGGCCAGGGGGGTGGGCGCGCCCCCTGCCTCGTGCTCTCCTTGTTGATCCCCTGACGTGCACTCCAAGTCTCCCGTATTGCTTTCTTTCCAAAAATAACTTTTCCGAAGGTTTCATTCCGTTTGGACTCCGTTTGTTATTCCTTTTCTGCGAAACACTGAAACAAGGGAAAAAACAGAAACTGGCACTGGGCTCTGGGTCAATAGTTTAGTCCCAAAGTAATATAAAAGTGCATAGTAAAGCCCATAAAACATCCAAGATGGATAATATAATAGCATGAATACATCATAAATTATGGATACGTTGGAGACGTTTCAGCATCCCCAAGCTTAATTCCTGCTCGTCCTCGAGTAGGTAAATGATAAAAGAAATAATTTATGAAGTGTGAATGCTAGCAGGTGCATAAGTTTGATCAATGATAATTTCAATCACCTTTTCTAGCATCATTATATGTCATAACAGTAGCTCAACTCATAAAACTTTTCATAAACAAGTAACAAGCTATTCACATGTTAAAGTATAGATCATAAACCTTCTTGAAAACTAACAAACCGTGTTATTAGTCATCAAACAATTACAGTTCATCTTATTTTCAGGAACAGTCTATGTCAGAGCTTTGATTCAGCAAACTTCACATACTCAACTATCATTTAGTCTTCCATGATTGCTACCACTCAAAGCATATTTTTAGAACAAATAGTATTCATCGAACACAGAGAAAGATAGGGGCTTAATGTTTCGCCTCCCAACCTTTTACCTCAAGGGTAATGTCAACAGTAATAATTCATGCTCAAATATATTTGAATGGCCATATATGCCTAGATCTTTCCATCACATGATGCTTTCCAACTAAAGAGTAGGTTGGAATAAGAAGGAATACTACTGACTCTTGCATAAAAGTAAAAGATAGGCCCTTCGTAGAGGGAAGCAGGGATTTGCAGAGGTGCCAGAGCTCGAAGCAAAAACAGAGATGAAAATAATTTTGAGAGGTATGCTTTCATTGTCAACATAACAACTAAGAGTTCCCAATATCTTCCATACTACATACATTATAGGAGGTTCCCAAACAGAAAGGTAAAGATTTTTACTCCCCCTCCACCAACAATCATCAATCCATGGCTTGCCCGAAACAACGGGTGTTGGGGAACATAGTAATTTCAAAAATTTCCTACGCACACGCAAGATCATGGTGATGCATAGCAACGAGAGGGGAAAGTGTTGTCCACGTACCCTCGTAGACCGAAAGCGGAAGCGTTAACACAACGCGGTTGATGTAGTCGTACGTCTTCACGATCCGACCGATCAAGTACCAAACGCACGACACCTTCGAGTTCAGCACACGTTCAGCTCGATGACGTCCCTCGAACTCCGATCCAGCCGAGTGTTGAGGGAGAGTTTCGTCAGCACGACGGCGTGGTGACGATGATGATGTTCTACTGACGCAGGGCTTCGCCTAAGCACCGCTACGATATTATCGAGGTGTAATATGGTGGAGGGGGGCACCGCACACGGCTAAGAGATCAATAGATCAATTGTTGTGTCTATGGGATGCCCCCTGCCCCCGTATATAAAGGAGCAAGGGGGAGGCGGCCGGCCTAGGAGGAGGGCGCGCCAAGGGGGGAGTCCTACTCCCACCGGGAGTAGGACTCCTCCTTTCCTTGTTGGAGTAGGAGAAGGGAAGGGAGAAGGAGAAGGAAGGAAGGGGGCGCCCCCCTCCCTAGTCCAATTCGGACTAGTCCATGGGGAGGGGTGCGGCCACCCTTTGGGGCCTTTCTCTCCTTTCCCGTATGGCCCATTAAGGCCCAATACGAATTCCCGTAACTCTCCGGTACTCCGAAAAATACCCGAATCACTCGGAACCTTTCCGATGTCCGAATATAGTCGTCCAATATATCGATCTTTACGTCTCGACCATTTCGAGACTCCTCGTCATGTCCCCAATCTCATCCGGGACTCCGAACTCCTTCGGTACATCAAAACTCATAAACTCATAATAAAACTGTCATCGTAACGTTAAGCGTGCGGACCCTACGGGTTCGAGAACTATGTAGACATGACCGAGACACGTCTCGGGTCAATAACCAATAGCGGGACCTGGATGCCCATATTGGCTTCCACATATTCTACGAAGATCTTTATCGGTCAAACCGCATAACAACATACGTTGTTCCCTTTGTCATCGGTATGTTACTTGCCCGAGATTCGATCATCGGTATCTTAATACCTAGTTCAATCTCGTAACCGGCAAGTCTCTTTACTCGTTCCGTAATACATCATCTCGCAACAAACTCATTAGTTGCAATGCTTGCAAGGCTTAAGTGATGTGCATTACCGAGAGGGCCCAGAGATACCTCTCCGACAATCGAAGTGACAAATCCTAATCTCGAAATACGCCAACCCAACAAGTACCTTCGGAGACACCTGTAGAGCACCTTTATAATCACCCAGTTATGTTGTGATGTTTGGTAGCACACAAAGTGTTCCTCCGGTAAACGGGAGTTGCATAATCTCATAGTCATAGGAACATGTATAAGTCATGGAGAAAGCAATAGCAACATACTAAACGATCGAGTCCTAAGCTAACGGAATGGGTCAAGTCAATCACATCATTCTCTTAATGATGTGATCCCGTTAATCAAATGACAACTCATGTCAATGGCTAGGAAACATAACCATGTTTGATCAACGAGCTAGTCAAGTAGAGGCATACTAGTGACACTCTGTTTGTCTATGTATTCACACATGTATCATGTTTCCGCTAATACAATTCTAGCATGAATAATAAACATTTATCATGATATAAGGAAATAAATAATAACTTTATTATTGCCTCTAAGGCATATTTCCTTCAGTCTCCCATTTGCACTAGAGTCAATAATCTAGATTACACAGTAATGATTCTTACACCCATGGAGCCTTGCTGCTGATCATGTTTTGCTCGTGGAAGAGGCTTAGTCAACGGGTCTGCAACATTCAAATCCATATGTATCTTGCAAATTTCTATGTCTCCCACCTGGACTAAATCCCGGATGGAATTGAAGCGTCTCTTGATGTGCTTGGTTCTCTTGTGAAATCTGGATTCCTTTGCCAAGGCAATTGCACCAGTATTGTCACAAAAGATTTTCATTGGACCCGATGCACTAGGTATGACACCTAGATCGGATATGAACTCCTTCATCCAGACTCCTTCCTTTGCTGCTTCCGAAGCAGCTATGTACTCCGCTTCACATGTAGATCCCGCCACGACGCTTTGTTTAGAACTGCACCAACTGACAGCTCCACCGTTCAATGTAAACACGTATCCGGTTTGTGATTTAGAATCGTCCGGATCAGTGTCAAAGCTTGCATCAACGTAACCATTTACGATGAGCTCTTTGTCACCTCCATATACGAGAAACATATCCTTAGTCCTTTTCAGGTATTTCAGGATGTTCTTGACCGCTGTTCAGTGATCCACTCCTGGATTACTTTGGTACCTCCCTGCTAGACTAATAGCAAGGCACACATCAGGTCTGGTACACAGCATTGCATACATGATAGAGCCTATGGCTGAAGCATAGGGAACATCTTTCATCTTCTCTCTATCTTCTGCAGTGGTCGGGCATTGAGTCTTACTCAACTTCACACCTTGTAACACAGGCAAGAACCCTTTCTTTGCTTGATCCATTTTGAACTTCTTCAAAACTTTGTCAAGGCATGTGCTTTGTGAAAGTCCAATTAAGCGTCTTGATCTATCTCTATAGATCTTGATGCCCAATATATACGCAGCTTCACCAAGGTCTTTCATTGAAAAACTCTTATTCAAGTATCCCTTTATGCTATCCAGAAATTCTATATCATTTCCAATCAGCAATATGTCATCCACATATAATATCAGAAATGCTACAGAGCTCCCACTCACTTTCTTGTAAATACAGGCTTCTCCAAAAGTCTGTACAAAACCAAATGCTTTGATCACACTATCAAAGCGTTTATTCCAACTCCGAGAGGCTTGCACCAGTCCATAAATGGATCGCTGGAGCTTGCACACTTTGTTAGCTCCTTTTGGATCGACAAAACCTTCCGGTTGCATCATATACAATTCTTCTTCCAGAAATCCATTCAGGAATGCAGTTTTGACATCCATTTGCCAAATTTCATAATCATAAAATGCGGCAATTGCTAACATGATTCGGACAGACTTAAGCATCGCTACGGGTGAGAAGGTCTCATCGTAGTCAATCCCTTGAACTTGTCGAAAACCTTTTGCAACAAGTCGAGCTTTATAGACAGTAACATTACCGTCTGCGTCAGTCTTCTTCTTGAAGATCCATTTATTTTCAATGGCTTGCCGATCATCGGGCAAGTCAACCAAAGTCCATACTTTGTTCTCATACATGGATCCCATCTCGGATTTCATGGCCTCAAGCCATTTTGCGGAATCTGGGCTCACCATCGCTTCTTCATAGTTTGTAGGTTCGTCATGGTCTAGTAACATAACCTCCAGAATAGGATTACCGTACCACTCTGGTGCGGATCTTACTCTGGTTGACCTACGAGGTTCAGTAATAACTTGATCTGAAGTTTCATGATCATCATCATTAACTTCCTCACTAATTGGTGTAGGCGTCGCAGAAACCGGTTTCTATGATGAACTACTTTCCAATAAGGGAGCAGGTACAGTTACCTCATCAAGTTCTACTTTCCTCCCACTCACTTCTTTCGAGAGAAACTCCTTCTCCAGAAAAATTCCAAATTTAGCAACAAAAGTTTTGCCTTCGGATCTGTGATAGAAGGTGTACCCAATAGTTTCCTTTGGGTATCCTATGAAGACACATTTCTCCGATTTGGGTTCGAGCTTATCAGGTTGAAGTTTTTTCACATAAGCATCGCAGCCCCAAACTTTAAGAAACGACAACTTTGGTTTCTTGCCAAACCACCGTTCATAAGGCGTCGTCTCAACGGATTTTGATGGTGCCCTATTTAACGTGAATGCAGCCGTCTCTAAAGCATAACCCCAAAATGATAGCGGTAAATCAGTAAGAGACATCATAGATCACACCATATCTAGTAAAGTATGATTACGACGTTCGGACACACCATTACGCTGTGGTGTTCCGGGTGGCGTGAGTTGCGAAACTATTCCGCATTGTTTCAAATGAAGACCAAACTTATAACTCAAATATTCTCCTCCACGATCAGATCGTAGAAATTTTATTTTCTTGTTACGATGATTTTCAACTTCACTCTGAAATTCTTTGAACTTTTCAAATGTTTCAGACTTATGTTTCATTAAGTAGATATACCCATATCTGCTCAAATCATCTGTGAAGGTGAGAAAATAACGATATCCGCCACGAGCCTCAATATTCATCGGACCACATACATCTGTATGTATGATTTCCAACAAATCTGTTGCTCTCTCCATAGTTCCGGAGAACGGTGTTTTAGTCATCTTGCCCATGAGGCACGGTTCGCAAGTACCAAGTGATTCATAATCAAGTGGTTCCAAAAGTCCATCAGTATGGACTTTCTTCATGCGCTTTACACCGATATGACCTAAACGGCAGTGCCACAAATAAGTTGCACTATCATTATCAACTCTGCATCTTTTGGCTTCAATATTATGAATATGTGTATCACTACTATCGAGATTCAACAAAAATAGACCACTCTTCAAGGGTGCATGACCATAAAAGATATTACTCATATAAATAGAACAACCATTATTCTCTGATTTAAATAATAACCGTCTCGCATCAAACAAGATCCAGATATAATGTTCATGCTTAACGCTGGCACCAAATAACAATTATTTAGGTCTAAAACTAATCCCGAAGGTAGATGTAGAGGTAGCATGCCGACCGCGATCACATCGACTTTGGAACCATTTCCCACGCGCATCGTCACCTCGTCCTTAGCCAATCTTCGCTTAATCCGTAGCCCCTGTTTCGAGTTGCAAATATTAGCAACAGAACCAGTATCAAATACCCAGGTGCTACTGCGAGCATTAATAAGGTACACATCAATAACATGTATATCACATATACCTTTGTTCACCTTGCCATCCTTCTTATCCGCCAAATACTTGGGGCAGTTCCGCTTCCAGTGACCAGTCTGCTTGCAGTAGAAGCACTCAGTCTCAGGCTTAGGTCCAGACTTGGGTTTCTTCTCCTGAACAACAACTTGCTTGCTATTTTTCTTGAAGTTCCCCTTCTTCTTCCCTTTGCCCTTTTTCTTGAAACTAGTGGTCTTATTGACCATCAACACTTGATGCTCCTTTTTGATTTCTACCTCCGCAGCCTTTAGCATTGCGAAGAGCTCGGGAATCGTCTTATCCATCCCTTGCATGTTATAGTTCATCACGAAGCTCTTGTAGCTTGGTGGCAGTGATTGAAGAATTCTGTCAATGACGCTATCATCCGGAAGATTAACTCCCAGTTGAATCAAGTGGTTGTTATACCCAGACATTTTGAGTATATGCTCACTGACAGAACTGTTCTCTTCCATCTTGCAGCTATAGAACTTATTGGAGACTTCATATCTCTCAATCCGGGCATTTGCTTGAAATTAACTTCAACTCCTGGAACATCTCATATGCTCCATGACGTTCAAAACGTCGTTGAAGACCCGTTTCTAAGCCGTAAAGCATGGCACACTGAACTATCGAGTAGTCATCAGCTTTGCTCTGCTAGACGTTCATAACATCTGGTGTTGCTCCTGCAGCAGGCCTGGCACCCAGCGGTGCTTCCAGGACGTAATTCTTCTGTGCAGCAATGAGGATAATCCTTAAGTTACGGACCCAGTCCGTGTAATTGCTACCATCATCTTTCAACTTTGCTTTCTCAAGGAACGCATTAAAATTCAACGGAACAACAGCACGGGCCATCTATCTACAATTAACATAGACAAGCAAGATACTATCAGGTACTAAGTTCATGATAAATTCAAGTTCAATTAATCATATTACTTAAGAACTCCCACTTAGATAGACATCCCTCTAATCCTCTAAGTGATCACGTGATCCATATCAACTAAACCATGTCCGATCATCACGTGAGATGGAGTAGTTTCAACGGTGAACATCACTATGTTGATCATATCTACTATATGATTCACGCTCGACCTTTCGGTCTCCGTGTTCCGAGGCCATATCTGTTATATGCTAGGCTCGTCAAGTTTAACCTGAGTATTCCGCGTGTGCAACTGTTTTGCACCCGTTGTATTTGAACGTAGAGCCTATCACACCCGATCATCACGTGGTGTCTCAGCACGAAGAACTTTCGCAACGGTGCATACTCAGGGAGAACACTTATACTTTGATAATTTAGTGAGGGATCATCTTATAATGCTACCGTCAATCAAAGCAAGATAAGATGCATAAAAGATAAACATCACATGCAATCAATATAAGTGATATGATATGGCCATCATCATCTTGTGCTTGTGATCTCCATCTCCGAAGCACCGTCATGATCACCATCGTCACCGGCGCGACACCTTGATCTCCATCGTAGCATCATTGTCGTCTCACCAATCTTATGCTTCTACGACTATCGCTACCGCTTAGTGATAAAGTAAAGCATTACAGGGCGATTGCATTGCATACAATAAAGCGACAACCATATGGCTCCTGCCAGTTGTCGATAACTCGGTTACAAAACATGATCATCTCATACAATAAATTTAGCATCATGCTTTGACCATATCACATCACAACATGCCCTGCAAAACAAGTTAGACGTCCTCTACTTTGTTGTTGCAAGTTTTACGTGGCTGCTACGGGCTTAGCAAGAACCGTTCTTACCTACGCATCAAAACCACAATGATAGTTTGTCAAGTTGGTGCTATTTTAACCTTCGCAAGGACCGGGCGTAGCCACACTCGATTCAACTAAAGTTGGAGAAACTGACACCCGCCAGCCACCTCTGTGCAAAGCACGTCGGAAGAACCAGTCTCGCGTAAGCGTACGCGTAATGTCGGTCCGGGCCGCTTCATCCAACAATACCGCCGAACCAAAGTATGACATGCTGGTAAGCAGTATGACTTATATCGCCCACAACTCACTTGTGTTCTACTCGTGCATATGACATCTACGCATAAAACCAGGCTCGGATGCCACTGTTGGGGAACGTAGTAATTTCAAAAATTTCCTACACACACGCAAGATCATGGTGATGCATAGCAACGAGAGGGGAGAGTGTTGTCCACGTACCCTCGTAGACCGAAAGCGAAAGCGTTAACACAACGCTGTTGATGTAGTCGTACATCTTCACGATCTGACCGATCAAGTACCGAATGCACGGCACCTCCGAGTTCAGCACACGTTCAGCTCGATGACGTCCCTCGAACTCCGATCCAGCCGAGTGTTGAGGGAGAGTTTCGTCAGCACGACGGCGTGGTGACGATGATGATGTTCTACTGACGCAGGGCTTCGCCTAAGCACCGCTACGATATTATCGAGGTGTAATATGGTGGAGGGGGGGCACCGCACATGGCTAAGAGATCAATAGATCAATTGTTATGTCTATGGGGTGCCCCCCTGCCCCTGTATATAAAGGAGCAAGGGGGGAGGCGGCCGGCCTAGGAGGAGGGCGCGCCAAGGGGGGAGTCCTACTCCCACCGGGAGTAGGACTCCTCCTTTCCTTGTTGGAGTAGGAGAAGGGAAGGGAGAAGGAGAAGGAAGGAAGGGGGCGCCCCTCTCCCTAGTCCAATTCGGACTAGTCCATGGGAGGGGTGCGGCCACCCTTTGGGGCCTTTCTCTCCTTTCCCGTATGGCCCATTAAGGCCCAATACGAATTCCCCTAACTCTCCGGTACTCCGAAAAATACCCGAATCACTCGGAACCTTTCCGATGTCCGAATATAGTCGTCCAATATATTGATCTTTACGTATCGACCATTTCGAGACTCCTCGTCATGTCCCCGATCTCTTCCGGGACTCCGAACTCCTTCGGTACATCAAAACTCATAAACTCATAATAAAACTGTCATCGTAACGTTAAGCGTGCGGACCCTACGGGTTCGAGAACTATGTAGACATGACCGAGACACGTCTCCGGTCAATAACCAATAGCGGGACCTGGATACCCATATTGGCTCCCACATATTCTACGAAGATCTTTATCGGTCAAACCGCATAACAACATACGTTGTTCCCTTTGTCATCGGTATGTTACTTGCCCGAGATTCGACCGTCGGTATCTTAATACCTAGTTCAATCTCGTTACCGGCAAGTCTCTTTACTCGTTCCGTAATACATCATCTCGCAACAAACTCATTAGTTGCAATGCTTGCAAGGCTTAAGTGATGTGCATTACCGAGAGGGCCCAGAGATACCTCTCCGACAATCGGAGTGATAAATCCTAATCTCGAAATACGCCAACCCAACAAGTACCTTCGGAGACACCTGTAGATCACCTTTATAATCACCCAGTTACGTTGTGACGTTTGGTAGCACACAAAGTGTTCCTCCGGTAAACGGGAGTTGCATAATCTCATAGTCATAGGAACATGTATAAGTCATGGAGAAAGCAATAGCAACATACTAAACGATCAAGTGCTAAGCTAACGGAATGGGTCAAGTCAACCACATCATTCTCTTAATGATGTGATCCCATTAATCAAATGACAACTCATGTCAATGGCTAGGAAACATAACCATCTTTGATCAACGAGCTAGTCAAGTAGAGGCATACTAGTGACACTCTGTTTGTCTATGTATTCACACATGTACCATCTTTCCGGTTAATACAATTCTAGCATGAATAATAAACATTTATCATGATATAAGGAAACAAATAATAACTTTATTATTGCCTCTAGGGCATATTTCCTTCAACGGGTGCCTCAAACTAACATCAATCCTGGGGGAGTTTTGTTTGCAATTATTTTTTATTTGATTTCGATCTTTTGATCATGGGATTGGGCATCCCAGTTACCAGCCATTTTCTCGTGAATGATGAGCGGAGTCCACTCATCGTGAGAATAACCCACCTAGCATGGAAGATACTGCTAGCCCCTAGTCGCTACATGAGCGATTCGGGCATACAAAACAGATTATTATTTGAAGGTTTAGAGTTTGGCACATGCAAATTTACTTGGAACGGCGGGTAAATACCGCCTATAGGTAGATATGGTGGACACTCATGGAATAAACTTGGTTTAAGGAATTTGGATGCACAAGCAGTATTCCCGCTTAGTACAGATATTTTGGCTAGCAAAGGATTCTAAATAGCAAGCACCACATGTTAGAGGATCCATAACAATATAACTTCTATACAAATATACCCAAGCATCACTCATTATGTTGTCTTCCTTGTCCAACTTAAACTAATTTGCTCAGGTTTGAAAATAATTAATGGGGCTCATAATCATAGAAGATGTCCAAGATAGTATATTTATATGTGAAATCTCTCTTCCGTCAATATTCTTTCATGAATTGTTCAAGTGACCAATACAATGTTTGCTAACCTTCGATAAATTTACCACCGCTACTTATTATATGTGAAGGCATTACTCCCCATGGGAAAGGCATATGAAACATATATAATTTCAGATTTATGACATTCAAATCATTCAACCATTTACTCATAGGATATAAGTGAAGCACACGAGTAAATGACAAACTACTCCAAAAAGATATAAGTGAAGATCAATGAGTAGTTAAATAATTATGTAGCTATGTGAAGACTCTCTCTCATTTAAGAATTTCAGATCTTGAAAAATTATTCAAACAGCAAGCAAAGCTAAAGAAAATAAAATGACGCTCCAAGCAAAACACATATCATGTGGTGAATAAAAATATAGCTCCAAGTAAAGTTACAGATGAACGAAGACGAAAGAGGGGATGCCTTCCGGGGCATCCCCAAGCTTAGGCTCTTGGTTATCCTTGAATATTACCTTGGGGCATCCCAAAGCTTAGGCTCTTTCCACTTCTTATTCTGTAGTCCATCGAATCTTTATCCAAAACTTGAAAACTTCACGACACAAAACTTAACAGAAAATCTCGTGAGCTCCGTTAACGAAAGAAAACAAAACACCACTTCAAGGTACTGTAATGAACTCATTATTTATTTATATTGGTGTTAAACCTACTGTATTACAACTTATCTATGGTTTATAAACTATTTTACTAGCCATAGAGTCATCAAAATAAGCAAGCAACACAATGAAAACAAAATCTGTCAAATACAGAACAGTCTGTAGTAATCTGTATCAAACGTATACTTATGGAACCCCAAAAATTCTAAACTAAATTGGTGGACCTGAGGAATTTGTCTAGTAATCATATGAAAAAATAATCAACTAAATATCACTCTCCAGTAAAAAGTTGAAGCTAATCTCGTGAGCGCTAAAGTTTCTGTTTTTTACAGCATGATCATAAAGACTTCACCCAAGTCTTCCCAAAGGTTCTACTTGGCACAAACACTAATAAAAACACAAAACCACATCTAAACAGAAGCTAGATGGATTATTTATTACTAAACAGAACCAAAAAGCAAGAAACTAAAATAAAATTGGGTTGCCTCCCAACAAGCGCTAACGTTTAACGCCCCTAGCTAGGCATGATGATTTCAACGATGCTCACATAACAGATAAGAATTGAAACATAAAGAGAGCATCATGAAAAACATGACTAGCACATTTAAGTCTAACCCACTTCCTATGCATAGGGATTTTGTGAGCAAACAACTTACGGGAACAAGAATCAACTTGCATAGGAAGGTAAAACAACCATAACTTCAAGATTTTAAGCACATAGAGAGGAAACTTGATATTATTGCAATTCCTACAAGCATACATCCCTCCCTCATAATAACTTTCAGTAGCATCATGAATGAATTCAAAAATATAACCAGAACCTAAAGCATTCTTTTCATGATCTACAAGCATAGAAAATTTACTACTCTCCACACAAGCAAAATTCTTCTCATTCGGAATAGTGGGAGTATCATAAGAGACTTGAATACTATAAATTGTTTCTACATTCAAAGAGTAATGTTCAGAAAAAGGGTAATCATAATCATGACAAGTTTTATAAATATAATCATCACTACTTTTTATTGCGTAAGTTTCATCACAATAGTCATTATAAGTAGCAACTTTGTTCTCATCATAATCAATTGAAACCTCTTCCGAAATAGTGGATACATCACTAAATAAAGTCATGACCTCTCCAAATCTACTTTCATAAATATTATAAGATTCAACATCCTCCAAAATAGTGGGATCATTACTTCCTAAAGTTGACACTCTTCCAAACCCACTTTCATCAATATAATCATCATAGGTAGAAGGCATGCTATCATCATAATAAATTTGCTCATCAAAACTTGGGGGACTAAACATATCATCTTCATCAAACATAGCATCCCCAAGCTTGTGGCTTTGCATATCATTAGCATCATGGGTATTCAAGGAATTCATACTAACAACATTGCAATCATGATCATCATATAAAGATTTAGTGCCAAACATTTTATAGATTTCTTCTTCTAGTACTTGAGCACAATTTTCCTTACCATCTTTTTCACGAAAGACATTAAAAAGATGAAGTGTATGAGACAAACTCAATTCCATTTTTTTGTAGTTTTATTTTATAGACTAAACTAGTGATAAAACAAGAAACAAAAAGATTCGATTGCAAGATCTAAAGATATACCTTCAAGCACTAACCTCCCCGGCAACGGCGCCAGAAACTGCTTGATGTCTACTACGCAACCTTCTTCTTGTAGACGTTGTTGGGCCTCCAAGTGCAGAGGTTTGTAGGACAGTAGAAAATTTCCCTCAAGTGGATGACCTAAGGTTTATCAATCCGTGGGAGGCGTAGGATGAAGATGGTCTCTCTCAAACAACCCTGCAACCAAATAACAAAGAGTCTCTTGTGTCCCCAACACACCCAATACAATGGTAAATTGTATAGGTGCACTAGTTCGGCGAAGAGATGGTGATACAAGTGCAATATGGATGGTAGATATAGGTTTTTGTAATCTGAAAATATAAAAACAGCAAGGTAACAAGTGGTAAAAGTGAGCACAAACGGTAGTGCAATGCTAGGAAACAAGGCCTAGGGTTCATACTTTCACTAGTGCAAGTTCTCTCAACAATAATAACATAATTGGATCATATAACTATCCCTCAACATGCAACAAAGAGTCACTCCAAAGTCACTATAGCGGAGAACAAACGAAGAGATTATGGTAGGGTACTGCTACCTCTTGAGCACTGCGTTGGTTTTCCCTTGAAGAGGAAAGGGTGATCCAGCAAAGTAGCGTAAGTATTTCCCTCAGTTTTTGAGAACCAAGGTATCAATCCAGTAGGAGGCCACGCATGAGTCCCTCGCACCTACACAAACAAATAAATCCTCGCAACCAACGCGATAAGGGGTTGTCAATCCCTACACGGTCGCTTACGAGAGTGAGATCTGATAGATATGATAGGATAATATTTTTGGTATTTTTATGATAAATATTCAAAGTAAAGAAAGTAAAATAAAAACGGCGCCAGAAATAGCTAAGTGTCGGGAGATTAATATGATGGAAAATAGACCCGGGGGCATAGGTTTCACTAGTGGCTTCTCTCAAGAGCATAAGTATTTACGGTGGGTGAACAAATTACTGTTGAGCAATTGACAGAATTGAGCATAGTTATGAGAATATCTAGGCATGATCATGTATATAGGCATCACGTCCGAGACAAGTAGACCGACTCCTGCCTGCATCTACTACTATTACTCCACACATCGACCGTTATCCAGCATGCATCTAGAGTATTAAGTTCATAAGAACAGAGTAACGCTTTAAGCAAGATGACATGATGTAGAGGGATAAACTCATGCAATATGATATAAACCCCATCTTGTTATCCTCGATGGCAACAATACAATACGTGCCTTGCTGCCCCTACTGTCACTGGGAAAGGACACCGCAAGATTGAACCCAAAGCTAAGCACTTCTCCCATTGCAAGAAAGATCAATCTAGTAGGCCAAATCAAACTGATAATTCGAAGAGACTTGCAAAGATAACCAATCATACATAAACGAATTCAGAAGATTCAAATATTGTTCATAGATAAACTTGATCATAAACCCACAATTCATCGGTCTCAACAAACACACCGCAAAAGAAGATTACATCGAATAGATCTCCACAAGAGACGGGGAGAACATTGTATTGAGATCCAAAAAGAGAGAAGAAGCCATCTAGCTAGTAACTATGGACCCGAAGGTCTAAGGTAAACTACTCACACATCATCGGAGAGGCTATGGTGTTGATGTAGAAGCCCTCCGTGATCGATGCCCCCTCCGGCGGAGCTCCGGAACAAGCACCGAGATGGGATCTCACGGGTACAGAAGGTTGCGGCGGTGGAATTAGGTTTTTGGCTCCGTATCTGGTAGTTTGGGGGTACGTCGGTATATATAGGAGGAAGAAGTACGTCGGTGGAGCAACAGGGGGGCCCACGAGGGTGGAGGGCGCGCCTGGGGGGGGGGGGGGGTAGGCACGCCCCCTACCTCATGGCCTCCTGTTTGATGTCTTGACGTAGGGTCCAAGTCCTCTAGATCACGTTCGTTCCGAAAATCACGTTCCCGAAGGTTTCATTCCATTTGGACTCCGTTTGATATTCTTTTTCTGCGAAACTCTGAAATAGGCAAAAAACAGCAATTCTGGGCTAGGCCTCCGGTTAATAGGTTAGTCCCAAAAATAATATAAAAGTGTATAATAAAGCCCAATAATGTCCAAAAGAGAATATAATATAGCATGGAACAATCAAAAATTATAGATACGTTGGAGACGTATCAAGCATCCCCAAGCTTAATTCCTGCTCGTCCTCGAGTAGGTAAATGATAAAAACAGAATTTTTGATGTGGAATGCTACCTGGCATAATTTCAATGTAATTCTTCTTAATTGTGATATGAATATTCAGATCCGAAAGATTCAAGACAAAAGTTTAATATTGAAATAAAAATAATAATACTTCAAGCATACAAACTAAGCAATTATGTCTTCTCAAAATGACATGGCCAAAGAAAGTTATCCCTACAAAATTATATAGTCTGGCTATGCTCTATCTTCATCACACAAAGTATTTAATCATGCACAACCCCGATGACAAGCCAAGCAATTGTTTCATACTTTTGACGTTCTCAAACTTTTTCAATCTTCACGCAATACATGAGCGTGAGCCATGGACATAGCACTATGTGTGGAATATAATGGTGGTTGTGGAGAAGACAAAAATGGAGAAGATAGTCTCACATCAACTAGGCGTATCAACGGGCTATGGAGATGCCCATCAATAGATATCAGTGTGAGTGAGTAGGGATTGCCACGCAACGGATGCACTAGAGCTATAAGTATATGAAAGCTCAACAAAAGAAACTAAGTGGGTGTGCATCCAACTCTCTTGCTCATGAAGACCTACGGCAATTTGAGGAAGCCCATCATTGGAACATACAAGCCAAGTTCTATAATGAAAATTTCCCACTAGTATATGAAAGTGATATCATAGGAGACTCTCTATCATGAAGATCATGGTGCTACTTTGAAGCACAAGTGTGGTAAAAGGATAGTAACATTGTCCCTTCTCTCTTTTTCTCTCATTCATTTTTTTATTTGGGCCTTTTCTCTTCTTTTTTTATGGCCTCTTTTTTTTAGTCCGGAGTCTCATCCCGACTTGTGGGGGAATCATAGTCTCCATCATCCTTTCCTCACTTGGGACAATGCTCTAATAATGATGATCATCGCACTCTTATTTTCTTACAACTCAAGAATTACAACTCAATACTTAGAACAACAATATGACTCTATGTGAATGCCTCCGGCGGTGTACCAAGATATGCAATGAATCAAGAGTGACATGTATGAAAGAATTATGAACGGTGGCTTTGCCACAAATACAATGTCAATTGCATGATCACGCAAAGCAATATGACAATGATGGAGCATGTCATAATAAACGGAACGGTGGAAATTTGCATGGCAATATATCTCGGAATGGCTATGGAAATGCCATAATAGGTAGGTATGGTGGCTGTTTTGAGGAAGGTATATGGTGGGTGTATGATACCGGCGAAAAGTGCGCGGTATTAGAGAGGCTAGCAATGGTGGAAGGAAGAAAAGTGCGTATAATCCATGGACTCAACATTAGTCATAAAGAACTCATATATTTGTTGCAAAAATCTACAAGTTATCAAAGCGAAGTATTACGCGCATGCTCCTAGGGGGATAGATTGGTAGGAAAAGACCATCGCTTGTCCCCGACCGCCACTCATAAGGAAGACAATCAATAAATAAATCATGCTCCGACTTCATCACATAACGGTTCACCATACGTGCATGCTACGGGAATCACAAACTTTAACACAAGTATTTCTCAAATTCAAAACTACTCAACTAGCATGACTCTAATATCACCATCTCCATATCTCAAAACAATTATCTAGTATCAAACTTCTCATAATATTCAACACACTCATAAGAGAATTTTGTACTAATCTTGAATGCCTATCATTGTTAAAGCAAACTACCATGCTGTTTTGTAGGACTCTCAAAATAATCTAAGTGAAGCATGAGAGAACAATAGTTTCTATAAAACAAATCCACCACCGTGCTCTAAAAGATATAAGTGAAGCACTAGAGCAAAAACTATATAACTCAAAAGATATAAGTGAAGCACATAGAGTATTCTAACAATTTCCGAATCATGTGTGTCTCTCTCAAAAGGTGTGTACAGCAAATATTATTGTGGAAAACTAACAAACAAAGACTCAAATAATACAAGACGCTCCAAGAAAAACACATATCATGTGGTGAATAAAAATATAGCCCCAAGTAATGTTACCGATGGAAGTAGACGAAAGAGGGGATGCCTTCCGGGGCATCCCCAAGCTTTGGCTTTTTGGTGTCCTTAGATTATCTTGGGGTGACATGGGCATCCCAAAGCTTAGGCTCTTGCCACTCCTTGTTCCATAATCCATCAAATCTTTCACCCAAAACTTGAAAACTTCACAACACAAAACTTAACAGAAAATCTCGTGAGCTCCGTTAGCGAAAGAAAACAAAACACCACTTTAAGTTACTGTAATTAACTCATTATTTATTTTTATTGGTGTTAAACCTACTGTATTCCAACTTCTCTATGGTTTATAAACTATTTTATTAGCCATAGATTCATCAAAATAAGCAAACAACACACGAAAAACAGAATCTGTCAAAAACAGAACAGTCTGTAGTAATCTGTAACTAACGCAAACTTCTGGAACTCCAAAAATTCAGCCAAAATAGGACGACCTAGACAATTTGTTTATTGATCAGAAGAAATTGGAATAGATATTTTATCACGTTCTGGTGATTTTTAACAATTATTTTCGTGAACAGAAAGTTTCTGGAATTTTCAGCAAGATCAAATAACTATCATCCAAGAAGATCCTATAGGTTTAACTTGGCACAAACACTAATTAAAACATAAGAACACATCTAAACAGAGGCTAGATCACATATTTATTCCTCAAGAGAAGCAAAAAGCAAAAAACTAAAAATAAAATTGGGTTGCCTCCCAACAAGTGCTATCGTTTAACGCCCCTAGCTAGGCATAAAAGCAAGGATAGATCTAGGTATTGCCATCTTTGGTAGGCAATCCATAAGTGGCTCTCATGATAGATTCATAAGGTAATTTTATTTTCTTTCTAGGGAAGTGTTCCATGCCTTTCCTTAACGGAAATTGGAATCTAATATTCCCTTCCTTCATATCAATAATTGCACCAATCGTTCTAAGGAAAGGTCTACCAAGAATAATAGGACATGAAGGATTGCAATCTATATCAAGAACAATAAAATCTACGGGCACATAATTACTATTTGCAATAATAAGAACATCATTAATTCTTCCCATAGGTTTCTTAATGGTGGAATTCGCAAGGTGCAAGTTTAGAGAGCAATCATCAAAATCACGGAAACCTAGCAAATCGCACAAAGTTTTTGGGATCGTGGGAACACTAGCACCCAAATCACACAAAGCATAGCATTCATGATCTTTAATTTTAATTTTAATAGTAGGTTCCCACTCATCATAAAGTTTTCTAGGGATAGAAACTTCCAACTCAAATTCTTCTTCATAAGATTGCATCAAAGCATCAACGATGTGTTTAGTAAAAGCTTTATGTTGGCTATAAGCATGTGGAGAATTTAGCACGGATTGCAACAAGGAAATACAATCTATCAAAGAGCAATTATCATAATTAAATTCCTTGAAATCCAAAATGGTGGGTTCATTGATATCGAGAGTTTTGATCTCTTCAATCCTACTTTTACCAATTTTTGCATCAAGATCTAAAGACTCCGAATTTTTGTGACGCTTTCTAGGTAAAGGTGGATCATATTAAGTCCCTTCATTATCAAGATTCATATTGCAAAACAAAGATTTAATAGGGGACACATCAATAAATTTTAGATCTTCATCTTTATTTTCATAGAAATTAGAAGAACACGCTTTCATAAAGCAATCTTTCTTAGCACGCATCCTAGCGGTTCTTTATTTGCACTCATCAATGGAAATTCTCATGGCTTTGAGAGACTCATTGATATCATGCTTAGGTGGAATAGATCTAAGTTTTAAAGAATCAACATCAAGAGAAATTCTATCAACGCTCCTAGCCAATTCATCAACTTTAAGCAATTTTTCTTCAAGCAAAGCATTGAAATTCTTTTGCAAATTCATAAACTCCTTAACACTAGTCTCAAATTCAGAAGGCATCTTATTAAAGTTTCCATAAGAATTTTTGTAGGAATTACCATAATTATTAGAGGAATTACTAGGATAAGGCCTAGGATTAAAGTTTCCTCTATACGCGTTGTTACCAAAATTATTCCTACCAACAAAATTCACATCCATAGATTCATTATTATTCTCAATCAAAGTAGACAAAGGCATATCATTAGGATCAGAAGAAACATTTTTATTAGCAAATAATTTCATAAGTTCATCCATCTTTCCACTCAAAACATTAATTTCTTCTATTGCATGCACCTTTTTATTAGTAGATCTTTCAGTGTGCCATTGAGAATAATTAACCATAATATTATCTAGGAGTTTAGTAGCTTCTCCTAAAGTGATTTCCATAAAAGTGCCTCCCGCGGCCGAATCTAAAAGATTTCTAGAAGCAAAATTCAATCCGGCATAAATTTTTTGTATGATCATCCACAAATTCAAACCATGTGTAGGACAATTACGTATCATTAATTTCATCCTCTCCCAAGATTGTGCAACATGTTCATGATCAAGTTGCTTAAAATTCATAATATCGTTTCTAAGAGAGATGATCTTAGCGGGAGGAAAATACTTAGAGATAAAAGCATCTTTGCACTTATTCCAAGAATCAATACTATTTTTAGGCAAAGATGAAAACCAAGCTTTAGCACGATCTCTAAGCGAAAAAGGAAATAGCTTCAATTTAACAATATCATTATCCACATCTTTCTTCTTTTGCATATCACACAAATCAACGAAGCTATTTAGATGGGTAGCGGCATCTTCACTAGGAAGGCCGGCGAATTGATCTTTCATGACAAGATTCAACAAAGCAACATTGATTTCACAAGATTCAGTATTGGTAAGAGGAGCAATCGGAGTGCTATGAAAATCATTATTGTTGGTATTGGTAAAGTCACACAACTTAGTGTTATCTTGAGCCATCGTGGCAAGCAAGTAATCCAACACACGAGCAAACAAGAAGCAAGCGAAAAAACGAAAGGAAAAGAGAGGGCGAATAAAACGGCAAGGGTGAAGTGGGGGAGAGGAAAACGAGAGGCAAATGGCAAATAATGTAATACGGGAGATAAGGGTTTGTGATGGGTACTTGGTATTTTAACTTTTGCGTAGAATCCCCGGCAACAGCGCCAGAAATCCTTCTTGCTACCTCTTGAGCACTGCGTTGGTTTTCCCTTGAAGAGGAAAGGGTGATGCATCAAAGTAGCGTAAGTATTTCACTCAGTTTTTGAGAACCAAAGGTATCAATCCAGTAGCAGACCACGCACGAGTCCCTCGCACCTACACAAACAAATAAATCCTCGCAACCAACGCAATAAAGGGGTTGCCAATCCCTTCACGGTCACTTACGAGACTGAGATCTGATAGATATGATAAGATAATATTTTGTGTATTTTTATGGTAAAGATGCAAAGTAAAGTAAAAGGCAATAAAAATAGCTAAGTTTTGGAAGATTAATATGATGGAAAATAGACCCGGGGGCCATAGGTTTCACTAGTGGCTTCTCTCGAGAGCATAAGTATTACGGTGGGTGAACAAATTACCGTTGAGCAATTCATAGAATTGGGCATAGTTATGAGAATATCTAGGTATGATCATGTATATAGGCATCACGTCCGAGACAAGTAGACCGACTCCTGCCTGCATCTACTACTATTACTCCACACATCGACCGCTATCCAGCACGCATCTAGAGTATTAAGTTCATAAGAACAGAGTAACGCTTTAAGTAAGATGACATGATGTAGAGGGATAAACTCATGCAATATGATATAAACCCCATCTTGTTATCCTCGATGGCAACAATACAATACATGCCTTGCTGCCCCTACTATCATTGGGAAAGGGCACTGCAAGATTCAAACAAAAGCTAAGCACTTCTCCCATTGCAAGAAAGATCAATCTAGTAGGCCAAACCAAACTGATAATTCAAAGAGACTTGCAAAGATAACCAATCATACATAAAAGAATTCAGAGAAGATTCAAATATTGTTCATAGATAAACTTGATCATAAACCCACAATTCATCGGTCTCAACAAACACACCACAAAATAAGATTACATCGAATAGATCTCCACAAGAGAGGGGGAGAACATTGTATTGAGATCCAAAAAGAGAGAAGAAGCCATCTAGCTAATAACTATGGACCCGAAGGTCTGAGATAAACTACTCACACATCATCGGAGAGGCTATGGTGTTGATGTAGAAGCACTCCGTGATCGATGCCCCCTCCGGCGGAGCTCCGGAAAAGGCCCCAAGATGGGATCTCACGGGTACAGAAGGTTGCGGCGGTGGAATTAGGTTTTTGGCTCCGTATCTGGTAGTTTGGGGGTACGTAGGTATATATAGGAGGAAGAAGTACGTCGGTGGAGCAACGTGGGGCCCACGAGGGTGGAGGGCGCGCCCAGGGGGTAGGCGCGCCCCCTACCTCGTGCCTTCCTGGTTGATGTCTTGACGTAGGGTCCAAGTCCTCTGGATCACGTTCGTTCCTAAAATCACGTTCCCGAAGGTTTCATTCCGTTTGGACTCCGTTTGATATTCTTTTTCTGCGAAACTCTGAAATAGGCAAAAAAACAGCAATTCTGGGCTGGGCCTCCAGTTAATAGGTTAGTCCCAAAAATAATATAAAAGTGTATAATAAAGCCCAATAATGTCCAAAACAGAATATAATATAGCATGGAACAATCAAAAATTATATATACGTTGGAGACGTATCAGTGGCGGAGACATGCTAGCCATCTCCTTCGAATCCAGCGAATCCTCTGTCGAGGATCGCGGGGAGCCATCGCGTGCCGGACTGCAGTGACAAAGTTTACAATATGTCAATATTACAAACCAGGAAGGCCAGACGTTTGCGGATTCTGGTACTTACGAAGCGGCCCGAGGCTTGGTCCGGCGAGGTCGCTCTGGACTGCTGTCAACATCCCACGCGGAGTTATCCGCGAGGGAGCCTTTAACCCTCTTAGGCGCTTTCGCTTCCGGACTCGTGGGGGCCGCTCTTTTCTTCTTCCCCACCTCAGGTGGGGAGTCGTCTTCTTCCTCCTCTTCGTCGTCGTTGTCGGTGGACGAAGAAGAAGATTCGTCTTTGGACGTCACGTCCGGAGCGCCTTTTTGGCGAGGGCCCTTCTTGGCCCCTTTGGCCGCTTTCCTGGCCGTCTTCTCTGGCACCTCATCAAGTGCGGGAAAAAGCATTTTCGTCAGTAATGGGAATTCTTGGTCTTCGGGCAGCGGGGCCGGACAGTTAATCCCCTCTGCTACCTCGATCCAGGCCTGAAAACATGGATGGGAAAGCTTAGGCTTTACCTCAAAATATGCCAGTAAAAGGTATGCCTTGAAAACATGAAATAACTTACCGAATTGGCTTGGCGCTTTAAGCTAAGCCCGCGATCCTCGGTCATAGGCGGCGGCGTCTCGCCGGCCTTGAAAAGCACTCTCCAGATGTCTTAGTGCATCGTGCCAAAGAGCTCTTGCAGCGTCTGGTGCTTGGCCGGATCATACTCCCACAGATAGCAAGTCCGGCGTTGGCACGGAAGGACCCGACGAATGAGCATGACCTGGACCATGTTGACAAGCTTGATTTTCCTGTCTATCATGTTCTGGACGCACGTCTGGAGCCCAGTCAGCTCGTTCGAAGGACCCCAGGTTAGGCCCCTCTCTTGCCAGGAGGTGAGCTGCATCGGGATTCCGGATCAGAATTCGCGGGCCGCCGCCCAGTTGGCGTCGCGCGGCTCGGTGACGTAGAACCACCCCGATTGCCACCCCTTCATCATCTCTGCGAATGAGCCTTCAGGCCAGGTGATGTTGGGCATCTTGCCCACCATAGCGCCTCCGCACTATGCTTGTTGACCGCTCACTACTTTCGGCCTCACATTGAAGGTCTTCAGCGCAGGCCGAAGTGAGGTGGGATGCGGAGAAAAGCCTCACAAACGACGATAAATGCCGAAATGTTGAGGATGAAGTTGGGGGCTAGGTCATGAAAATCCAGCCCATAGTAAAACATCAGTCCACGGACGAATGGATGGAGAGGGAATCCCAGTCCGCAGACAAAATGTGTGAGAAACACAACCCTCTCATGGGGCTCGGGAGTAGGGACAATCTGCCCCTTGGCCGGGAGTCGGTGAACGATCTCCTTGGCTAGGTATCCGGCCTCTCGGAGCTCCTTGATGTCCTTCTTCTTAACGGAGGAGGCCATCCACTTGCCTCCAGCTCCGGATCCGGACATGTTTGGAGTGCTTTCTTGGACGAAGAAAAGCTAAAGCTTGGGCGCTGGAGCTCAAGGACGGAAGGGCTGAGGGAAAGAAAGGGCGTGGGTGAGAAAAGGGAATCCTTACCCCCTTTATAGAGGCCGCGAATATCAAACGCCTCCTCACTCGCCCTGAAAACTCGCCTATTTCCAAGGGCCGTATAAATGGCACGGTTGGGTTACCCATGCCCGCATTGATGAGAATCCCATGATAAGGGGACATGATCTCTGCTTTGACAAGACGTGCCAATGGCAACCGCGTCTCAAAATGTGGAGCGGCAGACGAGAAACGGTCCGAAATTATGACCGGACAGACGTGATGCCGTGTTATTAAGAAAGTTGTCAGCAGATAGAACTCGTGTGTGTGTCTATATATATATATATATATATATATATATATATATATATATATATATATATATATATATATATATATATATATATATATATATATATATTCTCTCTGCGGTCATGTATGGTATGTATGTGGCAGGTCCGGATACTATCGTCGCGTCCGAAGACTGTCTTGGAGTTCGGAAAGGGGAACCCGCCTTGCAATGCCGAAGACAATTTGCGCGCCGGACTCCTCGTCATTGAAGCCAGGTCCAGGGGCTACTAAGGGAGTCCTGGACTAAGGGGTCCTCGGGCGTCCGGCCTGTTATCCATGGGCCGGACTGATGGGCTGCGAAGACATGAAGGCCGAAGACTATACCCGTGTCCGGATTGGACTCTACTTGGCATGGAAGGCAAGCTTGGCAACCGACTATGTAGATTCCCTCTGATGTAACCGACTCCATGTAACCCTAGATCTCTCAGGTGTCTATATAAACCGGAGAGCGTAGTCCGGATAGACAGATACACATTACCATAGTCATACAGGCTAGACTTCTAGGGTTTAGCCATTACGATCTCGTGGTAGATCAACTCTTGTAACACTCATATTCATCAAGATCAATCAAGCAGGAAGTAGGGTATTACCTCCATAGAGAGGGCCCAAACCTGGGTAAACATCGTGTCCCCCATCTCCTGTTACCATCGATCCTAGATGCACAGTTCCGGACCCCCTACCCGAGATCTGCCGGTTTTGACACCGACAGCCGCTGCCCAACAAAGTTGGGGCTTTCGCCCGGGAGACCTAGGGGAAGGGTAAGTGAGGAGATCAGTCCATACAAATGCCTCCAAGGAGGGGAACAGCGCCCTAGGCGTCGCCGTCGGCGCGGCCGGCCAGGGATTTCACCCGAACTAGATCCCCGCCACCAGCAGCGCCTCCTGTACAGAACCGGTGACCAAGGAAAGCGCAGCCCGACCAGGCTGGCCCGCACGCCGAACAGGGGAGGAGGGGAGGCGCCAGATCGCGCGCACCGACCGCCGCGGAAGCCTCCGCTAGCCGCCAACGACCACCGGGATCCCGCCGCCGGCGCGGCCAGGATGCCAGATCCACCGCCTGCACGGCTACTCGCCGGAGCCTGCCGTGCCTCGCCAAAGGAGTCGCCGCTTCATATCCGGGACTCCCAACGCAGGGGCAGGGTAGCCAAGACCCCGCCGCCACCATCAGGCGGCGGCGAGGAGGTGGGGCGAGGTGGGGAGGGGGCCACGGCGGCGTAGCTAGGGCAATTAATATGGATCGGTGAGAGTATTAATATTGCTCCTGATTGAGATCAAGGTTCTCCGGATTCCTCTGAAGTTTTCTAAACTACACAAACCCCACAGATGAAATTGCAAGGATACAAAGTAGCCAGGACAGTGTATAACAAAGAACGTTAAAATGAAAGCCGAGAAGCAAGAGCAAGGCAGAAAGAGTTAAGCTAAACCCCAAGAATGCATGTAGATCCTACAACAAAAGATCTCATCCTGCAAAGCCACATCCAGTGAATTCTCTAGTAGCATCCCAACGTCTAGTTTGGAAGATTCTTCAATCATGTCCCTCTTCTTGTTTACCGTCCTCCATCATCACGTGCGTACTCGGCGAAATAGTCCAGGAAAGATTTACTTCCAAGAGAATTCACTCCTTTGAGTAGGAACTCGGTCACCAAATCCTACACATATATCAAAGCAACACGCAATGTGTCTGTATTGCAAACTTGAGGATGGGATAACTTGAGGATGGTGATGCTAATACCAAGTATTTTCATCGCTAGGTCAATGCATGGAGAAGGAAAATCACATTCACCACCTTAAGCATAATAATGGACTGGTCACCAAACACAAGGAAAAGGAGAAAATTATTCATGATCATTTCTCCAATATCATAGGAAAGGGCAATGCTAGGAAAAAGACATCAATTGGGAGGAGATTATTTTCGAGGATTTTGACCTAAGTAACATTGATACTCCTTCCATCGTTGAGGAGGTGGGCGACGCCATCTACCATATGCCTAGTGACAAATCCCTCCAGCCGGATGGCTTCACCAGATTATTCTTTCAAGCGGTGTGGGACACGATTAAAGATGACTTCATGAAAGCGGTGCACCTCTTCGGTAACCTTCATGTTGCCAACAATCCAATGACTAAACTCTGCAAATGTTGTGCTCCTACGTAAGAAGGACGGCGCAGAGGGAATTGGAGACTATAGACCGATTAGCCATTTAGCCACATTTATGCCATTGCCAAGATATTACCAAGATGATAGCAATCTGCCTTGGTCCTCATATGAACAGCTCATTTCAAAGCCCAAAGTTCTTCCATTATCAACCTTCACAAATGTGCTTACCTGATGCACATGTATGTGCGCAACCAGGTGCGAAGCCCAATGTGCTTACCTAATGCACATGTATCAGGGTCCAAACCTTATTTTAGCAATGCTAACCATAGATTTGGGACTGCTACATCACCGTAGTCCATCTAGTGTGCATCACCCAAACTGCAGCGAGGCAGCCGACTCGACTGCCTGTTTACTTAGGGTGTGTTCTGTACTCGTCTAACTCCTGGAGTCCAACCGAACGGCTCCACTCCAAGATTTACCTGAGAGAAACTGGCTAAAAATGTAGTGTAAATTTTGTGGAGATGTGGAGTTGGGAAATGGCGGCTCCTCCAAAACTAGGTTTTTTTTAGAAAAGGAGGAAGACCCCCGGCCTCTGCATCTGGACGATGCATGCAGCCACTTTATTAATTGTTCACACAAGACCATACAAAGTAATACAACAGTAAGACTAAAGCCACCTTCTAGGCAAGATCGGTCGCTACTCCTATCCAATTGATGAAGGGATGCTGATAGTCTGGGCTTAATACCAAACAGACCTCGCAGCCAAACCTAACATCTAAGACCTGAGGTCCCATCCAGGACGCCTGCCGGGTATGGGTCGCCCACCAGTCCGGCACACTCAACCAGGATGCCTGCCGGGTATGAGGCCGCCGCAACCACCTGCCACCAATCCATTTTCAGAGTTGTACTGCTGCATCTACCTTGCCCGGTCTAGCTGTCGTCGATGCCACCACGACGCCAGACCGTGTCACCCTCCTGCGCGAGTCCATCTCCGTGCATCGGACGCCAAGTCACCACAGCGCCATGCCGCCGAGACCCGCTGCCATCAATGAGTGAGATGACGCACCGCTCCACCAAAGAATCCGTCCTCTGGTCCCTCGATCACGTGTGTACCTCCAAGAATGACGCCCCCAACGGGGGAACGACACCAGAGCGCCGCCGTCATCCGATCATCCGATCTAGGGTTTCCCCCAGAGCTAGCAGAGAGTGGCCTTGAACTTCTCCACGGTGATGCCTTCAAGAAGGGAACGATGCAGATAGCGCCGCCACCGCCGGCCTTGGCAGTAGCCCAAAGCAAGTTTTCACCGAGATATGTTCAAAGGAATCCAACTCCCATGCACGGCCGCCGCCGCCACCAGGCTGAGCACACGCCGCCGCCGGCACCTCCACGATGCCCAGAGGCCGGGAGACTCGCGGCCACCACGCCTGACACGCAGCCACGGCCAGGACCAAGCACCTGTTGGGGAACGTATTAATTTCAAAAAATTCCTACGCACACGCAAGATCATGGTGATGCATAGCAACGAGAGGGGAGAGTGTTGTCCACGTACCCTCGTAGACCGACAGCGGAAGCGTTATCACAACGCGGTTGATGTAGTCGTACGTCTTCACGATCCGACCGATCAAGTACCGAACGCACGTCACCTCCGAGTTCTACACACGTTCAGCTCGATGACGTCCCTCGAACTCCGATCCAGCCGAGTGTTGAGGGAGAGTTTCGTCAGCACGACGGCGTGGTGACGATGACGATGTTCTACCGACGCAGGGCTTCGCCTAAGCTCCGCAATGATATTATCGAGGTGTAATTTCGTGGAGGGGGGCACCGCACACGGCTAAAAGATCTCAAGGATCAATTGTTGTGTCTCTGGGGTGCCCCCCTGCCCCCGTATATAAAGGAGCAAGGGAGGAGGAGGCCGGCCCTAGGAGGGGGCGCACCAAGTGTGGAGTCCTACTAGGACTCCCTAGTCCTAGTAGGATTCCACCTCCCATATGGAATAGGAAAAGAGGAAGGGAAAAAGAGAAGGAAGGAAGGGGGCGCCCCCCTTCCCTAGTCCAATTCGGACCAGACCAAGGGGAGGGGTGCGGCCACCCTTGAGGCCCTTTTTCTTCTTTCCCGTATGGCCCAATAAGGCCCAATACGTATTCCCGTAACTCTCCGGTACTCCGAAAAATACCCGAATCACTCGGAACCTTTCTGAAGTCCGAATATAGTCGTCCAATATATCGATCTTTACATCTCGACCATTTCGAGACTCCTCGTCATGTCCCCGATCTCATCCGGGACTCCGAACTCCTTCGGTAAATCAACATACATAAACTCATAATAAAACTGTCATCGTAACTTTAAGCGTGCGGACCCTACGGGTTCGAGAACTATGTAGACATGACCGAGACACGTCTCCGGTCAATAACCAATAGCGGGACCTGGATGCCCATATTGGCTCCCACATATTCTACGAAGATCTTTATCGGTCAGACCGCATAACAACATACGTTGTTCCCTTTGTCATCAGTATGTTACTTGCCCGAGATTCGATCGTCGGTATCTCGATACCTAGTTCAATCTCATTACCGGCAAGTCTCTTTACTCGTTCCGTAACACATCATCCCGCAACTAACTTATTAGTCACAATGCTTGCAAGGCTTATAGTGATGTGCATTACCGAGTGGGCCCAGAGATACCTCTCCGACAATCGGAGTGACAAATCCTGATCTCGAAATATGCCAACCCAACAAGTACCTTTGGAGACACCTGTAGAGCACCTTTATAATCACCCATTTACGTTGTGACGTTTGGTAGCACACAAAGTGTTCCTCCGGTAAACGGGAGTTGCATAATCTCATAGTCAGAGGAACATGTATAAGTCATGAAGAAAGCAATAGCAACATACTAAATGATCGGGTGCTAAGCTAACGGAATAGGTCAAGTCAATCACGTCATTCTCCTAATGAGGTGATCTCGTTAATCAAATGACAACTTATGTCTATGGCTAGGAAACATAACCATCTTTGATTAACGAGCTAGTCAAGTAGAGGCATACTAGTGACACTCTGTTTGTCTATGTATTCACACATGTATTATGTTTCCGGTTAATACAATTCTAGCATGAATAATAAACATTTATCATGATATAAGGAAATAAATAATAACTTTATTATTGCCTCTAGGGCATATTTCCTTCAGTCTCCCACTTGCACTAGAGTCAATAATCTAGTTCACATCGCCATGTGATTTAACATGAATAGTTCACATCACCATGTGATTAACACCCATGGTTCACATCGTCATGTGACCATCACCCAAAGGGTTTACTAGAGTCAATAATCTAGTTCACATCGCTATGTGATTAACACCCAAAGAGTACTAAGGCGTGATCATGTTTTGCTTGTGAGATAATTTTAGTCAACGGGTCTGTCACATTCAGATCCGTAAGTATTTTGCAAATTTCTATGTCTACAATGCTCTGCATGGAGCTACTCTAGCTAATTGCTCCCACTTTCAATATGTATCTAGACCGAGACTTAGAGTCATCTAGATTAGTGTCAAAACTTGCATCGACATAACCTTTTACGACGAGCCTTTTGTCACTTCCATAATCGAGAAACATATCCTTATTCCAGTAAGGATAATTTTGACCGCTGTCCAGTGATCTACTCCTAGATCACTATTGTACTCCCTTGCCAAAATCAGTGTAGGGTATACAATAGATCTGGTACATAGCATGGCATACTTTATAGAACCTATGGCCAAGGCATAGGGAATGACTTTCATTCTCTTTCTATCTTTTGCCGTGGTCGGGCTTTGAGTCTTTACTCAATTTCACACCTTGTAACACAGGCAAGAACTCTTTTCTTTGACTGTTCTATTTTGAACTACTTCAAAATCTTGTTAAGGTATGTACTCATTGAAAAACTTATCAAGCGTCTTCATCTATCTCTATAGATCTTGATGCTCAATATGTAAGCAGCTTCACCGAGGTCTATCTTTGAAAAACTCCTTTCAAACACTCCTTTATGCTTTGCAGAATAATTCTACATTATTTCGGATCAACAATATGTCATTCACATATACTTATCAGAAATGTTGTAGTGCTCCCACTCACTTTCTTGTAAATACAGGCTTCACCGCAAGTCTGTATACAACTATATGCTTTGATCAACTTATCAAAGCGTATATTCCAACTCCGAGATGCTTGCACCAGTCCATTGATGGATCGCTGGAGCTTGCATATTTTGTTAGCACCTTTAGGGTTGACAAAACCTTCTGGTTGTATCATATACAACTCTTCTTTAATAAATCCATCAAGGAATGCAGTTTTGTTTATCCCTTTGCCAGATTTCATAAAATGCGGCAATTGCTAACATGATTCGGACAGACTTAAGCATAGATATGAGTGAGAAACTCTCATCGTAGTCAACATCTTGAACTTGTCGAAAACCTTTTTGCGACAATTCTAGCTTTGTAGATAGTGATACTACTATCAGCGTCCGTCTTCCTCTTGACAATCCATTTATTCTCAATTGCTTGCCGATCATCGGGCAAGTCAACCAAAGTCCACACTTTGTTCTCATACATGGATCTCATCTCAGATTTCATGGCCTCAAGCCATTTTGCGGAATCTGGGCTCACCATCGCTTCTTCATAGTTCGTAGGTTCGTCATGGTCTAGTAACATAACCTCCAGAACAGGATTACCGTACCACTCTGGTGCGGATCTTACTCTGGTTTACCTACGAGGTTTGGTAGTAACTTGATCTGAAGTTACATGATCATCATCATTAACTTCCTCACTAATTGGTGTAGAAGTCACAGGAACAGATTTCTGTGATCCAATAAGGGAGCAGGTACAGTTACCTCATCAAGTTCTACTTTCCTCCCACTCACATCTTTCGAGAGAAACTCCTTCTCTAGAAAGGATCCATACTTAGCAACGAATGTCTTGCCTTCGGATCTGTGATAGAAGGTGTACCCAACTGTCTCCTTTGGGTATCCTATGAAGACACATTTCTCCGATTTGGGTTTGAGCTTATCAGGATGAAAATTTTCACATAAGCATCGCAACCCCAAAATTTTAAGAAACGACAACTTTGGTTTCTTGCCAAACCACAGTTCATAAGGCGTCGTCTCAACGGATTTTGATGGTGCCCTATTTAACGTGAATGTAGCTGTCTCTAATGCATAACCCAAAACGATAGTGGTAAATTGGTAAGAGACATCATAGATTGCACTATATCCAATAAAGTACGGTTATGACGTTCGGACACACCATTACACTGTGGTGTTCCAGGTGGCGTGAGTAGTGAAACTATTTCACATTGTTTTAACTGAAGGCCAAACTCGTAACTCAAATATTTTACCTCTGCGATCATATCGTAGAAACTTTTATTTTCTTGTTATGATGATTCTCCACTTCACTCTGAAATTCTTTGAACTTTTCAAATGTTTCAGACTTTGTGTCTCATCAAGTAGATATACCCATATCTGCTCAAATCATCTGTGAAGGTCAGAAAATAATGATACCTGCTACGAGCCTCAATATTCATCGGACCACATACATCTGTATGTATGATTTCCAACAAATCTGTTGCTCTCTCCATAGTTCCGGAGAACGGCGTTTTAGTCATCTTGCCCATGAGGCACGGTTCGCAAGCATCAAGTGATTCATAATCAAGTGATTCCAAAATCCCATCAGTATGGAGTTTCTTCATGCGCTTTACACCAATATGACCTAAACGGCAGTACCACAAATAAGTTGCACTATCATTATTAACTTTGCATCTTTTGGCCTCAATATTATGAATATGTGTATCACTACGATCGAGATCCAACAAACCATTTTCGTTGGTGTGTATGACCATAAAGGTTTTATTCATGTAAACAGAACAACAATTGTTCTCTAACTTAAATGAATAACCGTATTGAAATAAACATGATCAGATCATATTCATGCTCAACGCAAACACCAAATAACACTTATTTAGTTTCAACACTAATCCCAAAAGTACAGGGAGTGTGCGATGATGATCATATCAATCTTGGAACTACTTCCAACACACATCGTCACCTCGCCTTTTACTAGTCTCTGTTTATTCTGCAACTCCCGTTTTCGAGTTACTACTCTTTAGCAACTGAACCAGTATCAATTACCGAGGGGTTGCTATAAACACTAGTAAAATACACATCAATAATCTGTATATCAAATATACCTTTGTTCACTTTTACTAGTCTCTGTTTATTCTGCAACTCCCGTTTCGAGTTACTACTCTTAGCAACTGAACCAGTATCAATTACCGAGGGATTGCTATAAACACTAGTAAAGTACACATCAATAATCTGTATATCAAATATACCTTTGTTCACTTTGCCATCCTTCTTATCCACCAAATAGTTGGGGTAGTTCCGCTTCCAGTGACCAGTCCCTTTGCAGTAGAAGCACTTAGTCTCAGGCTTAGGACCAGACTTAGGCTTCTTCACTTGAGCAGCAACTTGCTTGCCGTTCTTTTTGAAGTTCCCCTTTTTCCCTTTGCCCTTTTCTTGAAACTAGCGGTCTCGTCAACCATCAACACTTGAAGTGGTCTCGTCAACCATCAACACTTGATGTTTTTCTTGATTTCTACCTTCGTCGATTTCAGCATCACGAAGAGCTCGGGAATTACTTTCGTCATCCCTTGCATACCATAGTTCATCACGAAGTTCTACTAACTTGGTGATGGTGACTAGAGAATTCTGTCAATCACTATTTTATCTGGAAGATAAACTCCCACTTGATTCAAGCGATTGTAGTACCCAGACAATCTGAGCACATGCTCACTAGTTGAGCGATTCTCCTCCATCTTTTTGCTATAGAACTTGTTGGAGATTTCATATCTCTCAACTCGGGTATTTGCTTGAAATATTAACTTCAACTCCTGGAACATCTCATATGGTCCATGACGTTCAAAACGTCTTTGAAGTCCCGATTCTAAGTCGTTAAGCATGGTGCACTAAACTATCAAGTAGTCATCATATTGAGCTAGCCAAACGTTCATAACGTCTGCATCTGCTCCTGCAATAGGTCTGTCACCTAGCGGTGCATCAAGGACATAATTTTTCTGTGCAGCAATGAGGATAATCCTCAGATCACGGATCCAATCCGCATCTTTGCTACTAACATCTTTCGACATAATTTTTCTCTAGGAACAAAAAATAAACACAGGGAAGCAACAACGCGAGCTATTGATCTACAACATAATTTGCAAAATACTATCAGGACTAAGTTCATGATAAATTTAAGTTCAATTAATCATATTACTTAAGAACTCCCACTTAGATAGACATCTCTCTAATCATCTAAGTGATTACGTGATCCAAAGCAACTAAACCATGTCCGATTAACACGTGAGATGGAGTAGTTTCAATGGTGAACATCACTATGTTGATCATATCTACTATATGATTCACGCTCGACCTTTCGGTCTCTGTGTTCCGAGGCCATATCTGTATATGCTAGGCTCGTCAAGTTTAACCTGAGTATTCCGCGTGTGCAACTGTTTTGCACCCGTTGTATTTGAACGTAGAGCCTATCACACCCGATTAACACGTGGTGTCTCAGGACGAAGAACTTTAGCAACGGTGCATACTCAGGGAGAACACTTTTATCTTGAAATTTTAGTGAGAGATCATCTTATAATGCTACCGTCAATCAAAGCAAGATAAGATGCATAAAGGATTAACATCACATGCAATCAATATAAGTGATATGATATGGCCATCATCATCTTGTGCTTGTGATCTCCATCTCCGAAGCACCGTGCTTGTGATCTCCATCTCCGAAGCACCGTCATGATCACCATCGTCACCGGCGCGACACCTTGATCTCCATCGTAGCATCGTTGTCGTCTCGCCAACTTATTGCTTTTACGACTATCGCTACCGCTTAGTGATAAAGTAAAACTATTACATGGCGATTGCATCTCATACAATAAAGCGACAACCATATGGCTCCTGCCAGTTGCCGATAACTCGGTTACAAAACATGATCATCTCATACAACACATTATATCACATCATGTCTTGACCATATCACATCACAACATGCCCTGCAAAAACAAGTTAGACGTCCTCTACTTTGTTGTTGCAAGTTTTACGTGGCTGCTACGGGCTTAGCAAGAACCGTTCTTACCTACGCATCAAAACCACAACGATAGTTTGTCAAGTTGGTGCTGTTTTAACCTTCGCAAGGACCGAGCGTAGCCACACTCGGTTCAACTAAAGTGAGAGAGACAGACACCCGCCAGTCACCTTTAAGCAACGAGTGCTCCGAACGGTGAAACCAGTCTCGCGTAAGCGTACGCGTAATGTCGGTCCGGGCCGCTTCATCTCACAATACCGCTGAACCAAAGTATGACATGCTGGTAAGCAGTATGACTTATATCGCCCACAACTCACTTGTGTTCTACTCGTGCATAGCATCAACGCATAAAACCAGGCTCGGATGCCACTGTTGGGGAACGTAGTAATTTCAAAAAATTTCCTACGCACACGCAAGATCATGGTGATGCATAGCAACGAGAGGGGAGAGTGTTGTCCACGTACCCTCGTAGACCGACAGCGGAAGCGTTATCACAACGCGGTTGATGTAGTCGTACGTCTTCACGATCCGACCGATCAAGTACCGAACACACGGCACCTCCGAGTTCTACACACGTTCAGCTCGATGACGTCCCTCGAACTCCGATCCAGCCGAGTGTTGAGGGAGAGTTTCGTCAGCACGACGGCGTGGTGACGATGATGATGTTCTACCGACGCAGGGCTTCGCTTAAGCTCCGCAATGATATTATCGAGGTGTAATTTGGTGGAGGGGGGCACCGCACACGGCTAAAAGATCTCAAGGATCAATTGTTGTGTCTCTGGGGTGCCCCCCTGCCCCCGTATATAAAGGAGCAAGGGAGGAGGAGGCCAGCCCTAGGAGGGGGCGCACCAAGTGTGGAGTCCTACTAGGACTCCCTAGTCCTAGTAGGATTCCACCTCCCATATGGAATAGGAAAAGAGGAAGGGAAAAAGAGAAGGAAGGAAGGGGGCGCCCCCCTTCCCTAGTCCAATTCGGACCAGACCAAGGGGAGGGGTGCGGCCACCCTTGAGGCCCTTTTTCTTCTTTCCCGTATGGCCCAATAAGGCCCAATACGTATTCCCGTAACTCTCCGGTACTCCGAAAAATACCCGAATCACTCGGAACCTTTCCGAAGTCCGAATATAGTCGTCCAATATATCGATCTTTACGTCTCGACCATTTCGAGACTCCTCGTCATGTCCCCGATCTCATCCGGGACTCCGAACTCCTTCGGTACATCAACATACATAAACTCATAATAAAACTGTCATCGTAACTTTAAGCGTGCGGACCCTACGGGTTCGAGAACTATGTAGACATGACCGAGACACGTCTCCGGTCAATAACCAATAGCGGGACCTGGATGCCCATATTGGCTCCCACATATTCTACGAAGATCTTTATCGGTCAGACCGCATAACAACATACGTTGTTCCCTTTGTCATCAGTATGTTACTTGCCCAAGATTCGATCGTCGGTATCTCGATACCTAGTTCAATCTCGTTACCGGCAAGTCTCTTTACTCGTTCCGTAACACATCATCCCGCAACTAACTTATTAGTCACAATGCTTGCAAGGCTTATAGTGATGTGCATTACCGAGTGGGCCCAGAGATACCTCTCCGACAATCGGAGTGACAAATCCTAATCTCGAAATACGCCAACCCAACAAGTACCTTTGGAGACACCTGTAGAGCACCTTTATAATCACCCATTTACGTTGTGACGTTTGGTAGCACACAAAGTGTTCCTCCGGTAAACGGGAGTTGCATAATCTCATAGTCAGAGGAACATGTATAAGTCATGAAGAAAGCAATAGCAACATACTAAACGAGCGGGTGCTAAGCTAACGGAATAGGTCAAGTCAATCACGTCATTCTCCTAATGAGGTGATCTCGTTAATCAAATGACAACTTATGTCTATGGCTAGGAAACATAACCATCTTTGATTAACGAGCTAGTCAAGTAGAGGCATACTAGTGACACTCTGTTTGTCTATGTATTCACACATGTATTATGTTTCCGGTTAATACAATTCTAGCATGAATAATAAACATTTATCATGATATAAGGAAATAAATAATAACTTTATTATTGCCTCTAGGGCATATTTCCTTCAGCACCACCAAGATCCAATCTGGGGTCAAGCGCCCTAGGCCACCGCCGCTGTCTAGGCGGCACCACCAGACGGGGACAGGCCCTCCAACCTGCCGCAAAGCGAGCCGCCGCCAGAGCTTCGAACCTCCGTGCCACCAAGCCCACCGGAAGTGACTAAGCCGCCGCGAGGAAGAAGGGAAGCCGCGCCAGGGCAGAAGCCCCGTCGCCGCCGGCACTGCCTGGGCTTTGCCCAGCGGTGGCTTTCGGCGGCGGCGAGGGGGAGGGGAGGGTGGAGGAAGGCCGGCGGCGGGGGCGGCTAGGGTTCCCCCGCGTCGCCTCGGAGAGGGACGCGGGGGACGGGGGAGATCTGTTGGGCTCCTCCAAAACTAGGTAGTGAGAGTTGAGTTTTTTTGAGAAACGAGAGTTTAGAGATAATTACCAGTCCACGCCACAGCGAAGTGAATCCTTCTCGTATCGATTCGCTATCAGGTTTTTTAGGGGAACATGATAGTTTTATTAATCAACCCTCATAGGGATACAAGAGGGGTCTGGCAGCCCCGAGAACCAAACATGCATGCCTCCACATAGGGAGGATGAGTATTTCGCTAAAGAATGAGCATCCCTAATCATCTCTCTCCGTTCGTGGTTGAAGATGACAAGGAAGCCTATGACTGCGTAAACTGTTGGAAATATGCCCTAGAGGCAATAATAAATTGGTTATTATTATATTTTCTTATTCATGATAATCGTTTATTATCCATGCTAGAATTGTATTGATAGGAAACTCAGATACATGTGTGGATACATAGACAACACCATGTCCCTAGTAAGCCTCTAGTTGACTAGCTCGTTGATCAATAGATGGTTATGGTTTCCTGACCATGGACACTGGATGTCGTTGATAACGGGATCACATCATTAGGAGAATGATGTGATGGACAAGACCCAATCCTAAGCATAGCATAAAAGGTCGTATAGTTTCGTTTGCTAGAGCTTTTCCAATGTCAAGTATCTTTTCCTTAGACCATGAGATCGTGCAACTCCCGGATACCGTAGGAGTGCTTTGGGTGTGCCAAACGTCACAACGTAACTGGGTGACTATAAAGGTGCACTACGGGTATCTCCGAAAGTGTCTGTTGGGTTGGCACGGATCAAGACTGGGATTTGTCACTCCGTGTGACGGAGAGGTATCTCTGGGCCCACTCGGTAATGCATCATCATAATGAGCTCAATGTGACTAAGTCGTTAGACACGGGATCATGCATTGCGGTACGAGTAAAGAGACTTGCCGGTAACGAGATTGAACAAGGTATTGGGATACCGACGATCGAATCTCGGGCAAGTAAAATACCGTTTGACAAAGGGAATTGCATACGGGATTGATTGAATCCTCGACACCGTGATTCATCCGATGAGATCATCGTGGAACATGTGGGAGCCAACATGGGTATCCAGATCCCGCTGTTGGTTATTGACCGGAGAGGCGTCTCGGTCATGTCTGCATGTCTCCCGAACCCGTAGGGTCTACACACTTAAGGTTCGGTGACGCTAGGGTTGTAGAGATATATGTATGCGGAAACCCGAAAGTTGTTCGGAGTCCCGGATGAGATCCCGGACATCACGAGAGGTTCCGGAATGGTCCGGAGGTGAAGAATTATATATAGGAAGTCAAGTTTCGGCCACCGGGAAAGTTTCGGGGGTTACCGGTATTGTACCGGGACCACCGGAAGGGTCCCGGGGGTCCACCGGGTGGGGCCACCTATCCCGGAGGGCCCCATGGGCTGAAAGTGGAAGGGAACCAGCCCCTAGTGGGCTGGGCGCCCCCCCATGTGCCTAGGGTTGGGAACCCTAGGGTGGGGGACTTCCCCCTTACCTTGGGGGGCAAGGCACCCCTTTCCACCCCTTGGCCGCCGCCCCCCCAACCCTAGATGGGTTTTGGCCGCCCCCCCCCCCTCCCAAGGGGGGCTATATAAAGGGGGGGAGGGCAAGAACACACAGCCTTGGGCGCCTCCCTCCTCCCCTGCAACACCTCTCTCTCTCTCGCAGAAGCTTGGCGAAGCCCTGCCAGAGACCTGCTACATCCACCACCACGCCGTCGTGCTGCTGGATCTCCATCAACCTCTCCTTCCCCCTTGCTGGATCAAGAAGGAGGAGACGTCGCTGCACCGTACGTGTGTTGAACGCGGAGGTGCCGTCCGTTCGGCACTCGGTCATCGGTGATTTGGATCACGGCGAGTACGACTCCGTCATCCACGTTCATTGGAACGCTTCCGCTCGCGATCTACAAGGGTATGTAGATGCACTCCTTTCCCCTCGTTGCTAGTAGACTCCATAGATGCATCTTGGTGAGCGTAGGAAAATTTTAAAATTATGCTACGATTCCCAACATAAACTGGGAGTTTGTGCGGGAGGTTCTCCTCAAAAAGGGTTTTGAGGCCGGATTCGTTCACCGGATCATGCATCTGATCTCGTGTGGCAATACTGCGGTTATAGTCAACGGAGAAATGGGGAAGTTTTTCCATAATAGGAAAGGGTTAAGACAGGGCGATCCCATTTCCCCGCTTGTCTTTAACTTCGTGGCAGACGCCTTGTCAGCTATGTTGTACAAGGCCAGGGAGGCCGGACATATTAATGGGCTTGTTTCACACCTAATCCCGGGAGGAGTGTCACACCTTCAATATGCTGACGATACCTTGCTGATGTTCGAGCCTGACGACCACAGTATTGCGTCGGTTAAGCTCGTGAATAATCTTCGTGAGAGCAATTGGCCCTTCAAGGATGTTTCTACCTTTAAGGAAGGTGGATTGGCTCTTATGGATGACCCGCTGGGCTACCGGCGCTAACCTAGAGGCGTGTCGATTTCGTGAGGCGTAAAAGACACCATAAGGGCATCGTTCTCCTGTTGAGACACACGCTCCGCCGGTCCCCATAAGAAGAAGAAGGACATGGCGGGACAGCGGGAGCTTGAGCGCAAGCCGGTGGAACATCCCAACTGTGGTGGTGGCCACGGGGATCCACTGGCCAAGAGGCCCCGGGCGGGCGTGGCACCACTGGCGGTGTCGCTTCCTCCTTCGTCGAAGGGCACGGCGGGTGAACCCATTCCGGTGGAGGACGCACCGGAGGCCCCGGATGTGGAGTGTTTCAAGCGCGGGAGACTTGGGCATTTCCAATCAAAGTGTAAGTTTCAGCCTCTGTGTGTGTTGTGCAAGGAAGAGGGACATGCATCTGCGCACTGCCCGATGAGGGGTCGGCAGCCTTGCCTGTAGGTCATGGGAAGCGCAATTTCTGGGGAAGGTTTCTTTTGCCTTCAGTTCGAAGAGGAGGAGGAACCCGAGGGACCGCGGTAGCTCTCTGCTGTCAACGCCGCTATCCTCTCTGCAGAGCCGGGCCGTCTGAATCTGTGGGTCCTCAAGCAGGAGCTCAAGCACATGGTTGCTGGGGATTGGGACTGGCAGGCCACTCAGGTGGGAGAGGACGAGTTCATGGTGGTCTTTCCATCCGCAGATCTCCTTCACATGGCGCGGTCAAGCGGCAAGCTATTCTTTTCGATCAATGACATTACTGCTAGGGTGTGTGATGTGGTGCACGAGGTGATTCCCCCACTGGTTATGCCAGAAGCTTGGGTGCGTCTCCATGGGATCCCGAAGAAACACCGTAAGATAGAGCGAATCAAGGAGGCGTTCAAGATGCTGGGCTGTCCAATTGTGGTCGACGAGCTCTCCCTCATTAAGTTGGGACCTGTGAGGATGAAGCTGGCTTGCAAGTCGCCGGCGAAACTTAACGACACAGTGGAGGTTTGGTAATTCAACCATGAAGGCTACCAGATCAAGGTGGAGTTGGAGCGTCTCCCACGTCGTTTGGGGGATGGCGGTGGTGCTCCTGGGGCGGGCCCCTCTGTCCCTCCCCCCGAAAGCCAGCAAGGCAAAGGTGGGAAGCCCAAGCAAGGGTCGTTCGCGGGCTATCCCACCAAGGGCGCGGCCAATGCTGAGAAAGTTTCAAAACCCTCCGCTGTGGTGCCCCAGAAGGAGGCGTCGGGCTCTGGTGCGGCCAAGGAAGGTCAAGACGTGGTGATGGGCGAGCTGGCTGATGACCCTGAAGACAGTATTCAAGATACTTCAATTGATACGGAGACATGGGAAAAGCTGGGCGTGTTCGCAACTCAAGATACTGCAGTTAGCATCCCTCCCCTTGCCCGCTCCCTTGACACGTCCTTCGATGAGTATGGTTCCAATCTGCCTGTCCAGATCATGCCAGTGCCCACGCTGGCGGTGTCGACGGAGATGGGCACCTTGCCTGTCTCCCCGGCACGTGGAGGGGGGTCGGATGCGGGCTGCGTTCTCAATGTGGACTCGGACCTTACCCCGGCCTCGGGCAAGCGCGTGTCGAGCGGTTTTGGCAGGCAGGACAAGAAGACAGCAGGACGGAAGCCTGGACCCAAGACGGTGGCCTCGGTGGCTATGGGATCAGTGGCGGCGTTGAGGGGCGAACTCGGGGCAGCTCTGGAGGTGCCAGGGCCAACCGCCAAGGCCTAGCGTTCAAGGGCGACTCCGGTGGTGACGCGGGCCCCTAGCGTGCGCGCCAAGGCCAAGCTCGGGGACATGACCTCTCTGGAGAGCTCAAAGCTTCGTGCTGCAGACAAGAACATGGACGTGGCAGGTAACCCATCCCCCTCCTTTAAGATTCTGAATGCGTTTTCCGATGCCCATCTTGCTGAGATTCTTCACGATAGTGGCGTTGCGGTAGCACATTCGCCTATGGCTATTATTTCGCTAGTCCGCGCGCGGAAGAAGCTCTGGCCGCTATCGCTGCTGCTTGATGTCTACTACACAACCTTCTTCTTGTAGACGTTGTTGGGCCTCCAAGTGCAGAGGTTTGTAGGACAGTAGCAAATTTCCCTCAAGTGGATGACCTAAGGTTTATCAATCCGTGGGAGGCGTAGGTTGAAGATGGTCTCTCTCAAACAACCCTGCAACCAAATAACAAAGAGTCTCTTGTGTCCCCAACACACCCAATACAATGGTAAATTGTATAGGTGCACTAGTTCGGCGAAGAGATGGTGATACAAGTGCAATATGGATGGTAGATATAGGTTTTTGTAAACTGAAAATATAAAAACAGCAAGGTAACTAATAATAAAAGTGAGCGTGAACGGTATTGCAATGCGTTGAAACAAGGCCTAGGGTTCATACTTTCACTAGTGCAAGTTCTCTCAACAATAATAACATAATTGGATCATATAAATATGAGAAAATGGCTTCTATACCACTGAGACAAGCATCAATTGCTCATTTGCAATCGAACAAAGCTCTAGTGCTCATATACCAGACACAAACGAATTCTAGTGCTTATTTGCCATCGCCGTTAGTCCATCGTCAGAATCTCTACGTTTTCCTGTCAGTCAATCTGAGAATTCCAGTTTTACCCTCGTCTCATCTCTTCTCTTAGAATAGAAAAAAAACAGAAAAATCAACGCACACCACACCACCCGACCAGTTCACGCACGCACACAGCAGCGGCCATGGCGGAACCGCCGCCGCCGCCGCTCCCCCAGCGCATGCCCCTCCTCCCTCTCCCGCTCCCTCAGGCTAACTACTCGTCGAAGGTTCTGCCGCTCCCCCAGCCTTTGCCGAGGCCGAAGGTTCCGCCGCTCCCCGAGCCCCAGCGAATGGAGGCACCGCCGACGGCGCCGCTCCCCCAGCCCCGGCCTCCGCCGCCTCCCGTCGCGGCCCTGCTTCCCTCCCTCCCGTCCTCCGCGGCTTCAACTGCCTTAGCCCAACTAGCAGCGCCGACCTCTCCCGCCGACCATGTCGCGCCGAACCCTAGAATCGGGGATTCCGGCGATGTGGAGAGCGGGTCAGGGATGTCCACGGTCGAGGCCCTCGAAGAGATCATCCCGTACGTGGGCACACTCGCTGCAGCTCCTCTGCCCCAAATTTCCAAGCTCCATGAGGAGGACGGCGTGGCCGACGAATGCGGCTCCACCTCTCTCTCTGATATTTGTGCTAGGTAATTTTTCAGTCTGTCTATTTTTGCTAAAGTTTTAGATAGGAGCATACAAATATTGACATGGTTTCATCATCCACAGGATGATCCAATCATGTACTTACACAGTAGAGGTGAAGATTTGTAGCGGTGGAACAGAAATCTGTGGGGATTCTACATTTACTTGGGATATTGTTGAGGGTAGTAGCTCAAGCTTGAAGGATCTAGTGGCTTCCATTGCTGGAACTTTTCCACTATTTTCGGTGGAGAATATAATTCTTGAGTACGTTGACTCTATTAGTGGCAACAATATTTGTGTGTCAAATGATGAAGAATGCCTGAAAATGTATGAGTCTTTTCATCAAAATAGAAGCGGTAATCTGATCATCAAACAATCTGACCCAAGTGATAGTGTTGATGTGCATTTTTCTCCATTGAATCAAACACCATCAGTAGCACTGCCTAGTCAAGCAAGCAATGTAAATGATGAAGCTAAAGTATGCCTTATAGATACATATCTTGCAAATCCACATGAAGAATATGAACATGTTGGTGTAGATGAGGAGGACCAATACTCAATTGATAGTGCTGGTTCAGATAGTGATGATGAGCTCGGAGAAAAAAAAGATATACCAAATAGTGAGCATGTAGAGGATAGCAGCGATGACGAGGAGTGGGTTACGGAAGATGCTAGACCAGATGTTATTCCAGAAATAGTGTATGATAAAGAAAACCCACCAATGCATGTTGGTGCAAAGTATCCTAATATTGAAGAGTTTAGGTTGGCAATTGCTACGTATGCCATAAAGAGAGAGTTTGATTTTCAAGTTGACAAAAGTGAGCCTACACGATTCAGGGCTCATTGTCGCGAGTCTAAAGATTGCACATGGAGAATTCATGCTGGGAGGTTGGATGATGGAGAAACTATTGAGGTATATATTTTAGTTAGTTGCATACTCTAGCTATTATTAGATGGAGTTGACTCTATTTTCTTATCCATTACAATTTACTGCAGGTCAAGGTTCATTTGGAGAAGCACACATGTGCTAGTACAAAGAAAAAAAAGGAGCAACATAATGCTTCAAAGGCATGGGTGTGTGAGAAAGTCATGGACTGGGTTAAAGAAGATCCTAGTGTTCGCCCAAAGGAATTACAGAGGAGGCTACATGACAAGTACAAGATCGAGATCAATTATACAAAAGTATTCAGGGGCAAAGGGCTAGCAATGGCTAAGTTGTTTGGTGATTGGGATGAGCCTTTTGACAAGCTGTATGCCTGGAAAGCGGAGATTGAGAAGAGGTCTCCTGGAAGCATAGTTGCGATTGACCACATGGAGTATGATCAGAAAAAGTATTTTATACGGATGTTTGTTGGATTGAAGCCTCTTGGCGATGGATTCTTGGCTGGATGCAGACCTTACTTGGCGATAGACAACACTCATTTGACAGGCAAGTATAGAGGCCAGTTAGCTACTGCTTGTGCTATTGATGGGCACAATTGGCTATACCCTGTAGCATATGGAGTTATTGATGCGGAAACTACTGAAAGTTGGGTGTGGTTTATGGAGAAGCTTCGTGAGTCTATTGGCTCTCCCCCTGGCCTAGCCATATGTTCAGATGCAGGTAAAGGGATTGACACTGCAATTGAAAAGGTGTTTGAGTATGCAGAACATAGGGAATGCATGCGACACTTGGTTGTGAACTTCAAAAAAAAGTTTCATGGCAAAGTTTTTGATGATCATTTGTGGCCAGCTGCTTATTCATGGACTCCTCGCGCTTTTGACTATCACATGGCAGCCATAGAGCAGAAAAGGGCTGCTGCGATTACATACTTAAAGAAGTACCACAGCAGGCTATGGTCAAGGAGCAAATATTCATGTTCCTCAAAAGTGGATTATGTGACAAATAATTTGGCCGAGTGTTTCAACAACTGGATCCACAAGCACAAAGGTTTAATGTTGTTTCAGCTCATGGACAAGATCAGGAGGAAGATTACCATTAAGCATGAGAAGAGGAGAAGGGTTGCTAGGAAATTGCAAGGTCGATGTATACTTCCAAGTGTCATGAATGAGCTGAATGAAAAAAGTAGGGGGCTAGACATTGAATATGAGAGAATAGATGACATGATTGCAGAGGTTACTGAGTGTGCTGCGTTGGGTGGCAAGCGCCACATTACTGATCTAGCGAATAGGACATGCACATGCCGGGCGTTTCAAGTCTCTGGGAAGCCTTGCAAACATGCAATCAGCTTTATTACTGGAATTAGGGGAGTCACCATAGAAGATTTTGTTGATGACTATTACAGCGTTGCCAAGTTCACTGCAGCTTATGCCCATGTTCTTCCTGGCCTGACCGACATGTCTCAATGGCCAAGTGTGAACAAAGATTTCATTTTGAATCCCCCAATCCTTAGGAGGGCCCCTGGGAGGCCAAAAGTACAGAGGCATAAAAGTGGTGCCGAGAATAGCAAGGGCAAGGGAAATAAAGGCCAGCACCAATGTCCAATTTGCAAGGCCTATGGACATAGATGGCAAAGCTGTAAAGATGCTGCTCCGGAAGCACTAGCTGCCTATGTTGAAGTAGCAAAGCAAAAAAGGTAGTGCTTGCTTCAATATTACTATTTTTATCATAATCTTGTCCTAATGATGCTAATATGTGAAACTAATGCAGGGACAAAAGAAAGAAAAAACCCATTACAAAGGTTGTTCTTCCATGTTCAATCGAAACTGAAACTGCACTGCCTCTACTTCTATGTCCGAGTGATGCAATTGAAGACAATGTCGCCAAGTCGAAATCATCAAAGACCACCTCTAAATCTACAAGGTATGAAAGCTGCACAATCTTCAATGAAATGTTTCTTTGACAATGTGTAAGTTAGCAACGTATATTCTGCGAGGATCATCATAGTATGTAATCTGATGTTTTAATGTAGATCAAAGGCCATATCTGTTGCGCCTGACAGCCCTGCAATGGGCACTCGAAGCAAGAGGAGTGTTGCACCTGACAGCCCTGCAATGAGCACTCGAAGCAAGAAGAAGCTGAAACTGTGATATTCAGCAAAATTTCACATATTATTTACATATCGCAACTCTTCATGTCTAATTTATCTATAGACTTTGCTTATGTGAACAACCTACTCTCGGTTGTGGTCTTTTGGTAGGAATGGGAACTTGAGTTTACTTATGCATGACTGAATTTGGTGTTTGCTGAATGGTTTCTAAATGATGTGAACTTTGATGAGTATTATTCTATAGCTGAAGTATATATATGCTGATACTGTTATCTGTGCACTGTTGTTTTGCTGAAATGATGTAATTACAGGCAAAATGCTGTCAGTTTTTTCCTAGATATGTTATCTCATTGTTGCTTATTTGCCACTGAGGGCAAACAAGTCATTTTGGCATATGAAAACTGTGAGGTAACGTAGTTCTAACAACCAGTGGCATACGAGCACTAGAATTCGTTTGTTACTGGTATATGAGCACTGAAGCTTTGTTCGATGGCAAATGAGCAGTTGATGCTTGTCTCAATGGTATAGAAGCCATTTTCTCTATAAATATCCCTCAACATGCAACAAAGAGTCACTCCAAAGTCACTAATAGCGGAGAACAAACGAAGAGATTATGGTAGGGTACGAAACCACCTCAAAGTTATTCTTTCCGATCAATCCATTGGGCTATTCCTATAAGTGTCACAAACAGCCCTAGAGTTCGTAGTAAAATAACACCTTAAGACACACATCAACCAAAACCCTAATGTCACCTAGATACTCCAATATCACCTCAAGTATCCGTGGGTATGATTATACGATATGCATCACACAATCTCAGATTCATCTATTCAACCAACACATAGAACCTCAAAGAGTGCCCCAAAGTTTCTACCGGAGAGTCAAGACGAAAACGTGTGCCAACCCCTATGCATAGGTTCATGGGCGGAACCCGCAAGTTGATCACCAAAACATACATCAAGTGAATCAATAGAATAACCCATTGTCCGATAAGATAACTTCAAAGGGAAAACTCAATCCATTACAAGAGAGTAGAGGGGGAGAAACATCATAAGATCCAAGTATAATAGCAAAGCTCGTGATACATCAAGATCGTATCACCTCAAGAACACGAGAGAGAGAGAGAGAGAGAGAGAGAGATCAAACACATAGCTACTGGTACATACCCTCAGCCCCGAGGGTGAACTACTCCCTCCTCGTCATGGAGAGCGCCGAGATGATGAAGATGGCCACCTGTGAGGGATCCCCCCTCCGGCAGGGTGCCGGAACAGGGTCCCGATTGGTTTTTGGTGGCTACAGAGGCTTGCGGCGGCGGAACTCCCGATCTCTTCTGTTCCCTGAAGGTTTTAGGGTATATTGGTATATATAGGAGGAGGAAATACGTCAGGGGAGCCACGAGGGGTCCATGAGGGTGGAGGGCGCGCCCAGGGGGGGTGGGCGCGCCCCCCTGCCTTGTGCCCTCCTCGTTGATTCCCTAACGTGCACTCCAAGTCCCCTGGATTGCTTCCGTTCCAAAAATAACTTTTCCGAAGGTTTCACTCCGTTTGGACTCCGTTTGATATTCCTTTTCTGCGAAACACTGAAACAGGGAAAAAAACAGAAACTGGCACTGGGCTCTGGGTCAATAGGTTAGTCCCAAAAGTAATATAAAACTGCATAGTAAAGCCCATAAAACATCCAAGATGGATAATATAATAGCATGAATACTTCATAAATTATAGATACGTTGGAGACGTATCAGCATCCCCAAGCTTAATTGCTGCTCGTCCTCGAGTAGGTAAATGATAAAAGAAATAATTTATGAAGTGTGAATGCTAGAAGGTGCATAAGTTTGATCAATGATAATTTCAATCACCTTTTCTAGCATCATTATATGTCATAACAGTAGCTCAACTCATAGAACTTTTCATGATCAAGTAACAAGCTATTCACATGTTAAAGTATAGATCATAAACTTTCTTGAAAACTAACAAACAGTTCTCGGTCATCAAACAATTGCAATTCATCTTATTTTCAGGAAGAGTCCATGTCAGAGCTTTGATTTAAAAAACTCCACATATTCAACTATCATATAGTCTTCCATGATTGCTACCACTCAAAGCATATTTTTAGAACAAATAGCATCCATCGAACACAGAGAAAGATAGGGGCTTAATGTTTTGCCTCCCAACCTTTTACCTCAAGGGTAATGTCAATAGTAATAATTCATGCTCAAATATATTTGAATGGCCATATATTCCTAGATCTTTCCATCACATGATGCTTGCCAACTAAAGAGTAGGTTGGAATGAGAAGGAATACTACTGACTCTTGCATAAAAGTAAAAAATAGGCCCTTCGCAGAGGGAAGCAGGGATTTGCAGAGGTGCCAGAGCTCGAAGCAAAAACAGAGATGAAAATAATTTTGAGAGGTATGCTTTCATTGTCAACATAACGACCAAGAGTTCCCAATATCTTCCATACTACATACATTATAGGCGGTTCCCAAACAGAAAGGTAAAGATTTTTACTCCCCCTCCACCAACAATCATCAATCCATGGCTTGCCCGAAACAACGGGTGCCTCCAACTAACATCAAACCTGGGGGAGTTTTGTTTGCAATTATTTTTTATTTGATTTCGATCTTTTGATCTTGGGACTGGGCATCCCAGTTACCAGCCATTATCTCGTGAATGATGAGCGGAGTCTACTCATCGTGAGAATAACCCACCTAGCATGGAAGATACTGCTAGCCCCTAGTCGCTACATGAGCGATTCGGGCATACAAAACAGATTATTATTTGAAGGTTTAGAGTTTGGCACATGCAAATTTACTTGGAACGGCAGATAAATACCGCATATAGGTAGATATGGTGGACACTCATGGAAGAAACATGGTTCAAGGAGTTTGGATGCACAAGCAGTATTCCCGCTTAGTACAGATATTTTGGCTAGCAAAGGATTCTAAATAGCAAGCACCACATGTTAGAGGATCCATAACAATATAACTTCTATACAAATATACCCAAGCATAACTCATTATGTTGTCTTCCTTGTCCAACTTCAACTAATTTGCTCAGGTTTGAAAATAATTAATGGGGTTCACAATCATAGAAGATTTCCAACATAGTATATTTATATGTGAAATCTCTCTTCCTTCAATATTCTTTCATGAATTGGGCAAAGCAAGAGTTTATTGTAAAAAAATGGAAACCTTCAATAAATTTACCACCTCTACTTCTTATATGTGAAGGCATTACTCCCCATGGGAAAGGCATATGAAACATATATAATTTCAGATTTATGACATTCAAATCATTCAACCATTTAATCACAGGATATAAGTGAAGCACACGAGTAAATAACATACTACTCCAAAAAGATATAAGTGAAGATCAATGAGTAGTTAAGTAATTATGTAGCTATGTGAAGACTCTCTCTCATTTAAGAATTTCAGATCTTGGTATTTTATTTAAACAGCAAGCAAAACAAAAGAAACTAAAATGACGCTCCAAGCAAAACACATATCATGTGGTGAATAAAAATATAGCTCCAAGTAAAGTTACCGATGAACGAAGACGAAAGAGGGGATGCCATCCGGGGCATCCCCAAGCTTAGACTCTTGGTTGTCCTTGAATATTACCTTGGGGTGCCTTGGGCATCCCCAAGCTTAGGCTCTTGCCACTCCTTATTCCATAGTCCATCGAATCTTTACCCAAAACTTGAAAACTTCACAACACAAAACTTAACAGAAAATCTCGTGAGCTCCGTTAGTGAAAGAAAACAAAACACCACTTCAAGATAATGTAATGAACTCATTATTTATTTTAATTGGTGTTAAATCTACTGTATTCCAACTTCTATATGGTTCATACCCTCCGATACTACTCATAGATTCATCAAAATAAGCAAACAACACACGAAAAACAGAATCTGTCAAAAACAGAACCGTCTGTAGTAATCTGTAACTAACGCAAACTTCTGGAACTCCAAAAATTCTAAAATAAATTGGTGGACCTGAGGAATTTGTCTAGTAATCATCTGAAAGAAGAATCAACTAAATATCACTCTCCAGTAAAAAGTTGGAGCTAATCTCGTGAGCGCTAAAGTTTCTGTTTTTTACAGCATGATCATAAAGACTTCACCCAAGTCTTCCCAAAGGTTCTACTTGGCACAAACACTAAAAAAAACACAAAACCACATCTAAACAGAAGCTAGATGTATTATTTATTCCTAAACAGAACCAAAAAGCAAGAAACTAAAATAATATTGGGTTGCCTCCCAACAAGCGCTAACGTTTAACGCCCCTAGCTAGGCATGATGATTTCAATGATGCTCACATAAGAGATAAGAATTGAAACATAAAGAGAACATCATGAAGAATATGACTAACACATTTAAGTCTAACCCACTTCCTATGCATAGGGATTTTGTGATCAAACAATTTATGGGAACAATAATCAACTAGCATAGGAAGGCAAAACAAGCATAACTTCAAAACTTTAAGCACATAGAGAGGAAACTTGATATTATTGCAATATGTAGAAGCATATGATCCTCTCTCATAATAATTTTCAGTAGCATCATGAATGAATTCAATCATATAACCAGCACCTAAAGCATTCTTTTCATGATCTACTTGCATAGAAATTTTACTACTCTCCACATAAGCAAAATTCTTCTCATTCGAAATAGTGGGACTATCATAAGAGACTTGAATACTATAAATTGTTTCCACATTAAAAGAGTAATGTTCAGAAAAAGGGTAATCATAATCATGACAAGTTTTATAAATATAATCATCACTACTTTTTATAGCATAAGTTTCATCACAATAATCATCATAAGTAGCAACTTTGTTCTCGTCATAATGGATTGAAACCTCTTCCGAAATAGTGGATACATCAGTAAATAAAGTCATGACCTCTCCAAATCCACTTTCATAAATATTATAAGATTCAACATCCTCCAAAATAGTGGGATCATTACTTCCTAAAGTTGACACTCTTCCAAACCCACTTTCATCAATATAATCATCATAAGTAGGAGGCATGCTATCATCATTATAAATTTGCATATCGAAACTTGAGAGGCTAAAAATATCATCTTCATTAGACATAGCATCCCCAAGCTTGGGACAAACATTAATTGCAGCAAATATATTCTCAAAAACATCATCTTCTTCAAACATAGCATCCCCAAGCTTGGGCCTTTTCATATAAGCATAATCACTGTCATCATTAATAGTATGGATAGCACCAATAGTATAGCAATTGTCATATTCCAAGCAAGTGCCAAAAAGATTTTCAAGATCATAAGAAGTATCATTATCTTCCCAATCATAATCATCACAACAACCACTAGGCATAACGAGATCATCATCAAGTGCATCATCTTCATTTTCATGAGGCACAACAATAATAGGAGCAACATTATTTGGGAGAGATATCTTTTTACCTCTCCTCCTTTTTCTTTTCTTCTTCTTCACCACATCAAGTGTGGGTTCAATCCTCTTTTTGGAGCTCCTTATTAATGAAATTGGTTGAATAGAAGGCTCCTCCTCGTTACCTGATTCATCATAGGAAATAATAGGAGGATATTGGGAAGTCTCTTCCCTTTCATTAGTATTCTCTTCATCTTCTATTTCTTTTCTTTTCTTTATGTAGTTGGCAATATAAGGATTTTCAATGCAATTCACCGCGCAATACATATAAATTTCCTCTAGATCAAAATGAAGAACTCTATCAAGGGCAAATTCTGGAATAACCTTAGTTATACGTTTCATTTCTTCATAACCCAAGAGCAAACTAAGTTCATTATGATGTGCAAGGGAAATCAAGTCATCACAATTTTTGGACACGATACGATCATGAAACAATTTGCATTGGGTACTGAAATGATCATATTCATTGCAAAGTTCACAAGTACGGCTAAGAAAATTTAAATTTTCAGCACAAACATCTAGCCTTTCTTGCAACCATTTAGTTTCTAAATGCTTATGCCTCTTGCAATATCTATCTTCCCTATTTGGTGTGTACTTGCAAACCCAATGCACTCCACAAAAATTGACATGTTTATAGGAGACATTTTCATCATAACTAGTGCAATCATCATTAGTACTATGGATATTCAAGGAGTTCATACTAACAACATTGCAATCATGCTCATCGTTCAGAGATTTAGTGCCAAAAAATTTAATGCATTCTTCTTCTAACACTTTGGCACAATTTTCTTTTCCATCATACTCACGAAAGATATTAAAAAGATGAAGCGTATGAGGCAAACTCAATTCCATTTTTTTGGTAGTTTTCTTTTATAAACTAAACTAGTGCTAAAACAAGAAACAAAGAGATTCGATTGCAAGATCTAAAGATATACCTTCAAGCACTCACCTCCCCGGCAACGGCGCCAGAAAAGAGCTTAGTTGACGGGGTGTGAGTGCCGCTTACCTAGCCTCCCCGGCAACGGCGCCAGAAAAGAGCTTGATGTCTACTACACAACCTTCTTCTTGTAGACGTTGTTGGGCCTCCAAGTGCAGAGGTTTGTAGGACAGTAGCAAATTTCCCTCAAGTGGATGACCTAAGGTTTATCAATCCGTGGGAGGCGTAGGTTAAAGATGGTCTCTCTCAAACAACCCTGCAACCAAATAAGAAAGAGTCTCTTGTGTCCCCAACACACCCAATACAATGGTAAATTGTATAGGTTCACTAGTTCGGCGAAGAGATGGTGATACAAGTGCAATATGGATGGTAGATATAGGTTTTTGTAAACTGAAAATATAAAAACAGCAAGGTAACTAATAATAAAAGTGAGCGTGAACGGTATTGCAATGCGTTGAAACAAGGCCTAGGGTTCATACTTTCACTAGTGCAAGTTCTCTCAACAATAATAACATAATTGGATCATATAAATATCCCTCAACATGCAACAAAGAGTCACTCCAAAGTCACTAATAGCGGAGAACAAACGAAGAGATTATGGTAGGGTACGAAACCACCTCAAAGTTATTCTTTCCGATCAATCCATTGGGCTATTCCTATAAGTGTCACAAACAGCCCTAAAGTTCGTAGTAAAATAACACCTTAAGACACACATCAACCAAAACCCTAATGTCACCTAGATACTCCAATGTCACCTCAAGTATCCGTGGGTATTATTATACGATATGCATCACACAATCTCAGATTCATCTATTCAACCAACACATAGAACCTCAAAGAGTGCCCCAAAGTTTCTACCGGAGAGTCAAGCGAAAACGTGTGCCAACCCCTATGCATAGGTTCATGGGCGGAACCCGCAAGTTGATCACCAAAACATACATCAAGTGAATCAATAGAATAACCCATTGTCACCACGGTTATCCCTCGCAAGACATACATCAAGTGTTCTCAAATCATTAAAGACTCAATCCAATAAGATAACTTCAAAGGGAAAACTCAATCCATTACAAGAGAGTAGAGGGGGAGAAACATCATAAGATCCAAGTATAATAGCAAAGCTCGCGATACATCAAGATCGTATCACCTCAAGAACATGAGAGAGAGAGAGATCAAACACATAGCTACTGGTACATACCCTCAGCCCCGAGGGTGAACTACTCCCTCCTCGTCATGGAGAGCGCCGGGATGATGAAGATGGCCACCGGTGAGGGATCCCCCCTCCGGCAGGGTGCCGGAACAGGGTCCCGATTGGTTTTTGGTGGCTACAGAGGCTTGCGGCGGCGGAACTCCCGATCTCTTCTGTTCCCCGAAGGTTTTAGGGTATATTGGTATATATAGGAGGAAGAAATACGTCAGGGGAGCCACGAGGGGCCCATGAGGGTGGAGGGCGCGCCCCCTGCCTCGTGCCCTCCTCGTTGATTCCCTGACGTGCACTCCAAGTCCCCTGGATTGCTTCCGTTCCAAAAATAACTTTTCCGAAGGTTTCATTCCGTTTGGACTCCGTTTGATATTCCTTTTCTGCGAAACACTGAAACAAGGGAAAAAACAAAAACTGGCACTGGGCTCTGGGGCAATAGGTTAGTCCCAAAAGTAATATAAAAGTGCATAGTAAAGCCCATAAAACATCCAAGATGGATAATATAATAGCATGAATACTTCATAAATTATAGATACGTTGGGGCTCTCGGGCGGCCAATTGATGGGTTGTAATAAAGATATCTGTGATGTAATTTTGTGGGAGGCTGGTGTGTTTTGTGTTGCTGCAACTGTTCGTCGCCGAGTGTCTGAGGCTACTTGGGTGATTGTAAGTGTGTACGGGCCGGCTGACCACGCGAGGTCAGCGGATTTCTTGGGAGAAATCACAACCCTGGTTGGGGCCAAACGAGCGGCTAACCTGCCCGTAGTTGTAGGCGGGGATTTTAACTTGATCCGTTCGGGGGCGGACAAGAACAATGGCAACATTGACTGGGCTAGGGTGTCCCTTTTCAACAACGCTATAGCGGCAGCCGCCCTCAGAGAGATTGCGCGTACGGGTGCAAGATTTATTTGGACTAACAAACAACGTGTGCCTATTCGTTGTGTTCTTGATCGCGTATTCTATTCTAGCGACTGGTAGGCGTTGTTTCCTTTATGTACCTTAGTGGCTGAGACGCGTATTGGCTCAGATCATGTCCCTTTAATTCTATCTTCAGTGCGCCGTAGTCGAGTTTCTTCTTCGAGACTACCTGGTTCGAGTATGAGGGGTTTTGCCAGCTGGTCACAAACCGCTGGGCCTTGTTCGGTAGCCAGTTAGGGTGCCAACGAGGACCGGTAGAGTTCTGGTCCGCCGCGGCAGCATCCCTTCGGGCTTTCCTTCGGGGATGGGGGGCCAACCATGGCAGCGAGTCCAAACAGGAAAGGGAACGAATCGTGGAAGTAATAGCGCGACTAGATGAGCAGGCCGATGTTAGACCATTTTCTGGTGATGAATGGGAGTATAGATACTCCCTGGAAAACTAGGTCTTGGCTATTCTCAGGGCAGAGGAGGAGTACTAGCGTCGTAGGGGCGGCGTCAAGTGGGTCACGAAAGGCGACGCCAATACAGGCTACTTTTATGCGTACGCCAATGGGCGTAAACGCAAGAGTACCATCCTGAGACTCCAGTCGGAGAGCGGGATTTTGGTGCCCAAAGCGAGATCGTTAAGCACATTTACGATTTCTTCATTGAGCTGTTGGGAACAGCCGAAGCAAAAGGCCTAAGTCTTAGGGAAGACTTATGGGGACCGGCGGAGCGTGTGTCTCAGCAGGAAAACGATGCCCTTATGGTGTCTTTTACGCCTCAGGAAATCGACATGGCTCTGGCTGGTATGAAGAACGATACGGCACCGGGCCCGGATGGCTGGCCGGTCGAGTTCTTCAAAAAGTTCTGGCCGCTCCTTAGGGACCTTTTCCATGCTATTGTCAACGGTTTTGCCCTAGGCACGGTAGACCTTGCTCGCCTCAATTATGGCGCGATTTGTCTGATCCCCAAGGTTAAAGGGGCGGACGCGATCAAACTGTTCCGCCCGATCATGCTCATTAATGTGCCTTTTAAGCTCTGCGCCAAAGCTTACGCCTCTAGGTTAGCGCCGGTAGCCCAGCGGGTCATACATAAGAGCCAAACCACCTTCCTTAAAGGTAGAAACATCCTTGAAGGGCCAATTTCTCTCACGGAGATTATTCATGAGCTGAAACGTACCCGAGGGCAGGGTGTTATCCTTAAGCTTGATTTTGAAAAAGCCTATGACCGCGTAAACTGAGAGTTTGTGCGGGAGGTTCTCCTCAAAAAGGGTTTTGAGGCCGGATTCGTTCACCGGATCAGGCATCTGATCTCGTGCGGCAATACTGTGGTTATAGTCAACGGAGAAATGGGGAAGTTTTTCCGTAATAGGAAAGGGTTAAGACAGGGCGATCCCATTTCCCCGCTTGTCTTTAACTTCGTGGCAGACGCCTTGTCAGCTATGTTGTACAAGGCCAGGGAGGCCGGACATATCAAGGGGCTTGTTTCACACCTAATCCCAGGAGGAGTGTCACACCTTCAATACGCTGACGATACCTTGCTGATGTTCGAGCCTGACGACCATAGTATTTCGTCGGTTAAGCTCTTGCTACTCGCCTTTGAGATCCTGTCCGGTCTCAAAATAAATTTCCTTAATAGTGAGGTCATTACCATGGGGATGGACGACCAACAAAGCGTGCGATTAGCAAATCTACTTAATTGTAAGCTAGGGAGCTTTCCAATTAAGTACCTCGGGCTTCCAATTTCTCACCGTAAATTCTCGATTCTTGAGTGGGAGCCTCTATATGGGAAAGTGGCCAATAGGGTTAGCCCGTGGCGTGGGCGCTTTATGTCCTCCGCTGCTCGGCTCATTCTGACTAACTCGAGTCTGTCATCCCTTCCCTTATTTACAATGGGGATGTTCTTACTAGCTGATGGCGTGCACGCTAGGTTAGACACCCCAAGATCCCGGTTCTTTTGGGAAGGAACCGGCATCAAACGCAAATACCACCTAGTTAAATGGGCGGCCGTGTGTAGGCCAATTTTTTTTGGAGGATTGGGGATCCTAAACTCGAAACTCATGAATGTCGCCCTCCTTTCCAAATGGTGGTGGCGGCTTACCCAAAACGAGACGGGTCTCTGGGCACAGCTGCTAAAAGCGAAATACTTCCCTAATGGAAATCCCTTCACGGCCTCGCCAAACGGCTCCGCGTTTTGGAAAGGGATCCAAGTGGTCCGCCCTGCTTTTGCAATTGGGGCCAAGTTCCAGATCAACAATGGCCAACACACTCGGTTTTGGCTTGATTGTTGGCTGGGTACCGCCCCCTCTGGCAAAGCCACCCCAACTTATTCCAGATCGCCACTAACATCAACATCCTAGTTGGGGACGCACTGAGTGCCAACCCCCCTGCGATACACTTTTTGCGGGCACTCACCAACGCCGAACGAGAGTCATGGGATGGCTGGCGGCTATCGATTAGGCACGGACGCTGATTCGGTAGAGTAGAGCTTGACCGCCTCCAAAAACTTTACGGTGAAAAATCCCTTTACAACAAACTAACCGAAGGGACAACACTAGACATAGCAAGGGGGCTATGGAAGGCAGGCCTGCCCTTGAAGATTAAAATCTTCATGTGGCAAATGTTTAGGAATAGGCTGCCTACTTCGGATAATGTGGCCAAGCACAACGGCCCGGCTGATGGCTCTTGCACTGTGTGCGGCCTCGGTGAAGATGCTAACCACGTCTTTTTTAGATGTCACCTGGCCAAGTTCGCGTGGAGTGCGGTAAGGGAAGCATTCCACTCGAACTGGAACCCAGCCTCGGGCGCTGATCTGATCACCATCCTCAAAACCCTGAAAAGGACTAGCGGTAGAATCGCTTGGCGATGCGTAGGGGCATTGTTGTGGGCTCCTTGGACGACATGGAATAAAATTGCGATTGAGAAGAAATTCCCTAACCATTCCGTTGATGTGATCTTCAAATGCCATTTATTTTTACAGACGTGGACACCGCTGGAGAAGGAGTGCGATGCTGATCGCATGTCGGAGGCCATGACGCGCATCAAGACGATCAAGGCTGTGGCAAGACAAGACCCGCCGCTCGGGTGATGCTTGTGGAGTATTAAGTACTTATGTACTGTTGGCTAGGACTAGCAGCGCTGGTTTGTTTAGTTTGGATGTAATATTTGTGCCTGCGTGCAGAACCTTTATTTTGGTGGTAGCTGGTCGTGTGGAACTGCTGTTATCTTTTCGCTCATGTCAGTTTGTAACTTTTTGACCTTGATGCCTTGGGGCTTTATTAATTTAAAGCTGGACGCTTCTAGCGTCTTCGTTCCAAAAAATCATGTAAATTATTCATCTTTGCCTGTTTATACACGACGGCTGCTGGTTTCTACCCTATGTTGCATCTGTATTTTCTCACAACTAGGTGACGGATATATATAATATCAGTCTAAGTTACTATTGATATTGCACCCAATCCAATATTACACAAGTTTTTTTAAGCTACACAGACCATTCAGATGAAATTACAAAGATACAAAGTAGCCCGGACAGCGTGTAACGAAGAATGTTAAAATGAAACCTGAGAAGCAAGAGGGTCACGAAAATGATTGTCGCTAGGAGCTCAGCAAAACCCTAAGAATGCCCATGTGGATCCTACTGCAAAAGATCTCATCATGCATCCTCACCACCAATGAATTCTCTGGTAGCATCCCAAGGCGAATTCAGGAAAACCCGAAGGATTGCTCGTGCAGATCCTACAGCTAAAGATCTCATTCTGCATCCTTGCCACCAATGAATTCTCCGGTAGCATCCCAAGGCCTAGCTTCGAAAGATTTCCCAATCATACTCCTCTTCTTGTTTACTGTTCCGTCGTCACGCGCGTACTCGGGGAAATAGTCCAGGAAAGATTTACTTCCAAGAGAATGCACTCCTTCGAACAGGAACTCAGTCACCAAATCCTGAATATCAAAGCAACAAGTAACTCTGCAAATAACATGAATTGGGTGTGTGTAAATATAGTGAATGTTGGCAGAAGAGAAACCTTGGCATAGCTTTCACCAATCAACTTCTTCAGAAGTGGAAACCCAGGATCCTGCCCATAGACAAGGCACGAAGTTAGTGGAAGATGCTCTGTAGCAGCTGGTTTTACAAATGATAATATCTAATGAGCAGTCCTAATTTGGCGCAGGTAACAGTGTAATGATAAATCACTAGTCAATCAATATAACTTTCTGTGCATGGTTTTTGAAAAATACAAACCTTTTCAGCCCTCCATGTGAGATATCTATGTTGCGCTTCTCTGTTACGAACAACTTTTGTTTTGTTATTTTCTTCAGCCGCTTGATCCGTTAACTGAAGCCAAGCCTGCGTCGTCAGAAACATGAGAAAACAAAGAGCATGATACTTGGAATTGCATGTTTGGCACAACAGTTTAAAAATTTAACAGAGCAATCGTGAATACCTTATAGTAATCCATCAAAGCTGAATACAGAACATGATGGTTGCGTTCAGTGGGCTCAAATATAGTCCAGATCACGATTGGAGAGAAGAATCTCAGAGATTCGCTCGTAATCTTGCCACCCCATGGCAGAAGCTGCATTTTCTCTAAATAAAGATAACACTCTGTGTATAAAGCTAATAGAAGAAGACTGGGGTAATACATCTGGGTGAAGGATAAGATCCAAGTACCTCACTATACTTCTGTATAAGAGGCATCAAATTCCTGTAGTATTTATCTTTGTAATCCCTGTCTTCAGTGATATCGTATAGCGGATTGAGGTCCCTGCAAGAAATTCAAATAGTTCATTCAGGCCATTATTCATATTCTAGTTTAAGCACAGTAATTAAGTCTTGAATGACATTACATATCATGACACTTACAAGACAACAATACTCTGTGCAGGAGTAGTAAAAGCGTTGGCGCAAAATATTGGAAGATCGTATTCAGGTTCAGAGAAAGCAGCAAAGTCTAGAACCTGCATGGGCATATGCATTATAAGTATAGCTTTGTGGATCATATGCCTTGATAAATAAAATCCTCCAGGACACTCCCTTGTTCCTTCAGTCATAAACTGAATGATGTTTTAGACAAAGATAAGAGATTTTAAAAGGAAAATATCACCACTGGTTCGACTGTACGATATTCATAGAACAAATAAAACCTGTAATATTATGGAACTTCAGATATAATCAGATAGAACAAACTGCAGCTGTAATATTCAGATATAATCAACTTCAGATGTAAACCTATCTTTCAGTTCATAGCCTTTCAGGATAGTTGTTGGAGGGTTTTGGTCAAGGGAACTTTGGACTTGGAGATGAAGTACCTGGACCGAGTTTTTCTTCTCAACTGTCAAGCTGCGAAGCAGTCTGATCTTGGGGGCGGTGAATGAGAGAGCATCCAAAACAGCAGCATCGTCGTTGGCTCGTATGAGCCTGAACTTTTCCTGGAAGCATGACACAGGACAAAGTCATCTTCTGTAATGAGAAATATGACTGGCGTCAGCTGACATTGTTACAGGAGACCTACACTTTAAGATGTTCTAGATGGGCAATTGCATTAAAAAAATGCCTATACCAGACTCTAGACTGACCCTCAAGGCCTTAAGTAGTCAACAATTATGTATCTGAAGAAATGAGGCTCGTGGTTGGGGTCGTTGTTTACAGGATTCGTTCAGAGTCCACCCCAGGGCGTCAGACAAAGACCAAGAACCGAAATTCAGCTGGTACTAGCGCGACAGCACAACAGCAGTGATTCTGCTTCTCTGTTTTAGACTGAATTTTCAATTAGCGGGCGCATCTGAATTCGTGGACACCTGCCTAACGGGCTGTGCTAGCATGGGCACCAATATGCAGTTACAGCTTTGCTAGTCACCTCGAGCAGACAGAGCATGCTCGCCGGCGCAGCGTGTCCCGAGCTTGGACTTGCAAAGTTGCAAGGTCGCAAGGAAAGAGGAACAGGGAGCTCAGCAAGGCGAGCAAGGGAAGCAGTAGTAGCAGGAACCAACCTGCGAGGGGTGTGGCGTGAGGGCGGTGCGGAGGCGGGTCTGCTCCAGCGCGGTGCGGACGAACCTCTGGTACGAGGAGCCGGCGCCCAGGACCCCGCCGCCGGCACCGACGCCGCCGCCGCTCATCCCCTCTGCTTGCCTTCCCCTCCCCAGCCCAGTTGGTACACTCCACCACTCCGCTGCGGTGTGCGAGCCATGAATGAGAGGGGAGAGGCAAGGACACGTGGGAGGGCGTCCCGTTCCATCCATCCATCCATCCAACCAACCCATACGGCACGCATCTTGATGTGATAATGCAGTTTCTTTTTTCCCAAAGAAGAAAGCAACTTGCAGAACTTGGCCACTTGGTAGTACTACATCAGGTTACAAATAACACGTAGCCCCCCGTTGTAGACCCTAATTGTAACAGAAAACCCTTGTTGCAACAGGATCCTTGTTGCAAAAAGCACTGAAGAAGTTGCGGAGCTCGCAACATTGACGGTGGGTGGAGAGCTCGCGGCATAAATGAAGGGCGTCAAGAGGAGGAGGGGAGAGGGGGACAAGCTTGAAGAGCTCCAGGTATATTTGGGGGTAGTGAAGACTAGATCTTGTGCCCCGTCCCCGGTCTGGATTAGAGGAGGAGAGATCAAGGAAGCCACCTGCAAACAGTTCATGGCGGTCGATGCTACAAGACCGGGGTGGTGAATGACAGAGGCTTGCTGCAAAGGGTGTGCTGGGAGAGGAGAGGGATAGCTGGAGGGGAGGGGAAGCTTCACGCCGGTGAGATCCATGCTCCACTGGGGGAGAAGAGGTAAGAAGGAAGAGGAAAGGCGATGTGCTTCCCCACGGGGGCACGTGACGCCCGAAAGAGATGAACGCAGTTTGGCTTTTAGTCAGGTGATTTGAAGAGTTCTCGTGTAAATAAACACACATTTAAGCAGGTATAAAATGCAAGACGATTTTTATCGCCTATGCAAGCGAAAAAATGTCTTACATTTTGCACTTTAGCTACTTTTTAGTCAGCTGACTTTTCATTTTATGGTCAGCTGATTTTCTGTTCGTTAGATGCGCATTGAGATTAGTGTTGTTTTCATTTATTTTTTTTCAGTTTAGTTATGTTGTTGGGTTGGGCTGTGCGGAATCGATTGACCCCTATTTTGGGTCGAATTGCTTCTTGGGCTCGTTTTTGTTCTTCTGGGTTGTGTTTTTCTTTTTCCCTTTTTCCTTTTCTTTATTAGTTATTTTTTGTTTTTGTTGGTTTTTGGCTGCGTGTAATTATATGCATACAAGTACCAATTAAAATGTGCCAAAATTTCATGATTATATGATTATTTTTGCATATTATGGTAAAATGCAATTTCGGTGCAAAGTTGTGCGCAGATTTTTTTTTAATAATTTCTCTCTTCTTAAAGGAAATGCCAACACCACTATTTCATTCCTTTTTAGAAAAAATCATTATTTTGATATTTTTTATCTGTACTTCATTCTTTAAGGTTAATACCAATGCCACTATTCATTTGTTCTAGATTTTGTTTTTGCAAAAGTTCCACTTTTATATGCTTATTCTTGCATATTTTTAAACATCGCAATTTTTATGTATACTTCGTGCAATTTTTTCCAGTGTTTTTTTAGATTATGGTTCCCATTTTTTTTGTTCTTCAATGGTATTACCAATGCCACATATTCATTCTTTCTTTTGTGGGTATTTTTGCTTTATTTGTTATTCTAGTTTTCTGTTTCTATGTGTTTTTCCTTTTCCTTTTTTCTTTCTTATTGGTTTTTTTGGTGGGTTTTAACTTTTGTTTTTTGTTTTTTGTTGAATTTTCATTTTTCTGTATGCGTATTTTTGGATGTTGAGTGTGTGTAAATATATACACACGAGTACTACATGTATACATTATATTAGAGTATGGAAATTTCACTACTATATGTTTCTTTTTACATATTGTAAAAAGTGCAATTTTTGTACTAATCTTGATGAATTTTTAGTTTTTAGTTTTTATTTCACTTTCTCTCTTATTTAAGGGTAATACTACTAACACTAATTCATTCCTTCTTTGAAACTTATTTTTTTATGTAAATTCTACTAGTATATGTTAGTTCTTGCATAGCTATAAAAAGTGCAATTTATGTGTAAATTATGTGCAAATTTTATCATGATTTTTTTCATTCCTTTCTTCTTAAAGGGTGGTACCAATGCCACTACTTCATTCTTTTTTAGAACATGTTATATTTTTGTGTGTTTAAATAAGTATACATGCAAGTACTATACAACATGTGTGTAAATTATAGTAGAGTGCGAAATTGCAATATTATATGTTCGTTGTTTGCATGTTAGTAAAAGTGCAATTTCAGTGCAAACTTGTATGGATTTTTTTTATCTTTTTCTTTTTTCTTAAAGGGGTTCATTATTGCCTAGAAAACTTTATTATTTCGATTTTGTTTGTTTTTTCATTTTCTTTCTTCTTAAAGGGTTTCATTCTTCCATAGAAGACTTCATTATTCCGATTTTGTTTTTCTTTTTATTTTATTTCATTTTCTTTCTTTAGAGGTAATACCGATATCATTCCAATATTATATGCTTATTCTTGCACATTATAAAAAAAGCAATTTATGTATAAACTGCGTGCAAATTTTGTCATTTTTTATTTTCTTCTTCTTAAAAGGGAATACTAATGCCGATAATTCATTATTTCTTAGACAACTTATCTTTTGATTTTTTTTCGTGTGTAAGTATATATGCAAGTACTATGCAATATATGTGTAAAATTGCACTATTTTTTTTCTTTATTCTTAGAAAAGTTTGTTATTTTGAATTGGTTTTATTTCATTTCCTTTTATTCTTTAATGGTAATACCGTTGCAACTAATTCATTCCTTGTTAGGAATTTTCCTTTTCTGCGAAGATACCACTATTATATGCTTATTTTTGCGTGTTATAAAAAAACACAATTTATGTGCAAATTTTGTTAGTTATTTTATTATTTTCTTTCTTCTTTCTTCTTTAAGGGTAATATCAATGACACAATTTTTTATTTGCTTTTTTTGTTTACATACATATGCGTACGTACATATATACATCGATGTGGAGTATATATATGAAGTTGTCTTCCGTCTATGCATGCATCTGTAAACAGCAATTAAGTTGCTTAGGCATTGACGCGACAACATGCGGGAGAATGGTCGGTTGCATGCATTAGCTCTTACGGCTGCGGCGTTACTCAGCCAATGGCCACGGCCCAAAGAATCATAAACATGCAAAAAGTGACTGACTCAAATATTATATCCAGTCGATTGACGTCCAGCGGCTCCCTACATTTTGGTATAGACTATAGAGGAAGTAGATCACACTGAGGCGGAACCAAATCTTCTTGCTTTCCGAGTATTCTGCTAACGGAGAGCGCAGTTCCACCACCGGCCAGCAGGATGCTGCAACCACTACAACAATATTATCTGTCCATTACCAAGGGAATAATCCCTGCTTTCCTCATCACTTGCTAGGCCATGTTCCGTCGCTGCTTACACCATTACTATAGTATACTAAACTCTGAAGAATTACGCTCTACGATACGATCAGTAAGAATGTCTTGACACTGAAGAATATAATCCGATCGAGTATGTTGGTCACTGGGCAGAAAGATTCAGGTTCTGGATTCTCGCTTTAAACAAGTGCAAGTGCTGCATGCTTCTCCCGTATTTGACTATGCTCCACTATGCTCGGCTAGCGTTCATGGCGCGTTCGAAACTTACAACCGAAGAATTTGTACTGGCATCTATTCAGGGAGGCAAAGCGCATGACAAACAGCTCCATAGAGACTGTTGTGTTGCTTTTCTTTAATAGATTTGCCTCATATATTAATTAAGAGAAGAATAGAGTGTGTGTTACAAGCCCGAAGTTACAATAAGATTCTCTCCCAGCATAATGGTCCCCAAATTTTTTGTACCCTGGGCCACCCAAAGGTGTGTTGAAAATATGAGCAATTTACACAATGATTTTATTAATAAAAATAGTAGATAAAGCATGACTAATATAGCAGTGATAAAACAAGTCATGCGATCTAACAAAGAGAAGGTAAATAGCATCTTCATATATGAACTGTAACCAAACATATCTAGAGCAGACAGTATAGCAAGTTGCATATATGAAGTAGAAGCTAACATATTTAGGGCAAACACTAGAACAAGGAACTGTGGCAGGGCCTCTAACAGAAAGAGCAAGAACACATACGGGACAGCAGCAGCAGAAGCACTGGACTTGGGGTCGACATCCTCGCCAGCCATGTCGTCGAGGAGGTTGTCGATGTTTGGAAAGAAGTCGTCGTCGGGAAAGTAGTCATCGGAGTCCGGGGCGTCCGTGACGAAGGAGTCAGTAGTCGTGCAGAGCGCTCCCCAAAAACCTTATCACCCTTCTCCTGTACATAGTTCTGGTGCGTCTCTCTGAGAGGAGCGACCTCCCTTTTATAGGCGCAAGAGAAGGAGGCGAGAGGCTGCGCCGGGAGCTGAAGGGAACGAGGGAGACGAAACGAAATTTAGACATCGGCTCGGCTCATTCCCGCAACCCGCGGCGAGGGGGGCGGCGGAGGAGGAGCGCGCGTGGATGTCCCTCTTGTTCTCATTCTCATACATGTGGGGAAAGAACCTCCCTTATAAAGAGGTCCAACTCCCTGTAAAATAGCAATGTCGGACTAAACTTTAGTTCCACCTCTTGCCTTGCAAGAATGGGCTGCGTGGGCCTCTAGGATTTATTAGGAATTTCTGAAACTGCTATTGGGCTTGGCCCAAAATAGACAAAATTCCAGCAAGGTGGACCTCTCCTTTGATGTTAGTGAGCAAGATTGGACAATCCGAGCATTTCTCTCGTTCCGTCTGAGCCAACTGATGAGCAATGTGAGGGATGCCATGGCCTTGCCATTGGCGGTGTTGATGTCGGAACGATTTGTCCACCAATCCTTGATGGAGCTCTTGAGATGCCAAACGGAGGTGTCAATGCTGTCAAGATGAAGCCACTCGTTCGCTAGGTCCCAAAGACAGATGATAAAGCGACAGTTGGAGAAGAGGTGCACTCCGGATTCTTGTACCCGTTTGCAAAGGGGGACAAAGGCCGCAATTTGGCCAACAATGTCTAGCCAATCTATCGGCGGTTCATATCCTATCTTGAATGACCAACCAAGCAAAGAACTTGACTTTTAGTGGTGCCCAAGCCTCCCATGCCGAGTGCTTCATGGAAGAGCAGAAAGTACCAAAGAATTGTGTCGCATAGGCAGAGGCCGCAGAGACTGTTGTGCATGACTGAACTCTGAATACGTCTTCTTGTATTCCTATCAAGTTCGTCTGGGACTGTTATACCAGGGACAAGTTCATCCAATTTTACATCTGCCGATGTAGTATTAGTCTATTTCATCAGGAAAGGTGGCAAGTTTCATGACTTACAGGACAACAATACTTTGTGTTGTGCGGGAGTAGTAAAAGCGTCGGTTCAAAATATAGGAAGATCGTATCCAGGTTCAGAGAGAGCAGCAAAGTCAAGAACCTCCATGGGCATATGCATCAAAAGGATCACTACTGAGGTTCAGAGAGAGCAACAAAGTCAAGAACCACCTAGCAAAAGGATCAAACCCAAGCTATCCTAAGTAACTCTCCTCGATGGTAATCAAGCAGACGCAGACATTCGAGGATCAGTGTAGCTTGAGCATCGGCGCAGAGCACTTTCCACTATCCCACCAGAGCTCCCACCATTCGCAAGACACACTTCATGTTTCGCCAAGATCGGCTCTGAAATACAAATTCATTTCAAAGCAACCGTAAGCCCCACAAGGCAGCAGCGGTGAGCATGTTAATAACAATAGCATTTTTCCCCTTTTCCAAAAAACAGACAAATCATCAAAGCAGCAAGGTACAGGGATATCAAGCGTCTCAGCAATTATTTTCCAAGTTTGAGCAGCAATAATGCAATCAAAAAATAAATGTTGAATGTTTTCAAGTTCACCACAGAAAACACAAGATGGATCAGCCACATGGCGCCGTTTAGCTAAATTACCTCTAGTTAAGCCCTTATTATTGAAGATCATCCATAAGAAGACATCAATATCTTTATCTCTAGTTTAGCTAAATTATCTCTAGTTAAGCCCTAGTCATAAACTGAGTGATATTTTAGACAGAGATAAGAGATCTCAAAACAAAAATATCAACAATGATTAGATGGTATGATATTCATCGAACAAATTAAACATGTATTATTATGAAAAGTGTCTTTTCAGATATCTTTATCCCAAAACATTTTGATGTGTCAAATTTAAACATTCATAAAGATACCAATAGGCAAAGTTATAAAGTCTGACTGCATCTGCATGTATAGCTTTTTTTGGCCATAAAACCTGCAAAAGACCAAAGTAAAGCCACAACAGGTTTTGTGGTTAATCCTGCTGTAGCTACCCAACAAAATGCTGTAACCAAATCAGTAAACAGTCAGACGCGTTACATCTACCAAGAATGCTTGCACCGCTAAAATACTATAGGAAAGATGAGAGGTGGCTCATGCCTCATTGCAAATTCTTCTGAAAGATTAATAATCAGTCAGCATACCAGATTGAATTAGCTTTATATGTAAGCCTATATGTCAGTTCATAGTCTTTTGTGATAGTTGGTCAAGAGAGATTTTGCACTTGGGAGTTGAAATACCCCAACAGAGTTTTCTTCTCGACCGTCAAGCTCCGAAGTAATCTGATTTTGTGGGCACGAAACGAGAGAGCACTGAAAACAGCTGCAGCGCGTTGCCTTGTACTCCCTCCATAAACTAATATAAGAGCATGAGGTTGAAGTTTTTCCTCAAAGCATGACAGCGAACAAGATCATCTTCTGTAATGTGAAATATGGTCGGCATCAGCAGATATAATTACAGGAGACCTACAGTTTCAGGCATTCTAGATGGACAATTACATAAAAAAAATCGCTATACGTAGGAGCATGTTTCTCTGTTCGCCAGACACTTATACGGCGGTGGCCGAGAGTGATGTCTGAACCCTCGGTAGTCAATAATATATCGGTTTACTCGTCTGTCGTTTCAGATAGCGGAATAACAGCATTCACATTGTAGATTAAACCAAACCGAGAATCATAGGCTAAACCTCGTGTCAGAAACCAACCAACAGCAGCCAATCTGAAGAAATTAGGCTTCTGCTTGCTAGCTGATGATGTATTGTGTGTTGTTTTCAGAGCCTTTTGTAATCGATGCCATAACTTTCTCTGCTGGCTGTCGGTACTTAGCTTTCATCGCGTGTTTAACACTGACGTGGATTCATTTTCTCCTAAAAATAAGGCCTGTGCTTGTGGTCATTGTTTACAAGAGATTCCTTCAGACTCCAGACACCAGGCACCAAAATTCAGCAGGTAACCAAAAAGAAAAAAATCAGCAGGTAGCAGCGAGACCTGGAACACGCTCGCGAAGCCGAAGCCGCTCATCCTCCCTCCCCGCTCCCAAGGTGCTGGCACACTCCGCTCCACCTGATGATGCTGCCCACGGCGGTGCAAGCAGAGCACATGGATGAGTGAGACGAGACGAGCGGAGCGGGGACAAGCAGATGCACCTGGAGAGCCGGGCCGGGCCGGGTACAAGGCCCAGTGCAAGCAGCACGCATCTCAGCGCAATGCATCTTGTCTTAGTGGTACGTTTTTTCTTCCTGCCTATATGCTTATAATCCACTTGCAGCAGGCTGCGGATTAGAATAAAAACTGTGAAGCGCGAGACCAAATCTCGCAGCTTATTCTTCTGCTACTACCCAGATAAACTACGAGGAATGAGGCACTTGGAGAGAAGTTCCACCACCGGCCCCCCGCTGTGATGCTGCAATCAATCATTGCGGCATTGTTTACCACCGTTTTATCAGCAGCTGCCCGTTTCCTCGAGAATATTCCCGGCCTCGCTCCACTGTCAGTGGCTGCGAGGCCACGTTCCAAGCTTGATACCAACACTACTCATCTCAAAGATATATATAATTCCCAGATCGGTAAGAATGTTTCGACACCGAGCACCACTAGTTCAGCCAGAGAAGACTATTCGGAGGATTCAGGTCCTGGAATCTCCCAGTTAAAAAATGCAAGTGCTGTTTTTCTAGTGCTCCACTATGCTTGGCCTGGCGTGCAGGGCCCGTTTGGAGGCACGAGGAACAGGGATTCCAAATCGGAGTGGCATCCTGCAAAGGCACCGTAGAAATTTCCACCCTCAGGCATAGCCTATGCGAGTGCAGTGGTGCATTGGTATGCACGCTATCTGAATTTCAACTGGTGCACCCATCAAATTCAGCTACTGGGCTTTACAGGACTCCACTTCTACAACAGCAAGAAAGCAGTAGAAACGTAGTACGCGGTATATATTTCAGCGGCAAAAAAAGTCCCGACCCTACTACCGGAGTCTAGATCGTACTTAAATAATCCGAGCACGGAAGACGAAAACCCTCTTGGACGCAACTGCGAAAACAAACAAGAAGACGAGCAGAACCGACGGGCGGGGAATAAGATGGCGCTGCAGTTTCCAGGTTATGGGCGACCATACATCCAGATTCTGAACAGAAACACAGATCCAGACATCCCAATCGTCTAATATCTAATACTAATCTGGCCCGCACAAGTCACCACACACAGCTCACAAACGCGTGAAAACAAGTTGAGACTCAAAGCAGAGATGGCAAGAACAATGTGGCAATTAACCGGCAACCTCATCAATTCCATTGTAGTATCTCAGATCTTTAGATAATCGCGAGACAATTATTCGCGAGAGATTTCTAAGTAGTTATTACTTACTCGGCACCACCAAGAAGACAAAGAAACAAAGAATCTACTAACGCACGCACGCTCTAATGGCCGCCCTTTAATCCTTGAATTATGTACACTTCATTCGCACTTAATCCGCACCGCACGCGAGAGGGAAGGAGCGAGGAAGGCGCGGACGAAATCGCTGAATCAAGAAGAGGGGATGGATCAGGCCATCTTGGCGGTGAAGCCGGAGGCCATCATGACCTTGAACTCGTCGAAGGAGATGAGCCCGTCGCCGTTCTTGTCGACGCCCTCGATCATGCGCCGGCACTGCTGCACCGTGGCCTTCTCGCCGAGGCCGTGGAGCACGTGCGCCAGCTCGGCGGCCGAGATGTCGCCGCTGCCGTCCGCGTCGAACACCTTGAAGGCCAGCCGCAGGTCCTCCTCGTCGTCGCCGGGCGCGGTGGCGTTCAGCGCCGCGAACTCCTCCAGGCTGATGAAGCCGTCGCCGTCCGCGTCCGCCTCGGCCATCATGCGGGTCAGCTCGTCCTCCGTGGCCGCGTGGCCCAGGCTGTCGAAGAGGGCGGCCAGCTCCGGCCGCGAGATCCGGCCGTCGCCGTTGGCGTCGAACTTGCGGAACACCCGCTCCATCTCCTCCTCCGCCGACCGCGCCGGGGACCCCGCGCCCGACGCAGGCCGGGTGCCCTCCTGCTGCTCGTCCTGCGGCGGCGGCGGCGAGGCGGACCGCGACTTGGAGGAGGAGCGGCGGCGGAACAGGGCCGGCATCTTGATCTTGCCCATCGCCGACGTCGTCGTCTGCTCGGCGGCGCTAGCAACGAGGAAACTCTTCTTGGCTTTGGTTCGCTCGATTCGATTCGATGGCGTGCTCTGCAGTGGTTGCAGGTTCGTTCCAGAGGGAGACGTGGTGTATTTATAAATGGAGGAGGATGAGCCACCATTGGCGAGTCGGAGGCGGAGCCGAGGAAGGAGCGGAGGAAGGTGTGCGACTCTGGCTAGCTGTGCGTGGGCGTGGGCCACGCTGGCAGGTGCGCGTGGTCTCTGACGGTGGGCCCGTCGTGGATAGTGAGAGAAGGGGCCCGGTCCCGCACGCGTCAATTCCATCGCGGATTACCGTATTACGCCAACGGCCACGGCGGACGGGCCAAAGGTAGGTCTCTTTCGCCGCGCCGGCGAGTCACTCCCCTCTTCAACTTAACTCCGGCGAAAGTTTCAAAGACAAATAAAAAACTGAATCCGGCGAGTGTTGGTCCTCGTCTCGACCCATGACCGGCGAGCATGCTCGGTCCATGGTCGATAGTCTGCCACGCTTTCATTTGTGGTTGGATACATAGCCAATAGTTCGCCACGCTTCATTCCTGGCAATCCACATAAATTGGTCAACACAAGTGCGGCAACATTCGAGGAAAAAAATGAGGGTAGTATGTCCATGATATTCCTTAATAAACTATGTTAGTCCCACTAAAAAAACATGTTAGTTGTCTCTTGCATAACACAGTACAATCGCACATGCGCACGCACATACGCTCAACCCTATAAACACACACACGCACACCCTCCCCTTTGAGCGATACCGAAACGACATCAAAGGTAAAGATTGACGAAGTAACTGTAAACGCTTCGTAGCTGACGTATGTCATGGGTCTGTGATGTGGCACGATGCGTCAGATGTGGGTTTTGCGTTTGTTGGTCCTTCCGGTGTTTTCTATGGACGGTGGGGGCTTAATTACTGCCCTTTGTAGCTAGTTTTTGTTTGATTTTCTTAGGTAACCTTGCAATTCTCTTCTTAATGAACACACATATACCATGTTGATTTTGTTTGGTAGGTAAAAAAGATGAGGGACTGCGGCCGACTGGTTTTCGAACTAACATGTTGATTACTTGAGAGAAAAATAAAATAACATTTTGACATACTGTGGAAAAGTTTAGCAACGCGCCGCTAAGAAGTGAACATGTTGTTATGCTCCTTGCTCGGACGTGCTACACATAGCAGATATTATGATATGTTGGAGCATCTACAACCACACATCGCAACATTGGACCCTGTACGTCTAGGGGCGACGCTAGGTTCCCGAGCGAAAGCTTTGCACTTGGCGCCGGCCACAACGGCGCCCGTGGGTGCCGTTCTATTCTTGGAGGCGTAGCCATGGGTTTCGTTCATGCTCCGTGTCTCCGGGTCAAAACCCTTATCTGTTCTCAGACTCGGCAGCAGCGACGCGTTGCGCCATCACCCTCCTGGGGGCGTTGCCGTAGAGTTATGTCATCGTCGGTCGGTCCTAGGCAGGCTAGCTCTAGGTTTCTTGTTGTATCTTTCGATCCGTTTTGTGTTGGTGAGGCGCTTGGCTCTCACCATGTCGGCGACCTTCTTTCGAGCGACCCGCTCGAACCTTCTTCCGTTTCTTGTTGTATTGTTTGGTGTTGTTGCTTTATATATAATAAAGTGGGGCAAAAGCTTATTTCAAGGAGGGACAGTGCCCGGTCACCCTCAAATTTCCGGTGTCCAAATCCGTGTCCCCCATATGCAACCCCCCAATTCCATGCAATGCACGCAATGTGAATAACACAACGCAGATCAGTATATACATAGCATTCACATATCGGAACGGGCATAGCTAGTTCAACATAGCTACATTACAAAAGACGATAGCAAACTAAGAGGGGATATTAGGTATCACCGCCTCCTTGCCGGACCCTTCCCCTTAGCGTCTTCAGAGGCAAAGGCAGTCCTCGGCATAGGCGTCCATGGCCGGAGGGGGTTGTCGTCATCGATGGAGGTGCCACCAATGAACGAGGATGAGGACGAGGAGGGGATGCCTGTGAGACGCCTGGCGGCGCGGGCCAGCTCCTTGGCGAGGCGCTTGGTTCTCACCATGTCGGCGACCTTCTTCCGAGCGACCCGCTCGGACTCCTTGATGGCTAGCCGCAATAGTTTTGCGGTGGCGACTACAGCTGTCTTTCTCCATCGAGGTCAAGGATCGGGGAAGCACTTCGTGTAGAAGCTCATCCTCCTAATATGAGGGCATCTAGAATGGCCGGATAATCTTGCCTCCATCACCCTCTGCCGAGCGTGGCGACCGCCCATGGCTTCGATTCTGGAGGTGCGACCGACGTGGGATCGGTAGTGCGGGCACGAGCACCCATCGCTGGCTGGGAAGAGCAAACCCTGAACGGGATGATCGTGGAGCGCGAACGAGATGAGCCAGCACGGTCGACCGCGTAGTTTGCCGCCGAACCACCGAGGACGACACGGAGCTCGAGCTCCTGCCGTAGTCCAACTGTGTCTAGTGAAGGGCAATGCGGAACGCGAGCTCTTCGTCGTCCGGGGCTTCGCTGCGAGAGTCCTCGTGCAAGATCCTGTCCTCGTCGACGGAGCCGGATTTGTTGTAGGAGCCTGACGTGGTGGAGGAAGGGGAGGAGACGGGCAGTGGAATCAGAGCGGGCGAGAAGAGTATGTATTGCTAGGGGTTGGTCTGGTGGGCTAGCAAGGGTCGTATCCGACGTGATGACCGCGTGTGTACCAACCCACATTTGGGCTCCGTATGGGCGTTATCGAACAGCTAGGCCGTATAGGTCCGGTTTGAGGGGTCCAGCTAGGTGGCAAAATCATGACCTGGCAGTGTCTGAACCGTCCGACCGAACGTACTAGGACGATATGAGGGGTCCGGTTTTATAGATGCTCTTATACCCTAGACGTGGTACTTACCAGTTACCATCAACCTAGCTTAAAGACATTTGTTGAACTACCTGGAATTCAGTTCAACGCCGCATTGGCACGCTCACCAATCTGTTACTCCACCATAAAACCAAAATTTCCTGCTCTTCCCTCTCCCTCATAGCGGTTAGGGTTAGTAGACCCAAAACATGTCGAGAAATTATACCACTAGATTCGCATGTGGCATATATCCCATATTTTGTCAATGAAGTTAAGAGTTTTTTTGTAAGTTCCCCGAAGAGACAAAAAGAGTTGTTTTGTAAATATGTACGACCTTACCTGAATGGATGTAATGTTTTTTTGTGTGTGTGCAGTGGGACGGTTAGAGCAGTACTTGTGTCCAATGAAAACACCCCGAAATCACACAAACGGCGTGACTTGAACACAGAGTCACGTGCAAGATGTACTACTTGCTGCTCCCAACAACATATGAGGACACGCCTAACATGAAAAAGGCAGTACCCGAAAATCATGCTATGCGCATGACTGGATCGACCACGGTATCATCCACGCGCAAATGTTCATGTGGGCATCGGTACATGGCAAGAAAAGCATTTCTTGCGGTGGGGGTGCACGTTTAATTCCCCCATAAGTCCATATACCTTTCGTGCTGTACCCTGCTTGCTCTGTTAGTTGCTCTCGGGAAAGTACTACTAGCATGAATATAATATAGCACGAAATGTTCAGCACGAAGAGAGAGCGCCCGTGTAGAATTGCTCTTTTCGGGCCGCAACGATTTTGTGGACTCGTCACGACGCGCTTTACACTTGGGTCACGTGCATGCATTCTGACTCGTGAGAGCTTAGCTATAGCTCAACTGGTTGCCCAACTTTCTGTTAACGTCTTCCATCGTCTTATGCCCCACAGTCCACACAATACACCTTTTTTTTCTTCCGAAACATTATGAACAAAGTTCTTGATTAAATACTTCGTCCGTTTCAAATTACTTGTCGTCGTTTTAGTTGATCTAAAGTATTTCGTAATGAAGGTAGTATTGGTGTGCTTGACATTTGTTTTGCAAATGCATTATTGTCGACCTCCTGTGTATGTAGGTTGCATTTTTTTTCTTATCTAAACAAACACCATTTGAAATGAATTTTTGATGCCAAAGTTTTTTTTTGCCAGAAAACTTTCAATCTATTCATCTTCAATCATACTAGTAGAATGAACACCAGAAATAATAAAAATTCCATTCAGATCCGTAGACCACCTAGCGATGACTATAAGCACAGAAATGAGCCGATGTCGCACCGCCGTCATTGCCACTCCCTCGCCGGAGCCGGAATTTTCTTTGTTGCAGTAGACAGTCCAGAAGTCATTGGGCTAAGGCCCCATAGGACCAACGCAGCAGAACAATAACCACCACCGATAAAGAGTAGCATATATCGGAAGGATCCAACTTGAAAACACATGAACATAGACGAACTACGACCAAATATGAGCAAATTCACCAAGGAAAGATCCACCGGGGACACACCTCCACATGCCCACCGATGGTGCTAGACACACCATCGGGACGGGGGCTAGACGGGGAGAACCTTATTTCAGCCTTCCCGCCGGCAAGGGCCGAGATCCACCACGCGGCCATGGCCCTAAGACCCACTAGTGCAGAACCGGGCTTTAGCGCCGGTTCGTAAGGGCCTTTAGTGCCGGTTCTACAACCGGCACTAAAGAGTGGAGACTAAAGCCCCCCCCCCTTTACTACCGGTTCGACACGAACCAACGCTAAAGTGCCACCACGTGGCACGAGCCAGGCCCGGGTGCTGGTAGACCATTAGCACCGGTTGGTAACACCAACCGGTACTAAATGTTGGGGGGGGGGGGTTGGTTTTATTTTTTATTTTTCCATTAATTTTGTGTTTTCCATTTAATTCTTTTTTGTTTGCTGGTATTTTACGATACTACATATTGTACACGTTATGCATATATATAAATAGATTTTCTCGTAGAACCGTATATATATATATATAAATATATATCATCGAATGTCTCACAACCACCACCATTAATTATTCACACATACACATGTATATATATACAATTTCTCCTACATGTTGCCTTGGTGCCTTCGGAGCACGATGACAAGTGGTTCATGGGGGCGGTAGCGGGTAATAGTATTCTCCTTTGGGATCTATGACCTGGTCGAGCAAAAATCCCGCTATTTCCTCTTGAAGTGCTCGTATGCGCTCTGTTGGTAGGAGCTTCTCCCGCACGTCATGGAACTGTTAAGAAGGAGATCAATATCGATAATCATGTAAAAATTATGAATAGTGTTTTGTGAAACGTACCCATTGCTGTCTATCAGATCTGCTCCTTTCGGACGCCACCATGCGAATGTTCTCGCAAATGTAGTATGCACACAGATTAGTCCCCGACACCTGCTTCAGGGCCTTTACGAGAATGGAATTGAATCCGATAATGATTAATCAAGCATGATATAATTAATTAATGGTATTGAAACAAGAATTAAAGAGATGGTACCTAGCTAGCTATAGTACTACTTAATTACTTACCTTGGGTCGATACCAAAACAGCTTTTTTGCCCATTTGCCTGGAGTCACCTTGATGAACTTCGCCCAAGCCCTGCCCGCCGGCAAAGAAAATTAATAAAGGGGTTATTAAATAGTCCATATCAGGAAAATGACGAACTAAATAGGCCGAGATATAGTTAATAATGATTGAAATTACCTGTTGACTATCCCAAACAAGATGGTGTAGTCACTTTCTTTTTTAAGTAGTGAGTCCAGTACTTCAACTTTTCCTTTGTCAACTTTAATGTCTAACAAGATCCAGTGGAAACTGCATGCGCACACGTTTGCATGTCTTAATTAAGCGGACATGTGCATAACACTAATCAACTATCCTAAACCATATACACTTAATTATTAACATCTAGCTAGCTAGTAAGCAAAAACAAAATTTGTAGTACAAGACAGCATGACTCACAGGAAGTTGTAAGGAAGTAGTATATCTTCATTGGTATTGAGGCGCTTGAAGAACTCTAGCATGCTTTCCTCTAAACTTGCTCGACAACTTGAAATATTCCATGTGTACTCATTAATGGTATTTGGGTCAATGAACCCAATGCCATAGCGTCCAGATTTTTTCATTTCATACATCTTCATCCTGCATAATACCACAGAAAAGAATATAGTGAGGATAATTACAGGTAATGATTGATCAAAATGATCACTACAGCTAGCTTGAGACTTAAATTACAGAAAGAAATCACTTACAGATAATAGCAACTGACGATAGATTTGTCGAGTGCGTCTTGATTGTATAACTGAAATAGTTTTGAATACTCAACGGACACAACTTTCTCATGGAAGTAATGCTCCTCCTTGACATTCACCATGAGGGACTCTCGATTGGAAATCTTGGTAATGTTCATGTACCATTGATGCAATTCATACATTCTCGTTGGGAGGTTCTTGACCTCATCTGGCTCGACCAAAGGTTGGCCCCGGACATATTTCCGTTTTATTTCCTCCTCTCTAAGCGGAGACATGGCCTCGATATCGAGGAGTTGTCCAACAGTGATCTTGAGCATTTCAGCCTGCATTATATGATCCTCAGTTATTACCACATTGCCCAGCTGGGGAAGGTAAACGGTTTGCCCACAATAATATTGGGCGTGCGTACTCTCATGTGTTGTTGGCACAACAAGCGGGGGGATCGATTGTGCCACCTGTTCTCCCAGCTGGGGAAAGGTTTTCCCGCATTTTTTGACAACTGCTTGTTGGCTCGAGCTCGAGCTCGCTTCTTTCTGTAGTCGTGCTCGATGTGCCTTCCTGATTTGGTGCTCATAGTCTGAGTCAACAGGCTTGGGAGCTGGTGGTCTAGCCTCACGCACTTTCTCCCTCGGCGGCGGTGCCGGTTTCGGTCCAAAATGGGCGTCCACTTCGGCCCGCACTATGGCATCGTTTTGCTCCTCGGTCATGTCGTAAGGCCTTTGAGGAAGAGGAGCGAGGCTGCTTGGACCATATTTATATCGCTTGTCTCCGCCTGTACTTCTTGTACTACCTCGACTCGTACCGCTACGCACCATAGCTGCGGCGTGTCTCTTCTGCGATTGCTGAGGTGGCGGAGACGGCTGACGTGGATGAGTTGGAGCAGGAGGAGTGGCCTGACGCTGTGCCGGACTTGAAGCAGGAGGTGTGGCCTGACACGGTGTCGGAATTGAAACAGGAGGAGTGTCCTGACGCTGTGCCGGACTTGAAGCAGGAGTCTGCTCACGCGTTCGTGGACTTGGAGGAGCGGGAGTCTGCTGACACGGTGGCGGACTCCGAGGAGGAGTCGGCTCACGCGTTCGTGGACTTGGAGGAGCGGGAGTCTGCTGACTCGGTGGCGGACTTCGAGGAGGAGTCGGCAGACGCGGTGTCGGTGGACTTCGAAAGACGATGCAATCCTTTCTCCATAGGATGATACAATGTATGGCCTCTCCCAGTGTGTGCTCGTCGTCACCTCCAGGAATATCAAGCTGTAGCCCCGAATATGGGTCCACCACCTCATCAACCAAGACACGAGCATAGCCCGCTGGAATCGGGGTGCAATGGAAGGTTGCTTCGGGGGTAATTGTAAAAGCAACGGCGTCCGCCACCTTCATGGATATGTTCTTCATTTTGAAGTGTAGCTCACAGTTAGTGTTCTCTATGATGTCATCAACAGGGTATGTATCCAGCAGTGCGTCGCCCGGGGCGGAACCAACGCTGCTTCTCAGCATGGATGGGACGGTGCTATCCAATGCTGGACGATCATCCGCTTGCTGCTGCCACTGCTGAGACCCCCTTTCCTGGCTAAGTGAGTCGATCTGCTGCTGGAATTTGAGTGCCAAGTCCGCGTGCCTTGCTTCTAGGCCTTTAAGGCGTTCTGCGTCCTGCTTCCTCTGCTCCTCCTCCAGCTTCCTCTTCTCCTCCTCCTCCAGCTTCTTTCTTGCACGGGTCCTGTAGTCGTCGTTCCATTCCGAAAAGCTCTCATACCAGGGAATAACGCCCTTGCCTCGTGTTCTTCCCGGGTGTTCAGGATTTCCCAGGGCGCGCGTAAGCTCGTCGTTCTCTCTGTTGGGCGTGAACACCCCCTTTCGAGCATCTTCTATTGCGTCAAGTAACTTTTGTTCGGCTCCTTTTAGACTTGCCTTCTTCAAAACCAGGCCTGTCTTCGGGTCCAACGCCCCCCCATGCGCATAGAACCAAGTTCTGCACCTGGGGAGCAGCTCCTAGTAACCGGAGTGACCCCTGCATCCTCCATCTCTTGCTCAGACTTATCCCACTTACGCATTGCCACCGCGTAGCCACCTGGCCCCGGCCTATGGAACTGCGTCTTTTTTGCGGCATTGGCCTTGTTTTGTCTCGACCGTTCCTTAGATAATTCTGATTCCTTGAATTTCACGAAAGCGGGCCAGTGTTCTCTTTGCTTCTCCAGTGTTCCCTTGAATTCTGGAGTCTTCCTTTCTGCAGCGAGGTAGTTGGCCCATACAGTTTTCTTGTGGGTGTTGAATGCAATTGCCATCTTCTTAAGAGCAGCGTCCTTGACTTTCTCCACATCTGCATCAGTGAAATAATCTGGTAGTGTCGTGGTTTTGTCACGGCAGATGTCCTAGGGAAAGGACTTAGTCGTGGAGCCATCGCTACGGGTTAACTTAAAGGGGTTAAAGCGGACAAGGGACGCAAGAGAGTTTATACTGGTTCGGCCCCTCGCGGTGAAGGTAAAAGCCTTCGATCCAGTTGTTGTGGGATTGCTTGGGCTTCGATGACCAGGGAGCGAATAGGCTTTGCCTGAGTCTCGAGTTGTTGTGTCTTGTCCCTGAACCGCCGCCGGGTCGTCCCCTTATATACATGGGTTGACGCTCGCCGGTTTACAGAATCCCGAGGCCGGCTCATAAACGTGTCCGGCTCGGTCTCTGCTCTTTCTATCTTACAACACAAGTTACATATCAATACCGGTCTATGTCTACAGGCCTTAAACCGGCTTTGGGCCCTGGGCCTTCATAAAGCGTCACCGTCTGTCTTCATGGGCTTCAGATATAATGAACTACTTATGGGGTTAACCCGGCCTCTCCTGGCCGGTTTACGCCCAGTGGTAATATCCCCAACATTAGGCCCTAGATTGATTTGAACTGGTTCATGTCAATCCTCAATACTTAAGAAAATTTCTTCTTCAACATCTTTACATAATCTTGTAAACCGCCATGACGTCACCTTCCAGGACCATGGTAAACCGCCATGACGTCATCTGTTATTTAAAACTGTGTATAACTCATCTTCATTAATGGGCCTCGGAGGATCGAGGCAACAGAGCTGTCACACACCCCATTTTTCGGGCTCCTCGATTCTCGCGCCTGCCTTTTATCCATTCACCTTATAAATAAGTCGAGGGGTCCCTTTCACTTTTCCCCCTCGTGCCTCTTCGTGTCATCTTCTTCCTCGTAGCGACCGACCGTTGAGCTCTGCCGCCGCCGTCGTCCTTCGCCTGTGCCTCAACGATGGCTGCTGCATCAACCTGACTGTACCAGAAAAACGCGGCAATCCTTCGCTGCTTCCTCAGCACCGGTACGTTCCTCCTTTCTCACTCCAGATCGACCATTAGGGTTCGTTGTTCTTCGTAGTTCTTCGAAGTTCTTGAATCTGTCCTTCCTTGTTTCTCTTTAGTAGTACCAATGGCTAGCTTAGATCTGCTTTTTCCAATGCCCTTGCACCTTAAACTCCTGCTTCCTTGTTAGAATATCTGCCTTATATAAAAACTCATCTGAACTTGGTGAACTCTTAACACGCTGGAAATTAGGTCAGAATATATTTTGTTTTTCCAACGCGCGGTAGATCTGAAATTACTATGCCAAGATGTGAAACTTGTTTTTCCTTCACTTACGCACCTTTTAGACATATACCTTTAATACCAGATTAGGCGGTTTAACTTCATAGAAAAATGATGACCCAGTAGATACCATTAGTCCCCTGTTGAACCGCCAATGCATTCACCATTGTACTGTCTCCATCGTCAGACTCCGGTTCACAAATAACCAATTCCGGTTTAACAATATGCTTACATCCTTATACCGCTTTATAGTTGTCCATTGTAAACCTTAAACCGGCAATAATCATGTTTCAGATCTTCTTTGCCATGGCCAAGCAAGTCTATGAATGTGATTGGGCTCCTTCTCGAGTAACCGAAGAGCAGTTAAACAACTGTGTTAAGACGGGTGCTTTAGCCAAGAAAGATGTCATCCACTGGAGAGTCCCTGGCCCGGAAAATCCTCCTACACCCAAGGGTGGAGAGGTAGTCGTGTTTGCTGATCATCTGGGTCGAGGTTTTAGCCCTCCCGGTTCAAAAAATTTCCGAGATGTATTGGCTAATTTTCAGCTGCACCCTCAAGACATCGGTCCAAATTCTGTGACCAACATCTACCACTTCCAAGTCTTCTGTGAGGCTTATCTACAAGAGGAACCTACAATCGAGCCGTTTAGGGATTTCTTTCACTTAAACCGCCGCATAGAGTTCATGGATGGACCCAATACGGAATTGGGTGGAATGGCGGTTCAGAAAAGGAAGGAAGTTACTTTCCCTCATCCTAAGCTCCACAGTCACCCCAAAGAGTGGAACCAGACTTGGTTTTACTGCAAAGATACATCTCCAACCGATGAGAACCCCTTGCCGGGTTACCGCCCTCACCGCCTTAGTAACACACATCCTTTTCCCTAGAGGTTGACTGCAAAGGAAAGGGCCAACTATACCCCTCAACTATCAAAGCTTAGAGCCTTCCTGGCGAACGGTTTGACAGGAGTTGACCTTGCTTGTTGTTGGATAAGCTGGAGTATTCTGCCCTTAAGCCGGCGCTCCGGTTTGATGTGTGAATACACAGGGAGTTTGAAGGATGCTCACGTCACATTGATATTCAGCTTACAGATGCGGAAGTTACTGAGGCTGTAAAGAAGATGCTGAATGAACCGGAGGCTTTCTGTAGCCAGACCGGACTACTCCCTTTCTGCACCTTCAACAAACCGCCAGCTGTAAGAATCATATAATCTTTTTATCTTAAGTTGCTTCTGTCCAAATATTCTCTGAAAGTGTGATTATTTTCTGACAGGGTGATGATCCGTTCTGGAACAAGAAACCACAAGACAAACCGGCAAAGCTGCAAGACAAAACGGCCAAGCCACTTCGCCCAAAGACCAAGGTTCTTAAAAAACCTGCCAAGAAAAGGACCACTGCGTCCTCCGAGCTAAATGCTGATGACGATGTAGGTAACCCGGAATCAGAGGTAGAACTTGACTCTCTTGGTTCATTTTTCGTACACCTCATTGACAATGATTATTATGAGGACGACGCTGAAGGCAGTCACGCTGATGATGTAGAGGTAATCATTCTTTCCTCCGATTCAGATCCTCTGCCAACATAAAAAATCCGTCGAGCCAACCGGAAAGTAAAATTTTCTCACCCCCTTGCTTACTTGGACCCAAACATTCTTTTGAAGACACAGCAGCACGAGGCTCGCCGCACAACCCGGCACAGCGGCCAGGTAGTTACCTCCGCCAGTTTACCGAACACTCCGGTTCAGAAACGCCGATCAGAGGTCTCTTATCCCCTTGACACTGCATGCCCCTAAGCGGGTTGTTTCTGCCAGCCTCTTAACCCGTCTGATTCAAATTATCAGGGTACTTCTCACTCATCTTCTGGCGAGTCGTCGGCCACAAAACTTCCACCCCTCAAAACAGTTCTTGGGTGAGCTATATACTTGTTTTTATCCTTGATGTGTTATTTTTATATACTGTACTAATCCTCATGCTTATTTTCTCAGCGCCAATACCAGACCCAGCAAGAAGGCTCGGTTGAATAAACCGGCTGATGACAACGTGGCTGTTGAACCGGAAAAAACTCCAGATACTGAAGAGACCGATGTCGACGCCATGCTTAATGACCCACCGCCTCAAGACCATGACTTTTTTGCTGAACAGGTGGAAGTTGACACGACAAACCGTGCTGACCAGCCAACTAGCCCAGTCCGAACTGGTGATAAACCGGTTAGTCCAGTTAAAGATACTGACAAACCACCAACCCCAGTAACGGATGCTGATGACAAAGATGATGATGTTATGATTACTGGCACTGGCCGCACCACCCCTGGCAATCATGTCGCTTTGTCAAAGCATACTGCCAAGGACGAGCTCTCTGCTATCGGCAAAGGCAAATGGAACGCCGATTTGTCAAACCATGCCCATCTTAATGCTCAAGACCTTCACTCCGGCTTCTTGAATTGTCTGTACACCAGCCGTGACTACGAAGCCGGTTTGGTAAATTTGATGAAAGAGCGATATGAGGTAATTAATACTCAACTCTGCTTAACTGTCTCTCTTGTAAATTCCAAATATCAACTCCAGTAGCCCCCAAGTGTCGGTTTATGATATCAATCTAAACCGGGACTTAAAAATCTTTATATTTGCAACACTGCTTCTTTTTCACTGGTTAGTCCCCAAGGGCCGGTTTAACTTTATAAAGATGAACCGGGACTGTAGAAGAATTCCCATATCAGCAATTATGAGCAAACACACATTAGCCCCCAAGTGCCAAGTTTAATACTTGTATTGTGCTTGGGACTTGTAGAAATTTCTGATAAGGAACAAATATGCATTAGCCCCCAAGTACCAAGGGCATAACTTGTTATGTGCTTGGTACTTTAAATATGTACTGTCAACTCATTATATATCTGCCTCTTTATAGGCTGAACTGAGCAAGAAGGAAAGCCAAACCGCTGATCTGCAAGAGAACCTCAAATCCCAGCAAGCCGAAACCTCCAAAGCCAAGGAAGAGTTGACCAGCGCTTTAGGCACTATGGAAAAACTAAAAGAGGGCTTCAACAAGGAGCGGGCGGATTGGGAGGCTGAAAAATCCGCTTTGATAAAAAGGGCCGAGAACGCAGAAGCAGCTCTTAAACCGGTGGTCGATGAACTGACCGGTGTAAAGCGGCAGATTCATGCCATGACTGCTGCTGTGTTCGGTAAACATCTTCTCCTTATACTTTCAACATGTCTTCCCATGTGTTGTCGGTTTATTGATGTGTACAATGATGCAGGAACTCGCATTAGCCATCTGGGGTCGGATCTACAGAAGAAGCTGAAGGCTGCCTACACTCTAATAGAGCAGTTGTACACCGGCGCGCATCGGATCATCTATACCGCTTCACACAATAAGCCTCCTCCCACTTTGATCAAGGAAACCTTAGAAAGGTTGTCTATGCTTCTTGCCCAGGTAGAAAAGCTAAAAAAGTCTGCCGCGAGAGCGGGCGCTCTGACCGCACTAACCCGGGCAAAAGCATGGGTACCTGACTTTGATCCAATGGAAGCAGCCCAAGGCTATCCCAGCTTGAAAGAAGACGGAACAGAATTTGGCAATGATGATCTCCGAACCATAAACCGGGAAGTACGTCCATTGGCTTGTCAACTGGCTGAAGAGACGGATCTCTCGTACTACCAGGCAAGTTATGATGACAAGAACAGACGGATTGCTGCACCAATTCCTGAAGCGCAAAATCTTATCCCACCAATCCGTAAGCACACTTACGCCCCTGACATTGAACCGTCCACGCTTATAAGCGATGAAGTTGTATTCCACGCCCTAACTGGGATCGACTGGGCAACTGTTGACTTCCAGCCACTGGGTAGAGAGGAAGGAGTTGAACCGGTGCGAGATGACCCGCAACCATCAGGTCAAGCTAGTGGCCAATCATAATCCGGAGGCTGGTTTACTCTTCTACGTGCTGCAACACGTATTTTGAGAAAACGATTATCTTTTGGGGCACTAAATGCCTTGTAATAGGGTAGTTAAAACACTTGGTCTGTTATGCCTTCGTGCAAATTTATCTGCAACTGATGCGTGCTAATCCCCCATGCTTGAGATATGATGTTTGAAAGATCGTGGATGTCGCCTAGAGGGGGGGGGGGTGAATAGGCGCTTTAAAATAATTACGGTTTAGGCTTGAACAAATGCGGAATAAACCTAGCGGTTAATTTGTCAAGCACAAAACCTACAACAACTAGGCTCACCTATGTGCACCAACAACTTATGCTAAGCAATAATTCTTACTTAGGTGATAGCAAGATATATGACAAGAAACAATATGGCTATCACAAAGTAAAGTGCATAAGTAAAGGGCTCGGGTAAGAGATAACCGAGGCACGCGGAGACGACGATGTATCCCGAAGTTCACACCCTTGCGGATGCTAATCTCCGTTTGGAGCGGTGTGGAGGCACAATGCTCCCCAAGAAGCCACTAGGGCCACCGTAATCTCCTCACGCCCTCGCACAATGCAAGATGCCGTGATTCCACTAAGGGACCCTTGAGGGCGGTCACCGAACCCGTACAAATGGCAACCCTTGGGGGCGGTCACCGAACCCGTACACTTTGGCAACCCTTGGGGGCGGTCACCGGTACCCGTCAAATTGCTCGGGGCGATCTCCACAACCTAATTGGAGACTCCGACGCTTTCCCGGAGCTTTACACCACAATGATTGAGCTCCGAACACCACCAACCGTCTAGGGCGCCCAAGCACCCAAGAGGAACAAGCTCAAGGGCACCAAGCACCCAAGAGTAATAAGTTTCTCAACTTGTAACTTCCACGTATCACCGTGGAGAACTCAAACCGATGCACCAAATGCAATGGCAAGGGCACACGGAGTGCCCAAGTCCTTCTCTCTCAAATCCCACCGAAGCAACTAATGCTAGGGAGGAAAAAGAGAGGAAGAACAAGAAGGAGAACACCAAGAACTCCAAGATCTAGATCCAAGGGGTTCCCCTCACAAAGAGGAGAAAGTGATTGGTGGAAATGTGGATCTAGATCTCCTCTCTCTTTTCCCTCAAAAACTAGCAAGAATCCATGGAGGGATTGAGAGTTAGCAAGCTCGAAGAAGGTCAACAATGGGGGAAGAACCCGAGCTCAAAGGATAAGGTTCATTGGGGAAGAAGACCCCCTTTTATAGGAGGGGGGAAATCCAACCGTTATGTGCTCAGCCCTCACACGAGCGGTACTACCGCTTGGGCGGAAGAAGCAGGGAAACGGATCAACAAAACATGAACCTTGGGGCGGTAGTACCGCTTATAAGCGGTACTACCGCTCACCCCAGCGGTACTACCACTCGATCGGAGCGGTACTACTGCTTATAGGCGGAACTACCATGGAGTTAGGAGGGCAGGAGAGATACGGACTCGAGCGGTACTGCCGCGATGGTAGGGCGGTACCGCCGCTCTACTGTCGCTGCGGAGTACCGCACAATCCGACACGAAAAATGACCCCTCGAGTCGACGCGGTAGGGGCCTGGTACCGCAGCGGTACTACTGCTGAGGACCCACGGGCAGTACTACCGCTGCGGAGCGGTACTGCCGCCTGTGACTCCTAAGCGGTACTACCGCTGGGTACCGCGGTACTACCGCTGGGTACCGCGGTACTACCGCTGGCGCCATCCTAAAGCCACTACCACGAAAACAAGTATACTCCACGGGAAACCAAAACTGCCATAACTTCTGCAAATGAGCTCCGAATTGAGGAAACTCAAGCTTGTTGGATAGAGGAAGACGAGTAGCATCAAAACATCATAGAAGAAGAGGTTATAGTAAGAAGAGGCAAGGGAGGTATGCCAACAAATAGAGGAGTGAAACCTCCAACCGAGAAGAACTGGCATAACCTCCAACATCGAAAACATCATAGAAGATGTGAGTGAACTCTGTTTTCGATGAACTCGAGCTTGTCATCAAGATGACCATAAGCTCCAAAACTCACAAAGAGAAGAACCAAACAAGAACCAATAAAGATGATGCAAGGATGCAATGGTTTGAGCTCTCTATGAACGATACGATCAAGCTACTCATCGAGAGCCCCCCTTGATAGTACGGCAATCGATCCTATAACCCGGTCTCCCAACTACCATCATGAGACCGGTAAAATAGAAAACCTATGAAGAGCAACCCTTTGCCTTGCACATGGTCCACTTGAGCTAGATGATGACGATCTTGACTTCCTCAAGATGGAACACCTTTCTTGATTGCGTTGGCTCGATGAAGACTAGTTGATTGCTCCCCCATACTCCACTATGGGTGAGCCACCCTTCCGCACATCTTCACAAGTCCATTGTCACCACAATGGACGACAAGCTTCAAGCACTTGATCTCTTCGTGATGCTCCACTTGAACTTGCACACGGCAATGTTAATGACGATCACCACTTGATGTCATCCTCTCCATGGGTTGAGTGATATCTTCCTCTTGACGCAAGCCCATGAACACGTACCTAACCCCACATAGAACACTCACAAAGACCATGGGTTAGTACACAAGGCGTAATTGACAATGCTTACCATACCAGGGGATCGCTTGATCCCTCGGTACATCTTGTGCGCTTTGTGTGTTGATCAGCTTGATTCACTCTTGACTTAGTCTTGATCAACCTTGACTCTTTCCAACTCTCTTCATTTGGATGATGTCTTGAAGGTAAACATGAATGATCACACAATCTTCTTCTTCAAGACATGCTTGCAATAAGCTCAACTCTCACATGACCAATCTTTGGATAATTCCTTAATAACACCTTGGTCACCACATAAACTCCTTGAAACCAACACATGGACTTCAAGAAATGCCTATGGACAAATCCTTTAAATATAACTCAAGGCAACCATTAGTCCATAGATATTGTCATCAATTACCAAAACCAAACATGGGGGCACCGCATGTTCTTTCAATGTTCATAATCCATAGCCATTTATTCAAGTTGTTCCTGTAGATAAGAAGCTTAAAGCACCCTGGCGGTTTACCACCGGGCGGGTATTGATACCCAAATATATATATGACCAAGGGTGATAAACCAAGGTTATAAAAGATAACCAAATATGGAAATATATGATACCTGTGACCTTTAGGCATAATGTTGGCTGATCAACTTTGTAGTGAGGGCAATAACCCTAATCCGGAGTATAAGTAACTCATGTTATATGATGCCGGTTTATAATAAAACCGTTCCGGATTGTGATAACCACCGGTTTATTCCATACTGGTGACTTTGAGTCAAAACCAGACCAGGCTGATAGTCTCCGGATTGTAAATAATCATGTACTATCAACTTGTAGTTGATAGCCTAACCGGGTTGATGAACACCGGTTTAAAAACATCACAAATCTTATCAAAAGAAAGAAAAACTTAACAAAAGGCAAATAAAAACCGTTGTAGTCGAGGCTTTTCACGGGCTGCCAGGCCCCAAATTCGAGGCTTTTCATGGGCTGTCAGGCCACTGAGTTAAACCATTTTTGCAAAGCCTTTTAAGATGGTCCTCAATCCTTAACCAATCATCGTTTTAACTTGACAAACTCAGGGTCTTTATTTTAGAGTAACTTGTCAAAGTTCGAAGGGGCATACCAGGTTTACCTGGGCGGAGTGACTTACTTAAATAGGTAGGTTAACCCGGGGTTTTAGGTGTATACACCAGGCTTCCAAGCCATGGCTTGATAGCCTATTACAAGTGTAGATTCGTAGTTCATTTCAACAGCAAAGAATCCCCAAGTAACATTTTGAGCTGTGCTCAGTGGGTGTCTATGTTTGAGTTGTTGTTTTACAACACTCTCTTTGGCCCCGGATTGATTTGGCTTTGAGCTGATCAAGAGGTGTGACTATGGTTCGGATACGACCAAGCCCCCAAGTGATGCTGTGGCATTGCGCCGATCAAGAGGTGTAGCTATGGTTCAGATACGACCAAGCCCCCAAGTGATGTAACATAAAGTTTTGAGAAGTTGAATCAAGGGGTAAACCGGATGCCGCTTTAGAAACAGAAGCTCCATGTAACCACACATGATGTAAAAAACAACAGATACCCCACTTTAGCTGAGGTTCCGGTTTATTATATTGATCATAATATATACATTGTCATAATATGTACATAAGCAGAGCCTAGGGCTCAAGTATAGTAGGGCCGAAGATGAGCAATATTCCACGGCCGGTGGGTCTCCTCCTCCGACTTACGTGAGTCTTTGCGCTCTCGAACATCGATTAAGTAGTATGACCCGTTGTGCAGATTCTTGCTGACCACAAAGGGTCCTTCCCAAGGGGGGGATAGCTCGTGCATATCCGTCTGATCCTGGATGAGCCGAAGCACCAAATCGCCTTCTTGAAAGGTTCTGGTTCTAACCCGGCGGCCGTGATAACGACGCTGATCTTGCTGATAAATCGCCGAACGGGCTGCTGCTATGTCACGCTCCTCATCTAGCAGGTCAAGAGCCTCCTGCCGTGCCTTCTCGTTGTCAGCTTCAACATATGCCGCTACACGAGGTGAATCATGACGGATGTCACTAGGAAGAACCGCCTCCGCACCATAAACCATGAAGAAAGGTGTGTATCCCGTCGATCTGTTGGGTGTGGTATTGATGCTCCATAACACAGAAGGTCATTCTTCAACCCAACAACCCGGCGTCCGTTGCAAAGGAACTATAAGCCGGGGTTTGATGCCTCTCAAGATATCTTGATTGGCCCTCTCCGCTTGACCATTGGACTGGGGGTGAGCCACGAATGATACGTCAAGCCAGATGTGCTCACGTTGACAGAACTCCTTCATGGCACCCTTTGACAGATTGGTACCATTGTCTGTTATAATGCTGTGTGGAAAGCCAAACCGGAAGATCACGTTTTTGATGAACCGCCGTAGCTGCATCACACTTACTAACTGGCTCTGCCTCCACCCACTTTGTGAACTTATCAACCGCCACCCAAAGGTGGGTCTTCTTGTCCTTGGATCTCTTGAAAGGCCCAACCATATCCAGCCCCCAAGTTGCAAACGGCCATGTGATTGGAATCACCCTCAATTCTTGAGCCGGCACATGAGCGCGCCTTGAGAATTTTTGACAGCCATCACATCTTTTGACCAAGTCCTCGGCATCAGCATGAGCTGTCAACCAATAGAAACCGTGACGAAATGCCTTGGCTACCAAAGACTTTGAACCGGCGTGGTGACCACAATCACCTTCGTGGATCTCACGCAAAATTACACGGCCTTCTTCGGGAGACACACAGCGTTGAAACGCCCCTATCACACTGCAGTGATGTAACTCTCCACTGATAATAGTCATGGACTTGGACCGCCGGATTATCTGCCTGGCCAAAGTTTCATCCTCTGGCAACTCACCCCGGTTCATATACGCCAAATATGGAACCATCCAATCCGGGATAACATGAAGAGCCGCCACCAACTGAGCTTCCGGATCAGGAATAGCCAAATCCTCTTCACCTGGGAGCTTGACGGACGGATTATGCAGAACATCCAAGAAGACATTAGGTGAAACCGGTTTACGTTGGGAACCTAGGCGGCTTAAAGCGTCCGCCGCGTCATTCTTCCGCCGGTCCACATGATCCACCTGATAACCTTTGGAGTGACCTGCAACAATATCCACCTCACGACGATATGCAACCATGAGTGGGTCCTTGGAGTCCCAAGTGCCGGACACTTGTTGAGCCACCAGGTCGGAGTCACCGAAGCACTTAACTCGGCTTAGGTTCATCTCCTTAGCCATCCGAAGACCATGGAGTAAGGCAACATATTCAGCTGCATTGTTAGTGCAAGGGAACATTAAACGAAGAACATAACAAAACTTATCACCTCATGGGGAAGTTAATACGACTCCAGCCCCTGAGCCCTCCAATTGCCTGGACCCATCAAAATGAATAGTCCAATAAGTATGATCCGGCTTCTCCTCTGGCGCTTGTAGTTCTGTCCAATCATTGATGAAATCAACAAGTGCCTGAGATTTGATCGCCGTTCGGGGTATGTATTTCAACCTGTGAGGCCCAAGTTCGATAGCCCACTTAGCAATCCGGCCAGTTGCTTCCCTGTTCTTGATTATATCCCCCAAAGGAGCAGAGCTGACCACCGTGATGGGATGACCTTGGAAATATTGCTTAAGCTTCCGGCTTGCCATAAAAACTCCATACACCAAATTTTGCCAATGCGGGTACCTCTGCTTGGACTCAATAAGTACCTCACTGATATAGTAAACCGGCCGCTGGACCGGATACTCCTTTCCTGCCTCCTTTCGCTCCACCACAATAGCCACACTAACAGCCCGGGCGTTAGCTGCCACATATAGCAACAATGGTTCTTTGTCAACCGGAGCAGCGAGAATCGGCGGATTGGCCAACTGCCGCTTTAAGTCCTCAAATGCTTGATTAGCGGCGTCACTCCAGACGAAGCTATCTGTTTTCTTCAGCATCTGATACAAAGGGATAGCCTTCTCGCCAAGGAGACTGATAAACCGGCTCAACGCGGCAATCCGGCCTGCCAGGCGTTGAACATCATTGATACACTTCGGTTTGGCTAAAGAGGTGATGGCTTTGATCTTTTCCGGATTAGCTTCAATACCCCTGTTAGACACCAAAAAGCCCAAGAGCTTGCCTGCTGATACACCAAAAACACACTTGGCCGGATTAAGCATCATTTTATAAACCCGCAGGTTATCGAAGGTCTCCTTCAAGTCATCTATCAATGTCTCCTTCTTTCTACATTTTACCACAATATCATCCACATAAGCATGAACATTGCGGCCGATCTGATCATGAAGACAATTCTGCACACACCGTTGATAAGTCGCCTGGGCACTCTTGAGCCCAAAGGGCATAGACACATAACAGAAGGCTCCAAAAGGAGTTATGAAGGTTGTCTTATCCTGGTCCTTAACTGCCATTTTGATCTGATGATAACCAGAATATGCATCCAGAAAGCTCAAGCGCTCACAACCCGCCGTAGCATCAATGATTTGATCAATACGCGGGAGAGCAAAAGGATCAGCTGGGCAAGCCATGTTGAGATCTGTATAGTCCACACACATACGCCAAGTGCCATTCTTCTTAAGTACTAGCACCGGATTAGCCAACCACTCAGGATGAAACACTTCGATGATAAACCCAGCCGCCAAGAGCCTGGCAACTTCTTCTCCAATAGCCTTGCATCTTTCTTCATTGAACCGGCGAAGAAATTGTTTGACCGGTTTATACTTGGGATCAACATTAAGAGTGTGCTCAGCGAGTTCTCTCGGTACACCTGGCATGTCAGAAGGCTTCCACACAAAGATGTCCCGATTCTCACGGATGAACTCGATGAGCGCGCTTTCCTATTTCGGATCCAAGTTAGCGCTGATGCTAAACTGCTTGGACGAATCGCCGGGCACGAAGTCAACAAGCTTAGTCTCATCAGCCAATTTAAACTTCAGGGCTGGATCATGCTCTGTAGTTGGTTTCTTCAGTGAAGTCATATCTGCCGGATCAACATTGTCTTTGTAAAACTTTAACTCTTCTGTTGCACAAACCGACTCAGCATAAGCCGCATCACCTTCTTCACACTCCAAAGCGATCTTGCGGCTCCCATGCACTGTTATAGTTCCCTTATGACCCGGCATCTTGAGCTGCAGATAGACATAACAAGGTCGTGCCATAAACTTAGCATAAGCTGGCCGTCCAAACAGGGCATGATACGGGCTTTTAATTTTCACCACTTAAAAGGTCAAGGTTTCTGATCTCGAGTCATGCTCATCTCCAAAAGCCACCTCCAGAGCTATTTTACCAACAGGATATGCCGATTTACCAGGCACCACACCATGGAACACCGTATTGGACGGTTTAAGATTTTTATCTGTTAACCCCATGCGACGGAAAGTTTCATAATAAAGGATATTGATACTACTCCCTCCATCCATGAGTACCTTAGTGAACTTATAACCTCCCACCTGAGGTGCCACCACCAATGCCAGATGACTCGGATTGTCAACCCAGGGCGGATGATCTTCTCTACTCCATACGATCGGCTGCTCAGACCAGCGCAAGTAACGGGGCACCGCCGGTTCAATGGAGTTCACCGCCCTCTTATGAAGCTTCTAGTCGCGTTTGCACAAGCTAGTGGTGAAGACATGATACTGCCCACTATTCAACTGTTTTGGGTTGCTCTGATAACCCGACTACTGCTGTTGCTGCTGATTGCCCTGATGATTATAACCACCTTGGTTGCCCTGATTACCTTGACTGTTATGTCCACCCTGATTACCGTGGAAACCTGAACCGGAATTTCCTCCACCATAACCCGGCCCATGAGATCCGGGGCCTGAACCGCCACCCGGTCCATGATCATACCGAAAGAGATCAGAATTTTTGAACTCCTGCATGACATAACAATCCTTCCATTGGTGCGTGGATGGTACCTCCTTTGTTCCGTGTTTTGGGCAAGGTTGATTCAACAGATAAGACAGGTGATCCGGGTTGGGACTTGGCCCTCCACCGCGCTGGGGCGGTTTACCCTTACGCCGCTGGCCCTTGTCCTGTGTGTTGGTATTAGCCACAAAGTCTAAACTGTGATCCGCCTTTCGCTTGCCGCCGTTTCCATGACCCGCCGGGTTGTGCTGCTGTCCCTTGGCATTGCCGCTCCTCTTTCCCTTCCCTGTCTTATCATTGTCAGACTCGGGATCATTGGTACTATCAGAGTCGGCATACTTCACTAGAGCGGCCATGAGAGTTCCCATGTCATTACAATGACGTTTGAGCCGTCCTAATTTCAACTTCAGGGGTTCAAACCGGCAATTGCCTTCCAATGTTAAAACTGCGGTATCAGCGTTGATGCGGTCCGATGAATACAAAATCTCCGAAACCCGGCGCACCCAACGGGTTGTTGACTCTCCTTCCTCCTGGACACAGGCAGCTAAGTCCACAATTGACATGGGCTGCTTGCATGTATCCTTGAAATTCTGGATAAACCGGGCTCTCAACTCGGCCCACGGCCTGATAGAATTAGCCGGTAAGCTCTTCAGCCAAGTGCGGGTCGTCCCCTCTAGCATCATGGTGAAGTATTTCGCACATGCCGCATCGTCCACATCCAGCATCTCCATGACCGTCTCATTGCTTTCAACCCATGTCTCGGGGGATAAATTGGCGGTGTAATTCGGCACCTTGCGCGGGCCTTTGAAATCCTTGGGCAGGCGCACATTGCGCAACGCTGGGACGAGACACGGTACTCCCAAAGAACTAGAGGTAACTCCTGGTTCCACTGACGTGGTTGGACGAACCGGAGTGAGCTGACGGGCTTCATGCTGCGCCGCTAACTCTGCCTCTCTGCGTGCCCGAGCCCGGTCCACCACCTCCTGAGCATCACCGGCACCACCCGCCGGGTTATTGCCACGGGGCGGATCATGGCTTCGTGCGTTGCTTGATACTGTCGGTTCATCCATACGCTGCTGTAACTCCGGCTTGGGCGGGGAGTGGAATGGATCCGATCGCGACTATATGAATAAGCCTCCAGCTGAACCAAGGTTGTCGGAAGAAGCTCCCTAACCCGTCGCGTCTCGACTGCCACTGGAGACTCGCCTTCGATCGGGATGGCCGCCAGCCGTGAAGCGGCAGCGACAATGTTGTCCATCGGGTTAGAGTAATGACCCGGTGGTGTTGGGACATGCTGTGTCACAATGTTGTTCTGACGAGGCGGATCCACCGAACGCGGCTGAACCGGCGCCCCCGCCCCAGGTGCCTCTGCCCGGTTTACCACCGGCGGATTACTGGTCCCTGCTCCTGGGGAATTAAAGAGGTTCCTAGCTTCGTAAACCGGCGGCAGGCGAGATCGGTACCTCCTCTTCAGGACATCGTTCGACGCACTCTGGTCTAGCATAAGCCGGTAGGCCTGTGCCTCCAATGTGGCCCGCTTCGCAGCCAGCCTGGAATCCTTAGCTGCCAAGTCGGCTTTGGCCTGGGTGATCTGATCCTTCACCTTTGCAATTTCCGCATTGTGTGCATCCTGATCCGCCGGGTTAACCTCCGCCATCAGCGTTGCCAAAGCGTCAAACAAATCAGATAGAACCTGAGCCGGCGGTCGCACAGGGGCCTCCTGCCCCGGCCGCTGTCGCTGCTGTTGATCCGGAAATCATCGCCGCCGCGGTCGAAGAGTAGAGCACTGGTTGTGTACCGGCCATGAAGATCGCAACCCGGTTTGGCGGATCCAAGGGGTCCGGAATACTGTCGCCATCGGAACAGCCCTCAATCCGTCCATCTTGCAACTGATACAGTGACTTGGTCTCTCCGGTTGATGACTCGTCGCCAGAATAAATGACGGTTTCACCACCAGATTCGGATCTATCCTCAGATTCCCCTCCGTGGATGACTCCCACGAAGGCACGCTTCATGACAGGCTTGACCCGGGCAGATCTCGCACGCTGAGCCGTTTCGACGAGGTCGGTGCAGATGTCCGACTCAGGGCCCGGTTCGCCGATCTTGCCAATGAAAACGTGTATGCCACCAAAGGGGACCCGATACCCGTACTCGATCGACCGGCCTCGGGGCCCCAGCCTGCATCGTCGATGTAGAGCTTGCCGCGACGACTCTTGGTCATCTGGCCCACAGCATAGCCCTTGAGTCCTTCGAAGCTGCCCTCTAAGATTTCGAAACCATCGTGCGATAGCCCCACGGTGAGCGCCAACTGTCGTGGTTTTGTCACGGCAGATGTCCTAGGGAAAGGACTTAGTCGTGGAGCCATCGCTACGGGTTAACTTAAAGGGGTTAAAGCGGACAAGGGACACAAGAGAGTTTATACTGATTCGGCCCCTTGCGGTGAAGGTAAAAGCCTACGATCCAGTTGTTGTGGGATTGCTTGGGTTTCGATGACCAGGGAGCGAATACGCTTTGTCTGAGTCTCGAGTTGTTGTGTCTTGTCCCTGAACCGCCGCCGGGTAGTCCCCTTATATACATGGGTTGACGCCCGTCGGTTTACAGAATCCCGAGGCCGGCTAATAAACGTGTCCGGCTCGGTCTATGCTCTTTCTATCTTACAACACAAGTTACATATCAATACCGGTCTATGTCTACAGGCCTTAAACCGGCTTTGGGCCCTTTGCCTTCATAAAGCGTCACCGTCTGTCTTCATGGGCTTCAGATATAATGAACTACTTATGGGGTTAACCTGGCCTCTCCTGGCCGGTTTACGCCCAGTGGTAATATCCCCAACAGGTAGGGTGAAATGTTCCATCAGAGATTCCCAAAGATTTTGTTTTGCTCTGTCGTCGACCCAAGTAACATCTGGACGTTTAGTTTTTGGCTCTTTCCATTCTTGAATGGAGATCGGGAGTTGGTCCTTCACAAGAACTCCGCACTGACGAGTCCACTTGTTCGCAATGTTCTTAGGCGTGAGGGGTTCACCATTAGCTTTGATGGAGTCGATGTTGTACTTTACACCCTCCTTCAACTTTTTGCCCGGGCCTCGCTTTGTCCTGCTGTCTGTAGAAGCAGATTTGCTCGATCCGGAGGGCTGAAAGAAGAAAGATCGATTCATTAATATATCTTCAAATCAAAAAAACATTTGATGATCACCAGATGCCTGCTTATATAAATATACCTCGTCGGTAGTCTTTGTTATTTCAAGATCAACATTGTCTGTGTCATCATAAACATTGTCTGTGTCATCATAATCATAATCATAGTTCATGACTTCATCAACTCGGTCGTCGAGATCGAATATCTTATCATCACCCTCTCCGGTATTGTTCAAATATTGGGAGCCGTCATCTGTTTCATTCAGATCATCTAGCCTACGAGGGCTGCGTATGATCTCGAACAATTCCTCTTCTCTCTCTCTGCCGGTATTGTCCGCCATAGCTTTTACTTAACTAATACAGAAGAAATATAAAACAATTTAGTATTCAAATTACAATGCATGGATGCAATCAATAAGGAAAAATTGAATCATATAGTACATAATATGCATCGTCTCGAATGATATATAATCTCGAATACATCGTCTCGAATATTACATATCAAATACATCACTGGCTAGGTAGCTAATAAAGATCGAATACTACAGAAGAATCTAGGCCACTCGCGGTGGACACCCAAAGAGAAGGAACCATCACAGGATCATATCTCCGGTCATCTGCCCAAAGAACCTGCCAGGTATTGGAGAACCTGACGTCCATAGCAGCCATGTAGTGATGGACGTGCTCGTCCTCCTCCCTGACACGGCAACGCACCACCTCCGGCGGGGCCGGCTCCCTCTGCACCGAATGTGGCCCTCGCGAACGCCACCAAAGGAGATCAGGGTCGACGACGGGACCCAAGGCCGGGTTCCTCACCAAGCGGCGCACCCCTCCAGGTAGCACCTCCCAGTGCTAGCCTAGCGGAGCCCAGTCCCGGACATGGGCCAGCCGGACGTCCTCGCGAACGGGTCGACGTCGAGGATGCGGGCCGGGCATCGTCGAGAACAAATACTATACGCCCGCAAAAAGTAACATTTTTTAAATGATTGGATTGTGATAACTAAAATTCTATATGCAAATTCTAACAATTTGACACTAATCTAATTCATCTATCTAAAACTAATTCTAACATTTCTATATATATAACTAACATTTCTATAACATTTCTAATATTTCTATAACTAAAGAACAGAAAAATTGCTAACATTTCTATAAATATTTCAATAACTAAAAAACAGAAAATCTATAACATTTCTATATAACTAACATTTCTAATATTTCTATAACTAAAAAACAGAAAAATTTCTGTAACTAAAATTTATAACTAAAAAACTAAAAAACAATGTGTGTGTGTGTGTGGACATGGCTGCCGGGGCAGGAGCTCACTGGCGAGGCGCGGCAACGGGGGGCGGCGACGGGGACGGAGACGGGCGGTGACGACGGGGATGGGGACGGGGCGGCGACGACGGGGACGGGGACGGGCCGGGCGGGGACGACGGGACGACGTGGCGGGGCGCGGGGACGACGGGACGACGTGGCGGGGCGCGGCGACGAGGACGATGGGGACTGGGACGGCTGGGCCGGCGACGGCGACGGGGACGGCGACGGATGGCGACGGGGACGGCGATGGACGGCGACACGAACGGCGACGGGGAAAAGGAGAAAGAAGCAGAGGGAGAGATGAGAAACTGAAATTTTTTTGAAGTGTTTTCTTATATAGAACAAACATTTAGTACCGGTTGAAGCCACCAACCGGTACTAAAGGTCTGTTTTGGCCAGGCCAAGCGGCGGGAAGCGCCCCCCTTTAGTACCGGGTGGTGGCACCCTAAAGACCCCCCTTTAGTACCGGTTGGAGCCACGACCCGGTACTAAAGGGTTTGCGCTGCCAGGCGAGGGGCGCAGAAGTTTAGTCCCACCTCGCTAGTTGAGGAGCGCCAAGACCAGTTTATAAGCCCCGGCGCGGGCACTGCATTGAGCTCCTCTCAAAAGCAGGCCTTCTGGGCCTACCTCTCCTACTCTGCCTGTGGGCCTACTGGTCTTGCGGGCCTGCATCCTGGCCCAACTACAGGTTGGGTTTCTAGTCGTATGCAGGCCGCTCTGGCCCGGTAGGTGGGCTTTTTAATTTTCTTTTTTTTTTGCTTTATTTATTTTTGGTTTATTTATTTTTTAGTTGTTTTTTTTCTGTATTTAGAGTCTCTTTGTGAATATATTTGCTTTAGGTACAAAAAATTACAAACTTTCTGTTAGTGCCGGTAGTTTTCAAATTTGAATAGTTTAAATTTTGAATTATTTGAAATTTGTGTGAATCACTAGTTTGTGAATAACTTAACGTTGAAAATAGATTTTTCAGTGATTCTTTTTTCTTATGTTTAATATTAGTGTGTTTTATCATTATATTCAATTTGGTAATGCTTAGGTTATTTAAAAAATGAAATGCCTTTGTAACAGATGAGTTTTCGTCCGAAACCCTGATACTTCGAAAGAGATTGTCCATTTTGTACACGAAGTGCATCTAGTTTTTGCGGTAACCCTCTCTACTTTTTTGCACATGCTATGTGGATGAAATTATGATACCATGCCAACTTTCAACCTTTTCTGAGTTCATTTGAAATGCTTTTCAATTTCAGGGTCATTTAGCTGAAAAAATCAGTAAATGCATGAAAGAATTTGTTTGCACATAAAATTTCTTCGCGTTTCAAATGCCAAAACACATAACTACCCTAACTATTACAGAGATTCCCTCCTGGGTGTGAAACATAGAAGAAAGTGATGATAGTGAAGCCGATCACATCCCAGATCTTTGGATGTGAAACTTTTTCTTCGCGTGTGTCCCTTTGCGCCGTAGCCATGGAAAATCTTCATCATTTAATTGGATGCTCGGGTCAATATTCACTGTGAATGGAGTAATTTCATCAAACTTTTCATAATCTTCTGACATGTCTGTCTAGTCATCCACTCGCACGATGTTTCTCATCCCAGAAAGAACTATGTGGCGCTTTGGCTCATCGTATGATGCATTAGCTTGCTTATCTTTTCTTTTTCTCGGCTTGGTAGACATGTCCTTCACATGGAAAACCTGTGCCACATCATTGGCTAGGACGAATGGTTCGTCTGCATACGCAAGATTGTTGAGATCCACTATTGGCATTCCGTACTGCGGGTCTTCCGTTACCCCGCCTCGTGTCATATTGACCCATTTGCACCGAAACAAAGGGACCTTCAAACCACGTCCATAGTCAAGTTCCCATATGTCCTCTATGTAACCATAATATGTTTCCTTTCCCGTCTTGGTTGTTGCATCAAAGTGGACACCACTGTTTTGGTTGGTGCTCTTCTTATCTTGGGCGATCGTGTAAAATGTATTACCATTTATCTCGTACCCTTTGAAAGTCATTATATTCGAAGATGGTAACTGGGACAGCGAGTACAGGTCATCTTCAATAGAGGCGTTATGCATGGTACGTGTCTGCAACCAGCCGGCGAAACTCCTGGTTTATTCACGTGTAATCCAGTCATCAGACCGCTCCGGGTGTTTGGAGCGTAGAAAATTCTTGTGTTCGTCCATATACGGAGCCACCAAGGCGGAATTCTGTAGAACTTTGTAGTGTGCTTCAGTGAGAGAATGTCCGTCCATACATATTAGTTGATTCCCTCCTAGCGTGCCTTTTCCCTCCAGTCTGCCCTTATGCCGCGATTCAGGAACACCAATCGGCTTAAGGTCAGGAATAAAGTCAATACAAAACTCAGTGACCTCCTCATTTTCATGGCCCTTGGAGATGCTTCCTTCTGGCCTAGCACGGTTATGAACATATTTCTTTAAGACTCCCATGAACCTCTCAAAGGGGAACATATTGTGTAGAAATACAGGACCCAAAACGTTAATATCTTCGCATAGGTGAACTAGGACGTGCGTCATGATGTTGAAGAAGGATGGTGGGAACACCAACTCGAAACTGACAAGACATTGCACCAAATCATTCTCTAACCTTGGTATGATTTCTGGATCGATTACCTTCTGAGAGATTGCATTGAGGAATGCACATAGCTTCACAATGGCTAATCGAACGTTATCCGGTAGAAGCCCCCTCAATGCAACCCGAAACAGTTGCGTCATAATCACGTGGCAGTCATGAGACTTCAGGTTCTGGAACTTTTTCTCTGCCATGTTTATTATTCCCTTTATATTCGACGAGAAGCCAGACCGTACCTTAATACTGAGCAGGCATTCAAAAAAGATTTCCTTCTCTTCTTTGGTAAGAGCGTAGCTAGCATGACCCTGATGTATGCCGTCTTTTCCGTGCATACGTTGCTGGTCCTCCCGTGCCTCAGGTGTATCTTTTGTCTTCCCATACACGCCCAAGAAGCCAAGCAGGGTCACGCAAAGATTCTTCGTCACGTGCATCACGTCGATTGCGGAGCGAACCTCTAGGTCTTTCCAATAGGGCAGGTCCCAAAATATAGATTTCTTCTTCCACATGGGTGCGCGCCCGCCAGCGTCATTCGGAACAGGTTGTCCGCCAGGACCCTTTCCAAAGACTACCTTCAAATCCTTGACCATATCATGTACATCATCACCAGTACGGTGGCGAGGCTTCGTCCGGTGATCCGCCTCACCTTTGAAATGCTTGCCTTTCTTTCTTACGGGATGCCTGCTCGGAAGAAATCGACGATGTCCCAGGTACACATTCTTCCTACAATTGTCCAAATATATACTGTCGGTATCGTCCAAATAGTGCGTGCATGCGCGGTATCCCTTGTTTGTCTGTCCTGAAAGGTTACTGAGAGCAGGCCAGTCATTGATGGTCACGAACAGCAACGCCTTTAGGTCAAATTCTTCCCCCATGTGCTCATCTCACGCACGTACACCTGTTCCATTCCACAGCTGTAAGAGTTCTTCAACTAATGGCCTTAGGTACACATCAATGTCGTTGCCGGGTTGCTTAGGGCCTTGGATGAGCACTGACATCATAATGAACTTCCGCTTCATGCACAACCAAGGAGGAAGGTTATACAAACATAGAGTCACAGGCCAGGTGCTATGGTTGCTGCTCTGCTCCCCAAAAGGATTAATGCCATCTGCGCTTAGACCAAACCATACGTTCATTGCGTCATCTGCAAACTCCTTCCCGTACTTTCTCTCGATTTTTCTCCACTGCGACCCGTCAACGGGTACTCTCAACTTTCCGTCTTTCTTACGGTCTTCTTTGTGCCATCGCATCGCCTTGGCATGCTCTTTCTTTTGAAACAAACGTTTCAACCATGGTATTATACCTTGGCAGGAATCTTCTTCCTGGGGCGCTCGCCCTCGACATCACTAGGGTCATCGCGGCTGATCTTATAGCGCAATGCACCGCATACCGGGCAAGCGTTCAAATCCTCGTACTCACCACGGTAGAGGATGCAGTCATTAGGGCATGCATGTATCTTCTGCACCTCTAACCCTAGAGGGCAGCCAACCTTCTTTGCTTCGTACGTACTCTCGGGCAATTCGTTGTCCTTTGGAAGCATATTCTTTATCATTACCAGCAACTTTCCAAATCCCTTGTTAGATACACCATTCTCTGCCTTCCATTGCAGCAATTCCAGTGTGGTGCCCAACTTTTTCTTGTCAGCTTCGCAATTCGGGTACAACAATTTCTTGTGATCCTCTAACATGCGCTGCAACTTCTTCTTCTCCAAATCACTTGCGCAATTTTTCTTTGCATCGGCAATGGCCCGACCTAGATCATCAGCGGGCTCATCTGATGCCTCTTCTTCAGCTTCTTCCCGCATTGTCGGCTCAGCTTCTTCCCCCATTGTTGTATCATCGTATTCAGGGAACCCATGGCCAGGATAGCTGTCGTCGGCCTCTTCTTCTTCATTGTCTTCCATCATAACCCCTCTTTCTCCGTGCTTGGTCCAAACATTATAGTGGGGCATGAAACCGGACTTAAACAGGTGGACGTGAATGGTTCTTGACGTAGAGTAATTGTGATCATTTTTACAGACAGCACATGGACAAGGCATAAAACCATCCGCCCGCTTGTTTGCCTCAGCCGCAAGCAGAAAAGTTTGCACGCCATTAATGAACTCGGGAGAGCATCGGTCATCGTACATCCATTGTCGGCTCATCTTCATTACACAACACCGAAAAGACCAAATTAATACAAGTTCATACATAAAGTTCATACAAGACTTAAATGCAACAAACAAATAACTCTCTAACTAAAGCATTTAAATGCAACAACAAATGCGATCAAGATCGCAACTAAAGTAACAATTGACCCAACAGCATAATGATACCAAGCCTCACTATCAATGGCATATTTTCTAATCTTTCCAATCTTCAAGCGCATTTTCTCCATCTTGATCTTGTGATCATCGACGACATCGGCAACATGCAACTCCAATTCCATCTTCTCCCCCTCAATTCTTTTCAATTTTTTTTCAAATACTCGTTTTCTCTTTCAACTAAATTTAACCTCTCGACAATAGGGTCGGTTGGAATTTCCGATTCACAAACCTCCTAAATAAAAATATCTATGTCAACTTGATGGGCATACTAATTTGTTCATAAACACGAAATGCAACAACTAGTTTTAAAAGAGAATATACCACATCCGAATCATAACAAGGACGAGGGCCGACGGGGACGGATATCAAAACCATGGCACTATGTATAACAAAAAAACATACGGGTAAGATAATTATACGAGTAACTATATATCCAAATCACACAAACATCAATTTGGTAATGTCAAACATTCATGAACAAGAGGCTCACCACAAGGTGGTGCCGGCGACGGGACGGTGTGGGCGATCGACGGTGGTTACGACGGAGATTTAGAAGGCACTAAGTAAACCACACCTACATATGCAAACTAAGTGTTATTTTTGACCTCAAATTGCATATAAATCAAATACTAGCACATATATTTCTTCTCAAATTACTAAACTCATAAATTAATCACTATACAAAGCATTGCAAGAGCTAATCTAGCAATGAGAGATGAAAGGACAAAGTTGCTAACCTTTGTGATCATTTAAATGGATGGGGCCCTTCAAATCTTGACAAATATTGGGCAAAATGTGTGATGAGCTCGAGAGGAAGAGGGGAAGAACAGAGAGGAGAGGGGAAAGGGGAAGAACAGAGCGAGTTCGGGTGGACGAAGGGTTTATGTACGACGACCTTTAGCACCGGTTCGTGCCACAAACCGGTACTAAAGGTGCTGGAGGGGCCCCGGACTGACAACATCCTGCCACCACTCATTTTAGTATCGGTCCGTGGCACGAACCGGTGCTAAAGGTTAGCCACGAACCGGTACTAATGAGAGCGGCCGGCTAGCCGTTGGAACCGGCACACATTAGTGCCGGCTCAAAATCAAACCGGCACTAATGTGCTTGACATTTGACCCTTTTTCTACTAGTGACCACCGGAGGCGAGGCGGACCGACGGCGATGCTGGCGGGAGGTAAGGGAACCCTAGACTTTTCTTGGGTAAGAGGTAGCCCGCTTGGGTAATTACCTTTTTCTTTTCTTATGTAAACAAACACTATTTGAAATGAATTTTTGATGCCAAAAGCCAAAGTCAGCGGGCCATGTTGTGTCTGTTGTCACTGAAAAGAGAGGGACAGCCTGCGATGCATTGCCCTAAAAGCGAAGTCCAGCTTAATCACGTCTGTGCAAGCATTTGTTGTAAGCAATCCCCTCCACCAACACCAATACATACGGGATAACGGGATAGGTAGATTAGAAAAGGATAGGCGGCGTTTGTTAAGAAATATATGTATAAAACCAGTGACGGAATGATTGGCGTTGACATGGGGTTGGAATGATCGGCCATGTTCACGGAGGAGGGCCAGTGATACTCTGACTTTCGGGAGAATGAATTGCTTAGCAGATAAAGATAAATGAAATGCGCATATCCCAACACAAATGAAGCCCTAGCTAGTCCAGATCCGTTGACGGTGCATGGGGATGGAGTAGGATGCCGGCGAGAGCGCGCACCCGGCGTTGGACCGGAGACGCACCGCACCGTCCGCAGTAGCTGTGGCCAGCTCGCGTAACGTAACGGCGACGCGACGCGCCGCGCTGGGGAGCCGAAGCTGGAAACCGTTACGGGCCCTGGGCCCCACCCCACCTGCGCCGCTCTCCGTGATCTGGGGAAGGAAGCAGAGCGGAGCCGTTGGAGAAAAGAATAGGAAAGGAGGAGGAAACCGCGTGATGAAAAGGCGCGTCGTACCAACCTACTACTACTTGCCTGCGTAGCTCGCTTGGCCGCTGCGGTGTCGCCGGGCCGGCCCCGCCCGCTTCCTTTCGTGTCTGTCCGTGCGCTCGCGCCCGTGTGCGGCTATGCATGCTCCGTTCCGTCGCTGTCCCTCACTCGCGGGGCTGTGGGCCCCCGGCAGCGATGCTACGGGTGGGCCGCCGTGCATGGCGCACCACACGGTGAGTCTCGACACCAGCCTATGCATGTAGGACGCTTTACGCTGTGGATGTGTGGGTGGCTGCGGTGAAGCTGAAGCCGAAGCACCAGCCTCCGCCACGGCGGCGAAGCGCCACCGTGTCCAGGATCTGACCGACGCGAGGGGCGCGCAGGATGTCAGCGTCAACGTAGCGAGCAGCTACTGCGTTACACTTGGCGTAGTTAATGATGGTTCGTCTTGTGTTAGTAGGGTAACGTGAGAGAGCGAGTAGACTGAAGCCCTCGCTATCTGTCAGTCCTGACCGGCATCTGCGTGCACTGCCCCGGTCCCTCCCTTGCTAGGACCTTTGGGGTGCACAGCAATCAATGGAGGAGGAAGGAACCCGCCTCTTTAACATGCACTTTCCTCTGCCAGCTGGAGTAAGTATAGGGTAACCCCGACGTTGTGCATCAAAACGTTCATATATGTTCGGATAATGCTGTCTCGACTCGTTATGCCATCCAACGTCAGTCATGCATCAAACATTCGCGACGTGGTCCGGAAGTCTAAAATCCCCACAGACCGCAAGCAAAGCCGGGAAAGCTTTGCCGGCGTCCAGACATCGGCCATGTAGGCATTTGACACCCAACACCCACCGTGCTGACATGCCCAACCTCCCTCTAAACCCTGGATGATCTAAGGGGTTGTTTGGATACCGGGCGTTAGTCAAGGGAATATACTAAACGAGTTTTTAGCAGTTTTTTTTGTAAAACCTGTTTTAATACCATTTCTATGAATAACGGGTTTATGGAAAATCGTGTTTGTGTTGGGAAAGTAATTAATTGGGACGCATCAGGTCTTCCCAAGCCTGACTAATTCATCTGCCCGCCTTCCCTCCAGCCACCATGATTCCGAGCGCGGCCCCGGCGAGCGCTTCCCATGGTAGTCGGATTGCATCTCGACTGACCTCGAGCTCCGACGAGTCGGCGTGCGGCTGCAGGTGGACGCTCCCCTGGCCGCGAGGTCGTCGTCCAGACATTATCTCGGCGCTGGCTGCTGCCCGCCTTCTCACTGGCCACCATGACTCCGCGTGCGGCCGATGGCAGGGCTCTTCCTGGTTGCCGAGGTCGTCGCTCCAGAATCGACTCTATCCCTCACCTTGCTTCAGGCCTCCACAACTCTGCAAGCGGCCGCCAGCGTACTCTGCCCCGGGCTGCTGCTCGCCTTCCTACCGGCCTTCACGACTCCGCGCGGTCGCCGGCGGGCGCTTCCCCTGGTCACCGAGGTCGTCACCCCGTCACAGACTTTGCCTCGGGCTACTTCTCGCTTCTCCTTGGGCTTCGACGACTCCGAGCAAGGCCGTCGCTGGGCGCTCCTCCTGGTCCCCGAGGTCGTCGCACCAGTAGAATAATGGAGGATGAACTCCATGGTGGCGCGACGGCTCCTCTTTGGACGAGTATTGGGAATATGCAAATTGCGTTTTTAGAAAAACGAGTAGTAGTCGTTTTTCCATAAACCCGGAATTCCGGGTTTACGGGAAACTAGTTTCATGTATCCACGAATGTTAGGATAGCCAAACAGGATTTTATTCTGTTAAACCGTTTTCGTAGTTTATAGAGAATGGATTCTATATATTCCAATTATCCAAACAACCCCTAAAAGGTTGCGACCTCCCCTTAACCCCCTCCTCTTGTGCTCCCGACACCATCAATCTCTGACTCTTCTCCGTCGACGATGACGCTGTCGCGTCGTGTCCGTCTCTAGGTCGCTCCTGGCTCAGTCTTGCCGGCATCCCCATGCCTCGTTGCTAAAGATGGCAATGGGTAGGGTATGGGCAGGGTAGAGCAATACCAAACCCATACCCATATAGTCAATGGATACAAAATTCTACCCATACCCGTACCCATGGGTATGAAAATTTACCCATACCCATACCCGACAGGTACCCGTACCCATTAGGTACCCAGCGGGTAGAACAAATAGTATACAAGTTGTTCACAATTTTACACTCATTGGTAGCACATTTGACACAAAAAGCAATTATCTCAGCTGAATAACAGATAGATGAGTACGTGACCACTATCAAAATATGGAAATCACAAAATACTAATAATTCGATAGGAGTAGTTGAGTCACATGACAAATTAATGATTAATTGACAACAACTCAACATTAGTTCACAAGCGGGTAGGGTCTGGGTATACCCACGGGTATAAGGCTATACCCGTACCCTACCCATGACTTAACGGGTAGGGTATGGATACAACCCATGGGTATAAAAGTGTGCCCATACCCTACCCATACGGGTACGGTACCCGCGGGTACCCGTACCCATGGGTAAAATTGCCATCCTTACTCGTTGCTGCCCACCCGGCGTCCACATCCCGGCCTCGGGCGCTGGGTAAAGTCGACCGATCCAGATTGCATTTTCAGGCTTAATAAGCAAAACTGACTAGGCTAGCAAGCAAGGTTAGTACTGAAGTATGTACTCCCTCAATTTCATAATGTAGTGCAATTTTGACCAAGTGTATGGAGAAAATAGTCTACATCTACAGTATCAAACATGTACATTCTGAAAATATAACTCATGATGTATTCAATGATGTGCATTTGGTATTCTAGATATACCTACTTTTCTCTATAAATATGATCAAAGTTTGTAATGTTTGACTTTTGTAAAAATCTATAGGCACTACATTATGAAACGGAGAGAGTATATAGTATTGTATAGCAGTGTTGCGAAATCTCAGTCGACTGGGACCTAACCAAGTCTCAGTCGATAATATATTTATGAGAACTTACATTGAGATCCGTGCAAATTTTGCTTTTTATTTTTTATTTTTTACTCCCTCCGGTCCTTTTTAGTTTGCATATAAGTTTTGTGTGAAGTCAAAGCATCTCTACTTTGACCAAACTTATAGAAAAAGGTATCAACATTTACAATGTCAAATCAATATAGTTAGATTCATTACGAAATGTAGTTTCACGGGATATATATTTGGTATGGTAATTGTTGATATATATATATATATTTGGTCAAACTTTGTAAAGTTTGACTTGACCAAAACCAAATATAAGGAGTAAAAAGGACAGGAGGAAGTATATGTTATATCAATTGACTAAGACTTGGTTAGGCCTCAGTCGACTAAGACCTAGTCACACTCATAGTATAAACGTACGCGATCACAATTCACAACCTAGTCCACAACTAGTAGATGTCGTTAACATATGCAGCGTCCGGCAGTCCGGCGCGGATGGTTAACACCGCTGCCTGGACATGGCGAGCGTGTTTGGTTGCACGCATTGAGCACAACCAGACCCACGTGGGAAGCAAGAGGCCTGTTTGGTTGCCTGGTTTCACTGTTGGGTCTGCATCGCACATTTCTTAAAGCAGCCCAGAGCCTGGCTCGCTGGAAATACTCGAATCGGCAGTTTCTCGCGAGCCAGGCCGAGCCGAGCGCAAGCGAGCGGGCCCTTGCACGAGTGGAGACGGGAGGGATGCGAGGTGATTGCCTGAGGGCTTCTTCAACCTCCACTAAGCTCGTATCTAATCTCCTCCCTCTGATCTACACAACGGTGTTTCGAATCGAGGTAAGCTCTACACGAAAAAGATGCACCTCGATGCTACGGTTTCATTCAGGCGATCGGTTCATAGTTTCGTTGGCCGTAAGTTCTTAATTTCGTCTTCCCGTTTGGAGCTATTCTGGACGAATTTTATCAGATTCTCGTGCACGATCGATCATTTGAAATTTTCTTTGACCAACAGCCTAATCTCACAGTTCCTCACAACATTCGTGTTGTAAGTTTTTGGTTTCGACGATCGTAGCTTCATCTCTCTTTAAACAGCAGTCTACTGCACTGACGCCGCCATGTTGAGCTCATTTGTCCTCTGCTCAGAGCCCTCCTATTCGTCCCTCTCGACGCCGAAGCCCTTTCCCTTGATCTCCTTGCCACGTCCTACTACACTAGGGTCATTTCCGGCGTCGCTCATCTCGGCCTACTATCTGTCGTCCTCCTACTGCACTGATGCTGCAACGGCGCGCACACTGCTTTCTTGTGTCCTCTACCTCCGTGCACACTGCAGTTCGCCGCGCCGCCGACGGGGTCGATTGTCTTGGCCTCCTCTCTCTCGCCCTACTACACTGGAGTCGTTTCCGGCGTCGATCATCTCGACCTCCTCTCTCGTCCACTGCACTGACGATACAATGGCGCGAGCACTTTATTCTCCTCCTCTGTCGACTGTCTTTGCGCAAGCACCGCAATATAGTTCGCCGACGGTGTCGCTCGCCGTGCCGCCGGCGGGGTCCCTCGTCCACGACTCCATGCTCGTCATGTCGGACATGGCGTCACGGCCACTATTCACCGCAGTCGTCATGGTCCGGCGCACACTGCATTTCTTATCCCCCTTCCTCTGCTAGCTCTTAACCATGTGTCATGTGTGCTAAGTGCAAGTGCTAGCTCTTAATCATACCCATGCGGGCAACCAAACAGCGTGCAGTTGTATGCACGAGACAATGCAGGCAATCAAACAACGTGGCAAAGTTGATCCCGTAATGCAGGAAGTCCATATGCAGACGACCAAACAATTTACAGATGTCGCATATGAGGTTGTTTTTTCAGAGCCAGGCTGGATTGAGATGTGTATGCAATGCAGCTACTATTCACTATTGCAATCAAACACGCCCGGCGAGTATGCGGCCGGCCAGGCATGTGCCAAAAGCTAGCTAGTTGGCTCCTTTGCCGGCCGGTGAGCTGGGCTGATTTGTCGGACGGTCCCTGCGTGCAGCTAGCTTGCCCACAGCTGCATCCGGTTCCGATCGACCGAGAACAAAATCGTAACCAATGCATGAACGATCGGCACATGGCCGCAGCTAATCTGCGCCACGAGCTAGCAAATCCCGCCTCACGCGTTCGGCGCCGTCCGCTTGCGTTGCGTGCGTGGTGACCGCAGGCCGGGGCCGGGAGCGCGGCGGAGCACGTAGCATTGTGCGTTCGTCGTTGTCCGGCGATGGCGCGGTCATCGACGTGCGGCTGTCCTGTCCAGCTGGGCTAGGTCCAAGAAGTGGCTGAGCTTGCCCACGCTCACGTCGCGTCAGGGGAGTGAGGACCGAGCCGGTGTGGTCGGGTCAGTCTCTGGTGGGACGGTGCAGGCAACAGCCAGCCGGGCCGGCCGCGGCATGCTGGGAAAATGGCGCGTGCGGTCGCGCTCCGCCCGGCGGCCACCGGCCGGGCCGGCGTTAGATTAAATTTCTCCCGGTTCCCTCCAGGAGCCGACGCCGTACGCGGCGTTTCCACCGATTTTTTTGGACAGCAACGTTTCTTCCACCGAATTACTAGTATCTGGAGTAGTGTCATCAGCAGCACGTGCTGTCCTCTTTCTGATTTCTGAACACCCGCACCGCCATAGTTTCCGAAGGCGGACGCCGGTCCCATGCATGCATTATTGATGCATGTACTACGTACGCAACCAGCCACAACGCACATGCATGTTTCATTGTTTCACCGATACGGGCAGCGCGAACATGCATAGGCACGTCGCCCTTCTCTTTGCGATTTCACGGCGGCCGCAATCGGTGGTGGGACGCGCAAAAGTTACGTACTAGCTCACGCATGTCCACGTAGTGACGGCGAAAGTGCGAGTCGTCCTCGTGAAGCACAACAGCTAGTCCGGGTCGATTTTCAAACACGTACACGTACGTCCACGCGTGTTCTGAGTCACTTCACGTGTACTCCCTCCGTCTGAAAAAACTTGTCATCAAAATGGACAAAAAGGGATGTATCTAGAACTAAAATATATCTAGATACATCCCCTTTATTCATTTTGATGACAAGTATTTCCGAACGGAGGGAGTAGTATATTTATCCATGAAGACGTGCAGGCTCTGTTTTTGGAACTTGGACAGAGCGCGATGAGCGGACGCACAGTAACAATACTGGAGTCCCCCGCAAAATAAAACAATACTGGAGTCAAGTCATTCCGCGTTCGGTGGACTGAGAGGGTGCTTGGATACATTTTAGTCTCATGACTAAAAATAGTGGGACTAAAACTTGCCAGCCTCACCCATGCTTGTATCCAAATACTAAAGAGACTGAAATCAAGTTAATGAGCATTTATTATCCTCCAAACCCTCTTATCCAAAACTTGCATGTGTTAAAGGAGAGGAGTTAAATGAGAAGAGAGGACTAATCCACATTTTAGTAGGGGTACCCCTGACTAAAAAAAATGTAGTCTCAAGACTAGTTTTAGCCTTTCTTTAGTCAGGGGTGCTTGAAACTTTAGCCTCTTAAAGAGACTATTTTTAGTCAGACTAAAATAAATCACTTGAATCCAAGCACCTTCAGAGCGTCAAGGTCAAGCTGGACCCACCCACCCGGCCATGTGCATGCCTATGTTTACTCTCCGCCGAGCAGCAGTACAACTTCGAAGAAAAACAGTGTTGTCGTACTCACTGATTTTATTAGGCCAAGTTGGACACAGACACCAGGGATTAAATGGCACGCAGTAGTGCGTGACTGTGCTAACTCCTGCAGTTATGGAGTGCCAATTGCAGATCCTCGCAATGAACCGTTGCCTTTTGTTTAATCCCTGCGTCCCAAATGACCCGGCCGGCCGGTGTCCCACTTGCGCACCCAGTAGACCCAGCCGGCCAGCCCGGCTAAATTTCTGCACAAGTTTCAGTCAATATTGAAGCTCTATAACGCCATAGCTACCACTACCAACTGGCCGCTAGATGGTACTGATTCAGACTTGGTAGTGGCAGTGGCAGTGGCAGTGGCAGTGGCGAGCTAGATGTTGACCACTCGGGCTGGGCCGGTCTGGGTGCATGGCCACAAACGTACGTACGTGAGGTGCTTTCAGCAGTGTTCACCATCACGACTGCCCACTGGTCAGTCAAGATAGCAGGATCACTGTACAGTATATATCACGCAACACACACACGCCACCACATCCCACTGAGACTGAACTTGAGCAGCAAAACCTACCTGCGTGTGGACCAGGACACACCATCGTGTTCACGTGGCAACCGAGTGCGTCGTGGCCAGTGCACGCGGTGCTAAATTGGCAGAACACCACATACATAATCTCCGGTTGTGAACGGGCAAAAGGTGCGGTGCAGGGTCGCCTTCACGCATCGTACGCGCCTGCGTTAATCCCGTTTACGTGAGCTGTACGCTCATCCGAATTGAGAATAAAAGGTAAAGCGTGAAGATGGGTAGAGCTAGCTAGTGCATACGCTCATCCGAATCCTGCGTTAATCTCCGGTTGTGAAGAACAAAGGTGCGTGCGTGTGGTGATTGTTCGTCAAGATGGGTAGAGCTAGCTAGCTCGTGCACCAAGTTGGCTAGCCTACGCACGGCAGTGAGAAGAGCCGCATACTAATTCCTGCATTTTGACCGGACTACATATATCCGGAGCACTGTGTTCTTTTCTCTCTCTCTACGAATGACGACACGTTCACGAGCATAAAGATGGACGCACGGTTGTGGCTGCCAACATCTCAATTCCTCTTTCATACTATGTCGTGGAATGAACACAAGGAAATCTTCGACGTCGGCCCTCAAACCTCTCGCATCCATCTGGACTACGCTGTCTGGAACGCGTAAACCATCCAACGCGGTATTTTATCGGTCCCTGGCACAGTTCAGACATACTTACTCCCGCAAACAAGAGACAAATGTGGGGGCTTTGCGGGACCGGACAGCTCCCATGCCCGCTTCTGACTGCCCTACCCCATAAAAAATTCCTCCTCCGTCCCGCGTGTGCTTCTTGCCCGAAACGGTCAGCAACGCTTCAGTGTCTGCATTCATGCCCAGCCAGAGCGGACGCGACCGCTCACTCACGCCGGCATTGAAGCGGCGCGCCGACCGAGAGAGCCTCACCAGGCCGCTTCCAGGTGCAGGCGACTGTCGGGCTTTCAAGCGACACGACAGCCGCCCGTTCGTCCGTCTGCTGCCCACATTGATGGCACGCGGTTGCCGAGGCGTCTCCTCCGGCGCCACCCGTTCGACCCTCTGCCGTCCACTATTGCTATAAAAACCGATGTCCCGGACATAGCCGCAGTCATCCACCTATGATCCCGCTCCGCATCACTCCATCATGGATTCCTCCCACGTCAAAGCTCTTTGAGACGGGTTGACGTCATACCAAAAGAAGGAGATGAAATACTATAGGACACGATCTTTTTTGTGTGGCAACCAAGAGAGTTATGTGGCCGCATTATCTATCCGATGCAGACGCCGGGGATGACCTCCTTTTCAAAAAAGAAAAAAACCAAGAGAGTTACGGCTAAGGCGCGCAGAGCTAATTCAATTCAATTGGCAGAGACTCTACATATATAATTTCGATCCAGATGTGAATCTGCGTGTGGACTACCGTAGGACACGATCGTTTTCTGTGTGGCAACCAAGAGAGTTACGGCTAGTGCGCGTGGAGCTAATTCAATTCAATTCAATTGGCAGAAACACCACGTATATAATATCGGTCCAGATGTGAACAGGTAAAAGGAGCAGGTCGCCATCGTGCACATATACATCGTGGTGCACACCAACGTGCGTGGGAAAAGTGCGCCTGTTAATCCAGTTTACCAAGTTTGTCAAAATGACCAAATGGGTAGATCGAGCTAGTTAATTAGCTAGTGCACCAAGTGGGCTAACCTACGCACGCACATCTGCAAACAAATTCCTGTATTTTTTACCAGACTATAGGATATATCCCGAGCAGAGTGTGTGAAGCTTTGTTTCTCTCTACAAATGACGGCGCGTTCACAAACACATAGTTGTGGACCGTGCGTGCCAACGTCTCAATGTACGATTGAATGGAATGTCTTATCTGAAAAGGAAGGAAAAGTATTTCTCATCCAATCATCCATGCCTGGGTGGTGAAACCGTCGCACATTCGTGCCTCTGACCGGCATGGTGGTGTGTAGCACGTGTAGCATCTCGAATGGGGGCTAGTCACGTTGCTCCACAAACAAAGGAAGAAAAGAGGCAGAAGCAAAGGCATTTTTTCATTCGAGCCCGTGGGATAGTTGAGTGATCCATTCGTCCCGTCTCGGCTTCATTGAGTTTTCTTTTTAAATAAAATCAAGAAAATCTGGATGCCTAGCGACCAACAGCCCTTGCAGCAACATTCACTTCTCGGAACTCATGATATAGCGGGCGACGGAGCCATGCCAAATTGCATTGCTCTGGAATAGTCACTCTACTGAAGCCTCCAACTTCTTTGAACACTTTCACTGGCATGCTTTAGAAAACCTGCAAAGCAAAAAAGAGCACATGTTACTATACAATATCACATTTTAAACTATGTATAAGCACTTTTTTTATGTACTCCCTCCATCCCGAATTACTTGTCGTGGAAATGGATGTATAAACACATTTTTTAGTTCTATATACATCTATTTCTGTCCACTTCAGAGAAAAGTAATTCGAGACTGAGGCAGTATATGCATGTTTCCAAATCAATAGTTCTTTAATCCCCCAAAATAGTTGCAAGCATTATAAGCGCACACTGATTTATGTTCTTATCGACAATCTTGTACTCACAGAGAAGTTCGTTGGAGGCGCCACAACTTTGGCATGGTCGACATGGCCACTGCTAGCCTACTATCTCATTGGACAAACGTGATGCAAGAGGTCGCAGGTGGACTGGGGACTATAACGTCGACGAAGATACATCCATTTCCGAGACAAATAATTCCGAACGGAGGGAGTACTTCACAACGATTAGGTGAAAGGGCATCTCCTCGGCAATGACAATGCTGCCCAGCTAGGCAAGAAATAATCTAAGCTAATGGTTTGTGTGATGTTTATGGCTTGAATCAACATGATCAGTAAAATATAAGATACATGGGCAGTTGGAGCATAAGATTTTTTTTAAGTAGTACATGATCAGTACCAGAATTCTAAATTTTGATTGTGGAAAGACTCATGTTCAGTCTGCATGGCCAAGATACAAAAAATTCTTCTTCTTCTTCTTCTTTACAAATTTCAGTTATAATTTGAAGTTAGTTTGAATTTTTGACACGTAATCTAGGAGGAACATAACCAGATGGGCCACTGAGTCTTACACTTTCGCCATCCTAGCGCTTCTCCATTGAAATGACGCTGTAGGGATTTGAATTCTTTGCGGTCAAAACAATCCACACTAAAATAGTAATAATAAGAAAACTCAACCTGATTCTCCATAGCCTTTGTGGACTCTTGAGACGGAAATGGAAATGGTGAATACAATCATTGATGACTACCTACCAGAATTTATCACCTAGCTAGGACAAAACTTGGAGTATAAATCGGAGAACTCACGAATGCACTCCTCACAAGCAACACACAAGTTTCCACATGGTTTCCACAACTTGTCTTGTGATTTTCGGTGGCAATCCTAGTCTGTGTGAGAGAGCATGCATATGGCTGGTGCATATTAGAATTAGGAGGCATCGGGTGTGCAACAATTCCTTGCTTTTGTAGACTCACTGTTATAATTAAGCTCATTAGATCATCATTTTGACGAGCAAGTTAAGGACTCCTAGTCCCGTATTGGCTCTAGGTAGGCAGCAACTCATGTAACCCCAGGTGGCGTCCCCCTTTATAAGGCGAGGCCAGGGGTAGTTCGAGGCTCATTACATTGTCCATCCTAGTCTCGATTGAATAGTCTTAATCTCCATTGTAACCCCCTCATATGCAACACATCAAGCCAATCGTAGCAGGAATCACAATAAGGGCTTGGACCTGGGTAAATGCTCCGCCTCCAGTTACAACATCTTTTTTAGAGCCCGATTAAAACATCTAGCTAATGGTTCCCCCATAGCTGGAGAGTTAGCTTGCCCGTAACATGCCCTACAATCTCTACTTCAAAGATTAGAGTATATGTTCCCTTTTTATAATGCGTATTAAAAACTAAATTGCTCTATATTTGACCAAGTTTATAGAAAACAAATAATATCTACAGTAAAATAATGTGTAAAAAACAAATAAAATCTACATTGTAGCTTTTGGTATTTTTCAGTCAAAATAGAAAAGTTTTTATTTATTTATTTTTCTACAAAAAGAAATAGAAAAGTTCAACTTTTGAAACAAATTAATGCACCATATAAAAAGATTTGAATATGCATATATGTTTTCTAAAAAAGGAAATATGTGCATATGTACCCTTTTATTAACATATCTTTACAACCTAAGTATAACCTTTGCTCTGAGTTTATTATACGCCCTGGGCTCAGCTTTCCTGAACCCAGGAGCCATTCCGTCCTCTCTGTTAAGGACTAAGTAGCCCAATAAAACACCCAAAATCACCCAAACGGCGTCACTTGGAAACGGAGTCACGTGCAAGATGTACTAGCTACTCCTAACAAGATGTGAGGACACGCCTAACAAGAAAAGGTGATACCGTGTTAAAAAAAATGGTGATACTAAAAAATCATGCTATGTGTGACACGATCGGCCATGGTATCACGTGCAAATGTTCATGTGGGTATCGGTACATGGCAAGAAAAGCATTTGTTGCGGTTGCAGTGCACGTTTAATTCCCTCTTAAGGCCATGTACGTTTCGTGCTGTACCCTACGTGCTTTGTTAGGTTGCTTTGGTAGTGGGAAGTACTCCAGCTTGCATGCATGTATATATGGCACCTAATGTTTGGCACGAAGAAAGGGCGCCCGTGTAGAATTGCTCCTTTTGGACGGCCGCAACGGTTTTATAGACTAGACTCGTCACGATGTAATTTACACTTGTGTCACGTGCACGCATTCTGCATCGTAGACTCGTGAGAGCTGGCTATAGCTCGATTGGTTGCCCTCCTTTCTATTGATTTTTCTATCCGTTTACCTGTAGGCTGTAGTATGATTATTTTCCCAAAAAACCATGAACAGACAAACAATCGATTTCACACAAACCTGTGTTCACACACACATGTACGCGTGCAGGGCGTTTGGCTACGGCGCCGCGCTCCCTTGCTGGTGTGAAGACTTTCGGCCATGCACACGTCCATGGCTTGTGGAGTTGTGGTGGCATGGAATCAAAAAGTGAGGTATTCTAGCAAGTGTATGGTAGCAGCGTGCAACATTACAAGCCAAAACAACAGTCTCCATTGCAGCGACAAGAGCAGCAGGAAAGACATGCGCCGGAGTGGATACTACGAACGAGGGTTGACACATACAAGTCGACACGACGATGCTGCTGCAGCGGGCGTCGTTGTGATGCCGCAAGCAGTGCTACGCCGGATGGCAGATTCTACGATGGTGACCCGGCTCCTTCGACGGCTGCGGCGATGCTACGAGGCACACTAGGACAGTATGTTTCGACGTCCACGGCGATAGCACCCTAGCTTGCTTCGAACGGCCATTGTGTGCTTTAATGCCTATGGCAATGTTGCGACGGCACGTCGGCTGCTTCGATGATGTTGCGACGGTGTGTGTCGATGGCCATGGTGATGCCGCGATGCCGCCTGATTGCGTCGATGATGTTGTGACAACGTGCTTTGACGGCCGCGACAATGTCGCGATGGTAGCTTGGCTGCTTCGATGGTGCCGCGACGGCATGCTTCAATGGACGCGATGATGTCACAACGGTGTTCTTCAAACGACCGTGGTGTGCTTCGATGACATGCGTCGACGACCGCAACGATGCTACAACGGCAACCTGGCTGCTTCGATGTTGTTGGGACGGCATGCTTCAATGGCGGCAACGGGTGCTTGGCAGCCGTGGCGATGGCATGCTTCGAACGATCACGACGATGTTGCGGCGGCGTGCTTCGACGACTGCGATGATGCTGCGACGGAGGCCCGACTACTTCAACGGTGTTGCGATGATGGCACGGCTGCTTCTACGATGCTACAACAACGGTTTTGCTGCTCCAATGCCGCTGTTATGGCATGCTTCGACGGCCATGGTGGCGGCGAAGGCGTTAAGGAGGCTACTCAAGCATGTATTGCTAGTGTTTTGCATGCAACGGTGATGCCCAACTCGCTAGACAAAAGCAATGGTCAGTGCCAACTCGCGCTAGGCTTGCTCAGAATGGTTAATGCATGCAGCATGTAGAGCCATGCGGTCAACTCAGTAAAGAGACAAAGGCTGACATGAAGGGAAGATGAGAGAGGGAGTAGCAGCAGCCGCGGTGTAGGCACGAGCTACATAACTCCTGCGTGTGCGCGAGGTAAAACAGCAACAGCAGCAGTCCCATGTGGACACACAAAAGTAGCAGCCGGAGGAACGCAATGTATCAGGGAAGGAACGAGCGTGGAGCTATGGAATCAGCCGTGACACATAGGCACGTGGCGGCTGGAGGAGGCGGCTTACGCCCGGGCTGAAATCAACCGGGTGATTACAAACGTTTTCCTTTAATTAACCAACTGTGTACTTAACATCTCTTTTGCGAATGCATTATCGCCGACCTTCATACGTGGACTTCCTTTTTTTCCTTATCCAAACAAATACCATTTGAAATGTACTCCTATTTTTATTCCAAAGTCAGCGGGCCATGCTGTGTCTGCTGTAGCTGAAAAGAGAGAGACAGACTGCAATGCTTAATCTAATATGTGAAGCATCTGTTGTAAGCAATCCCCTCCACCAACACTAATACGTTCCGTATAGATTGGAAAAAGGATAGGCTTGGGCTTGGAATGGTCCGCCATGTTCACGGAGCCCGTGACACTTTGGCTTTGGACAGAATGAATTGCTTAGCAGTACATATCGCAGCAGAATTACACAAGTAATAATGCTACAGCCCTAGCCTGTTCAGATCCATTGACGATGCATGGAGAGCGCACCGTGGGAAGAAGAAAACCGGAGACGCCGTCGCACAGACGTAGGTCGAGGGTAGCGCACCACGGCTAATACCTACTGGTACGTAGCTAGCTTTGCGTAACGTAACGGCGACGCGACGCGCCGGGGAGCGGGAGCCCAAGCTGGAAATCGTTACGGCCCTGGGCCCACCTCACCTGCGCCGCTCTCCGTGATTCACTCCACTTTTTCTTTCGCGTCCGTGCTCGCGCGCCCGTGTGGCTATGCATGCTCCGGTCCGCCGCTGTCGCTCGGCCCAGGGCCCCGAGTGGCAGCGAGGCTGCGGGTGGGCCGCTGTGCGTGGAGCGTCACATAGTGAACGCCGTGTCTGTGTGGAGTGCGTGCGGTGCTCTGCGGCGTAGGCTACGGAGGATCTGTGTGGCTGCGGTGAAGCTGAGGCACCAGGAGCGAAGCACCCGCCTCCGCCCCGGCGGTTCGCACTACTGTGTCAGCGCACGGGGTGTCAGCATCAGTGCAGCGAGCAGTTACTGCGGTAGGGTACACATGGGGTCGCTAATCATGGTCCTTGTTGTGTGGTAGGGTAACGTGAGAGCCAGTCGAGCGAGCCCTCTCTGTCTGTCTCGGCCGGTCCCTTGCTTGCCGCGCCTTTCGAGTGTAGACAATGAGGAGGAAGGAACCCGTCCCTTTAATATGCACTTTCCTCTGCCAGCTGGAGCACGTAGCGCTTTTGCACGGCCCGGTTGTAATTCAAGTACGTAATGGCTAATATATCGATCAGCAAGTTTCAGTGGTCACTTGACAGCGCCACACGAGGCCCCGTATCCTCGGCCTGTCCGCTCTTGTCAACAGCCAATTGCCACCTAATCGGATCTGGCAAATTCAGCCTGAACTTTCGGTTGATCGACATCTCTCGTATCAACCTCATCTGTGGGACGGATATGGGAAATACGTTTCAAAAACGTTCTTATATTTTGGGACGGAGGGAGTAGGATCCGCTCCAAGTTGGCCCACTCAGCCAAATAAAAAAATTAAGAGAATAAAAATAAATAAATTATAATAACAATATAAACACGGCAAGAATATTTATGCAAGAAGCAGGCATGCAACATCCGTAACAGGAAAGGTCAAGGAGAAGAGTTAAGCTAAACTCCTCAATTATGACAAGACTTTCATCCATGTTAAAATATTGGGTCATGCATGAAGACTAAAATATTCATCCATGCATGGATGACTCATACAATGGTGCATGCAAGACTTGGAATTAAATATCATGACAAGAGCTGCAATAAAGACAAGAGCTTCAGTCTAAACAAAATCATCTGTCAAGACAAGGTTTCCAGTCTGGACAAAATCATCTGTCAAGACAAATGTTTCAGTCTAGACAAAATCATCTGTCGAGACAAAGAATTCGGTTTGGAAAAAATCGTCCGTCAGGACAAATACTCAGTCACGCATTGGAATCATGCATGGCTATGCAAACAAATATGCTTGACTGTGCAAACTACAAGGCAGATAAAATATGGGGTTGTTTCATTAGCTCACACAAAAGAAAATGCAAGACGTCGAAGCTGTTTCAAGTCAGGTTGTAGTACACCAGCAAGAGAAGAATAAAGGCAGTGACCACGCAGTGCCCCTCTCGCGCTATAAAAGAAGGAGGACTGAGCACTGCGAAATACACACACACACACACACACACACACACACACACACACACACAACACCAGACTCCAGAGCATCGCAACATCCAAGCACCACAGCCCTCACACTCCTTAGTAGTCGTAGTAGTAGTAGCTAGCTCCAGTTGTATAAAGCCTTTGAGCCATTGTATATCCCCGAGGTGAAGGTAGGCAGAAGGTAGTCTTCTTTTCTCTTTGTAATCCCTTCGGGGTCTCTCGAAAGGGAAATCTGTACGTAAATTATGTTGTCGAAATGAAGTAGTTTTATGTTTCACTTGGTCTTTCTATTATGAATTTATGAGATGAGTTCTTATGCTAGGGATACTATAGGAGAAACCTCTGTCGGTAGTTCTTTGTTTAGCCTATCTGGCGTCTACTGAGAACCTTATAGCCGTAGAGAAATATTCCCTTCGGGTGGAACTGTCTGGGAAGACGGTAGGAATTTATCCCCTAAATTCGCAATATAAACATCAAGGGAAAGAACTTAGCTGCTTCTGAAGCAACATAGTGATAAATACGGAGAGTACCGAGTAGAATTAACACAACCGCTGCATACCCATAGGTAGAATAAAATGGAAGGATTCCGTCTAAAAAGAAAATGCAATTTGTAGAGAGAAAATAATTTTTCTTGGTCATGAAATAGGAGAAGGAAAAATATATTTAGAAGAACATATTGCAAAGAAATTTTTGCAGTTCCCTGATAACATGAATGATAAAATGTTTTGCAACAAAAATAGGAATTGTGAATTATGCAAGGAATTATATAGAGAACTTGGCAAAGCTTGGTGGACCTTTATATGCTAAATAAAGAAAGATTGGTCAAAAGTATTTAAAGTCAGAAGATATAAAATTAGTAAGTGCCATTAAAGACAAGTTCAAGAATTTGAAACCTTTAGAATTACCATTAGAAGACTATTACTTCATAATTAAAACCGATGCATCTAAAGTAGGTTGGGGTGCTCTATTAAAGCAAAAACCCAACAAATATTCTCCGAAAGCTGGGAAAAAAATATGCAGATATGCTTCAGGTAGTTACAAATTAAAGACAATAAATAATATTGATAGAGAAATTCTTGCAGTAGTTCACGCAATTAACGCTTTTAGATTATACTAAGGTTTTAAGTAATGTATAGTACGAACAGACTATGAAGCAATATGTAGATATTATAATCAGATTAATAGTTGTAGAAGTTCGACTAGAAAATGGGTATTATTCAAAGATACTATAGTAGGGAATTGTTATAAAGTAATATTTGAACATATCAAAGGGAAGGATAATAGTTTACCAGACATATTCTCTCGCTCATAAATTTTGCAGAAATGAAGAAAGGATCGCTTCCTGGAGGATATGAAGCTTACATATTTGGAGAACAAAATTAGTTCAAAATATTTGCACCAGGCACATTCAACTTCAAGGCCAAAAGTCATATCAATATTAATGACATCCAGAGGTTCATACTAGATAATTTCTGGTATCAATACACCAATAAAAGAGAAGAAAAAGGGTACATGCTGGTAATTCTTAATAGCCTATTTGAATACTTTAATTTATTAAACAAAGGCACCCCCAAAGCAGCACAAAAGGAAGTGCAAAAATAAAATATGCTATATATAATATTGGATGGAAGTAAACAAAGAATATATATGAGCTTTCAAGATGTTTTAAAAGAGAAATTTGATGCAAGGTGAAAGAATGAAGACTTATCATGGAAAAGACATGATGATTACAATGAGGCCCTAAAATGGGCAAGAAGCTTAATAGGGCAAAATTATTATATAGACCCAAAAGCTAAAGAATATATCTTAAGTCGGAGAGGCATATGTAGCAACATGACCACTCCATCTTTTCCTAAATATACAAAGGGAGAAGCATCAAGCTCCCAGAAGGTTAAAGAAGAAGATTCCACTAAATATGAGACACACAAAGAATGCCTTGTCAAAGGAGTCGATCCTTTAGATGGTGAATATATAGACTCAGAAATAAATGAAAAATTTGAACAACTTGCAAAATCAATGAAGGAAGAACTGAAATAAGAAATTATAGAAGAATTAAGATCAGAAGTGAATGGAAAATTTGAAGAACTAAAGAAAGAATATGATAAAAAAATATGATTTCAATATTTCTGAGATACACCATATCAACATTGCCGGACACGGGCAACCAATTGAATAAAAGAGGTAAAATAATAATCAAATATATTCAAATATGAAATCATATGAATATCGATTATACGGGCGCGGAGGACCTATACTAGAATATTGATAGAATTCAAAATATTGATAAAGTATTATCAATAATATGGGCTGGGCAGACCCATACCCAAAGAAAAAAATCGAAAAGAATAAAAATAAATAAATTATAATAACAATATAAATGTAGCAAGAATAGTTATGCAGGAAGCAAGTACGCAACATCCGTATCAGGAAAGGTCAAGGAGAGGAGTTAAGCTAAATTCCTCAATCAAGACGACCCTTCATCCAAGTTAAAATATTGGGTCATGCATGAAGACTACAATATTCAGCCATGCATGGATGACTCATACAATGGTGCATGCAAGACTTGGAATTAAATATCATGGCAAGAGTTGCAATGAAGACAAGAGCTTTAGTCTAGACAAGATCATCTGTCAAGACAAGGTTTCCAGTCTGGACAAAATCATCTGTCAAGGCAAAGATTTCAGTCTAGAAAAAATCATCTGTCAGGCTAAATATTTTAGTCTGGAGAAAATCGTCTGTCCAGACAAAGCCTTCCTTGAAACAACTTCAGCGTCTTGCATGTTCCCTTGTGTGAGCTGATGAAACAATCCCACATTTTATCTGCCTTGTAGTTTGCACACTCAAGCATCTTTTTTTTGCATAGCCATGCATTATTCCGATGAGTGACCGAGTTTATGTCCAGATAGACGATTTTGTCCAGACTGAAATCTTTGTCCTGACAGATGATTTTGTCCACACTAAAGTCTTTGTCTTGACAGATGATTTGTCCAGACTGGAAACCTTGTCTTGATAGATGATCTTGTCCAGACCGAAGCTCTTGTCTTCATTGCAGCTCTTGCCATGATATTTAATTCCAAGTCTTGCATGCCCCGTTGTATGAGTCATCCATGCATGGCTGAATATTGTAGTCTTCATGCATGACCCAATATTTTAACTTCGATGAAGGGTCTTGTCTTGATTGAGGAATTTAGCTTAACTCCTCTCCTTGACCTTTCCCGATACGGATGTTGCATACTTGCTTCTTGCATAACTATTCTTGCTACATTTATATTGTTATTATAATTTATTTATTTTTATTCTTTTCGATTTTTTTCTTTGGGTATGGGTCTACCCAGCCCATATTATTGATAATACTTTATCAATATTTTGAATTCTATCAATATTATAGTATAGGTCCTCCGCGCCCGTATAATTGATATTCATATGATTTCATATTCGAATATATTTGATTATTATTTTACCTCTTTTATTCAATTGGTTGCCTGTGTCCGGCAATGTCGATATGGTGTATCTCAGAAATATTGAAATCATATTTTTGATCGTATTCTTTCTTTAGTTCTTCAAATTTTCCATTCACATCTGATCTTAATTCTTTTGTAATTTCTTCTTTCAGTTCTTTCTGCATTGATTTTGCAAGTTCTTCAAAATTTTCATTTATTTTCGAGTCTATATATTAACCATCTAAAGGATCGATTCCTTTGACAAGGCATTCATTGTATGTCTCATATTTAGGGGAATCTTCTTCTTTAACCTCATGGGAGCTTGATGCTTCTCCCTTTGAACATTTAGGAAAAGATGGAGTGGTCATGTTGCTACATATTCTTTAGCTTTTGGGTCTATATAATTATTTTTTCCCTATTAAGCTTCTTGCATATTCTAGGGCCTCATTGTAATCATCATATCTTTTACATCATAAGTATTTGTTCTTTCGCCTTGCATCATATTTCTCTTTTAATACATCTTCAAAGCTCATACATATTCCTTGTTTAGTTCTATCAAATATTATATATAATGTTTTTTTTGCTCTTCCTTTTGTGCTGCTTTGGAGGTGCATTTGCTCAATAAATTAAAGTATTCAGATAGACTATTAAGAATTGCCAACATGTACCCTTTGTCTTCTCTTTTATTGTTGTATTGATACCAGAAATTATCTAGTATGCACCTCTCGATGTCATTAATATTGATATGACTTTTGGGCTCGAAGTTGAATGTGCCTGGTGCAAATATTTTGAGATTATTTTCTTCTCAAAATATGCAAGCTCCATATCCTCTGGGAAGCGATCCTTTCTTCATTTCTACAAAATCGATGAGCGAGAGAATATGTCAGGTAAACTATTACCCTTCCCTTTGATATATTCAAATATTAATTTATAACCATTCCCTCCTATAGTTTCTTCGAATAATACCCATCTTCTAGTCGAACTTTTATTACTATTAATTTGATTATAATATCTACATATTGCTTCACACTCTGTTCGTACTATAAATTACTTAAACCCTTAGTATAATCTAAAAGCGTTAATTGTGTGAACGACAACAAGAATTTCTCTATCAATATTTTTTATTGTCTTTAATTTGTAACTCCCCGAAGCATATCTGCATATTTTCTCCCCACCTTTCGGAGAATATTTGTTGGGTTTTTGCTTTAATAAACCCCAACGTACTTTAGATGCATTGGTTTCAATTATGAAGTAATAGTCTTCTAATGGTAATTCTAAAGGTTTCAAATTCTTGACCTTGTTTATAATGGCCCTTACTAATTTTATATCTTCTGAGTTGAAATACCTTTCACCATTCTTTCTTAATTTAGCATATAAAGGTCCAACATGCTTTGCCAAGTTATCTATATAATTCCTTGGATAATCTACAATTCCTAAGAATTGTTTCAAAACCCTTTTATCATTCATGTTATTAGGGAACTGCAAAATTTACATTACAATGTGTTGTTGTAAATATATTTTTCCTTCTCCTATTTCATGACAAAGAAAAATTATTTTCTCTCTACAAATTTCCATTTTCTTTTTAGATAGAATGAGTCCACTTTGTTGTACCTTTCTAAAGAAGACTTCAAGATGAGCTTTATGCTCTTTATATGATTTTGAAAAGACCAGCAAATCATCTACGTAGACCAATATGAATGCCGGATTCTCATTGAATATGTTCTGCATTTTTCTTTGGAACAATGCAGGTGCATTATTTAGACCCAATGGCATTACTAGCCATTCATAATGGCCTCATGGAAAAGTGAAAGCTGTTGGGGAACGTAGTAATTTCAAAAAAATTCCTACGCACACGCAAGATCATGGTGATGCATAGCAACGAGAGGGGAGAGTGTTGTCCACGTACCCTCGTAGACCGACAGCGGAAGCGTTATCACAACGCGGTTGATGTAGTCGTACGTCTTCACGATCCGACCGATCAAGTACCGAACGCACGACACCTCCGAGTTCAGCACACGTTCAGCTCGATGACGTCCCTCGAACTCCGATCCAGCCGAGTGTTGAGGGAGAGTTTTGTCAGCACGACGGCGTGGTGACGATGATGATGTTCCACCGACGCAGGGCTTCACATAACCATCTTTGATTAACGAGCTAGTCAAGTAGAGGCATACCAGTGACACTCTGTTTGTCTATATATTCACACATGTATTATGTTGCCGGTTAATACAATTCTAGCATGAATAATAAACATTTATCATGATACAAGGAAATAAATAATACTTTATTATTGCCTCTAGGGCATATTTCCTTCAGTCTCCCACTTGCACTAGAGTCAATAATCTAGTTCACATCGCCATGTGATTTAACATCAATAATTCACATCACCATGTGATTAACACCCATAGTTCACATCTCTATGTGACCAACACTCAAAGGGTTTACTAGAGTCAATAATCTAGTTCACATCGCTATGTGATTAACACCCAAAGAGTACTAAGGTGTGATCATGTTTTGATTGTGAGATAATTTTAGTCAACAGGTCTGTCACATTCAGATCCGTAAGTATTTTGCAAATTTCTATGTCTACAATGCTCTGCACGGAGCTACTCTAGCTAATTGCTCCCACTTTCAATATGTATCTAGACCGAGACTTAGAGTCATCTAGATTTAGTGTCAAAACTTGCATCGACGTAACCCTTTACGACGAACCTTTTGTCACTTCCATAATCGAGAAACATTTCCTTATTCCACTAAGGATAATTTTGACCGCTGTCCAGTGATCTATTCCTAGATCACTATTGTACTCCCTTGCCAAAATCAGTGTAGGGTATACAATAGATCTGGTACACAGCATGGCATACTTTATAGAACCTATGGCCAAGGCATAGGGAATGACTTTCATTCTCTTTCTATCTTCTGCCGTGGTCGGGCTTTGAGTCTTACTCAATTTCACACCATGTAACACAGGCAAGAAACTCTTTTCTTTGACTGTTCTATTTTGAACTACTTCAAAATCTTGTTAAGGTATGTACTCATTGAAAAAACTTATCAAGCGTCTTGATCTATCTCTATAGATCTTGATGCTCAATATGTAAGCAGCTTCACCGAGGTCTTTCTTTTGAAAAACTCCTTTCAAACACTCCTTTATGCTTTGCAGAATAATTCTACATTATTTCCGATCAACAATATGTCATTCACATATACTTATCAGAAATGTTGTAGTGCTCCCACTCACTTTTTTGTAAATACAGGCTTCACCGCAAGTCTGTATAACACTATATCCTTTGATCAACTTATCAAAGTGTATATTCCAACTCCGAGATGCTTGCACCAGTCCATAGATGGATCGCTGGAGCTTGCATATTTTGTTAGCACCTTTTAGGATTGACAAAACCTTCTGGTTGCATCATATACAACTCTTCTTTAATAAATCCATTAAGGAATGTAGTTTTGTTTATCCATTTGCCAGATTTCATAAAATGCGGCAATTGCTAACATGATTCAGACAGACTTTAAGCATAGATACGAGTGAGAAACTCTCTCATCGTAGTCAACACATTGAACTTGTCGAAAACCTTTTGCGACAATTCTAGCTTTGTAGATAGTAACACTACTATCAGCGTCTGTCTTCCTCTTGAAGATCCATTTAATCTCAATGGCTCGTCGATCATCAGGCAAGTCAACCAAAGTCCATACTTTGTTCTTCATACATGGATCTCATCTCAGATTTCATGGCCTCAAGCCATTTTGCGGAATCTGGGCTCATCATCGCTTCCTCATAGTTCGTAGGTTCGTCATGGTCTAGTAACATAACCTCCAGAACAGGATTACCGTACCACTCTGGTGCGGATCTTACTCTGGTTTACCTACGAGGTTTGGTAGTAACTTGATCTGAAGTTACATGATCATCATCATTAACTTCCTCACTAATTGGTGTAGGAGTCACAGGAACAGATTTCTGTGATGAACTACTTTCCAATAAGGGAGCAGGTACAGTTACCTCATCAAGTTCTACTTTCCTCCCACTCACTTCTTTCGAGAGAAACTCCTTCTCTAGAAAGGATCCATTTTTAGCAACGAATGTCTTGCCTTCGGATCTGTGATAGAAGGTGTACCCAACTGTCTTCTTTGGGTATCCTATGAAGACACATTTCTCCGATTTGGGTTTGAGCTGATCAGGATGAAACTTTTTCACATAAGCATCGCAACCCCAAAATTTTAAGAAACGACAACTTTGGTTTCTTGCTAAACCTCAGTTCATAAGGCGTCGTCTCAACGGATTTTGATGGTGCCCTATTTAACGTGAATGTAGCTGTCTCTAATGCATAACCCCAAAACGGTAGTGGTAGATTGGTAAGAGACATCATATATCGCACCATATCTAATAAAGTACGGTTACAATGTTCGGACACACCATTACACTGTGGTGTTCCAAGTGGCGTGAGTAGTGAAACAATTTCACATTGTTTTAACTGAAGGCCAAACTCGTAACTCAAATACTCTTCTCCACGATCAGATCGTAGAAACTTTATTTTCTTGTTACGATGATTTTCCGCTTCACTCTGAAATTATATGAACTTTTCAAATGTTTCAGACTTCTGTTTCATTAAGCAGATATACCCATATCTGCTCAAATCATCTGTGAAGGTCAGAAAATAATGATACCTGCTACGAGCCTCAATATTCATCGGACCACATACACTGTATGTATGATTTCCAACAAATCTGTTGCTCTCTCCATAGTTCTGGAGAACGGCGTTTTAGTCATCTTGCCCATGAGGCACAGTTCGCAAGCATCAAGTGATTCATAATCAAGTGATTCCAAAATCCCATCAGTATGGAGTTTCTTCATGCGCTTTACACCAATATGACCTAAACGGCAGTGCCACAAATAAGTTGCACTATCATTATTAACTTTGCATCTTTTGGCTTCAATATTATGAATATGTGTATCACTACGATCGAGATCCAACAAACCATTTTCGTTGGTGTGTATGACCATAGAAGGTTTTTATTCATGTAAACAGAACAACAATTGTTCTCTAACTTAAATGAATAACCATATTGCAATAAACATGATCAAATCATATTCATGCTCAACGCAAACACCAAATAACACTTATTTAGTTTCAACACTAATCCCGAAAGTACAGGGAGTGTGCGATGATGATCATATCAATCTTGGAACTACTTCCAACACACATCGTCACCTCGCCTTTTTACTAGTCTCTGTTTATTCTGCAACTCCCGTTTCGAGTTACTACTCTTAGCAACTGAACCAGTACCAAATACCGAGGGGTTGCTATAAACACTAGTAAAGTACACATCAATAACATGTATATCCAATATACCTTTGTTCACTTTGCCATCCTTCTTATCCACCAAATAGTTGGGGTAGTTCCGCTTCCAGTGACCAGTCCCTTTGCAGTAGAAGCACTTAGTCTCAGGCTTAGGACCAGACTTAGGCTTCTTCACTTGAGCAGCAACTTGCTTGCCGTTCTTCTTGAAGTTCCCCTTCTTCCCTTTGCCCTTTTCTTGAAACTAGTGGTCTCGTCAACCATCAACACTTGATGTTTTTCTTGATTTCTACCTTCGTCGATTTCAGCATCACGAAGAGCTCATGAATTACTTTCGTCATCCCTTGCATACTGTAGTTCATCACGAAGTTCTACTAACTTGCTGATGGTGACTAGAGAATTCTGTCAATCACTATTTTATCCGGAAGATTAACTCCCACTTGATTCAAGCGATTGTAGTACCCAGACAATCTGAGCACATGCTCACTAGTTGAGCGATTCTCCTCCATCTTTTAGCTATAGAACTTGTTGGAGACTTCATATCTCTCAACTCGAGTATTTGCTTGAAATATTAACTTCAACTCCTGGAACATCTCATATGGTCCATGACGTTCAAAACGTCTTTGAAGTCCCGATTCTAAGCCGTTAAGCATGGTGCACTAAACTATCAAGTAGTCATCATATTGAGCTAGCCAAACGTTCATAACGTCTGCATCTGCTCCTGCAATAGGTCTGTTACCTAGCGGTGCATTAAGGACATAATTCTTCTGTGCAGCAATGAGGATAATCCTCAGATCACGGATCCAATCCGCATCTTTGCTACTAACATCTTTCAACATAATTTTTCTCTAGGAACATATCAAAAATAAACACAGGGAAGCAACAACGTGAGCTATTAATCTATAACATAATTTGCAAAATACTATCAGGACTAAGTTCATGATAAATTCAAGTTCAATTAATCATATTACTTAAGAACTCCCACTTAGATAGACATCCCTCTAATCCTCTAAGTGATTACGTGATCCATATCAACTAAACCATGTCCGATCATCACGTGAGATGGAGTAGTTTCAATGGTGAACATCATTATGTTGATCATATCTACTATATGATTCACGCTCGACCTTTCGGTCTCCGTGTTTCGAGGCCATATCTGTTATATGCTAGGCTCGTCAAGTTTAACCTGAGTATTCCGCGTGTGCAACTGTTTTGCACCCGTTGTATTTGAACGTAGAGCCTATCACACCCGATCATCACGTGGTGTCTCAGCACGAAGAACTTTCGCAACGGTGCATACTCAGGGAGAACACTTATACTTTGATAATTTAGTGAAGGATCATCTTATAATGCTACCGTCAAACAAAGCAAGATAAGATGCATAAAGGATTAACATCACATGCAATCAATATAAGTGATATGATATGGCCATCATCATCTTGTGCTTGTGATCTCCATCTCCGAAGAACCGTGCTTGTGATCTCCATCTCCGAAGCACCATCATGATCACCATCGTCACCGGCGCGACACCTTGATCTCCATCATAGCGTCGTTGTCGTCTCGCCAACTTATTGCTTTTACGACTATCGCTACCGCTTAGTGATAAAGTAAAACTATTACATGGCGATTGCATCTCATACAATAAAGCGACAACCATATGGCTCCTGCCAGTTGCCGATAACTCGGTTACAAAACATGATCATCTCATACAACACATTATATCACATCATGTCTTGACCATATCACATCACAACATGCCCTGCAAAAACAAGTTAGACGTCCTCTACTTTGTTGTTGCAAGTTTTACGTGGCTGCTACGGGCTTAGCAAGAACCGTTCTTACCTACGCATCAAAACCACAACGATAGTTTGTCAAGTTGGTGCTGTTTTAACCTTCGCAAGGACCGGGCGTAGCCACACTCAGTTCAACTAAAGTGAGAGAGACAGACACCCGCCAGTCACCTTTAAGCAACGAGTGCTCCGAACGGTGAAACCAGTCTCGCGTAAGCGTACGCGTAATGTCGGTCCGGGCCGCTTCATCTCACAATACCGCTGAACCAAAGTATGACATGCTGGTAAGCAGTATGACTTATATCGCACACAACTCACTTGTGTTCTACTCGTGCATAGCATCAACGCATAAAAACAGGCTCGGATGCCACTGTTGGGGAACGTAGTAATTTCAAAAAATTTCCTACGCACATGCAAGATCATGGTGATGCATAGCAACGAGAGGGAGAGTGTTGTCCACGTACCCTCGTAGACCGACAGCGGAAGCGTTATCACAACGCGGTTGATGTAGTCGTACGTCTTCACGATCCGACCGATCAAGTACCGAACGTACGGCACCTCCGAGTTCTACACACGTTCAGCTCGATGACGTCCCTCGAACTCCGATCCAGCCGAGTGTTGAGGGAGAGTTTCGTCAGCACGACGGCGTGGTGACGATGATGATGTTCCACCGACGCAGGGCTTCGCCTAAGCTCCAGAACGGTATTATCGAGGTGTAATATGGTGGAGGGGGGCACCGCACACGGCTAAGAGATCTCAAGGATCAATTGTTGTGTCTCTGGGGTGCCCCCTTGCCCCCGTATATAAAGGAGCAAGGGGGAGGCAGCCGGCCAAGGGGAGAGGCGCGCCATAGGGGGGAGTCCTACTCCCACCGGGAGTAGGACTCCTCCTTTCCTTGTGGGAGTAGGAGAAGGGAAGGGGGAAGGAGAAAGAAGGAAGGGTGCACCCCCCTTCCCTAGTCCAATTCGGACCAGACCATGGGGAGGGGTGCGGCCATCTTTTGAGGCCTTTCTCTCCTTTCCCGTATGGCCCATTAAGGACCAATACGAATTCCCGTAACTCTCCGGTACTCCGAAAAATACCCGAATCACTCGGAACCTTTCGGAAGTCCGAATATAGTTGTCCAATATATCGATCTTTACGTCTCGACCATTTCGAGACTCCTCGTCATATCCCCGATCTCATCCGGGACTCCGAACTCCTTCGGTACATCAAAACTCAATAAAACTGTCATCGTAACGTTAAGCGTGCGGACCCTACGGGTTCGAGAACTATGTAGACATGACCGAGACACGTCTCCGGTCAATAACCAATAGCGGGATCTGGATGCCCATATTGGCTCCCACATATTCTACGAAGATCTTTATCGGTCAGACCGCATAACAACATACGTTGTTCCCTTTGTCACCGGTATGTTACTTGCCCGAGATTTGATCGTCGGTATCTCGATACCTAGTTCAATCTCGTTACCGGCAAGTCTCTTTACTCGTTCCGTAACACATCATCCCGCAACTAACTCATTAGTCACAATGCTTGCAAGGCTTATAGTGATGTGTATTACCGAGTGGGCCCAGAGATACCTCTCCGATAATTGGAGTGACAAATCTAATCTCGAAATACGCCAACCCAACAAGTACCTTTGGAGACACCTAAAGAGCACCTTTATAATCACCCATTTACGTTGTGACGTTTGGTAGCACACAAAGTGTTCCTCCGGTAAACGGGAGTTGCATAATCTCATAGTCATAGGAACATGTATAAGTCATGAAGAAAGCAATAGCAACATACTAAACGATCGAGTGCTAAGCTAACGGAATGGGGCAAGTCAATCACGTCATTCTCCTAATGAGGTGATCTCGTTAATCAAATGACAACTGATGTCTACGGCTAGGAAACATAACCATCTTTGATTAACGAGCTAGTCAAGTAGAGGCATACTAGTGACACTCTGTTTGTCTATATATTCACACATGTATTATGTTTCCGGTTAATACAATTCTAGCATGAATAATAAACATTTATCATGATACAAGAAAATAAATAATACTTTATTATTGCCTCTAGGGCATATTTCCTTCAAAAGCTGCCCAAGGGATAGATTCCTCTTCCATTTTTACTTGCCAAAATCCAGGTTTTAAATCAAACTTTGAAAAGTATTTGCTCCCTTGTATTATATTGATCCATTCATGTTTATTAGGTATTGTATGCATCATCTATCGTATTCTCATTAAGTCTTTTAAAATTAATTACCATCCTAGACTTACCCCTAGCTTCTTCAGCGTGATTTCTAGCTATAAACGCAACTGAATGGTGAGGACATTTACTTTCTCTAATTGCTCTTAATTTTAATAATTCTTTGATATGCATTTTAAATTCCTCTATATGTTTTTGGTGTAGCTTCAATTGGGCCTGATTTTATTATAATCTAGGTTTATGATGTTTATCTTTCAAATTATGGAGTTATTATCCCAATGCTTCATTGGTATTTCTCCAATAATTTGTATATCTTCTAACCTTTGCGCTATCTTGTCTATATCCTTTTTGGACTTCATATCTCTGTACCAATGTGGTGCAAATGATTGCAGTCCTATGCACTCTGTGGAAGTATTTTCTATATTATATTCTTCGATAGCTTCACGAAGATCTTCTTCATTACATGTTTCAGGAAAATATGGTATAGTATCATATTTATCTTTCGAGTTAGATATTTCACCTAGTTGTATGGCCTTTCTTTGTTTTCATGCCTCAGATATGTATGGAACATTATCTTGGTAGGGGACAAATGTAACACCTTCTTCATGTATAATAGTGGTCTCGAGAGAATGTTGTAAATATCTTAATCCTAATATTATGTCATCATTTATAACAGATAAATCTCTAATTGTAAATTTTTCTATTATGTATTTTGTACCATTAATATATGTTTCTATATTATATGCTAACTAATTATGGATTTTCTTTATACCAGACATATCCGGAGATACCTCGGCTTTATTATCATCTATAGTTTTAACTATTTCAGGGCACCTAACGAAATACTTGTCATGAATGATATTTTTAGTGCAACATGTATCTAACAAGGCTAAAATCTTATAAATATTTGGTTTAAAAACTATTCTAACTGGAATCCTTATTCCTAGAACTGCTTTGAATGGCAGTCTTACTATATATTTATTCCCAAAATTGGTTGTAGCATCTTTTAATTGAATTAAGCTATCTTTATTTTGATCTCTTACCATTATCATTTTCACTTTCATTTCAGTGCTTCTAACTATAATGTTGTCTTGCTCTATATTTGCCTTATTTTCTAAATTAGATTTTAGATCTTCTAGTTTCGCTTCTAATTTATTTAGTCTATTTTATAGATACGTTGGAGACGTATCAGTCACTCAAGCAACCCACTATAAGCGAATCATGAATGTATTGCAACACCCTACAGCGGGAATCTCTCACGCTTGCGCGACACGGAGGGCACAATAGGACAGCACCAAAATAAAACATACAACTCCTACCAATCTGGATCATCAATCAACCCAAAGTCAAAGGATATCTACTCAAAACATCATAGGATGGCAACACATCATTGGATCATAATATGTGGCATAAAGCACCATGTTCAAGTAGGGATTACAGCATGGTGCGGGAGAGTGGACCGCATAAAAGAGATGAGGATGGTGATGTTGATGAAGACGATCACCGCGACGATTATTCCCCTGCCGATGGCATTCCGGCGCCACCGAGAGAGAGGAGGAGAGGTTCTCCCCCTTGTGCTTCCTCCTCCATCGCCTCCCCCCTAGATGGGGAGAGGTTCTCCCTCTGGTCCTTGGCCTTCACGACGATGATGGCCCCTCCGGGATCCTCCTCCATGGCCTCCGGTGATGATGGCCCCCTCCGGCAGGGTGCCAGAGAGGGCCTACATTGATTTCTCGTGGCTACAGAGGCTTGCGGCGGTGGAACTTCCGATCTAGGTTTCTTTCTAGGGGTTTCTGTATTTATTGGAATTTTTGGCATCGGTTTCACGTCAGGGGGGTCTCCGAGTCGTCCACGAGATAGGAGGGCGCGCCCAGGGGGTAGGGCGTGCCCTCCACCCTCGTGGACGGCTCGGGACTCTTCTGGTCCATCTCTGATGCTCCGTGGGCTTCTTCTGGTCCATAAAAAATCATCAAAAATTGGCACATCAATTGGACTCCGTTTGGTATTCCTTTTCTGTAAAACTCAAAAACAAGGAAAAAAACAGAAACCGGCACTGGGCTCTAGGTTAATAGGTTAGTCCCAAAAATCATATAAAATAGCATATAAATGCATATAAAACATCTAAGATGGATAATATAATAGCATGAATACTTCATAAATTACAGATACGTTGGAGAAGTATCAGCATCCCCAAGCTTAATTCCTGCTCGTCCTCGAGTAGGTAAATGATAAAAGAAATAATTTATGAAGTGTGAATGCTAGCAGGTGCACGAGTCTGATCAATGATAATTTCAATCATCTTTTCTAGCATCATTATATGTCATAACAGTAGCTCATCTCATAAAACTTTTCATGATCAAGTAACAAGCTATTCACATATTAAAGTATAGATCATAAACTTTCTTGAAACTAACAAACCATGCTCTTAGTCATCAAACAATTCCAATTCATCTTATTGCAGGAAGGGTCTACGTAAGAGCTTTGATTCAACAAACTCCACATACTCAACTATCATTTAATCTTTCACAATTGCTAACACTCACGTGATATTTATGGGTTCAAAGTTTTAATCGGACACAGAGAAAGATAGGGGTTATAGTTTCGCCTCCCAACCTTTTACCTCAAGGGTAATGTCAACAATAATACTTTATGAAAACCTACATCCAAGTGGATATATATATCTGGATCGCTCCAACACAAAGTGCTTGCCAAAGGAAAAAGTGTAAAAAGGAAAGGTGAAAATCCCCATGACTCTTGTATAAGGGTAGAAGGTAAAAGTAAAAGATAGGCCCTTCGCAGAGGGAAGCAGAGGTTGTCATGCGCTTTTATGTTTGGATGCACAAAATCTTAATGCAAAGAACATCACTTTATATTGCCGCTTGTGATAAAGACCTTTATTATGCAGTCCGTCGATTTTATTTCTTCCCTATCACAAGTTCGTATAAAGCTTATTTTCTTCGCACTAATAGATCATACATATTTAAGGAGCAATTTTTTTTATTACATGTACCGATGACAACTTACTTGAAGGATCTTACTCAATCCATAGCTAGGTATGGTGGACTCTCATGCCAAAACTGGGTTAAGGAATGTTTGGAAGCACAAGTAGTATCTCTACTTTGTGCAAAGAATTTGGCTAGCATGAGAGGGAAAGGCAATCTCAACATGTTGGATGATCCAAGACAATATAACGTTTCGGATATAGGAAAGCATAACCCATTAAGTTGTCTTCCTTGTCCAACATCAACTTTTTAGCATGCCATATTTTAATGGGTGCTCACAATTACAAAAGATGTCCAAGATAGTATATTTATATGTGAAATCTCTCTTCCCTCAATATTCTTTCATGAATTGTTCAAGTGACCAATTCTGCGTTTGCTAACTTTCAATAAGTTTACTACCTATACTTATTATGTGTGAAGTCATTACTCCCCATGTTTTAAGCATATGAAACGTATATAAATTCAGATTTATTATATTCAATTCATTCAACCATTTACTCATAGGATATACGTGAAGCACGTGAGTAAATGACAAACTACTCCAAAAAGATATAAGTGAAGAACACTGAGTAGTCAAATAATTACCTAGCCATGGGAGGATTATTTTTCATTCAAGATTTCAGATCCAATGATTTCATTCAAACAGCAAGTAAAATTGAATATATGCTCCAAGCAAAACCCATATCATGTGACGAATAAAAATATAGCTCTGAGTAAGGTATACTAATAGTTTTGAAGACGAAAGAGGGGATGCCTTCCGGGGCATCCCCAAGCTTAGGCGCTTGAGTCTTTCTTGAATATTACCTTGGGGTGCCTTGGGCATCCCCAAGATTAGGGTCTTTCCACTCCTTATTCTCCTCATATCGATATCACCCCCAAAGCTTGAAAACTTCAATCACACAAAACTTAACGGAACTTCGTGAGATAGGTTAGTATGATAAAGAGTAAAGCATTCACTTTGGTACTGTCAAAGACAAGGTTCATAATTGTTCTCACACAATGCCTACTGTACCATATCATTTCTACAATTTATATTGAGAAATACAAGCCATAGAAACTAGAAAACAAGCAAACTATGCAATGAAAACAGAGTCTGTCAGAAACAGAACAGTCTGTAATGATCTGAACAGCAACCATACTTCTGCTACTCCAAAAATTATGAAATAAATTTGTGGACGTGAGGAATTTGTCTATTACTCTTCTTCCAAAAGAATCAACTCAAAAGCACTCTTCTGTAAAAAACAACAGCTAATCTCGTGAGCACAAAGTTTCTGTTTTTTACAGCAAGATCCCATTAACTTTCACCCAAGTCTTCCCAAAGGTCTTACTTTGCAATTTATTGAAACAAAAGCTATAAAAAATGATTACTACAGTATCTTAATCATGTAAACACATAAAAACAGTAAGGGTAAATATTGGGTTGTCTCCCAACAAGCGCTTTTCTTCAATGCCTTTTAGCTAGGCATGATGATTTCAATGATGCTCACATAAAAGATAAGAATTGAAACATAAAGAGAGCATCATGAAGAATATGGCTAGCACATTTAAATATAACCCACTTCCTATGCCTAGGGATTTTGTGAGCACACAATTTATAGGAACAAGAATCAACTAGCATAGGAAGGCAAAACAAGTATAACTTCAAAACTTTAAGCACATAGAGAGGAAACTTGATATTATTGCAACTCCTACAAGCATGTATTCCTCCCTCATAATAATTTTTAGCAGCATCATGAATGAGTTCAAAAATATAACCATAACATACAACATTCTTGTCATGATCTACAAGCATATAAATTTTACTACTCTTCACATAAGCAAAAATTCTTCTCATTCGGAATAGTGGGAGCAAACTCAACAAAATAACTGTCATGTGAAGCATAATCCAATTGAAAATTAAAATCATGATGACAAGTTTCATGGTTAAAATTATTCTTTATAGCATACATGTCATCACAATAATCATCATAGATAGCAACTTTGTTCCCATAATCAATTGGAACCTCTTCCGAAAAAATGGAATCATTACTAACTAAAGTTGACACTCTTCCAAATCCACTTTCATAAATATCACACTAAGATTCAACACCCTCCAAAATAGTGGGATCACTAATTCATAAAGTTGACACTCTTCCAAACCCACTTTAGATGAGAGTATTATTCATACTCCAAAAGATATAAGTGAAGTTCATGGAGCATTCTACAATTAATATAGACTAACCAATATCCAAGCTCAAAATATATAAGTGAAGCACACGAAGCATTCTATAAAACCATACTCAAAAGATTTAAGTGAAGCACAAAGAGCATTCTATAAGATCATTGAAGGGGTATCTCATACTAGCATGCTTCCTAAAGAAAAAGAAAAACACAAAGGACACAAATCATGCGAACAAAACAAAAACCGAGGTATACCAATAACTGTTGAAGAAGAAAGATGGGATGCCAACCGGGGCATCCCCAAGCTTAGATGCTTGAGTATCCTTGGAATATTTACTTGGGGTGCCTTGGGCATCCCCAAGCTTGAACTCTTGCCTCTCTTTATTCTTCTCACATCGGTAACTCCTCGTTCTTCGAACACTTCATCCACAAAAACTTTGTGAGATCCGTTAGTATACTAAAGCAAATCATTACTTTTAGGTACTGTTGAAAATTCATTCCAATTTCATATTAGCACTTTATCTATACTACCCATAGATTCATCAAAATGATCGAACAACACATAGAAAACAGAATCTGTTAAAAACAAGACAGTCTATAGTAATCTGGAAGTTTAGTGAACTTCTGTAACTCCAAAAAATTCTAAAAAGTATGACAATTTAAACAATTTGTACAGAAGTAATGTGCAAACAGTTTCAGACCCATTTGACTTTCCAGTAAAAAGTGTAAATTCACGCGCTACAGCCAAAGTTTCTGTTTTTGTACTGCACACCTAAAACCAAAGCTTGGCACATTTTTTATAATACAATGGATATATACAAGGGGATAATTATTTTCAGAGAAGCTTCCATGAAATTTTTTACATTGTTTCCATGAGCATGAACAGTGTTCAAGGTCGACCCTCACTTCTCCAATGCATAACCTTCCAATCACTTCTCTTATTGAAAAACTTTTTAGGCATGAGAGGCAAGTAATTTTTTTTGTATTTTCATTCTTTTAATTTTCTTGTATGTTTCACCCACAACTAAACAGAAACAAAAAGGAAAAACAAAATCTACTTAGTGAAGAAAGCAAACAAGCACGCACCAGAAAAGAGCTTGATAATCCCCAAGTGCAGGGAATCATCGTAGCAATTCCCAAAGGTGGAAGTGATAAGTATGGAGTGTCGAACCCACAAGGACCTAAGGTAAGATCAAGATTCTCTCAGGTCCTATCTGCCACTGATACGACCCTACGTACACCGAACGTTTGCTTCCAACTAGAAACGAGAAATAAAAGTATGATGTGGGTATGAAGAGGATAACTTTGCATGATATCGGAGAGCTAAAACATAAAAGTAGGTGCTGTTATCATAAAGTTAGAATATATTACTAAATATTATAAATAGCGAGTGTGGAATAATGATGGGTCGGTGTGCGGAATTATCCTAGGCAGTTGTTAACAAGACCGGTAGTCGTCATTGCAATTTCATATGAGGGAGAGGCTAAGCTAACATACTTTCTCTTCTTGGATCATATGCACTTATGATTGGAACTCTAGCAAGCATCCGCAACTACTAAAGATCATTAAGGTAAAACCCAACCATAGCATTAACATATCAAGCCCCCTTTATCCCATACGCCACAACCCCCTTACTCGGGTTTATGCTTCTGTCTGCTACCTCTTGAGCATGCGTTGGTTTTCCCTTGAAGAGGAAAAGGGTGATGCAGCAAAGTAGCGTAAGTATTTCCCTCAGTTTTTGAGAACCAAGGTATCAATCCCGTAGGAGGATACACGCAAAGCGCCTCGTACCTACACAAACAAATAAGAACCTTGCAACTAATGCGATAAAGGGGTTGTCAATCCCTTCACGGCCACTTGCAAAAGTGAGATCTGATAGAGATAATAAGATAAATATTTTTGGTATTTTTATGATATAGATTGGAAAGTAAAGATTGCAAAATAAAATAGATCGGAAATTTATATGATGGAAAATAGACCCGGGGGCCATAGGTTTCACTAGTGGCTTCTCTCATGATAGCATAATCTACGGTGGGTGAACAAATTACTGTCGCGCAATTGATAGAAAAGCACATAGTTATGAGAATATCTGGGCATGATCATGTATATAGGCATCACGTCCGTGTCAAGTAGACCGAAACGATTCTGCATCTACTACTATTACTCCACACATCGACTGCTATCCAGCATGCATCGAGAGTATTAAGTTCATAAGAACAGAGTAACGCATTAGGCAAGATGACATGATGTAGAGGGACAAACTCAAGCAATATGATATAAACCCCATCTTTTTACCCTCGATGGCAACAATACAATACGTGCCTTGCTGCCCCTGCTGTCACTGGGAAAGGACACCGCAAGATTGATACGTCTCCAACGTATCTATAATTTTTGATTGTTCCATGCTATATTATATTCTGTTTTGGATGTTTAATGGGCTTTGTTATGCACTTTTATATTATTTTTGGGACTAACCTATTAACCGGAGGCCCAGCCCAAATTGTTGCTTTTTGCCTATTTTAGTGTTTCGTAGAAAAAGAATATCAAACGGAGTCCAAATGGAATGAAACCTTCGGGAACTTGATTTTCGGAACAAACGTGATCCAGAGGACTTGGAGTCTACGTAAAGAAATCAACGAGGAGAGCACGAGGTAGGGGGCGCGCCCACCTCCCCCAGGCACGCCCTCCACCCTCGTAGGGCCCACGTTGCTCCACCGACGTACTTCTTCCTTCTATATATACCTACGTACCCCCAAACCATCAGAGGCATCCACGAAAACCTAATTCCACCGCCGCAACCTTCTGCACCCGTGAGATCCCATCTTGGGGCCTTTTCCGGTGTCCCGCCGGAGGGGGCATTGATCACGGAGGGCTTCTACATCAACACCATAGCCTCTCCGATGATGTCTGAGTAGTTTACCTCTGACCTTCGGGTCCATAGTTATTAGCTAGATGGCTTCTTCTCTCTCTTTGGATCTCAATACAAAGTTCTCCTCGATTCTCTTGGAGATCTATTTGATGTAACTCTTCTTTTTGCGGTGTGTTTGTCGAGATCCGATGAATTGTGGGTTTATGATCAAGTTATCTATGAACAATATTTGAATCTTCTCCGAATTCTTTTATGTATGATTGGTTATCTTTGCAAGTCTCTTCGAATTATCAGTTTGGTTTGTCCTACTAGATTGATCATTCTTGCAATGGGAGAAGTGCTTAGCTTTGGCTTCAATCTTGCGGTGCTCGATCCCAGTGACAGAAAGGGAAACGACACGTATTGTATTGTTGCCATCGAGGATAAAAAGATGGGGTTTATATCATATTGCATGAGTTTATCCCTCTACATCATGTCATCTTACTTAAAGCATTACTCTGTTCTTAAGAACTTAATACTCTAGATGCATGCTAGATAGCGGTCGATGTGTGGAGTAATAGTAGTAGATGCAGAATCGTTTCGGTCTACTTGCCGCGGACGTGATGCCTATATACATGACCATACCTAGATATTCTCATAACTATGCTCAATTCTATCAATTGCTCGACAGTAATTTGTTCACCCACCGTAATACTTATGCTATCTTGAGAGAAGCCACTAGTGAAACCTATGGCCCCCGGGTCTATTTTCCATCTTATTAATCTTTCATCACTTAGCTGTTTCTATTGCCGTTTATTTTACTTTGCATCTTTATCATAAAAATACCAAAAATATTATCTTATCATATCTATCAGATCTTAGTCTCGTAAGTGACCGTGAAGGGATTGACAACCCCTTTATAGCGTTGGTTGCGAGGTTCTTATTTGTTTGTGTAGGTGCGAGGGACTTGTGCGTGGTCTCCTACTGGATTGATACCTTGGTTCTCAAAAACTGAGGGAAATACTTACACTACTTTGCTGCATCACCCTTTCCTCTTCAAGGGAAAAGCAACGCAGTGCTCAAGAGCTAGCAAGAAGGATTTCTGGCGCCGTTGCCGGGGAGATCTACAAAAAAAGTCAACATACCAGTATTGATCCCAGTATTGCACATGAAATTATAGAAGGTATAGTGGGAACACTACCTCAACAAAAGGGGACTCATCATACCCAGGAAGAAACACAAGTTTTTGAGAAAATTTGCGAAGTACCGAAAAATTTACAAAAATCTCTTGAACCTCTTAAGAGTGTTAGCGGAAACCTCCACCGCATGAATATGTTGATTACCCTTTGCAATAAGTGGTTGGATTCTTTAGATCTAAAAATTTCCGAATATGAAGGGAAACACAAAGAACCTCCCGGATTCGAGCATAACTTTGTTAAAAAATTAAAGATCCAAGATGGCAATACCTAGATCTATCCTTGCTTTTATGCCTAGCTAAGGGTGTTAAACGATAGCGCTTGTTGGGAGGCAACCCAATTATATTTTAGTTTTTTGCTTTTTGCTTCTGTTTAGGTATAAATCTTTGATCTAGCCTCTGGTTAGATTGTTTTATGTTTTAATTAGTGTTTGTGCCAAGTTAAACCTATAGGATCTTCTTGGATGATAGTTATTTGATCTTGCTGAAAATTCCAGAAACTTTCTGTTCACGGAACAATTGTTAAAAATCACCAGAACGTGATAAAATACTGATTCCAATTGCAGAAGATCAATAAACAAATTGTTTAGGTCGTCCTATTTTGGTAGATGTTTTTGAGTTCCAGAAATTTGCGTTAGTTACAGATTACTACAGACTGTTCTGTTTTTGACAGATTCTGTTTTTCGTGTGTTGTTTTCTTATTTTGATGAATCTATGGCTAGTAAAATAGTTTATAAACCATAGAGAAGTTGGAATACAGTAGGTTTAACACCAATATAAATAAAGAATGAGTTCATTACAGTATGTTGAAGTGGTGTTTTGTTTTCTTTCGCTAACGGAGCTTACGAGATTTTCTGTTGAGTTTTGTGTTGTGAAGTTTTCATGTTTTGGGTAAAAGATTTGATGGATTATGGAACAAGTAGTGGCAAGAGCCTAAGCTTGGGGATGCCCATGGCACCCCAAGGTAATCTAAGGACACCAAAAAGCCAAAACTTGGGGATGCCCCGGAAGGTATCCCCTCTTTCGTCTTCGTCCATCGGTAACTTTACTTGAAGCTATATTTTTATTCACCACATGATAAGTGTTTTGCTTGGAGCGTCCTGTATGATTTGAGTCTTTGCTTTTTAGTTTACCACAATCATCTTTGCTGTACACACCTTTTGAGAGAGACACACATGATTCGGAATTTATTAGAATACTCTATGTGCTTCACTTATATCTTTTAGAGCACGGTGGTGGTTTGTTTTATAGAAACTATTGTTCTCTCATGCTTCACTTATACTATTTGGGAGTCCTACAAAACAGCATGGTAATTTGCTTTATTTGGGAAATTAGTCCTAATATGTTAGGTATTCAAGATTAGTAAAAACTTTCTTATGTGTGTGTTGAATACTAAGAAAAGTTTGATGCTTGATGATTGTTTTGAGATATGGAGGTAGTGATATTAAAGTTGTGCTAGTTGAGTAGTTGTGAATTTGAGAAATACTTGTGTTGAAGTTTGCAAGTCCCGTAGCATGCACGTATGGTAAACGTTATGTAACAAATTTGAAACATGAGGTGTTCTTTGATTGTCCTCCTTATGAGTGGCGGTCGGGGACGAGCGATGGTCTTTTCCTACCAATCTATCCCCCTAGGAGCATGCACGTAGTGCTTGGCTTTTGATGACTTGTAGATTTTTGCAATAAGTATGTGAGTTCTTTATGACTAATGTTGAGTCCATGGATTATATGCACTCTTATCCTTTCATCATTGCTAGCCCCTTCGGTACGGTGCACTGCCCTTTCTCACCTTGAGAGTTGGTGCAAACTTCGCCGGTGCATCCAAACCCCGTGATACGATGCGCTCTATCACACATAAACCTCCTTATATCTTCCTCAAAACAGCCACCATACCTACCCATTATGGCCTTTCCATAGCCATTCCGAGATATATTGCCATGCAACTTTCCACCTTTCCGTTTATCATGACACGTATCATCATTGTCATATTGCCTTGCATGATCATGTAGTTGACATCATATTTGTGGCAAAGCCACCATTCATAATTTTCCATACATGTCACTCTTGATTCATTGCCCATCCCGGTACACCGCCGGAGGCATTCATATAGAGTCATACTTTGTTCTAGTATCGAGTTGTTGAGTTGTAAATAAATAGAAGTGTGATGATCATCATTCATAGAGCATTGTCCCAATAAAAAAAGAAAAATGCCAAATAATAAAGAAAGTCCCGAAAAAGGGGCAATGCTACTATCCTTTTTTCCACACTTGTGCTTCAAAGTAGCACCATGATCTTCATGGTAGAGAGTCTCTTGTTTTGTCACTTTCATATACTAGTGAGAATTTTTCATTATAGAACTTGGCTTGTATATTACAACAATGGGCTTCCTCAAATGCCCTAGGTCTTCGTGAGCAAGCAAGTTTGATGCACACCCACTTAGTTTCTTTTTGTTGAGCTTTAATGCATTTATAGCTCTAGTGCATCTGTTGCATGGCAATCCCTACTCCTTGCATTAACATCAATCGATGGGCATCTCCCTAGCCCGTTGATTAGCCGCATTGATGTGAGACTTTCTCTTTTTTGTCTTCTCCACATAACCCCCATCATTATATTCTATTCCACCCATAGCGCTATATCCATGGCACACGCTCATGTATGGCGTGAAGGTTGAAAAAGTTTGAGATTACTAAAGTATGAAACAATTGCTTGGCTTGTCATCGGGGTTGTGCATGATGAGAGCATTCTTGTGTGACGAAAATGGAGCATGACCAAACTATATGATTTTGTAGGGATGAACTTTCTTTGGCCATGTTATTTTGAGAAGACATAACTGCTTAGTTAGTATGCTTGAAGTATTATTACTTTTATGTCAATATTAAACTTTTATCTTGAATCTTTCGGATCTGAATATTCATACCACAGTTAAGAGGGTTACATTGGAAATTATGCCAAGTAGCATTCCACATCAAAAATTCTATTTTTATCATTTACCTACTCGAGGACGAGCAGGAATTAAGCTTGGGGATGCTTGATACGTCTCCAACGTATCTATAATTTTTGATTGTTCCATGCTATATTATATTCTATTTTGGATGTTTAATGGGCTTTGTTATACACTTTCATATTATTTTTGGGACCAACCTATTAACCGGAGGACCAACCCAAATTGTTGTTTTTTTGCCTATTTTAGTGTTTCGCGGAAAAAGAATATCAAACGGAGTCCAAACGGAATGAAACCTTCGGGAACGTGATTTTCGGAACAAACGTGATCCAGAGGACTTGGAGTCTACGTAAAGCAATCAACGAGGAGAGCACGAGGTAGGGGGCGCGCCCACCTCCCCCAAGCGCGCCCTCCACCCTCGTGGGGCCCACGTTGCTCCACCGATGTACTTCTTCCTCCTATATATACCTACATACCCCCAAACCATCAGAGGCATCCACGAAAACCTAATTCCACCGCCGCAACCTTCTGTACCCGTGAGATCCCATCTTGGGGCCTTTTCCGGCGTCCTGCCGGAGGGGGCATTGATCACGGAGGGCTTCTACATCAACACCATAGCCTCTCCGATGAAGTGTGAGTAGTTTACCTCAGACCTTCGGGTCCATAGTTATTAGCTAGATGGCTTCTTCTCTCTCTTTGGATCTCAATACAAAGTTCTCCTCGATTCTCTTGGAGGTCTATTTGATTTAACTCTTCTTTTTGCGGTGTTTTTGTCGAGATCCGATGAATTGTGGGTTTATGATCAAGATTATCTATGAACAATATTTGAATCTTCTCTAAATTCTTTTATGTATGATTGGTTATCTTTGCAAGTCTCTTCGAATTATCTTTCTTGCAATGGGAGAAGTGCTTAGCTTTGGGTTCAATCTTGCGGTGCTCAATCCCAGTGACAGAAAAGAAACGACATGCATTGTATTGTTGCCATCGAGGATAAAAAGATGGGGTTTATATCATACTGCATGAGTTTATCCCTCTACATCATGTCATCTTACTTAAAGCATTACTATGTTCTTAAGAACTTAATACTCTAGATGCATGTTGGATAGCGGTCGATGTGTGTAGTAATAGTAGCAGATGCAGAATCGTTTCGGTCTACTTGTCGCGGACGTGATGCCTATATACATGATCATACCTAGATATTCTCATAACTATGCTCAATTCTATCAATTGCTTGACAGTAATTTGTTCACCCACCGTAATACTTATGCTATCTTGGGAGAAGCCACTAGTGAAACCTATGGCCCCCGGGTCTATTTTCCATCATATTAATTTTTCATCACTTAGCTATTTCTTTTGCCGTTTATTTTACTTTGCATCTTTATCATAAAAATTCCAAAAATATTATCTTAACATATCTATCAGATCTCAGTCTCGTAAGTGACCGTGAAGGGATTGACAACCCCTTTATAGCATTGGTTGCGAGGTTCTTATTTGTTTGTGTAGGTGTGAGGGACGTGTGCGTGGTCTCCTACTGGATTGATACCTTGGTTCCGAAAAACTGAAGGAAATACTTACGCTACTTTGCTGCATCACCCTTTCCTCTTCAAGGGACAACCAATGCAGTGCTCAAGAGGTAGCAAAGATTGAACCCAAAGCTAAGCACTTCTCCTATTGCAAGAAAGATCAATCTAGTAGGCCAAACCAAACTGATAATTCGAAGAGACTTGCAAAGATATAAAATCATACATATAAGAATTCAGAGAAGAACCAAATATTGTTCATAGATAATCTTGATCATAAACCCACAATTCATCGGATCTCGACAAACACACCGCAAAAACAATTATATCGAATAGATCTCCAAGAGAATCGAGGAGAACTTTGTATTGAGATCCAAAGAGAGAGAAGAAGCCATCTAGCTAATAACTATGGACCCGAAGGTCTGTGGTAAACTACTCACACATCATCGGAGAGGCTATGGTGTTGATGTAGAAGCCCTCCGTGATCGATTCCCCCTCCGGCGGAGCGCCGGAAAAGGCCCCAACATGGGATGTCATGGGTACAGAAGGTTGCGGTGGTGGAAATAGGGTTTCGTGGTGCTCTCTGATGTTCTCGGGGTATATGAGTATATATAGGCGAAAGAAGTAGGTCGATGGAGCCACGAGGGGGCCCACGAGGGTGGGGGCGCGCCTACCCCCCTGGGCGCACCTCCCTGCCTCGTGGCCGCCTCGTTGCTTCCTTGACGTCCACTCCAAGTCTCCTGGATCACGTTTGTTCCAAAAATAACTCTCCCGAAGGTTTCATTCCGTTTGGATTCCGTTTGATATTCCTTTTCTGCGAAACACTGAAATAGGCAAAAAAAACGTCAATTTGCACTTGGCCTTTGGTTAGTAGGTTAGTCCCAAAAATAATATAAAAGTGTATAATAAATCCCATTAAACATCCAAAACAGATAATATAATAGCATGGAACAATCAAAAATTATAGATACGTTGGAGAAGTATCAAGCATCCCCAAGCTTAATTCCTGCTCGTCCTCGAGTAGGTAAATGATAAAAAACAGAATTTTTGATGTGGAATGCTTCCTAACATAATCTTTAATGTAATTTTCTTTATTGTGGCATGAATGTTCAGATCCGAAAGATTCAAGATAAAAGTTTAATATTGACATAGAAATAATAATACTTCAAGCATACTAACAAAGCAATCCTGTCTTCTCAAAATAACATGGCCAAGGAAAGTTATCCTTACAAAATCATATAGTCTGGTTATGCTCTATCTTCATCACACAAAATAGTTAAATCATGCACAACCCCGATGACAAGCCAAGCAATTGTTTCATACTTTTGATGTTCTCAAACTTTTTCAATCTTCACGCAATACATGAGCGTGAACCATGGACATAGCACTATATGTGAAATAGAAGGGTGGTTGTGGAGAAGACAAAAAGGAGAAGATAGTCTCACATCAACTAGGCGTATCAACGGGCTATGGAGATGCCCATCAATAGATATCAATGTGAGTGAGTAGGGATTGCCATGCAACGGATGCACTAGAGCTATAAGTGTATGAAAGCTCAACAAAAGAAACTAAGTGGGTGTGCATCCAACTCGCTTGCTCACGAAGACCTAGGGCAATTTGAGGAAGCCCATCATTGGAATATACAAGCCAAGTTCTGTAATGTAAAATTCCCACTAGTATATGAAAGTGACAACATAGGAGACTCCCTATCATGAAGATCATGTTGCTACTTTGAAGCACAAGTGTGGTAAAAGGATAGTAACATTGTCCCTTCTCTCTTTTTCTCTCATTGTTTTTATTTTTTTATTTGGGCCTTTCTCTTTTTTTATGGCGTCTTTTTTTTTCTTTTCTTTTTTGTCCGGAGTCTCATCCCGACTTGTGGGGGAATCATAGTCTCCATCATCCTTTCCTCACTTGGGACAATGCTCTAATAATGATGATCATCACACTTTTATTTACTTACAACTCAAGAATTACAACTCAATACTTAGAACAAAATATGACTCTATGTGAATGCCTCCGGCCGTGTACCGGGATATGCAATGAATCAAGAGTGACATGTATGAAAGAATTATAAAGGTGGTTTTGCCAAAAATACGATGTCAACTACATGTTCATGCAAAGCAATATGACAATAATGAAACGTGTCATAACAAACGGAACGGTGGAAAGTTGCATGGCAATATATCTCGGAATGGCTATGGAAATGCCATAATAGTTAGGTATGGTGGCTGTTTTGAGGAAGGTATGTGGTGGGTGTATGATACCGGCGAAAGGTGCGCGGTATTAGAGAGGCTAGCAATGGTGGAAGGGTGAGAGTGCGTATAATCCATGGACTCAACATTAGTCATAAAGAACTCACATACTTATTGCAAAAATCTATTAGTTATCGAAACGAAGTACTACGCGCATGCTACTAGGGGGATAGATTGGTAGGAAAAGACCATCGCTTGTCCCCAACCGCCACTCATAAGGAAGACAATCAATAAATAAATCATGCTCCGACTTCATCACATAACGGTTCACCATACGTGCATGCTACGGGAATCACAAACTTTAGAACAAGTATTTCTCAAATTCACAACTACTCAACTAGCATGACTCTAATATCACCATCTTCATATCTCAAAACAATTATCAAGTATCTAACTTCTCATAGTATTCGATGCACTTTATATGATAGTTTTTATTATACCCATCTTGGATGTTCATCATATTAGGACTAATTTTATAGCCAAAGCAAATTACCATGCTGTTTTATAGGACTCTCAAAATAATATAAGTGAAGCATGAGAGATCAATAATTTCTATAAAATAGAACCACCACCGTGCTCTAAAAAGATATAAGTGAAGCACTAGAGCAAAATTATCTAGCTCAAAAGATATAAGTGAAGCACATAGAGTATTCTAATAAATTCCGATGCATGTGTGTCTCTCCCAAAAGGTGTGTACAGCAAGGATGATTGTGGTAAACTAAAAAGCAAAGACTCAAATCATACAAGATGCTCCAAGCAAAACACATATCATGTGGTGAATAAAAATATAGCATCAAGTAAAGTTACCGATGGACAAAGACGAAAGAGGGGATGCCTTTCGGGGCATCCCCAACCTTAGGCTTTTGGTTGTCCTTGAAGTTTACCTTGGGGTGCCTTGGGCATCCCCAATCTTAGGCTCTTGCCACTCCTTATTCTGTAATCCATCAAATCTTTACCAAAAACTTGAAAACTTCACAACACAAAAGTCAACAGAAAATCTCATGAGCTCCGTTAGCGAAATAAAAAAACCCACCACTTTTAGGTACTGTAATGAACTCATTATTTATTTATATTGGTGTTGAACCTACTGTATTCCAACTTCTCTATGGTTCATACCCCCCGATACTAGCCATAGATTCATCAAAATAAGCAAACAACATACGAAAAATAGAATCTGTCAAAAACAGAACATCATGTAGTAATCTGTATCAAACGCAAACTTTCTTTAACTCAAAAGTTCTACCAAAATAGGACGACCTAAATAATTTGCTTATTGATCTACTTCAATTGGAATCAGTATTTTATCACGTTCTGGTGATCTTTAACAATTGTTTTCGTGAGCAGAAAGTTTCTGTCTTTTTCAGATAGATCAAATAACTATCATCCAAGAAGATCCTATAGGTTTTACTTGGCACAAACACTAATTAAAACATAAAACCACATCTATCCAGAGGCTAGATCAAATATTTATTACTAAACATAAATAAAAAGCAAGAAACAAAAATAAAATTGGGTTGCCTCCCAACAAGCGCTATCATTTAACGCCCCTAGCTAGGCAAAAATGCAAGAATAGATCTAGGTATTATCATCTTTGGTATGGAATCCATAAGTGGCTCTCATAATAGATTCATAAGGTAATTTAATTTTCTTCCTAGGAAAGTGTTCCATGCCTTTCCTTAATGGAAATTGGAATCTACTATTCCCTTCCTTCATATCAATAATTGGACCAATCGTTCTAAGAAAAGGTCTATCAAGAATAATAGGGCATGTAGGATTGTAATCTATATCAAGATCAATGAAATCTACGGGCACATAATTCCTATTTGCAACAATAAGAACATCATTAATCCTTCCCATAGGTTTCTTAATGGTGGAATCCGCAATATGCAAATTTAGAGAACAATCATCAAATTCGCGGAAACCTAATACATCACACAAAGTTTTTGGAATCGTGGAAACACTAGGACCCAAATCACACAAAGCATAACATTCATGATCTTTAATTTTAATTTTAATAGTAGGTTCCCACTCATCATGAAGTTTTCTAGGGATAGAAACTTCTAATTCAAGATTTTCTTCATAAGATTGCATTAAAGCATCAACGATATGTTTAGTAAAAGCCTTATTTTGACTATAAGCATGAGGAGAATTTAGCATGGATTGCAACAAGGAAATACAATCTATCAAAGAACAATTATCATAATTAAATTCCTTGAAATCCAAAATAATGTGTTCATTGCGATGTAAAGTTTTGACCTCTTCAATCCCACTTTTACCAATTTTTGCATCAAGATCTAAAAACTCTGAATCATTGGGACGCCTTTTAACTAAAATTGACTCATCTCCAGTCCCATCATTATCAAGATTCATATTGGAAACAAAGATTTAATAGGAGACACATCAATCACTTTTAGATCTTCATCCTTATTATCTTCTAGCTCTTCCGGTTTGGTGGCCATCTTATTAACTAAGGTGGCCTGCTTATCCGAAATTTGGGCTATTAAGTTTTCAAGATGAGCAAACTGAGATTTCAAACCATAAATTCCTTAGACATATCATCAATTTCTTTATTCCTGTACTCCATAAAGCTTTTTTGTTCTTTAAGCTCGTTTCTAAAGAAATTAATATGCTCAAATTGCAAAGTCATAAAGCTTCTAACATTGTTTTCAATTTCTTTCAACCTTCTAAGGTAGGGATCAACATTTTTAGGCAAGGCCATCAGGGCAAACAGGCACACACGAAGCAAGCGAAAGGAAACGAACGGAAAAAGAGGGCGAATAAAACGACAAAGGTGAAGTGGGCGAGAAGAAAACGAGAGGCAACTGGCAAATAATGTAATGCGAGGGATAAGAGTTTGTGATGGGTACTTGGCATGTCTCGACTTGACTTGGTGTAAACCTCCCCGGCAACGGCGCCAGAAATCCTTCTTGCTACCTCTTGAGCATGCATTGGTTTTCCCTTGAAGAGGAAAGGGTGATGCAGCAAAGTAGCGTAAGTATTTCCCTCAATTTTTGAGAACCAAGATATTAATCCACTAGGAGGATACACGCAAATCGCATCATAGCTACACGAACAAATAAGAACCTTGCAACCAACGCGATAAAGGGGTTGTCAATCCCTTCACGACCACTTGCAAAAGTGAAATCCAATAGAGATAATAAGATAAATATTTTTGGTATTTCTATGATATAGATTGGAAAGTAAAGATTGCAAAATAAAATAGATCGGAAACTTATATGATGGAAAATAGACCCCGGGACCATAGGTTTCACTAGTGGCTTCTCTCAAGATAGCATAATCTACAGTGGGTGAACAAATTACTATCGAGCAATTGATAGAAAAGCGCATAGTTATGAGAATATCTAGGCATGATCATGTATGTAGGCATCACGCCCGTTTCAAGTAGACCGAAACAATTCTGCATCTACAACTATTACTCCACACATCGACCGCTATCCAGCATGCATCTAGAGTATTAAGTTCATAAGAACGGAGTAACGCATTAGGCAAGATGACATGATGTAGAGGGATAAACTCAAGGAATATGATATAAACCCCATCTTTTTATCCTCGATGGCAACAATACAATACGTGCCTTGCTGCCCCTGCTGTCACTGGGAAAGGACACCGCAAGATTGAACCCAAAGCTAAGCACTTCTCCTATTGCAAGAAAGATCAATCTAGTAGGCCAAACCAAACTGATAATTCGGAGAGACTTGCAAAGATATCAAATCATACATGTAAGAATTCATTGAAGAACCAAATATTGTTCATAGATAATCTTGATCATAAACCCACAATTCATCGGATCTCAACAAACGCACCGCAAAAAGAATTACATCGAATAGATCTCCAAGAGAATCGAGGAGAACTTTGTATTGAGATCCAAAGAGAGAGAAGAAGCCATCTAGCTAATAACTATGGACCCGAAGGTCTGTGGTAAACTACTCACACATCATCGGAGAGGCTACGGTGTTGATGTAGAAGCCCTCCGTGATCGAATCCCCCTTCGCCGGAGCGCCGAAAAGGCCCCAAGATGGGATCTCCCGGGTGCAGAAGGTTGCGGCGGTGGAAATAGGGTTTCGTGGTGCTCTCTGATGTTCTCGGGGTATATGAGTATATATAGGCGAAAGAAGTAGGTCGGTGGTGCCACGAGGGGCTGATACGTCTCCAACGTATCTATAATTTTTGATTGCTCCATGCTATATTATCTACTGTTTTGGACATTATTGGGCTTTATTATTCAATTTTATATTATTTTTGGGACTAACCTATTAACCGGAGGCCCAGCCCAGAATTGCTGTTTTTTTGCCTATTTCAGAGTTTCGCAGAAAAGTAATATCAAACGGAGTCCAAACGGAATGAAACCTTCGGGAACGTGATTTTTAGGAAGAATATGATCCAGGAGACTTGGACCCTACGTCAAGAAACAAAAGAGGAGGCCACGAGGTAGGGGGGCGCGCCTACCCCCCTAGGGCGCGCCCTCCACCCTCATGGGCCCCCTGTTGCTCCACCGACGTACTCCTTCCTCCTATATATACCTACGTACCCCCAAACGATCAGATACGGAGCCAAAAACCTAATTCCACCACCGCAACCTTCTGTACCCACGAGATCCCATCTTGGGGCCTGTTCCGGAGCTCCGCCGGAGGGGGCATCCATCACGGAGGGCTTCTACATCATCACCATAGCCTCTCCGAAGAAGTGTGAGTAGTTTACCTCAGACCTTCGGGTCCATAGTTAGTAGCTAGATGGCTTGATCTCTCTTTTTGGATCTCAATACAATGTTCTCCCCCTCTCTCGTGGAGATCTATTCGATGTAATCTTCTTTTGCGGTGTGTTTGTTGAGACCGATGAATTGTGGGTTTATGATCAAGTTTATCTATGAACAATATTTGAATCTTCTCTGAATTCTTTTATGTATGATTGGTTATCTTTGCAAGTCTCTTCGAATTATCAGTTTGGTTTGGCCTACTAGATTGATCTTTCTTGCAATGGGGGAAGTGCTTAGCTTTGGGTTCAATCTTGCGGTGTCCTTTCCTAGTGACAGTAGGGGCAGCAAGGCACGTATTGTATTGTTGCCATCGAGGATAACAAGATGGTTTTTTTTTATCATATTGCATGAATTTATCCCTCTAGATCATGTCATCTTGCTTAAGCCGTTACTCTGTTTTCATGAACTTAATACTCTAGATGCATGCTGTATAGCGGTCGATGAGTGGAGTAATAGTAGTAGATGCAGGCAGGAGTCGGTCTACTTGTCTCGGACGTGATGCCTATATACATGATCATACCTAGATATTCTCATAACTATGCTCAATTCTGTCAATTGCTCAACAGTAATTCGTTCACCCACCGTAAAATACTTATGCTCTTGAGAGAAGCCACTAGTGAAACCTATGGCCCCCGGGTCTATCTTCATCATATTAATCTTCCAACACTTAGTTATTTCCTTTGCTTTTTTACTTTGCTTTTATTTTACTTTGCATCTTTATCACAAGAATACCAAAAGTATTATCCTATCATATCTATCAGATCTCACTCTCGTAAGTGACCGTGAAGGGATTGACAACCCCTTATCGCGTTGGTTGCGAGGATTTATTTGTTTTGTGTAGGTGCGAGGGACTCGCGCGTAGCCTCCTACTGGATTGATACCTTGGTACTCAAAAACTGAGGGAAATACTTACGCTACTTTGCTGCATCACCCTTTCCTCTTCAAGGGAAAACCAACGCAGTGCTCAAAAGGTAGCAAGAAGGATTTCTGGCGCCGTTGCCGGGGAGGTCTACGCAAAAGTCAACATACCAAGTACCCATCACAAACCCTTATCTCCCGCATTACATTATTTGCCATTTGCCTCTCGTTTTCCTCTCCCCCACTTCACCCTTGCCGTTTTATTCATCCTTTTTCCGTTCGTCTTTTTGTTTGCCTTGATGTCTTACTTGGCTCGTTTGCTCGTTTGGTTGAAATAGTTGAGTATTTATTCCTAAACAGAGAAGCTAATATCTATGGATCCTCATCCGCTTGCCAATCTTTTTAAGAGATCCAATTATGATGAACCAATTCCTAGTGATTTGGATGCACTAGATTATCTTTATAAGGTTTTGCTTGAAATCCGTGAATCTGAAAATTGTGATGAAGTGCTTTATGAAGTGATTCACGATAGATCCTTGAATAAAAAGCATGATTGCAATAATTTTATTATAAATTCTATTGATGTAAATTATGCTAATAATATGCAAAACCCTAAGCTTGGGGATGCTAGTTTTGCTATGTCCACTACCTGTTGCAATAATCATGATTGGTGAGATTCTTCTTATGATCTTGAAAATTTATTTAAGCCCCATGATGAATATAAGATTGATAGTAGTGTTTGCAATAATATTGAAAGTGGGTTTGGAAGAGTGTCAACTTTATATCCCACATATTTGGAGAATATTCAATCCTATGAAATTTTTGATAAAAGTGGGTTTGGAGAGGTCATGACTTTAGCTAATGATAATCCCACTATTTCGAAAGAGTGTCAACTTTGCATGCATGTGGATCACGAAGAGAATATGTTATGTGATAGCTATATTGTTGACTTTGCTTTTGATCCTACATGTAATTATTATGAGAGAGGAAAATATGATTGTAGAAATTTTCATGTTACTAAATTACCTCTCGTAAGTGACCGTGAAGGGATTGACAACCCCTTATCGCGTTGGTTGCGAGGATTTATTTGTTTTGTGTAGGTGTGAGGGACTCGCGCGTAGCCTCCTACTGGATTGATACCTTGGTTCTCAAAAACTGAGGGAAATACTTACGCTACTTTGCTGCATCACCCTTTCCTCTTCAAGGGAAAACCAACGCAGTGCTCAAGAGGTAGCAGGGGCCCATGAGGGTGGGGGCGCGCCTACCCCCCTGGGCGCGCCTCCCTGCCTTGTGGCCGCCTCGTTGCTTCCTTGACATCCACTCCAAGTCTCCTGGATCACGTTTGTTCCAAAAATAACTCTCCCGAAGGTTTCATTCCGTTTGATATTCCTTTTCTGCGAAACACTGAAATCACTGGGCCTTTGGTTAGTAGGTTAGTCCCAAAAATAATATAAAAGTGTATAATAAAGCCCATTAAACATCCAAAACAGATAATATAATAGCATGGAACAATTAAAAATTATAGATACGTTGGAGACGCATCAGTCACTCAAGCAACCCAAAGCGAATCATGAACGTATTGCAACACCCTACAGCGGGAATCCTTCACGCTTGCGCGACACGGAGGGCACAATAGGACAGCACCAAAATAAAACATACAACTGGTACCAATCTAGATCATCAATCAACCCAAAGATAAAGGATATCTACTCAAAACATCATAGGATGGCAACACATCATTGGATCATAATATGTGGCATAAAGCACCATGTTCAAGTAGGGATTACAGCGGGGTGCGGGAGAGTGGACCGCGTAAAAGAGATGAGGATGGTGATGACACTACAAAATAAAGACACATCCGTGACATTTTGGGCCGAACGAAATTTTTTTCTGTCATACATATGACACTTCTATGACGATAATTGTGACAAAACCCGGTATCATCATAGATGTGGTGGGCTCCTACCTCTATGACAAAAAATCATGACAGAAAATGGGCTTTTCGTCCTGGGCGGGCCGGAGATGCAGCTGCATGACATTCTTTGGGCCGTTAATGACGGAAAAAACCGTGGTAGAAGCGAGGTGGAGGAAAATTTCGGGGAGTTCCCGGTTACGGTGGGAGGTCGGGGGCCGAGCGATGCGCGTTTCTCTCGTACACGTACACGCGTGTGTGCGAGGCGTTGGCTCTAACTGAACCCGAGCGAGGCGTTGGGCTCTAACTGAACCCAAGCGATTGCACTGCAGGCTACGCGTTACTGAACCCGAGCGATCGATCGATGGCTGGTAACTGAACCTGATCGAGCGATTCCTTCGCTGCTGCTGCTAACTGAAGCCGATCGATTGGATGAACAGTGAGCGTTGCGGGGGGGGGGGGGGGGTTGATGAACAGTGAGCGGTGGCGTTGCCTCTGGATGAATAGGACCCCGTGGTGTGGAGGGCTGGATGAACAGTAGACGGTGGAGGGGTGCCCGTGGAGGGGTGGTTGCACAGGACCCCGTGGTGTGGAGGGCTGGATGAACAGTAGACGGTGGAGGGGTGCCCGTGGAGGGGTGGTTGAACAGTAGCCGGTGGAGTAGCGCGCGGTGGAGGCTGGATGAACAGGAGCCCGTGGAGGCTGGGGGAGGTCGACGGTAGCCCGTGGAGGCTGGAGGAGGTCGACGGTGGAGATGAACAGTATCCCGTGGAGTCCCGTTTTGCGGTACGCCACACCCCTCCCGATGAACAGGACCCCCGTTTCGACCGTAGGAGGTCCGTTTCATCCGTTTTACGGTACGCCACACCACTCCCGATCAACAGGACCCCCGTTTTGACCGTATGAGGTCCGTTTCGTCAGTTTTGCGGTACGCCACACCCCTCCCGATCAACAGGACCCCCGTTTCGACCGTAGGAGGTCCGTTTCCTCCGTTTTGCGGTACGCCACACCCCTCCCGATCAACAGGACCCCCGTTTCGACCGTAGGAGGTCCGTTTCCTCTGTTTTGCGGTACGCCACACCCCTCCCGATCAACAGGACCCCGTTCCGAATGTAGGAGGTCCGTTTCCTCCGTTTTGCGGTACGCCAGGCCTCGTTTCCATCGCCTGTTCCGTCCAAGCCCTCCCGATGAACACGACCACGCATTCCGTTCCGACCCAGCCGGTTGGCTCCCACGCGTTCCATTGCCTCCCGATGAACATGACGCATTCCGTTGCCTCCCCATGAACACGACGCATTCCGTTGCCTCCCCAAGAACACGACGCATTCCGTTGCCTCCCCATGAACACGACGACGACGCTGTTTCTCCGTTCCGACCCAGCCATGTACACGAGCCCTGGCCGTACGTATGTGCGAGTAGGCGTTCGAGACCCCGCCCGTATGTACGGTGTACGTACGTGTACATGCTACGTGTGCGCCTCTACTACGACATGTACGCGCCTCTACTACGACACGTGCGCGCCTCTACATCCACTAGTATATATGTACGTTGGCGACCAGAATGACAACGCTACGTACGCTTCGACCAGGTGGGTCCCAACTGTCAGGCACTTCCTTGCGTGCGAAGATGTAGCTGGTGGGTCCCAGCAGTTAGGGGGGCGAATCGTTTTTTTTTGCCCGGACGCACTTCCTTGCGTGCGAAGATGTAGCTGGTGAGTCCCAGTAGTCAGGGGGGCGAATCGTTTTTTTTTGCCCGGACGCACTTTCTTGCGTGCGAAGATGTAGCTGGTGGGTCCCAGCAGTCAGGGGGAAACGTTTTTTCGCGAAATACGGTGGCCCGTACGGTGGGTCCCCGCTGTCAGGTGGAGGAATCATTATTTTGCGCGTAATAAGGAGGCACTTCCTTGCTGCGGCCGTGGACCCAGCTGTCAGCCTCTCCACGTACAGTCCACGTCCGATGGAAGTCATTCCTTGACCACGTTGACCACGCCGCGCCGAGAGCACCACGGCGGTGGACGACGGCGAGGACTAGGAAGGGGACGACTCGAAGCCGGGGAAGACGCAGCAGTGGATGCCCACGCGAAGAGGGGTACGAGGGTTCACTGGTTCGGCTGCGGTGTGAGGCTGCTGTCACCGTAGAATAACAGGGGGTGTGGGTGAGTAGAGGGATGGCCTGGCCAGCGGTGGGAGTAGTAGGGGGGCGGTGAGGCCTCCGCGGCATCACAGCCGGCCACGGGAGGCAGGAGCACGCGGCACGACCGGCGCTGGTTTGGGCGGCTGGAGCAAGAAGACCAGAGGTTGAAGAAGCACTACGGTCGTTGGATGAACATCGTATGGTAACAGGAGCTAGAATCGTTCATATTGACTAAGTTGACAAAGCTCTCCGTCCCCGTCAACTTGGTAGGCCCACTAGTCAGCCTCCCACTATGCTGGGTTCCAGCTGGCAGGGGGAGTATTCATTTTTTTGTGCGTAATAAGGAGGCACTTCCTTGCATGCGAAGATAGCTGGTGGGTCCGACATGTCAGCGGGGGGCACGTTATTTTCGCGAAATACAGAGGCCCTTCCGGTGGGTCCCAGATGTCAGGTGGAGGAATCATTATTTTTCGCGTAATAAGGAGGCATTTCCTTGTGTGCGGCCGTGGACCCAGCTGTCAGCCTCTCCACGCACAGTCTACTTCTGATGGTGTCGTTCGTTGACCACGCCGCGCCGAGCGCATCCAAGGTGGTGGACGACGGTGAGGCCCCGGACAGCAACGAGCCGGAGATGGCAAGACGCGGGAGTAGAGTCACAGACGGAGAGGTGTACGAGGGTTAACTGGTTCTAGTGCGGTGTGGTTCGGCAGTCGGTGGAGAAGAACAGGAGGTGTGGAGGGGTGGAGGGATGGCCTGGCCAACGGTGGAGTAGCGCTTCATAGCGAAGCGTACTAAGCAGAGCTGCTAGCAGCAGGAGGCGGGAGGTGGTCCCGACGGCGCTGGAGGAAGAAGATGAGAGATTGAAGATGGATGCCGCTCGTTGGATGTAAATCCAACGGCTAACATGTCAGAATCATTTGTTGACTAAATTGACAACGACTTGCGTTGGCTTCAACCTATTGGCCCACATTTTAGCCTCCAAAAATGTGGCACGTATTCAACCCATTTTTCAGAATTTACAGTCTTTTTTTTTGCGCGGTAGAATTTACAGTCAATTTGATCTTTTTTTTTTTGAATTAAAGCCATTAGCTGGGCTGGGTGAACAAATAATGTAGCGTCCATGCGGCCCATTTATTTTATTTCCTAAAAAGTTACAGGCCATTTGCTCTTTCTCGAAATACACGATTTTGCTGGGCTGATTCTAATTATAATGTTGGGTTGGGCCAGCAATGTTATCAAAAAATAAAAAGGGGCTGAGCATTTTGTTATAAATATATTTAAATAATAAGTGATATTATTACATTCGTCCTTAAATCTTACCAAGCTTTTTTACACAATCACTAGGATTTTCGTGCCAAAACAATCCAGGATTTTATTTGTTAAGAAATTATTTTTATAAGTTAATAAGATGTGGGATATTGTTTTCTTACATATGTAAGTATCTGTTAAATATATGATGACAATAAAAATAATATATAATAACATATAAAATAATTTAAATATATATAATATAGTTAGAAGGGAAACATAAGTTGGACCTGGCGTTCCTATTCTTATATAGAAAAATAGAACAGACCTCTGCGTTTTCTTCAAAAAATACATAAATTGGGCTGCCAAAAATAAAACCTCGGATGGGAGGTCCATAGGCCGGTCGATACATGACGGCCCTAAGAAAATACAAACAGGCCTATGGACCTCCCATCCGAGGTCGTGGGCTGCGCATGTTAAAAATGAAAGCCTAGACGGGGCAGCCCAAAACCACGTCCAACACTTGCCAAAATCGTCCCTCGTTTTCTCTGTGTTTCGCACACTCGACATTGTGTGGGCATTTTGACTGTGCATCATATGAAGATGTGCTATGCATGAATGTTGATCAGCATGATGTTAACTGGCTGGTAGTTCCATTTTCGACCATGAATAAAACTTCCAACATGATGTTAACCTGTTTGAAAAGGCTGTGTTAATATAAATGCTCTGCCTCTGAAAGTTGCAGTTTCTTATCTGAAACTAAACTTGCAGTTTCTTATCTGAAACTGAAACTTGCAGTTTCTTCTCTGAGAATCACATTGTCTGCACTTTTATACTCCTATGAAACTACATTTTTTAAGTGCTAAAAATAGATCTCTAGAATTCATAAAATACTTCATATGGTCAATACTGCAAATCTGAAATTCAAAAGACATTCATATATGAAAGTACTCTCAAAATACACAACACAAAACACAATTCACAACCTGCAAATACTGACAACCCTCAGCTCCCCCTGACAATTCACAACCTGCCCGACTATTGGGCTGGGGGGGCAGCCCCTCCTATTCCTCGGCGGCAGACAGCCGCCCCGTGAGACGATGTGAACGGCGAGGGAGACGATGGCGGGGAAGCGTCGTCGGGCCAACTGCTTTTCTCCTCTTGCGGTTGGTTTCGGTGGATGAAGACTCCACCGGCTCGTTCTGGCAGGACACCCTCACAAATGGCACCCTTTAGATGCTCGATCCTTCAATCTCTGGTGGCTGCTCCATCTGGGATCGATACTCCCACCACCGCTCCCTCACGATCGGATTCGGTGAATCTGTTTGCTCCATGGCCCAGAGGAGCAGCCCTATGTACTCCGGCGCGACTCCCTCCGGGAGTATCGCCGCCTTTTCGCTCTGTTGCAGATATTTGGCCATGGATGTCGCCGTCGCCGCTAGTTGGTCCTTGTTGTCAAACCAAGACTGTATCTCCAACATCCTAGCTAGCTTCACAGGGTCGCCGTCTGCGATCCTCACATATTGGTTGTACTCCTCCATCAATCTACTTCTCGACAGCACCTTCACTCGCAGGCGGTGGTTTTTGAATGGAAGAGGAGAGGAGCAATGCTGGTTTTGGATTAGAACGGGAGAGGAGCGACGCTGGTTTTGGACTGGAACAGGAGAGGAGGGGCGGTGGTTTTGAAATGGAAGAGGAGAGGAGCGGCGCTGCATTTAGATTGGAATAGGAGAGGAGCGGCGGTGGTTTAAGAGGAGAAGAGCGGAAGAGCGGCGCTGGTCTTGGAAGTATTTTTTTGTTGTTTTGCGTATTTTGGGTCAAAGTTTGACCACGTATTGTATTTGACAAGCAAAATGTGAATGCATGTCACCAAAAATTGTATCGTTTGGTTCGTATCTGAATTACTTTCAAATTATATTATTTTTGCAACGTATAACATATATTTTATGTGCAAAAATCATGGTCAATTATGACCCAGAATAAAAGGGAGACTAGTTAATGTGAGGTCGCTTTCTTAATTGAAGGGTAAATTGATTTTTATTTTGATCCAGTCACAGCTCGCCGGCCCTCTCGTCCAATCCTAAATCGCTGCCGCACGCTCCTCTCCCTCTTCTCCATTGCAAAACCACCTCCTCCCCTCTCCATCATCTCCATTCCAAAACCACCGTCTCGCCTCTCCCTCTTCTGATCTTCTCCATTGCAAAACCACCTCCTCTCCTCTCCATCATCTCCATTCCAAAACCACCGTCTCGCCTCTCCCTCTACTGATCTTCTCCATTGCAAAACCTCCTCCTCTCCTCTCCATCATCTCCATTCCAAAACCACTATCTCGCCTCTCCCTCTTCTCTATTGCAAGACCACCTCTCCTCCCATCTTCCAAAGCTAGCACCGGACCACTCAGAAGGACATCTATGGAGAGGATGCAGCAGCGAATCAGGCAGATCGCCGGCGGCGACCAGGCAAAGTTAGCCAGGTTGAAGGAGATCCTTAGTTGGTTTGACAATGAGTGGGAGATTTCGAGGACGGTGCGGGCCATGTGGCAATGTATGCGAAAGAGCGAGACGACGGCGATGTACATGTACTCCTCGGCGGCAGTCACGCCGCAGTCCTCCGAGTTCATCGAGTATCTCCTCTAGGCAATGGAGCAGACAGATTCGCCCGAGGCGACAGTCAGGCGGAGGTGGTGGGCGTACAGGTCGAAGGTCGAGCACCCAGAGGATAACGAATCGATCGAGTATGGTGTGCCGTTCGTGAGGGTGCAGAGCCAGCCGGAGCCACAGGAGTATTCGTTCTCCCACCGCAAGAGGAGGCCGGATGGCGCGACGTCGCTTCCCCGCCGTTCTCCACGGTTCCCTCGACGCTCGCCTCGTTTCAAAGTCGGCAGTAGGGTTTAAGGTAAGCTTTGCACTAACCTAATCTTCCACCTGCTCATGCTTACAATCAGTGTGACAGCTAATGAAAATCATGCTTACAATCAGTCTCCGAGTACTACGCCAATCACCCTAAAATAGCTCTGGACCTTTGGGTCAAAGTTGTGACACAGTGTACAAATAAAGAAAAATTGATTGGTGCTTCTTTCAGAAAAGAGTACTCCCTAGAAAACTGCCAATATAAGCTACTAGTATTTGGTTAGATGATTTGCTGCCGAGAAAGATCCGTCCACAGAGAGCGCCACACATCCCACTGGTGGTGGTGGATGCAAATGCGTGCATGCAGCATGGTTGGTGTCGGTAATTTTTACTTGGCACACCTCGCACTCTGCATATATGCCGGTTCCATACGTACATTTGTGCAGTTCCACCAAAATGCAGCTGAATAACCCTGTTTGCACAGATAATGAAAAAGCGTGATTACATTATAGTGGCACTAGTTGATGAAACACACAAAATAAATAGAAGAAAATATTGCGATAGTATCATAGTATGCCATGCTGCGAGGGCGAGATGGGCCCTGCGACGCCTCATACGGTACGCCTCTTACTGGACATCGTCCCAAGTCTCCCAGATACACCTTCTGCCAGTGATGAACATCAGTGTACATCGGTAGTACAAGGAGGCACCTTGAGACATTCAAATCTCTATTTTTGTACATATCAACTAAAATTAAGCACCCAAGTTTGCAGAAACGCTTAAACATTAACAATGGGACTAGTTGATGAAATATACATTAACAAAGAGAAGCACTTTCTTTATCTACATTGGAAATGAAATGATAGAGATGACACTCGCTCTATTTTAACTGTATTATTACTTCATTTTATCAGTGACACTAGGGTCGAGCAGGTGGCAAACGAGGTGTACCGTGCGTCGCAAGGATGGAGGCCGGGTGTGCTTAGACTGGGATGCTGAAGCTGGCTCTTTCAGTCACCAACATGGATGATTCAATTCATCGGACCTTTTGGTGCAGTTCACCTAAAATGAAGCAATGTCCCGTGAGCTAGCACTAGTAGAAAAAGGGTCAAATGTGAAGCACATTAGTGCCGGTTTGATTTTGAGCCGGCACTAATGTGTCCATTAGTGCCGGTTCCAATGGCTAGGCGGGCGAAGATCATTAGTACCGGTTCGTGAGCAACCTTTTGTACCGGTTCGTGTCACGAACCGGTACTAATAATGCTGCGTCAGGCTGGGGCCCCACGGACACCTTTAGTACCGGTTCGTGCCATGAACCGGTACTATAGTTTCTTAGTAAGCTGTTTTTTAGTCCCACCTCGCGAAGAGAGAGGCACTAGCAGCGGTTTATAAGCCCTGAGTGCAGAGACGATGAAGGAGAGGCACAATGCTCATCTGCACGTTGCTTAGCTTTAAGCCTTGAGGAATAGTGTAGACTGCACGAAGCTATGTGCAGTGCAGTTTGCACTATTCCGAAAGGCTTGAAGCTAATTAACGAGAATTGTGCCTCTTTTTTATCTTTAATAACTTATTACAACTCCGGACTTCTTGTGTTACGGCAAAAACTGGACGCACTTCATGTACAAACTGGACAATCTCTTTTGAAGTATCAGGGTTTCTGACGAGAACTCATCTGTTACATGGGCACTTCATTTTTTTAAACTTATTACAACTCCAGACTTTTTTGCGTTCCGTACACACCATTCAAAGCGACGTCATCAATTTCCAACACGTTCTGACATCATTTGCTGTTTTCGGTCATTTGAACTCCAGCCTATTTTTGCATTCAGTATGCATCATTCAAAGTGACGTCATCAATTTCCAACACGTTCTCACATCATTTGTTGTTTTCAGTCATTTACCGATTTGTTTAGAGAGCTAAATGACGGTGAAATTGAAAATCACTACAAAATGAACTCTGAAAATGTTGGAACTTGAGATGGTATCATCATTTCGCCCGCATAGCATGTGCAAAAGAGTAGAGAGGGTCACGGTGAAAACTGGATGCACCTCGTGTACAAACTGGACAATATCTTTCGGAGTATCAGGGTTTCGGACGAGAACTCATCTGTTACACGGGCACTTCAATGTTTTTTAAACTTACTTGAACTCCAGCCTATTTTTGTCTGCAGTATGCATCATTCAAAGCGACGTCATCAATTTCCAACACGTTCTCACATCATTTGCTGTTTTTCAGTCATTTACCTATTTGTTTAGAGAGCTAAATGACGGTGAAATTGAAAATCACTACAAATGAACTCTGAAAATGTTGGAACTTGGCATGGTATCATCATTTCGCCCGCATAGCATGTGCAAAAGAGTAGAGACGGTCACGGCGAAAACTGGACGCACCTCGTGTACAAACTGGACAATCTCTTTCGGAGTATCAGGGTTTCGGACGAGAACTCATCTGTTACACGGGCACTTCAATGTTTTTTAAACTTATTTGAACTCCAGCCTATTTTTGCGTTCAGTATGCATCATTCAAAGCAACGTCATCAATTTCCAACACGTTCTGACATCATTTGCTGTTTTCAGTCATTTACCGATTTGTTTAGGGAGCTAAATGACGGGGAAATTGAAAATCACTACGAAATGAACTCTGAAAATGTTGGAACTTGGCATGGTATCATCATTTCGCCCGCATAGCATGTGCAAAAGAGTAGAGAGGGTCACGGCGAAAACTGGACGCACCTCGTGTGCAAACTGGACAATCTCTTTCGGAGTATCAGGGTTTCGGACGAGAACTCATCTGTTACACGGGCACTTCAATGTTTTTTAAACTTATTTGAACTCGAGCCTATTTTTGCGTTCAGTATGCATCATTCAAAGCGACGTCATCAATTTCCAACACGTTCTGACATCATTTGCTGTTTTTCAGTCATTTACCGATTTGTTTAGAGAGCTAAATGACGGTGAAATTTTAAATCACTACAAATGAACTCTGAAAATGTTGGAACTTGGCATCGTATCATCATTTCGCCCGCATAGCATGTGCAAAAGAGTAGAGAGGGTCACAGCGAAAACTGGACGCACCTCGTGTACAAACTGGACAATCTCTTTCGGAGTATCAGGGTTTCGGACGAGAACTCATCTGTTACACGGGCACTTCAATGTTTTTTAAACTTATTGGAACTCCAGCCTATTTCTCCGTTCAGTATGCATCATTCAAAGTGACGTCATCAATTTCCAACACGTTCTGACATCATTTGCTGTTTTTCAGTCATTTACCGATTTGTTTAGAGACCTTAATGACGGTGAAATTGAAAATCACTACAAAATGAACTCTGAAAATGTTGGAACTTGGCATGGTATCATCATTTCGCCCGCATAGCATGTGCAAAAGAGTAGAGAGGGTCACGGCGAAAAATGGACGCACCTCGTGTACAAACTGGACAATCTCTTTCGGAGTATCAGGGTTTCGGACGAGAACTCATCTGTTACACGGGCACTTCATTGTTTTTTAAACTTATTTGAACTCCAGCCTATTTTTGCGTTCAGTATGCATCATTCAAAGCGACGTCATCAATTTCCAACACGTTCTGACATCATTTGCTGTTTTGCAGTCATTTACCGATTTGTTTAGGGAGCTAAATGACGGTGAAATTGAAAATCACTACAAAATGAACTCTGAAAATGTTGGAACTTGGCATGGTATCATCATTTCGCCCGCATAGCATGTGCAAAAGAGTAGAGAGCGTCACGGCGAAAACTGGACGCACCTCGTGTACAAACTGGACAATCTCTTTCGGAGTATCAGGCTTTCGGACGAGAACTCATCTGTTACACGGGCACTTCAATGTTTTTTAAACTTATTTGAACTCCAGCCTATTTTTGCGTTCAGTATGCATCATTCAAAGCGACGTCATCAATTTCCAACACGTTCTGACATCATTAGCTGTTTTCAGTCATTTACCGATTTGTTTAGAGAGCTAAATGACGGTGAAATTGAAAATCACTACAAAATGAATAGCAGAAAATAAATAATGTAGAAAAGAAAAGAAAACTATATATTTTTATTCACAAAGAAACTAAATACAGCAAAAAATCTACTTGGAAATAAATAGAAGAAAATTATATAAAAAATTGTTGGGGCGCTGCCCGCTGGGCGTGCCAACCCTAGGATTTGCAAATACAGGCCCAGAAGGGCTAGAAGGCTCAACGGGCAGCGCGCCAAAGTTAGGCCCAGAAGCCTGCTATAGAGAGGAGTTCGAGACAGCAGCCGCGCAGGGGCTTTTAAACTGGTGCTGGCGCCCCTCGGCTAGCGAGGTGGGACTAAACTTGCCCGCACCGCTCCTGCGCCAGCGCACACCTTTAGTACCGGGTCGTGGCTCCAACCGGTACTAAAGGGGGGCCTTTAGTACCGGTTGGAGCCATGAACCGGTACTAAAGGGGCAGTTTCCCGCCCCTTGGCCTGGCGAAAATTGGCCTTTAGTACCGGTTGGTGGCTCCAACCGGTACTAAAGGCCCCTCCTATATATATGGCACTTACGAAAAATTCAGTTTCATCGACCACCACTTCTTCTCCAACTACTTCGCGCGACATCGCCGCCGCCCTCGCCGCCCCCGCCGCCCGTCGTCGCCATCACCGCCGTCGCGCTCACCGCCCGTCGTCGCCGTCACCGCCGTCGCCCTCACCGCCCGTCGTCTCCGTCACCGCCATCGCCCCCGCCGCCCGTCGCCGCCGCCCCGTACCACATCGCCGTCTCGATCGCGCCGTCCCCGTCGCATCGCCGTCTCGCGCCGCCGCCCGTGTGACGCCGCCCCCCAATCGTACACACACACACATACACACACATACACACACACAGACACACACACACACACGTATTGTTTTTACTTATTTTCTGTTTTCCGTTGTTTAGATTAATGTTAGATAAATTACGTAGATAAGAATGTTAGAATGTTAATGTTAGACGAATTATATGGAAAAGATGTTAAATATTAATGTCAATTTTAGATGAATTAGCTAGATATTAAGTAGGTATATATATGAGATTTGAACTAGTTGAATTAATATAACTAGTTTATGTTTAGTATGAAAATTAATAGAACAAGTTTATTTTTAGTAAGAAAATTTAGGTATATGAGATTATTTAAACTAGTTGAATTAATATAACTAGTTTATTTTTAGTAAATGCTTAGTTGAACTAGTTGAATTAGTAGAACTAGCTTATTTTTAGTAAGAAAATTTAGGTATATGAGATTTGATGATCTAATTAAAATATTACTATATATATAGCTACTTTATATATTTTAGTAAGAAAATTAATAGAACCAGTTTATTTTTAGTAAATTCTTAGTTGAATTAGTTGAATTAATAGAACTAGTTTATTTTTAGTAAGAAAATTTAGATATCTGAGATTTGATGATCCAATTAAAATATTACTATATGGAACTAGCTACTTTATTTTAGTAAGAAAATTAATAGAACACGTTTATTTTTATTCAATGCTTAGTTGAATTAGTTGAATTAATAGAACTAGCTGAACTAATTAAGTAGTTGAATTAGTTGAATTAATAGAACTAGTAAGTGTTTAATGTTTCACCTATATGAACATAGGAAATGTCGTCCGACGATGAAAAAGATTTCATTAAGTGCGAATTCTGTGAAGACCAGCGCGGCCTGTGCGACAGAAATTTCCTTGTTGATGATAGGCGCTTCAGCATCAAGCTGGATGAGACCTTCGAAGTGGATACAGTAAGTCACAACGACAAGTCTTTTTTCGTAATTAAGCATGACTTATATATGCTTCATTTGCTTCAACTTATAATTTTAAATTTTCACTATTCTACTAGCGCATCCCCTGCCATGCAAGAATTTTTGTCTTGGATAAGATAGGTTTCAGTGCTATGGAAACTTGTAGGTAAAGAGAGTTTACCTGAATACCGAGCATGCTGGTTATACTTTCAACGTCAAATTATACAATGCAGACACGTACACCTATTTTGAATGCAAAACTTGGCAAGCACTATGCAAGGCTTATGCATTTCAGGCTGATATGGTTATCACCTTTGATATTCGTCCGGAAGATAATATTGAAGGTAATAGGGACATCTGGGTCGATGTGCAAACGCCTCCAGTTCTACCATTATGTGAGTTTCTCAACCATATTTATGTCTTTGATATTGTTTATTCAAAAATAGTTGACAACTAATTTCTATTGACAGCTTATTTCCATTCAAGCAAACATGTCCGGCGCTTGGTAGACAGGACCTACTACTGTCCCGGAGCTGAACTAAACTGCGAGGAGATAAGTCATTATGTTTCATGGCTTGAGGATCTTGATGTTGTTAAGAGAAATCATTTTCCTGAATTTGAAAATCTTAGTACTCAAAGCGTGCGACCAATAGTGATCGTATTGAACTACGGTCACATGTATTTAGGAAAGATGGTAAGATTTTTACTATTAGTCCTCAGTGCATCTTTTGCATACATTATTTTTCAAGCTAAACTTTCATTGCTAAGGATATTAATTACTATACGATGTTCTTCAACAGGGACTCCCGATGACAGTTGTGCCTCAGTGGATCGAGACTAAAGGTCACATGTCAATTGTTAGCTTACGGCCAAGATATCCTACAGTGCACATGAGTGCATTCAGGATTTCTGAAAGCGATGAATGCTTAATATTGAAAGATTGGAGCAAAATTGTTAACGATCCTAGAGAAGTACTAGGGGGAAGCAATCAGAAGTGCAGCCCACGATTAGGAGACAGGTTCATCTGCATGCTCCAATATGATGAATCAGGAGAGCTATACATGTTCTATGCTATTTTACCTGAGAGAGAGCAGCAGGAGTGATTTAGCTAGTTATCATGCTCTTAGTACTTGTTGTCCTCTCATGCGTGTCCGTGTTCTTCGTCTTGAACTTAATCTCAAAGAGTGATTTGCTTTTGTGGTGTTATGAACGCTTATAATATCATGACCATGTTGAACTCGATGATATCTTTGCTAGCTAGTATATACTGTTGTTGGTGATGATATGATGCAAGAGTTTTTATATTAATATGATGATGATGATGAGTTATTATATCATTTCTGAAAGAAACCGCATATTAGTTTCGACTGGATGCATGTGGATCCTAGCTAAGTGATCAAGTAATATGGATATGGCATATACTTGATCACTTAGTTAGGATCCACATGCATCCAGTCGAAACTAATCTACGGTACTTTCACCTAATGATTTAACAACTCATTATAATGTGAAACAATCACTAAATTAAATTGAAAACACAAAACTAAAGGAAAAATAAAAATTAAAACCAAAACACACCCAAACATTTAGTACCGGTTGGTGTTACCAACCGGTACTAATGTCCTACACGCACCCGGGCCTGGCTCGTGCCACGTGGTGGTACGTTAGCGCCGGTTCGTGCCAAACCGGTATTAAAGGGGGGGCCTTTAGTCTCCACTCCATAGTGCCGGTTGCAGAACCGGCACTAAAGGCCCTTACGAACCGGTGATAAAGGCCGGTTCTACACTAGTGTAGCAGCTTCTTCTTCAATTTTTTTCAAGAAAAGGGCTCCAGCCCTGGTTCCATTTCCATCAGAAAACGAAACCCACAGAGCTTCTTCTTCATTAGTTGCAATAAAATTGAGCAACATCAAGGTTGGTTGTGAAGCTCCTGGAATGCTCAACTATAATTTGGATATCATTTGTGCAGTTCAACTAAGATCGAGCGTGAAATGTATATCTCTGTTTGCACAAAAAAGGTGGAAAGGAGGGTGACTAACAAGTGATGAAACATGCATCAAATGAAAAGAAGCATGTTCCTTATCTGAATGGCAATCCTACAAGGACAGTAGCAATTTCTAAAGCACTGGCATTGAGATATTAGTGTGGGCATTAGGATTAACTATGACAACCGTTAAATACGACATTACTTTGGGCACGGGAGAGTAGGCGGACCAGGAAAGTTGCATTTCTAACGAAAAGAACCAACTTATCTTAATGGGAAATTTTAGCAGGACATGTAAAGAAGTGCCATTGATTCATATTACTGGAGGCATTACATTGAAAACAACATTGGTTTAACGTGTCCTTACTTTTAACAGTGCAACTGCTACATTTTACCAGTGGCATTACATAAGAGTGGCTCGGGGCAACAAACATCAGAACAGGATATCTGGGTTGGTCCCATTTTTGTTCGGTATAGCCACCTTATACTGTGTGAGGCTAGCAAATCTAGTGCTGGACTTACTCTGTTGACTTGTCCCCCAGTCCCCACTTTCTTTCCTTTTTCAACCAATAGATCGGGTTTATATTGAGTTTGTACTGCGTTTCCCTTTATTTCCCTATTAGACCTAGAGCCAGTTGGATAGCCAGTCTCTGCTACTTTTCGCCCCCATTATTTCCTCTTTCGACCAAGTCCTAGATTCAGGTAACAAATCCTCCCCCACCCCCACCCCATTTCTTCCTTGTTTGAGAAATAGTAAAGGATACAAATGCAGCGATGTCAGGAGCTCGGGAAGTAGAGCAAGGCCGGTTTCGAAGGAAGTTATACCTGATGGTCGCCGGGATGTCGCTAGGTGGGCGGCGGGAGGCCGGATCTGCCCACACTACGGCAGCGAGGAAGAAGGGATCGGAGGCCCTCCCTCGCCAGCGATGCTTGGGAGAGAACGGCAAGGCAGGCTGATCGGGACGCGCCCAGCAGTGGGTAAGAGCCGTCGCGAAGGACGACCGCGTGAACGTTGCACCTTCTCACCTTCCCCGGCGGAGAGGATCCGGCTGGATCTGTGACCAGCGGTGAGCAGAGAGAGAGAGAGTGTGGCCACCGCTGTCGTGTTTAGATCTGGAGAGGCCGAGACAGTGTGAAGAGAGCAACACTAGCAAGCAAGCGCGGAGGCTCCTGCCTATGTAGTGGAGTAGTACTAGTTTTCTTTTGTCTACCGGAGCCGGCTTGACCTCGTCAATGACTGTCGAGAAGTCTTCATGCATGTGGCCCGGAGGTGCAGTTGTCGTCATTTTGATCTGAAGCGTCGGATTATAACATATAACACGAAAAAATGCCACATGACAAGAAATCATAACCTCACTGCCCAAAGGAGACAACATGAATCCCGACGAACAAACTAGACGAGGAACAAAGCTCAAATTAAAGATAAACTCGTAGAAAAGGGGTCCGTCGATAGATGTCCTAATTAACATAGCCGGCTTGACCTAGATGGCAGCCGAGTAGTCACTGTTCGTGCATGTGCCCCCAATGACTAGCTCAACTCAGTTGTCGCTGTTTAACCCTCGCAGTGATCCGAAGCACATGACACCTAATTTTGCGAGATGACAAGAAACCTTTTCTTAGATTTCTCACCACAACTACAGCCATGTACAACATAGCCTGCATGATATGTACACGATAGCCAATCCAGGCGTGTCTGCTGGAGTCTGGTCACATGCATGGACGAACTGATCTTCCGTGTCTTGCAGGGATCGTCCAGGCACCAACGTAGTACAACACTTCTCTAGTACTATCGCTCGTCTCCCTCTTCTATTAAGTCACCCGACTTGCGGGGCCGGGGAGTGTGCCTATGGTCGTTTCTCAATTGCCGTCCCACATGTGTGTGCAAACGCAATATGACGCGCGTTCCATTTGGAGAGCAGCGTGCCAGACCGACCGACCGTCTGGGGTGCGACGCGAACGCGACGGGCGTGCTGTATACGCCGTACATGTGTACCGCCGTTTTCTAGACGCTTTGCTCCATGGCGCGGGCGCAATCCATGGATACAAAATTAGTATACTGTATACTATTTAAAAGTCGAGGGCGGGGCTTTTCCTGCGCGGTAGGCGACGGGGCAGTTCCGCCTAGTAGGTTCGACAGAGACGCGAGAAGTCGAGGGAGTAGGCTGCTGCAAACGTAGGGTTGTGTGATTTGACAGTGAGTTACTGCTGGACAGGTGGGGCCCCGTGATTTGACTTGCCATTATCATTTTAACTGCGGCGCTACGACCGGCGTGAGTCTCCCGATTCCTGACCACCTCCATACACGTGCCTCTCCCAAAGCTCCACCATGTAGTAGAGGCTGGCTCTTGCATGAGAGCTCACTTCTCCACTTTTTCCTTGCCTCTCTTTCCTCCACATATGCAAAAATTCCATGTAAAGCGCACTACTGTACTTACTTTTACTTGCTCCTACAGGTGCTTAAGCTTGCCACATAGGCATAAAGTCTGATGTGGCAAGTTAATCAAGAAGAGAGAGACTAGTTTGGTGACCCAAGGAAGAAACGGTGCTAAGCGCGTGTACCTAGGTGAAAAGACAATTTTGAGTCTATAGCTAATTAAATGAAGCAAACTTAGCAACACCATTTCATTGGAAGAGGTCACTCCTTGGCAAATGCAATAAATACTAGTACTCCCTGTGTCCCATAATATAAGAACGTTTTTGGCACTACACTAGTGTCAAAAACGTTCTTATATTATGGGACGGAGGGAGTACGAAGAAAGAGATAGAGAGGAGTAAAAAAATACACTTATAGCCAACCTTATAGCCAACCTTGTTGTAGTATGAGTGACTAAGTGATGACTATGTATGACATGCCAACATCAGATAGCCTAACGCACCGTGTTAAATCTCCAAGGGCGCGACCGCGCGAGTGACGCGGCGGTCGTGGTAGGCGCGACCATGATACGGGCTGCTGGGAGCCCTTGGATCTGAGATCAAACGATCGCATGCTAAGTTGTTGAAAATTTGCAGAATAACCCTCCAGGATAGGATAATCACCCATAGGTCTAGAATCACGCCATGCAACCGTTCAATCTCAGATCCAAGGGCTCTCGGAAGCCCGTATCATGGGAGAATGGAAAGCCACTACCCTGCCGTTCGCACGCTGGCAGTTCGCTCCTACTCGTCCCCGCACGTCCTTCAATACTACGGCGGTTCGCTCCTAGTCGTCCCGTCCATTCACATTACGACAGTTCCACTAATCCTAACCCTCCTCCCTAATCCATGGCGTCCCAAATCTCCACGATCGGCGGTGAGTACAAGGTTAGAACCATCACCGGCGATGAGTTCGACGTCATCTACACCCGTTCTTCCGCAACGGTGAAAGGATGCCTTTCTCGCTTCAGACGCATGTTCGAAGACTCAGATGATGAGTGGGTCGCTGGGCTAGATGTTGAGTACACCACAGTCCTGGGACGAGAGAAGGCTCTAAAGGATGAAGAGAGGAAGAAGCGGCCGTGATCCAGGTTTGCGTGCATGACTTATGCTTGGTCTACCACATATGCCATGCCGATGTTGAGTGCCAGGATTTTAAGGACTTCCTCGAGAGCAACCTAGTCAAATTCGTTACTGTAGACTTTGGTAACGACAAAGAAGTCCTACGTCGGATAGGCCTCGTTGTAGGCAACACCTTCGAGCTCCAGAAGAATCGGCTGGTGTCCTCTCGTCAGCCTTCAATGCTGACCCTGGCAGGAGCCATGGTTCATCCTTCGTACGGTAAACTGGAGAAACCTCCATACACGTTTCATCGTCATGCATGGCAACGGAATGTACTAGATATAGACCACATCCACTACGCTGCAATGGATGGCTACCTTTTCTTCAATATCTACAAGGGTTGGATGAAGAGCAACAGCCAAGTGTGCGGTTCAAGCAAAGAAATATCGGCCAAGAGGAAGAGGGACAAGGACGAAGTCGAGGACGTGGACGAGGACTCCGAGTAAGGTGGCAGTGTCATTGCTCATGGTGGTTCTAATGCAGTGTCTACCGGAATAGTTGCAAAGTTTAATTTTAGGTGTGCTTAATTTAATTTGAGGGGTGTGTTGTGCTGAGCCCCCAGCAGAACTATGTTATGTTTCTTCTCGTTACTTTAACTCTTCAGTACGTACATACTAGTATTTCTTACATTTCATCTTTTAGTTGGTATAGTACTACCACTTGTTTCTTCACATTATATACGTATAATATATATGGCCAACATCATATAGCCAGCAGTTTAGTTGTCATAGAATTTCAGGGTGCTTAGTTTTATCAAAGAATTCCAGGATGCTTAGAGGGTGCTTGGATCCAAGGGACTTATTTTAGTCTGACTAAAAATAGTCTCTTTAAGAGGCTAAAGTTCCAAGCACCCCTGACTAAAGAGGGGCTAAAACTAGTCTTGGGACTAAAAAAATTTAGTCAGGGGTACCCCTACTAAAATGTGAATTAGTCCTCTCTCTACGCATTTAACTCCTCTCCTTTAACACATGCGAGTTCTGGATTGAAGGGTTTGGAGGATAATAATTGCTCATTAACTTGATTTTAGCCTTTTTAGTATTTGGATCCAAGCATGGGTGAGGCTAGCATGTTTTAGTCCCACTACTTTTAGTCATGGGACTAAAACGTATCCAAGCACCCTCTTAGTTTTATTTGAGGGGTGGGTTGTGTTGGACACCATTATTGTGACTAGCCTTTTTAATAGTACTATATGCATAATTTGGCGACGAGCGCTCTCTATATGTACCACCTTTTTTTTAATTTCAAGTTTTGCTCCATGGCGCAATCCATCGATACTACTGTTGTACAAAAGTATACATTTCTTAAAAGGCTAGAGGGCGGGGCAGTCTAGCTTGGTCGGTTTCATGAGAGGGGAGGGCCTTTGTGATTTGACGGCTCATTACTGCTGGAAGGCGGGGCCTTGTGATTTGACTGCTCATATAAATGCGCCGACGACCTGATCGAGGAGGAGCAAAGAACCGTGCGGTATACTCAAGTTTTCCACTGGAGTAGTACTGCGACGGAGGAGCACGAAACACGGCAGCCCAGTGCCATATGGCGATAAAAATGATCTAATTTGCTAGTCATCTCATTGTTAGCATTGTTCTATTCATTCCCTCAAAAAAACCGTTGTTCTATTCATGCTTCGCAGGGAACGTGACACGTGCGGCGAAACACCCGAAGCAAAAGATGAAACATAGGAGCGAAAGAAGAAGGAAGATTATCACCCCAAATGATCTAATTCGCCGCGGAGTCGTAACTGCTTCTTCATCGCCTCCACGACCTCCATCTCCTTGCGCGTCTCCTCCGCCATCTTCTTCATTCTGTCCATGACGCGGGATTTCTCGACGCGAGCCTTCATCATCTGTTCCACGGCCGCATTACGTACCTTGACAGCAGCCGGGTGCTCGATGTGGAGCTTCGCCAACTCCTCCTTCTGTTCCATGACGACGGCCTGCAACATCTTCATCGAGGAACTACTATTCTCATGCAGCTTCTTCCAGCCGGCGTTCTTCTCCTTCAACAGGTCGATCTCGTGGCAGAGCTTCGCCTTGTCCTCCTGAAGTCGCAGGATTTCGCCGGTCGCCTTCTTCTCCGAGGCAATGCTCTTCTTCAGCAGCATCACCAAGCCGGCGGTCAACTCCCTCAGCTGATTGAGCTCAGCGGGCATGTCGTCGAGGCTCTCCTTCAGCAACTCCATCAAGCCTTGGATGAACTCCTTCTGCTTATTGAGCTGATTGGGCATGCCGTCGAGGGATAACGACTCCAGCTCCGCCGGCTCGGCATGTTCGCCTCCGCGGCTAGGGCGCTCCTGGGAGCCATCGCCTGCCCGTGAGAGATCTTTCGAGGTCTCTACGTGGCGGCGAGCCCTCTCTTTTTTTTCTGCAGCCTTGGTTGCCGCTCCCTTGTTACGAGAAGTTCTCGACCTAGAGCTCTGCTCACCGGGCATGGCAACGACGGACGAAGAAGAAGCGCTTATGAGGAGGAAAGGTAGAGTAATTTTCGGTTAGGTAGTTCCCCTTTTTATAACTAAGTACTAGCACTAGTACTAATACCTGCATAGTGGGAACACGTTCAGGTTTGGTACGTACTAGTAGGTGTGAGCAGGCTTTCGAATGTGATGGGAACAAGGTAAAGATTAATTGATGGTTCTGGTTTCGAGGCCCGAAACGGCTCCCGATGAGTTTAGTGGAACATAAATTTCAAGTACTACACAGCTCAAATGCGTAAATATTATGTTACTGTCAAAAATTGGCACAATATACGAAGGAGACCAATGGAAGTACTACTAGCAACCCATGATTTAACTACTCGCATGCGCGCAGTGGAGTAATAATGTCTTTCTTCCGCCCTCACGTCCACTCAATTTGCGTGCGCTGTATTAATTGACCATCAACGAAGTGAACGACTTTACACGCGTCAAATTATCACATGAGGTGGATCTTGGTACAAAATTGCGTCCGCCCGTGTACCCGCGTGTGCGTGCGAGGGAATGAGTGCGTGCGTGGCGTGCGTGCACATCTTCGCTTCGTGCATGTACCACCAGTATGGCTCAGGGAGGACGAGTACATTCTTCTGGAACCAGCAGCACGGTACTGTGATCAATCCACGCAAGGAGGTCGCGACAACGCCTTCATGAACTGTAAGAGAGACACTGTGTAGCGTGCCATTGGTATTCTAATTTACGTGTTTTGCACATACTCGAAGTACTAGTAAGGTACACGTGCATTGCACGCATCAGATTGTGCAACCAAATTATGAATAAATACCACACTATAGCATGTAAGCTCTGAGTCATATATGCCTGATGTAGCCCTTCGTTTAATTCTTATAGTTCATCTCATTCAAAATCAATTAGTTTTTATAAAAAAGCTAACAACGCGGGAATAGGAAAAACATGGGATTATAGTGGAATGTCGTCTTGAATTCTACAGGATTGTACGAGTGTTTGATTGTGCATAGAAAAAACGCAGAATTCTTTCAAAGAGGTTTGAGTGGATGGGATGTTTCCTATGAAATCTAGTGCAAATGAATCATATGGAAAAATTCCTATGGTTTACAATCCTACGAATCAAACAACCAAGATAGGAAAAATTCCTAATGATTAGAATCCTCCAAAATTCCTTTGAGAATCCTTTGAATCAAAGAAGCCCTTAATCTATTTTATGATTCATGGAATTGTGCGTTGTAAAGCATAAAGTAAAAACAAATAATGGCAATTCAACTGGAAAAAAGTTTGGGCAGTTATGATACGGAAGATTCTAGAACAAAAGAGATACACTGTTGTTTTGAGGTTTGTGCATTATGCTAAAGTTCAACCATGGAGTCTGCTAGATTGTACATGTGGAAAAATCCGGTGGGGGGCTAGAAGATGGTGCGAGGGGCCGAGTGGAGGGAGACTATGAAGGAATGCACACGTGCGAGATCGATATTTAGAGAGAGGGGCGAACACGTGTGCTGTTGCGCATAGTGGCGGAGCCATGAAAAATAAATGAGCTAGGGGGCCAAGCATTGCTAATCCTTTACGAGGAGGGTCAATTCATGAACTTAAACCATTTTTAGTAGCAATTGTCTAATGATCACATTCATATTAGCCTCGATATATAGTGATGTTAGGGGGGAGGGGGCAGGGCCCTTACTGCCCCCTGTCTTCGCCATTGTGCACGCGTCTGAGAGATGAAGCGGAAGGCATGGATGATGAGAGGGGTACATTGGATATATAATTAATGTGGGTGTATTAGCTATATATGTTAATCCTATATAGAGAGGTATAGATTGATCGATGTGGACGTGCGAAAGAGGGTAAGACCTCACTGGATATATCGATCGATCGGTTTGTGTGGAAAACTATGAAAGACCTAGCTATATACACACATGCATAGAGGAACATCGATCGTTGCGCATCCACGCGTGAGAGATAAAGAATGCCCGATATGATGGAGAGGGGGATGTGTGTGGGTGTGTGCCTTCATGGGAGACCGACCTGAAGAAAAAGATTGCATGCGTGCGATGGATAATGCTGACTGGTAGTGTGTGTGCATGCATGCACGAGAGAAAGTTAGTGGTACAATTATAAAGAGAAGACTACTGTGTGGGTGTAAAAGAATAGGTGAGGTCATAATCAATGTAAAGTTGAATTCAAATATTTGAATAAGAGATCCTGATGTTTGAAACCCATGCATGCATGAATATAACGGAGATCTGCGCGGTGTGGTTTGGAAACGAGCATGTTGTAATGTATACACGTTGAACAAGGTCAGAGTGATTTGAATTTGAGATACCGATGGCAGACATCATTTGGCCACGTCGCATCTGTGCATGGACACACTATTCTAATTGGAGATGATGGGCAGCTTTCGCATCACATATCTATAACTATACCCCTATATATATTACATTTTATATTTTTTTATATTGTGTGCGGGTAACTTTAACTTTGAAAGATGGTCGTTGGATGAGGCGAATCCGATGGTCGAAAGATGGCAAATTTGAGCACTACTGGCCGTTGGATATCATCTAGATTCCACTAGATTTCGCCACATGTATAATCTAGAAGACTCCATGGTTGAACTTAAGCATAATGCACAAACATCAAAACACAAGCACTTCTTATTTGTTCTAGAAATCTTCCGTATCAGAATTGCCCAAATGTTTTTCTACATGATTTGCCATTATTTGTTTTTACTTTATGTCTTACGACGCACAATTCCATGAATCTTAAAATAGATTAGCTTTCTTATAAAAACTAGATGATTTTGAATGAAATGAACTATAAGAATTAAACGAACATCTACATCATGCATATATGACTCAAAGCTTGCATGCTATAATGTGGTATTTATTCATAATTTGGTTGCCAAATCTCATGCGTGCAATGCACGTGTACCTTACTCTAGTCTAAATGGTGTTTGTGTGTGTGTTGTGCGTGTTGAGGTGCAAATTGTTTTTTTTGGTACACGTTAAGCTTGTTCTTCCGAAATTTCAAGCCGCGCCTTGTTATGCCGAAAATTCAAGCTAGCGTCTATGTCTATCATGCTGCGAAACTCCCGCCTCTTCAACCCGCGCCTTGTTAGCCCGAAATATTTAAGATATATCTTTGTCTCGTTGTGCTCCGACAACTCCCTCCATCTCAACCCGCGCCTTGCTATTCCGAAATTACAACGCGCGCGAAAACTCCCACCTCCTGTGAAATCCCGACACGTGAAATGCCGGTGGTACCCCTGAACCGAAAGAACCGCCTCAAATCGGTGGGGGTACTTCCGTAACTTACCCCACATTTCGGACAAGCGCGTCTCTAAGCCATGGTTCCCCACTGCCATCCCATCCGCCCACCCATTCGTACACCGAGGCCGCGAAAACCCGCGACGAAACCCCACACCCTGCTCCGTCCGCCACCCAGCCGGAGCCTCTTCCCCGACGACGTCGTCCACAACAACACCTCGACGTCCCTCATCCACCGTACCGAATGAGGATCCGTCGTCGATCTCATTGTCCCGCCGGTTCAGTCACCCCGTCCTCAACCTCCAAGGAGCTGCCCCGATGTTCCCCTCGTCTTTTGCGCCACCTCCATTCCCACACCGCCGTCTTCACCTGCACCACCGGAAGAGCATCATCATCACCGTTTCCTCGGATGAAGCTGCGGCCTAATCGGCGCCACCAAAGAGGTTGTACACTAATCGCCGCATTTTCTTCTTGATTCGATCTCACGGTGCTGCCGGCGCTCGGTCCCGAGCCGACACGGCGCGGCTCCATCCACGGCGGCGTCGCCGGCCACTTCCTCCACGGCGTCGCTCCCTCGGCGGCGACGTCCACATCAGAAGGAGCTGCTGCTGCTTTAGCTCTCACTCGCGCTGCTGCTCTGCTCTTGCTCTCGGTCCCCTGCCTGGTCTGCTCCTGCTATTGCTCTTGCTCGCACTGCTGCTCTCGCTCTTGCTCTTGCTTGCGATGCTGCTCCGATTTAGCTACACTTCAGTCGACTGAATCGACTTTTGGGTCAGTCGATTTTCAGGGGTTGGGGGGGCTCGCCGGGGTGAAGGAAGAACCAGCCGCAGCGGGGAGGGGGGCTCGCCGGAGAGGTACCCCACTATCTGTCTTAGGGTTCAGGATGGGGCAGTGGTCGCCGGCGGTGGCGGGGCGTTGGCGTGGGGATCGCCGGAGAAAATGCTCGGCACGGGGGGGCCTAAAGGGATGGCCGGGGCGGCGGCGGATCGGCGGTGGGGAGTGTTTTCGAGGTGGGCGGGGCGGCGCACCGCCGGCCGCGGGCGGCGTGGGGCTGCTGTTTGGCCGGTGGTGGCTGGCGGCTCAGGGGGTGGAGGTTGAAGATGAACCGTAGGCCCTTGATTTCGTATCCAACGGCTGCAAAATCGACTGACCAGAGATGAAAAAGTCAGTCGACCGACGTGTAGCCTCACCTTGCTAGTGCGTTCAGTTTCGACAGCAAAATTCAGTTTCGACAGCAAAATTCAGTTTCGACAGTTAAGTTCAGTTTCGACAGTTAAGTTCAGTTTCGACAGTTAAATTCAGTTTCAACAGTTAAGTTCAGAGATGAGCGGCTGATGTATTTTACATCTAGCACTTTGTGGTTATGTATTTTACGTCATGTATTGGAGATGCTATTAGAATTCCACTCAGGTTAACGTTGTTCGTTGTCTATCTTGTTCTGCTTCAGCCTCGGCGTCGTACAACTCACCGGAGCTGCTCCAACGACGAAACCCTCCATCACAGCGGAGCAGTACCTTGGGCTCCATCTCCAGACGCCTAAGATCTTCTTCCCCTCCTCCGACAGCCAAGTCAACCAGAGCATCCTCACCGGCCAACCCAATCACGCTGAGATCGACATGGCTTCGCCAAAGAGGATGTACACTTGTTGCATCTCTTTTTTACTCTACATGTTATATATATTGTTCACTGAGCACTCGTAGTAACGGAAAATACGATTATTTTATCCTACTATATGACAAGCAGTGAGGTACCAGGCAACTTAGCTATCCGTGATGGACTCTCTTGAACGCCATCATTATTTATCTCTGCGCGTTTGAGTTGTGCATTTGTCGATGGACCTGGGAGTTGAGCTAGTATAGCAGTGGCCTGGGTCCAAAGGAAAAGTGAATGAAAAACATCGGAATTGGAAAGTTTCCTATGGTACTACTTCTCTTGAATTTGGTGCAAAGGAATGGAGCAAAGGAAAACTATAGGATTTGTTCCTTTAGTGTCTCCTTGAAAGAAAAACCGTAGGAATTCTAATTTCCACTTCTCCTCCTTTTCATATTCCTATTCATCAAGCACAAGACTAAGAGATAGTAGCATAATAGAATTATAACCGTACATTTTCTTGTGGTTTGACTTAATCTCACCATGCTTTTTTGCATCCTGTGATCTTCCAATTGTTGTGAATCAAACACCCAGATTGGCACAAATCCTGTGTTTTTAAATTCTCTGTTTTGCACGTGCATTCCTATCCTATTCCTGTCTATTTCCTATCCCTGCATTGTTAGAATCCTCAAATTCAAACAAGCCCTTACTCAATTACTTCTGTTACAGATATGTGTCAAAGAAAACCTTGTGTGGTTTGTCCTGCTCCTGCGGCGCTGTGTTCCACCCCAGCTCAGCTGATCCAACGACGGAAAGGTTCACCACAGCAGGGATCCGCTCTCCAGACTGTCTTTCGCCGCCTCAGATCTTCTTCCCCGCCGCCGGCAGCCACGGCAACTGCACTACCATCATCAACTGAGCAGATGACCTTGAGGACTACACGGGTCCGCAAGAGAGGTCGCACTCTTCCGTGTCTTCTTACGTTATGTGTCGCTTAATATGATGACATGCTACATTATCGTCGTGTTCACCTATTAGACTCCGAGTCAGGTCCAAACTAATGCTAAAACTAGAGTTTTTAAATGGTTGTGGGGTACATATTGGGGCAGCAATCAGTACTATCTGTCTACTATCTGGTTAATCTCCGGTGTCTACTATGAGTTTCATGTTGGGTGCAAAGAAACATTAAAGGACCATTATCTGTATTTTTTAACTAAAGCTATTATCTGCCTGCTATCATTGGTTTTGGATCTATCCACAATTTGCTACCATCACTCTGGATTTGTGCATGCACTCCTTACATAATCTCACTATGTTTTATTCCTATGCATGCCAGTTATTGTACACAATGGAACTGATCATGTAGAGCAAAAGAGACGAGCCTTGTGTGGCAATAAAATTTCATGCAGACGTCGTTCCATGGTGGGCGCAAAGGCAGCCACCCCTCCACCCATTTCGGATCGTATCAAGAGGAAGATAACTGTTCTGAGGGGGATTCAGAAGGAGAAGACCACTCCTATTTACCCCATGAGGTCTTCGCTCTAACTTGGCATGCTGATGTTGGTAATATCATGCATATGGTGCCTTGCATTGCTTACTGTATACATTAAAGATGTCATCTGCTTAGTTTAGACATGCTTTGTGTCAATGCCATCTGTTTAGTTTCTTTATCGTATATGTGAATCATGCAATGCCATCTTGTCTAGCCAGGCATCATATATGTGAATTTTGCAATGCCACCCTAGTTAGCTAGTCATCTTATATGTGAATTATATCATGCCATCATTTTTTTATTACGTGTTAAATTTGTCAACAATTTTAATACATTCAATTACTCTTCCTATGCATCAGCCATTCGGCACGGTCATGGAAAAATCTGGAGAGGAAACAAGGTCTTCAGAGCAGACAATGCTATCTGACGAAGCGCATGTCTTGCTGGTTACCGATAGCTCCTCAGATGGCAGGGTTATGTTGCTCATATCGTGCGTATGGTATCTTGCATTGCTATGTCATTTGCTTAGTTTAGACATGCTTTGTGTGAATGCCACCTGTTTAGTGTCTAATTACCATATATGTGAATTATGCAATGCCATCTTGTTGCAAGACATTATATATGTGAATTATGCAATGTTATCTTGTTGCAAGGCATTATGTATGTGAATTATGCAATGCCATGCTGTTTAGGCAAGCGTCATATATGTGAATTATATCATGCCGTCCTTTTTTTGTATTTCTCATTGCTTTTGTCGACAATGTTTGATATTCAACTGCTCTTCCTGTGCATCAGCCATTTGAATTGGTGATGGAGAAATCTGGAGTGAAAACAAGGTCTTCAGAGCAGACAATGCTACCTGCTGAAGCAGATATCTTGCTGGTTACAGATAGCTCTTTAGAGGAGGATTCAGAGGCAGATGACCAGTCCTATTATCCCCCTGAGGTGTATGCTCAAACTTGGCAGGGTTATATTACTCATATAATGCATATGTTGTATTGCAATGCTTAGTTTTTACATCATATACACAATATTGAATGCCATCTCCTTAGTTAACACATCATATATGCGATTGCCCTCTGCTCACTTCCTTAGTATATAAATCATATATTTGAATTATGGCATGCCATGATGTTTACATAGATAGCATGTATCTGAATTATGGCATGCCAACCCATTTTCTAAAGACATAATATAGTTATATCATCTCATCCTGTTTACATAGTCATCATATTTTAAATTATGTCATCCTATCCGTGAATTATATCATGCCATCATGTTTCCATCGACGGCATGTTTGTGATTTATGGCATGCCAACCACTTTAATAGACACATCGCATAGTTATATCATGTCATCATGTTTACATAGTCATCATATTTTGAAGTATGTCATTCTATCCTGTTTAGTTAGCCATCATACATGTGAAATTGTGTCATGCTATCATGTTTAATTAGCCATCATATATGTGAAATTATGTCCTGCTATTCTATTTGCTTAGACAACATAAATGTGAATTATTTCATGCCCTGTTTTCTTCCCTACTATCCATTGCACCTGTCTATCTTACAATGTCTGTACATTCAATTACTTTTCTTGTTTATCAGCCATTTCAATTGGAGGGAGTGATGGCAGTATCTGTGGGAGTAAAAACACGGTCTTCAGAAAAGATCGTGCTACCTGTCGATGCAGATAGAACCACGGTTGTACTTGCCCAAGAACCAGCCCCACCACACATAACCTGTAGGGGATCGTAGCAGAAATTTAAAATTTTCTACGCATCACCAAGATCAATCTATGGAGTCATCTAGCAACGAGAGAGAGGAGTGCATCTACATACCCTTGTAGATCGCGCGCGGAAGCGTTCAAGAGAACGGGGTTGATGGAGTCGTACTCGTCGTGATCCAAATCACCGATGATCCTAGCGCCGAACGGACGGCACCTCCGCGTTCAACACACGTACGGTTGGGAGAGACGTCTCCTCCTTCTTGATCCAGCAAGGGGAAAGGAGAGGTTGATGGAGATCCAGCAGCACGACGGTGTGGTGGTGGAAGCAGCGGGGATCTCTGCAGGGCTTCGCCTCCCTCCCCCCTTTATATAGGGGCCTGAGGGGCGTCGGCCCCTAGAGATCCAATCTCAAGGGGGGGGGGGCGGCCAAGGGGGGAACTTGCCCCCCAAGTCAGGTGGGCCGCCCCCCACCCCCAGGGTTTCCAACCCTAGGCGCAGGGGGAGGCCCATGGGGGCGCAACAGCTCACCAGGGGCTGGTTCCCTTCCCACTTCAGCCCATGGGGCCCTCTGGGACAGGTGGCCCCACCCGGTGGACCCCCGGGACCCTTCGGTGGTCCCGGTACAATACCAGTGACCCCCGAAACTTTCCCGGTGGCCGAAACTGGACTTCCTATATACAAATCTTTACCTCCGGACCATTCCGGAACTCCTCGTGATGTCCGGGATCTCATCCGGGACACCGAACAACTTTCGGGTTACCGCATACTAATATCTCTACAACCCTAGTGTCACCGAACCTTAAGTGTGTAGACCCTACGGGTTCGGGAGACACGTAGACATGACCGAGACGACTCTCCGGTCAATAACCAACAGCGGGATTTGGATACCCATGTTGGCTCCCACTTGCTCCTCGATGATCTCATCGGATGAACCACGATGTCGAGGATTCAAGTAATCCCGTATACAATTCCCTTTGTCAATTGGTACGTTACTTGCCCGAGATTCGATCGTCGGTATCCCAATACCTCGTTCAATCTCGTTACCGGCAAGTCACTTTACTCGTTCCGTAATGCATGATCCCGTGACTAACTACTTAGTCACATTGAGCTCATTATGATGATGCAATACCGAGTGGGCCCAGAGATACCTCTTCGTCATACGGAGTGACAAATCCCAGTCTCGATTTGTGCCAACCCAACCTGTAGTGCACCTTTATAGCCACCCAGTTACGTTGTGACGTTTGGTACACCCAAAGCATTCCTACGGTATCCGGGAGTTGCACGATCTCATGGTCTAAGGAAATGATACTTGACATTAGAAAAGCTTTAGCAAACGAACTACACGATCTAGTGCTATGCTTAGGATTGGGTCTTGTCCATCACATCATTCTCCTAATGATGTGATCCCGTTATCAGTGACATCCAATGTCCATGGTCAGGAAACCGTAACCATCTATTGATCAACGAGCTAGTCAACTAGAGGCTCACTAGGGACATGTTATAGTCTATGCATTCACACATGTATTACGATTTCCGGATAACACTATTATAGCATGAACAATAGACAATTATCATGAACAAGGAAATATAATAATAACCATTTTATTATTGCCTCTAGGGCATATTTCCAACAGTCTCCCACTTGCACTAGAGTCAATAATCTAGTTACATTGTGATGAATCGTACACCCATAGAGTTTTGGTGTTGATCATGTTTCGCTCGTGGAAGAGGTTTAGTCAACGGATCTGCGACATTCAAATCCGTATGCACTTTACAAATATCTATGTCTCCATTTTGAACATTTTCACGAATGGAGTTGAAGCGACGCTTAATGTGCCTGGTCTTCTTCTGAAACCTGGGCTCCTTGGCAAGGGCAATAGCTCCAGTGTTGTCACAGAAGAGAGTCGTCGGCCCCGATGCATTGGGAATAACTCCTAGGTCGGCAATGAACTCCTTCATCCAGATTGCTTCATGTGCTGCCTCCGAGGCTGCCATGTACCCCGCTTCACATGTAGATCCCGCCACGACGCTTTGCTTGCAACTGCACCAGCTGACTGCCCCACCATTCAAAATATACACGTATCTGGTTTGTGACTTAGAGTCATCCAGATCTGTGTCGAAGCTAGCATCGACGTAACCCTTTACGACGAGCTCCTCGTCACCTCCATAAATGAGAAACATATCCTTAGTCCTTTTCAGGTACTTCAGGATATTCTTGATCGCTGCCAGTGTTCCATGCCGGGATTACTTAGGTACCTTCCTACCAAACTTACGGCAAGGTTTACATCAGGTCTGGTACACAGCATGGCATACATAATAGACCCTATGGCCGAGGCATAGGGGATGACACTCATCTTTTCTCAATCTTCTGCCGTGATCGTGCATTGAGCCGTGCTCAATCTCACACCTTGCAATACAGGCAAGAACCCCTTCTTGGACTGATCCATATTGAACTTCTTCAATATCTTGTCAAGGTATGTGCTTTGTGAAAGACCTATGAGGCGTCTCGATCTATCTCTATAGATCTTGATGCCTAATATGTAAGCAGGTTCTCCAAGGTCCTTCATTGAAAAACACTTATTCAAGTAGGCCTTTATACTTTCCAAGAATTCTATATCATTTCCCATCAATAGTATGTCATCCACATATAATAAGAGAAATGCTACAGAGCTCCCACTCACTTTCTTGTAAACACAGGTTTCTCCATAAGTCTGTGTAAACCCAAACGCTTTGATCATCTCATCAAAGCGAATGTTCCAACTCCGAGATGCCTGCACCAGCCCATAGATTGAGCGCTGGAGCTTGCATACTTTGTTAGCATTCTTAGGATCGACAAAACCTTCCGGCTGCATCATATACAATTCTTCCTTAAGAAAGCCGTTAAGGAATGCCGTTTTGACGTCCATTTGCCATATCCCATAATTGTAGAATGCGGCAATTGCTAACATGATTCGGACGGACTTCAGCTTCGCTACGGGTGAGAAGGTCTCATCGTAGTCAACTCCTTGAACTTGTCGATAACCCTTAGCGACAAGTAGAGCTTTATAGATGGTAACATTTCCATCCGCGTCCGTCTTCTTCTTAAAGATCCATTTATTTTCTATCGCTCGCCGATCATCGGGCAAGTCTGTCAAAGTCCATACTTTGTTTTCATACATGGATCCTATCTCGGATTGCATGGCTTCAAGCCATTTGTTGGAATCTGGACCCGCCATTGCTTCTTCATAGTTCGAAGGTTCACCGTTGTCCAACAACATGATTTCCAGAACAGGGTTGCCGTACCACTCTGGTGCGGAACGTGTCCTTGTGGACCTACGAAGTTCAGTGGTAACTTGATCATGATCGTCATCATTAAGTTCCTCTCTAGTCGGTGTAGGCACCACAGAAACATTTTCTTGTGCTGTGCTACTTTCTGGTTCGAGAGGGGTCATCTCAATAAGTTCCACTTTCCTCCCACTTACTTCTTTCGAGAGAAACTCTTTCTCCAGAAAGGACCCATTCTTGGCAACGAAGATCTTGCCTTCGGATTTGAGGTAGAAGGTATACCCAATGGTTTCCTTAGGGTCTCCTATGAAGACACATTTTTCCGACTTGGGTTCGAGCTTTTCAGGTTGAAGTTTCTTGACATAAGCATCGCATCCCCAAACTTTAAGAAACGACAGCTTAGGTTTCTTTCCAAACCATAATTCATACGGTGTCGTCTCAACGGATTTCGACGGAGCCCTACTTAAAGTGAATGCGACAGTTTCTAAAGCATAACCCCAGAATGATAGCGGTAGATCGGTAAGAGACATCATAGATCGCACCATATCCAATAGAGTGCGACTACGACGTTCGGACACACCATTACGCTGAGGTGTTCCAGGCAGCGTGAGTTGTGAAACAATTCCACATTTCCTTAAGTGTGTGCCAAATTCGTGACTCAAATATTCCCCTCCACGATCTGATCGTAAGAACTTTATTTTCCTGTCACGTTGATTCTCAACCTCACTCTGAAATTCCTTGAACTTTTCAAAGGTCTCAGACTTGTGTTTCATTAAGTAGACATACCCATATCTACTCAAGTCATCAGTGAGGGTGAGAACATAACGATAGCCACCGCGAGCCTCAACGCTCATTGGACCGCACACATCAGTATGTATGATTTCCAATAAGTTGGTTGCTCGCTCCATTGTTCCGAAGAACGGAGTCTTGGTCATTTTGCCCATGAGGCATGGTTCGCACGTGTCAAATGATTCATAATCAAGAGACTCCAAAATTCCATCTGCATGGAGTTTCTTCATGCGTTTGACACCAATGTGACCAAGGCGGCAGTGCCACAAGTATGTGGGACTATCATTATCAACCTTACATTTCTTGGCATTCACACTATGAATATGTGTAACATCACGTTCGAGATTCATTAAGAATAAACCATTGACCAGCGGGGCATGACCATAAAACATATCTCTCACATAAATAGAACAGCCATTATTCTTGGATTTAAATGAGTAGCCATCTCGCATTAAACGAGATCCAGATACAATGTTCATGCTCAAAGCTGGCACTAAATAACAATTATTGAGGTTTAAAACTAATCCCGTAGGTAAATGTAGAGGTAGCGTGCCGACAGCGATCACATCGACCTTGGAACCATTCCCGACGCGCATCGTCACCTCGTCCTTCGCCAGTCTCCGCTTATTCCGCAGCTCCTGCTTTGAGTTACAAATATGAGCAACCGCACCGGTATCAAATACCCAGGAGCTACTACGAGCGCTGGTTAGGTACACATCAATAACATGTATATCACATATACCTTTGGTATTGCCGGCCTTCTTATCCGCTAAGTACTTGGGGCAGTTCCACTTCCAGTGACCGTTTCCCTTGCAATAAAAGCACTCAGTCTCAGGCTTAGGTCCATTCTTTGTCTTCTTCCCGGCAGCTTGCTTACCGGGCGCGGCAACTCCCTTGCCATCTTTCTTGAAGTTCTTCTTACCCTTGCCTTTCTTGAACATAGTGGTTTTATTCACCATCAACACTTGATGTTCCTTTTTGATCTCCACCTCCGCTGATTTCAGCATTGAATATACCTCAGGATTGGTCTTTTCCATCCCCTGCATATTGAAGTTCATCACAAAGCTCTTGTAGCTAGGTGGGAGCGACTGAAGGATTCTGTCAACGACCGCGTCATCCGGGAGATTAACTCCCAGCTGAGACAAGCGGTTGTGCAACCCAGACATTTTGAGTATGTGTTCGCTGACGGAACTATTCTCCTCCATCTTACAACTGTAGAACTTGTCGGAGACTTCATATCTCTTGACCCGGGCATGAGCTTGGAAAACCATTTTTAGCTCTTGGAACATCCCATATGCTCCGTGCTGCTCAAAACGCTTTTGGAGCCCCGGTTCTAAGCTGTAAAGCATGCCGCACTGAACCAGGGAGTAATCATCACTACGCGACTGCCAGGCGTTCAGAACGTCTTGAGTTGCTGGGAAAACAGGTGCATCACCTAGCGGTGCTTCAAGGACATATGCTTTCTTGGCAGCTATGAGGATAATCCTCAGGTTACGGACCCAGTCCGTGTAGTTGCTACCATCGTCTTTCAGCTTGGTTTTCTCTAGGAACGCGTTGAAGTTGAGGGCAACATTAGCGTGGGCCATTTGATCTACAAGACATATTGTAAAGATTTGTTTGACTAAGTTCATGATAATAAAGTTCATCTAATCAAATTATTAACGAACTCCCACTTAGACAGACATCCCTCTAGTCATCTAAGTGATACATGATCCGAGTCAACTAGGCCGTGTCCGATCATCACGTGAGACGGACTAGTCATCATCGGTGAACATCTTCATGTTGATCGTATCTGCTATACGACTCATGTTCGACCTTTCGGTCTCTTGTGTTCCGAGGCCATGTCTGTACATGCTAGGCTCGTCAAGTCAACCTAAGTGTATTGCGTGTGTAAATCTGGCTTACACCCGTTGTATGCGAACGTTAGAACCTATCACACCCGATCATCATGTGGTGCTTCAGAACAACGAACCTTCGCAACGGTGCACAGTTAGGGGGAACAATTTCTTGAAATTTTAGCGAGGGATCATCTTATTTATGCTACCGTCGTTCTAAGCAAATAAGATGTGAAACATGATAAACATCACATGCAATCAAATAGTGACATGATATGGCCAATATCATTTTGCTCCTTTTGATCTCCATCTTCGGGGCGCCATGTTCATCATCGTCACCGGCATGACACCATGATCTCCATCATCATGATCTCCATCATCGTGTCTTCATGAAGTTGTCTCGCCAACTATTACTTCTACTACTATGGCTAACGATTAGCAATAAAGTAAAGTAATTACATGACGTTCCAGTTGACACGCAGGTCATAAATAAATTAAGACAACTCCTATGGCTCCTGCCGGTTGTCATACTCATCGACATGCAAGTCGTGATTCCTATTACAAGAACATGATCAATCTCATACATCACATATATCATTCATCACATCCTTCTGGCCATATCACATCACATGACACTTGCCGCAAAAACAAGTTAGACGTCCTCTAATTGTTGTTGCAAACTTTTACGTGGCTGCTATAGGTTTCTAGCAAGAACGATTCTTACCTACGCCAAAACCACAACGTGATATGCCAATTTCTATTTACCCTTCATAAGGACCCTTTTCATCGAATCCGATCCGACTAAAGTGGGAGAGACAGACACCCGCTAGCCACCTTATGCAACTAGTGCATGTCAGTCGGTGGAACCCTTCTCACGTAAGCGTACGTGTAAGGTCGGTCCGGGCCGCTTCATCCCACGATGCCACCGAATCAAGATAAGACTAGTAACGGCAAGTAAATTGACAAAATCGACGCCCACAACAACTTGTGTTCTACTCGTGCATAGAAACTACGCATAGACCTAGCTCATGATGCCACTGTTGGGGATAGTAGCAGAAATTTAAAATTTTCTACGCATCACCAAGATCAATCTATGGATTCATCTAGCAACGAGAGAGAGGAGTGCATCTACATACCCTTGTAGATCGCGCGTGGAAGCGTTCAAGAGAACGGGGTTGATGGAGTCGTACTCGTCGTGATCCAAATCACCGATGATCCTAGCGCCGAACGGACGGCACCTCCGCGTTCAACACACGTACGGTTGGGAGAGACGTCTCCTCCTTCTTGATCCAGCAAGGGGAAAGGAGAGGTTGATGGAGATCCAGCAGCACGTCGGCGTGGTGGTGGAAGCAGCGGGGATCTCTGCAGGGCTTCGCCAAGCTCAGCGAGAGGGAGAGGTGTGACGGGGGGGAGAGGGAGGCGCCAGGGGCTTGGGTGCGCAGCCCTCCCTCCCCCCTTTATATAGGGGCCCTGGGGGGGGGACGCCGGCCCCTAGAGATCCAATCTCAAGGGGGGGCGGCCAAGGGGGGAACTTGCCCCCCAAGTCAGGTGGGGCGCCCCCCACCCCCAGGGTTTCCAACCCTAGGCGCAGGGGGGCCCATGGGGGGCGCACCAGCCCACCAGGGGCTGGTTCCCATCCCACTTCAGCCCATGGGGCCCTCCGGTATAGGTGGCCCCACCCGGTGGACCCCCGGGACCCTTCCGGTGGTCCCGGTACAATACCGGTGACCCCCGAAACTTTCCAGGTGGTCGAAACTGGACTTCCTATATACAAATCTTTACCTCCGCACCATTCCGGAACTCCTCGTGATGTCCGGGATCTCATCCGGGACTCAGAACAGCTTTCGGGTTACCGCATACTAATATCTCTACAACCCTAGCGTCAACGAACCTTAAGTGTGTAGACCCTACGGGTTCGGGAGACACGCAGACATGACCGAGACGACTCTCCGGTCAATAACCAACAGCGGGATCTGGATACCCATGTTGGCTCCCACATGCTCCTCGATGATCTCATCGGATGAACCACGATGTCGAGGATTCAAGTAATCCCGTATACAATTCCCTTTGTCAATCGGTACGTTACTTGCCCGAGATTCGATCGTCGGTATCCCAATACCTCGTTCAATCTTGTTACCGGCAAGTCACTTTACTCGTTCCGTAATGCATGATCCCGTGACTAACTACTTAGTCACATTGAGCTCATTATGATGATGCAATACCGAGTGGGCCCAGAGATACCTCTCCGTCATACGGAGTGACAAATCCCAGTCTCGATCTGTGCCAACCCAACAGACACTTTCAGAGATACCTGTAGTGCACCTTTATAGCCAGCCAGTTACGTTGTGACATTTGGTAAACCCAAAGCATTCCTACGGTATCCGGGAGTTGCACGATCTCATGGTCTAAGGAAATGATACTTGACATTAGAAAAGCTTTAGCAAACGAACTACACGATCTAGTGCTATGCTTAGGATTGGGTCTTGTCCATCACATCATTCTCCTAATGATGTGATCCCATTATCAGTGACATCCAATGTCCATGGTCAGGAAACCGTAACCATCTATTGATCAACGAGCTAGTCAACTAGAGGCTCACTAGGGACATGTTATAGTCTATGCATTCACACATGTATTACGATTTCCGGATAACACAATTATAGCATGAACAATAGACAATTATCATGAACAAGGAAATATAATAATAACCATTTTATTATTGCCTCTAGGGCATATTTCCAACATAACCCACACTCATGCAGACTGTACCCCTACCCAGTTGGACAGAGAACTAGCCACACCCCTTCTAACCCCAACCCCAGCAGATAGACACCCAGTTCACGTTGACACAGCACCGTCTCCACCACAGAGCACCCGAACACGAGCATTTAGTAAGGCAACTGCAGTGCCCAAATCATGAGGACCACCACTCCGGACCCGAAGTCAACGCTTAAAGCAGAAGAAGAATTGTTCTCAGGTCAGGTTCCGTAGCTATGGTTCATACTACTTTGCTCTTGCATCACTGTATTTATTGATACCAACTAATTTCAAATTTGAAGGATGCAATTGAAACTCCAATGGCGCAACAGGTATGTTTTAAACCTGTTTCTTCAACGTGTTTGGCTGTTTGCTGTTGTAACTTGCTCTATGTTGATTTCAGTTTCAATTAAATAAACAGTTATGTTCTCATGCCATGCACATTACAAGTGTTGTTATTGTTGTGTAGTTTCCCACACTTGTATTCTGTCTATGCTGCTTTGTCTTAAATAGATATGATTCGAACTGTATCTATCTTGATTTGGCAACATAAACTAGAATGATATAGACCATACAATGACCATTCTACATAGATATATGTTTGTTTCATGCTGTTATCCTGTCCACCTTACTACTGAACTGGTTTACCAAAATGAGTTTCATATACTACATTGTAAACCTGAGATGTGTTTGTTTGTTTCTCTTTTAGAACGCGGATAAAATATTGGAGAAGAGTACCTTGTTATGCAATGGTAAAGGAAGTAATGCAGATAAGGTTCAAGATAGTGAGACATCCATGTTGGTCTCCAAGAAAGCTGATAAAAACTATATTGAAGACACTGAGACAACTCCAAAGTCATGTCTTGATGTAGTGTTCGAGTTACTGGCTACCACTGCTGGCACCAGCTCTTCGAACTCGTTGCGTGAATCAGTTCAGCTTCTTGAGTCTCAACTTCAAGTTGAAAGACATCGATCCGATGTTATGCGACAAGAAGCCGAAGGACTGAGGAAGTCCCTGCAGAATTCAGATGCATACTTTCTGGTGCAACAGCAAGCGCTGGAGGACTTAAGCGCCAAACAAGAGAAAGTTAATAAGCTTGCTAAGCATCTTGCCAGCATTATGGGTACCCAGGATATTGTTTCTTGAGCTCTTCTGAAGTGGTTTCAATTCTGGACTTGTTTTGCTACGACGTTTATATGCTGTTGTGTTCCCTATATTTGCACTGGTGGCAAACTTTGATGCCTAGTGGATGTAATATGTGTAATAGCCGTGATAGCCTAGTGTAAGTTGCTTGCTTATTTATTTCCTTGTTGTCTTGTTTATTTGTTTGCTTGTAGTCAGTGCAGTTCTTTTTCTGAGGTTTGCTAGGGGCTGCAATAACCTATTTTTTAAAACTAGGCCACAATAACCATGGGCTAATATTTACTGTAGTGACACTGGGCCTCCTACGGGCCGTAGAAACAATGGGCCTTCTACGGGCCATAGAAACAATGGGCCTTCTACGGGCCGTAGAAACAATGGGCCTTCTACGGGCCGTATCATCAATGGGCCTTATACAGGCCGTATGATCGATTGGCCAAACATGGGCAAAACAGACCGCATTCTGGCCGTAAACGGGCTAGAGTTGGAATCGTCCGTTCATGGGCCGACCATAACGGGCCATCGTTAATAGGCCGTATTTGATGACGCTATGAAAACGGCCCAATGTATTAACGGACCACAAACGGGCCGACTGTAACGACGGGCTGAATTTGGCCCACAAGCAGAAAATGACAGTAACGGGCCGTAAGTAAACGAATGCTGGAAAATAGCCCAAGAATAAATGGGCTCCTAGAAGGCCGAAAGATAACATGGGCTGGAAACGGCCCAACGGAATACGGGCCGTTAATGAGTATAAAGTGATACACTGTTCATTACGGGCCAGTTTCACCACGGGCTGTTAATGGGTGTAAAGCAATACACTGTTCATTACGGGCCAGTTTCAGCACGGGTCGTTAATAGGCCAAGAGTTACATAGGGCCTCATATGGGCCAAAAGAGGTCATGGGCCATACATGGGCCAGAAGTGATAACGGGCTGGAATCATATTGGATGGCCCAGATGACGCTACTGGGCCTAATTCGAATAGGGCGTAACGGGCCTTGGGTTAGCGGGCTGTAAATGGGCTATATGCGAATAGGCCGTTAACACGCTTTCCATGGGCCGGCCCGCCAGCTTTTGACCAAGTCAAACGGGCCGGCCTTTTCACAGGAATGGGCCACTATTGGGCCGTGCCACGTGTCGACGTATCATAGGTGCCTTCTGTCCAATGAGTGGATGACATCTATCCCAGCGATGAGCCAACACGTGTTTCCTCCAGCCAATGATGATTTTACACGTGGAAAATCCCCATTGGTCGGGGCTGTTAACGGGTTATCGGATCCAAAACCCGACCCGATAGCTTAACGGCGTTCCGTTACGGTGGATGCCACGTGTCGGTCACCCTTGACGAAAGCACTTCTGTGACGCGCGATTTATCGTCATGGAAGTGGACACTTCCGTGATGATAATTTTGGTAATGTCATGGAACACTTCTACGACAGCACAGGTATGACTATATTGATTCTGTCATAAATTTGTCATGGATGTACATGCATGACAAAAAACGCGACCTACTGTGACAAACACGTATCATCACGGAAGTGTATTTTTTTTGTAGTGTGATGATGGTGATGTTCATGAAGACGATCACCGCGGCGATGATTCCCCTCCCGATGGCACTCCGGCACCACCAAGAGAGAGGAGGAGAGGTTCTCCCCCTTGTGCTTCCTCCTCCATGGCCTCCCCCCTAGATGGGGAGAGGTTCTCCCTCTGGTCCTTGGCCTTCATGGCAATGATGGCCCCTCCGGGATCCTCCTCCATGGCCTCCGGTGATGATGGCCCCCTCTGGCTACAGAGGCTTGCGGCGGCGGAACTTCCGATCTAGGTTTCTTTCTGGGGGTTTCTATATTTATAGGAATTTTTGCCGTCAGTTTCACGTCAGGGGGGTCTCCGTGTCGTCCATGAGATAGGGGGCGCGCCCTCCACCCTCGTGGACGGCTCGGGACTCTTCTGGTCCATCACCGATGCTCCGTGGGCTTCTTCTGGTCCATAAAAAATCGTCAAAAAATGGCATGTCAATTGGACTCCGTTTGGTATTCCTTTTCTGTAAAACTCAAAAACAAGGAAAAAACAGAAACTGGCACTGGGCTCTAGGTTAATAGGTTAGTCCCAAAAATCATATAAAATAGCATATAAATGCATATGAAACATCTAAGATGGATAATATAATAGCATGAATACTTCATAAATTATAGATATGTTGGAGACGTATCAATGGGCTGCCAAATTTAGAATTGGACCATCGTTCCTAGAATTTTGGAACTGCACTACTCTTTGAAAGCCTTTTATTTAGAACCCATAAATGTATATTGTCCAAGGATATATTTAGGTTGATAATCATATTTTTCAGGAGGCCGTTTTCTTGCTGATCGAGTAGGTCTCTCTCTTTCTCCTTCTCTCTTTACAGAAGTCTCGCCATATTCTCTTCTTCTTTTATTATTACCTAAATCTACTTCCAGAGCATCCATCGCATTTTCTAAGTTATGCAGACTTTCGTCATCTAATGAGTTTATAAAGTCAACATTTTGCTCAGAATAAATTTTGTTTTCATCTTCACATTCATCCCATGGTTCTTCTTCTTCCTCATAACTTTCTAATAATTGCTTATTATTGATATCCCATTGCTCTTCTTCACTTATGGCTTTCTCCTTGTGACTTTCAATTTTGTTTTTATTGTTTATATTTTTTCTGGCTTTATATTATCCTTTGGCACCACTAGGTTACTAATGGCCGGTTTTTTATCCTTTATTAATCTTTTCAACCTCACGATTTCTCTAATAAAGAATAATTCCCTTTCTCTTATTTTAGGCCAATCTGATGTCATCTTCTCAATCTGACTTTTCTTTGCATTCTTTTACGCCTTTATTCTTACTATCACTACTCTCTGTTTCTGACATAAAAGATTCTATATCATCTAAGGCTACGGATTTATAGTTCATCAACCTACTGCTACTACTTCCTTCGCTATTTTGATAGCTTATATAATTTTCTGGCTACTTCAACTCTTTCTTCTCTATTAGTTCACTTATATTTCATTCCTCTCATGATCTCTCTCTTCAGAGCCAATTTTAAGAGGGATCATAATTTTATGCCTTTAGATTGCATGCATTCTATTACATCATTTACATTTACTTTGTATCAAGAGCTGCTTTTATTACTGAATCTTCCTATGAATTCAATGCTTACTAATAAATTTGTTCCTTTAAAATGTTCATATCCTTTGGATTGGAAACCAAAGCTCATTTTTTTAATAAATTCTTTGACAGGCATCCTTAAGTATGGAGCTACATATGTTATTAGTCAGTTTTCATTCATATATCCTTCCATATAGCCTAAGGATGCTTTATCTTCCGACTCCCATCTTTTATCTAGTAATGTAAATTAGTACATTCGTTCCAAATTTCTTTCTTGTCATTTCGTTGACTCCTATAATATACATGCATTGGCGAATATGTTTATAACCCAAATATTTGTCAAGTTGGTGTTGTTTTAACATTCGCAAGGACTGGGCGTAGCCACACTCGGTTCAGCTAAAGTTGGAGAAACTGACACCCGCTAGTCACCTGTGTGCATAGCACGGCGGTAAAACCAGTCTCGCGTAAGCGTACGCGTAATGTCGGTCCGGGCCGCTTCATCCAACAATACCGCCGAACCAAAGTATGACATGCTGGTAAGCAGTATGACTTATATCGCCCACAACTCACTTGTGTTCTACTCATGCATATAACATCTACGCATAAAACCTAGCTCAGATGCCACTGTTGAGGAACGTAGTAATTTCAAAAAAATTCCTACGCACACACAGGATCATGGTGATGCATAGCAACGAGAGGGGAGAATGTTGTCCACGTACCCTCGTAGACCGAAAGCGGAAGCGTTAGCACAACGCGGTTGATGTAGTCGTACGTCTTCACGATCCAACCGATCAAGTACCGAATACACGGCACCTCCGAGTTCAGCACACGTTCAGCTCGATGACGTCCCTCGAACTCCGATCCAGCCGAGCTTTTAGGGAGAGTTCCGTCAGCACGACGGCGTGGTCACGATGATGAGGTTCTACCGACGCAGGGCTTTGCCTAAGCACCGCTATGATATTATCGAGGTGTATTATGGTGGAGGGGAGCACCGCACACGGCTAAGAGATCAAGAGATCAATTGTTGTGTCTATGGGGTGCCCCCCTCCTCCGTATATAAAGGGGAGGAGGAGGAGAGGGCCGGCCAAGGGGGTGGCGCGCCCTAGGAGGGGGAAACCTACTCCAAGTAGGTTTGCCCCTCCTTTTCCTAGTCCAAGAAGGAGGGGGAAGGAAGGAGTGGGAGAGGGGAAAGGCAAGGGGGCGCCCCCCCCCCCTTCCTTGTCCTATTCGGACTCAAGGGGAGGGGGCGCGGCTCTTGCCCTGGCCGGCCCCTCTCTCTCTCCACTAGGGCCCAACAAGGCCCATTAGTTCCCGGGGGGGTTTCGGTAACCCCCGGTACTCCGATAAACGTCCGAAACCTTTCGAAACCTTTCCGGTGTCCAAACATAGTCGTCCCATATATCGATCTTTACGTCTCGACCATTTCGAGACTCCTCGTCATGTCCGTGATAACGTCCGGGACTCCGACCAACCTTCGGTACATCAAAACACATAAACTCATAATATAACCGTCATCAAACTTTAAGCGTGCGGACCCTACGGGTTCGAGAACTATGTAGACATGACCGAGACACGTCTCCGGTCAATAACCAATAGCGGAACCTGGATGCTCATATTGGCTCCCACATATTCTACGAAGATCTTTATCGGTCAAACCGCATAGAAACATACGTTGTTCCCTTTGTCATCGGTATGTTACTTGCCCGAGATTCGATCGTCGATATCTTAAGACCTAGTTCAATCTCGTTACCGGCAAGTCTCTTTACTCGTTCTGTAATACATCATTACGCAACTAACTCATTAGTTGCAATGCTTGCAAGGCTTATAGTGATGTGCATTACCGAGTGGGCCCAGAGATACCTCTCCGACAATCGGAGTGACAAATCCTAATCTCAAAATACGCCAACCCAACAAGTACCTTTGGAGACACCTGTAGAGCACCTTTATAATCACCCAGTTACATTGTGACGTTTGGTAGCACACAAAGTGTTCCTCCGGTAAACGGGAGTTGCATAATCTCAAAGTCATAGGAACATATATAAGTCATGAAGAAAGCAATAACAGAATACTAAACGATCGTGTGCTAAGCTAACGGAATGGGTCAAGTCAATCACATCATTCTCCTAATGATGTGATCCCGTTAATCAAATGACAACTTATGTCAATGGCTAGGAAACATAACCATCTTTGATCAACGAGCTAGTCAAGTAGAGGCATACAAGTGACACTATGTTTGTCTATGTATTCACACATGTATTATGTTTCCGGTTAATACAATTCTAGCATGAATAATAAATATTTATCATGATATAAGGAAATAAATAATAACTTTATTATTGCCTATAGGGCATATTTCCTTCAGTCTCCCACTTGCACTAGAGTCAATAATCTAGATCACATCGCCATGTGATTTAACATCAATAGGTCACATCACCATGTGATTAACACCCATAGTTCACATCGTCATGTGACCAACACCCAAAGGGTTTACTAGAGTCAGCAATCTAGTTCACATCGCCATGTGATTAACACCCAAAGAGTACAAAGGTGTGATCATGTTTTGGTTGTGAGAGAAATTTAGTCAACGGGTCTGCCAAATTCAGATCCGTATGTATTTTGCAAATTTCTATGTCAACAATGCTCTGCACGGAGCTACCCTAGCTAATTGCTCCCACTTTCAATATGTATCCAGATTGAGATTTAGAGTCATCCGGATCAGTGCCAAAACTTGCATCGATGTAACCCTTTACGATGAACTTTTTGTCACCTCCATAACCGAGAAACATATCCTTATTCCACTAAGGATAATTTTGACCAATGTCCAGTGATCTACTCCTAGATCACTATTGTACTCCCTTGCCAAACTCAGGGCAGGGTATAGAATAGGTCTGGTACATAGCATGGCATACTTCATAGAACCTATAGCTGAGGCATAGGGAATGACTTTCATTCTCTCTCTATCTTCTGTCGTGGTCGGGTTTTGAGTCTTACTCAACTTCACACCTAGCAACACAGGCAAGAACTCCTTCTTTGACTGTTCCATTTTGAAGTACTTCAAAATTTTGTCAAGGTATGTACTCATTGAAAAAACTTATCAAGCGTCTTGATCTTTCTCTATAGATCTTGATGCTCAATATATAAGCAGCTTCACCGAGGTCTTTCTTTGAAAAACTCCTTTCAAACACTCCTTTATGCTTTGCAGAATAATTCTACATTATTTCCGATCAACAATATGTCATTCACATATACTTATCAGAAATGTTGTAGTGCTCCCACTCACTTTCTTGTAAATACTGGCTTCACCGCAAGTCTGTATAAAACTATATGCTTTGATCAACTTATCAAAGCGTATATTCCAACTCCGAGATGCTTGCACCAGTCCACAGATGGATCGCTGGAGCTTGCATATTTTGTTAGCACCTTTAGGATTGACAAAACCTTCTGGTTGCATCATATACAACTCTTCTTTAATAAATCTATTAAGGAATGCAGTTTTGCTTATCCATTTGCCAGATTTCATAAAATACGGCAATTCCTAACATGATTCAGACAGACTTAAGCATAGATACGAGTGAGAAACTCTCATCGTAGTTAACACCTTGAACTTGTCAAAAACCTTTTTGCGACAATTCTAGCTCTGTAGATAGTAATACTACTATCAGCGTCCGTCTTCCTCTTGAAGATCCATTTAATCTCAATGGCTCGCCGATCATCGGGCAAGTCAATCAAAGTCCATATTTGTTCTCATACATGGATCCCATCTCAGATTTCATGGCCTCAACCATTTCGCGGAATCTGGGCTCGTCGTCGCTTCCTCATAGTTCGTAGGTTCGTCATGGTCAAGTAACATGACCTCCAGAACAGGATTACCGTACCACTCTGGTGCGGATCTCACTCTGGTTGACCTACGAGGTTCGGTAGTAACTTGATCTGAAGTTACATGATCATCATCATTAGCTTCCTCACTAATTGGTGTAGGAGTCACAGGAAAAGATTTCTGTGATGAGCTACTTTCCAATAAGGGAGCAGGTACAGTTACCTCATCAAGTTCTACTTTCCTCCCACTCACTTCTTTCGAGAGAAACTCCTTCTCTAGAAAGGATCCATTCTCAGCAACGAATATCTTGCCTTCGGATCTGTGATAGAAGGTGTACCCAACAATTTCTTTTGGGTATCCTATGAAGACGCACTTCTCCGATTTGGGTTTGAGCTTATCAGGTTGAATTTTTTTCACATAAGCATTGCAACCTCAAACTTTAAGAAACGACAGCTTAGGTTTCTTGCCAAACCATAGTTCATACGGTGTCGTCTCAACGGATTTAGATGGTGCCCTATTTAACGTGAATGTAGCTATCTCTAATGCATAACCCCAAAACGATAGTGGTAGATCGGTAAGAGACATCATAAATCGCACCATATCTAATAAAGTACGGTTACGACGTTCGGACACACCATTTCGTTGTGGTGTTCCGGGTGGCGTGAGTTGCGAAACTACCGCATTGTTTCAAATGAAGACCAAACTCGTAACTCAAATATTCTCCTCCACGATCAGATCGTAGAAACTTTATTTTCTTGTTACGATGATTTTCAACTTCACTCTGAAATTCTTTGAACTTCAAATGTTTCAGACTTATGTTTCATTAAGTAGATATACCCATATCTACTTAAATCATCTGTGAGGGTGAGAAAATAACGATACCCGTCGCGAGCCTCAATATTCATCGGACCACATACATCTGTATGTATGATTTCCAATAAATCTGTTGCTCACTCCATAGTTCCGGAGAACGGCGTTTTAGTCATCTTGGGCATGAGGCATGGTTCGCAAGTACCAAGTGATTCATAATCAAGTGATTCCAAAAGTCCATTAGCATGGAGTTTCTTCATGCCTTTACACCAATATGACCTAAATGGCAGTGCCACGAATAAGTTGCACTATCATTATTAACTTTGCATCTTTTGGCTTCAATATTATGAAAATGTGTATCACCATGATCGAGATCCAACAAACCATTTTCATTGGGTGTATGACCATAGAAGGTTTTATTCATGTAAACAGAACAACAATTATTCTCTAATTTAAATGAATAACCGTATTGCAATAAACATGATCAAATCATATTCATGCTCAAAACAAACACCAAATAACATTTATTTAGGTTCAACACTAATCCCGAAAGTATAGGGAGTGTGCGATGATGATCATATCAATCTTAGAACCACTTCCAATACACATCGTCACTTCACCCTCAACTAGTCTCTGTTTATTCTGTAACTCCTGTTTCGAGTTACTAATTTTTAGCAACCGAACAAGTATCAAATACCCAGGGGCTACTATAAACACTAGTAAGGTACACATAAATAACCTGTATATCAAATATACTCTTGTTCACTTTGCCATCCTTCTTATCCACCAAATATTGAGGGCATTTCCGCTTCCAGTGACCATTTCCGTTGCAGTAGAAGCACTCAGTTTCAGGCTTTAGTCTAGCTTTGGGCTTCTTCACGGAAGTGACAACTTGCTTGCCATTCTACATGAAGTTCCCTTTCTTTCCCTTTGCCCTTTTCTTGAAACTAGTGGTCTTGTTAATCATCAACACTTGATGCTCTTTCTTGATTTCTATCTTCATCGATTTCATCATCATGAAAAGCTCGGGAATCGTTTTCGTCATCCCTTGCATACTATAGTTCATCACGAAGTTCTACTAACTTGGTGATGGTGACTAGAGAATTCTATCAATCACTATCTTATCTCGAACATTAACTCCCACTTGATTCAAGCGATTGTAGTACCCAGACAATCTGAGCACATGCTCACTGCTTGAGCTTTTCTCCTCCATCTTTTAGCTATAGAACTTGTTGGAGAGTTCATATATCTCAACTCGGGTATTTGCTTGAAATATTAACTTCAACTCCTGGAACATCTCATATGGTCCATGATGTTCAAAACGTCTTTGAAGTCCCGATTCTAAGCCGTTAAGCATGGTGCACTAAACTATCAAGTAGTCATCATATTGAGCTAGCCAAACGTTCATAACCTCTGCATCTGCTCCTGAAATAGATCTGTCACCTAGCGGTGCATCTAGGATATAATTCTTCTGTGCAGCAATGAGGATAAACCTCAGATCACGGACCCAGTCCGCATCATTGCTACTATCATCTTTCAACTTAGTTTTCTCTAGGAACATATCAAAATAAAACAGGGGAGCTAAACGCGAGCTATTGATCTACACATAGATAGGCTAATACTACCAGGACAAAGTTCATGATAAATTAAAGTTCAATTAATCATATTACTTAAGAACTCCCACTTAGATAGACATCCCTCTAATCTTCTAAGTGCTCACGTGATCCATATCAACTAAACCATGTCCGATCATCACGTGAGATGGAGTAGTTTCAATGGTGAATATCACTATGTTGATCATATCTATTATATGATTCACGCTCGACCTTTCGGTCTCAGTGTTCCGAGGCCATATCTGTTATATGCTAGGCTCGTCAAGTTTAACCTGAGTATTCCGCGTGTGCAACTGTTTTGCACCCATTGTATTTTAACGTAGAGCCTATCACACCCGATCATCACGTGGTGTCTCAGCACGAAGAACTTTCGCAACAGTGCATACTCAGGGAGAACACTTATACCTTGATAATTTAGTGAGAGATCATCTTATAATGCTACCGTCAATCAAAGCAAGATAAGATGCATAAAAGATAAACATCACATGCAATCAATAAAAGTGATATGATATGGCCATCATCATCTTGTGCTTGTGATCTCCATCTCCAAAGCACCGTCATGGTCACCATCGTCACTGGCGCGACACCTTGATCTCCATCGTAGCATCGTTGTCGTCTCGCCAACTTATGCTTCTACGACTATCGCTACCGCTTAGTGATAAAGTAAAGCATTACAGGGCATTTGCATTGCATACAATAAAGCGACAACCATATGGCTCCTGCCAGTTGCCGATAACTCGGTTACAAAACATGATCATCTCATACAATAAAATATAGCATCATGCCTTGACCATATCACATCACAACATGCCCTGCAAAAACAAGTTAGACGTCCTCTACTTTGTTGTTGCAAGTTTTACGTGGCTGCTACGGGCTGAGCAAGAACCGTTCTTACCTACGCATCAAAACCACAACGATAGTTTGTCAAGTTGGTGCTGTTTTAACCTTCGCAAGGACCGGGCGTAGCCACACTCGGTTCAACTAAAGTTGGAGAAACTGACACCCGCTAGTCACCTGTGTGCATAGCACGGCGGTAAAACCAGTCTCGCGTAAGCGTACACGTAATGTCGGTCTGGGCCGCTTCATCCCACAATACCGCCGAACCAAAGTATGACATGCTGGTAAACAGTATGACTTATATCACCCACAACTCACTTGTGTTCTACTCGTGCATATAACATCTACGCATAAAACCTGGCTCGGATGCCACTGTTGGGGAACGTAGTAATTTCAAAAAAATTCCTATGCACACACAAGATCATGGTGATGCATAGCAACGAGAGGGGAGAGTGTTGTCCATGTACCCTCGTAGACCGAAAGCGGAAGCGTTAGCACAACGCGGTTGATGTAGTCGTACGTCTTCACGATCCGACCGATCAAGTACCGAATGCACGGCACCTCCGAGTTAAGCACACGTTCAGCTCGATGACGTCCCTCGAACTCCGATCCAGCCGAGCTTTGAGGGAGAGCTCCGTCAGCACGACGGTGTGGTGACGATGATGATGTTCTACCGACGCAGGGCTTCGCCTAAGCACCGCTACGATATTATCGAGGTGTATTATGGTGGAGGGGGCACCGCACACGGCTAAGAGATAAAGAGATCAATTGTTGTGTCTATGGGCTGCCCCCCTCCTCCGTATATAAAGGGGGGAGGAGGAGAGGGCCGGCCAAGGGGGTGGCGCACCCTAGGAGGGGGAAACCTACTCCAAGTAGGTTTGCCCCTCCCTTTCCTAGTCCAAGGAGGGGGAAGGAAGGAGTAGGAGAGGGGAAAGGCAAGGGGGGCGCCCCCCCCCCTTCCTTGTCCTATTCGGACTCAAGGGGAGGGGGCACGCCTCTTGCCCTGGCCGGCCCCTCTCTCTCTCCACTAGGGCCCAACAAGGCCCATTAGTTCCCGGGGGGTTCCGGTAACCCCCGGTACTCCGATAAATGTCCGAAACCTTCCGGAACCTTTCCGGTGTCCAAACATAGTCGTCCCATATATCGATCTTTACGTCTTGACCATTTCGAGACTCCTCGTCATGTCCGTGATCACATCCGGGACTCCGAACAACCTTCGGTACATCAAAACACATAAACTCATAATATGACCGTCATCGAACTTTAAGCGTGCGGACCCTACGGGTTCGAGAACTATGTAGACATGACCGAGACACGTCTCTGGTCAATAACCAATAGCGGAACCTGGATGCTCATATTGGCTCCCACATATTCTACGAAGATCTTTATCGATCAAACCGCATAACAACATACGTTGTTCCCTTTGTCATCGGTATGTTACTTGCCCGAGATTCGATCGTCGGTATCTCAATACCTAGTTCAATCTCGTTACCGGCAAGTCTCTTTACTCGTTCGGTAATACATCATTCCGCAACTAACTCATTAGTTGCAATGCTTGCAAGGCTTATAGTGATGTGCATTACCGAGTGGGCCCAGAGATACCTCTCCGACAATCGGAGTGACAAATCCTAATCTCGAAATACGCCAACCCAACAAGTACCTTTGGAGACACCTATAGAGCACCTTTATAATCAGCCAGTTACGTTGTGACGTTTGATAGCACACAAAGTGTTCCTCCGGTAAACGGGAGTTGCATAATCTCATAGTCATAGGAACATATATAAGTCATGAAGAAAGCAATAGCAGAATACTAAGCGATCGTGTGCTAAGCTAACGGAATGGGTCAAGTCAATCACATCATTCTCCTAATGATGTGATCCCGTTAATCAAATGACAACTTATGTCAATGGCTAGGAAACATAACCATCTTTGATCAACGAGCTAGTCAAGTAGAGGCATACTAGTGACACTATGTTTGTCTATGTATTCACACATGTATTATGTTTCCGATTAATACAATTCTAGCATGAATAATAAAAATTTATCATGATATAAGGAAATAAATAATAACTTTATTATTGCCTCTAGGGCATATTTCCTTCAATTATTTAGTATGAAAACTTAGTTAATTAAAAATTTCGAAATTATTTAATATTAAAATTTATTTAATTAATGGATTTGTAATTAACTTAATTTACTATTTATTATATTTTATGTGTTTATGCATGATCTTTTACTGTTTGGCGAAACCAACGAGACGGCCTATGGGTATGCAGCGGTTGTGTTAATCCAACTCGGTACTCTCCTTATTTATCACTATGTTGCTTCAGAAGCAGCTAAGTTCTTTCACTTGATGTTTATATTGTGAATTTATGGGATAAATTCCTACAGTCTTCCCAGGCTGTTCCACCCGAAGGGAACAATTCTCTACGGCTATAAGGTTCTCAATACACGCCACACAGGCTAAACAGAGAACTACCAGCAAAGATTTCTCCTATAGGATCCCTAGCGTCAGAACCCATCTCATAAATTCATGATAGAAAGACCAAGTGAAACACGAAAATACTTCATTTCGACCACATAATTTACATACGGATTTCCCTTTCGGGAGACCCCGAAGGGATTACGAAGAGAAAAGAAGACTACCTTCTGCCTAGCTCCACCTCGGGGAGATACAACGCCTCAAAGGCTTTGTCACAACTAGAGCTAGCTACTACTACTACGACTACTGAGAGGTGTGAGGGTTGTGGTGCTTGGATGTTGCGATGCTCTGGAGTCTGGTGTTGTGTGTGTGTGTGTGTGTGTGTCTTCACAGCGCCCAGTCTCATCCTTTTATTGTGCGAGGGATGCTAGATGCTCCCTTCTTTATTCATCTGCGTCATAGCTGGAGCCTGGAGTATCCCGTAGCTTGACACGCCTTATGCACCGCTGAAGTGCCTCAATGTTTGCACAATCAAGTCTTGCGTGACTCCGATGCTAGACGATATTTTTCTCCAGACTGAGAACTTTGTCTGGACTGAGAATTTTGTCCAGACTGAGAACTTTGTCCAGGCAGAAGACCTTGTCGTGGCTCAGAAATAGGCTTCCCGTTGGATGGTAAAATATTGTTATGACATGGCTGGGTATACAAACCAGCCCAATATGTTAACTCGGTTGCTTGGAAGCGAAGCTATATGCATTGTTATTTACACAAGCCAACACACTTTGCGTGCCTTGTTGTGTGCGTAAGGGAGCCATGCATTCTTATAGTCTTGGCTCTTCTTGGCTGAAATCTTTAGCTATACTCTTGTGCTCTCTTATGCGCACATGCATTCCATGGCTGGCATTTTTTTTTTTTTTGCCTTTTTTTTGCTGCCCTAGCACTCTGTCGTTCCCGGGAGAAAATCCCAGCTTCATAGTTGGAGTCGCTCCAGCGGGAATTCGTTGCGTTCATGCAAATAGCGCTTGGCCCCGACGGCTCGAGGTGCATGATCATGGCCTGGCCTGATGCTGTGACCACGACTGGAGGTACTACGATGCTAGACCAGACATTTCCGGGAGTCGGGCTCTGATTGTGAGGTCAACGCCAACAACGGACACGACCCAACCCCTGCGAAGGCCCGACGTGCCCACCATGCGATGACGAAGGAGAGGCAAGCCGCGGAAGCCCTGGAGGCCGACTCAGGCGTCGCCTTGGACGGGAACAAAAAAGCCGCCAGTGCCCGCATCCTCGAGAAGCGGCAACGGAGGACGGCACGTGCCCTCGCGAAGGAGCAAAATCAGACGGTCCATGTCCTCGTCGGGTTGCCCCCCAAAGAGGAGAAGGAGGAGGTCAGTGACAAACCGGAGAGCTCGAGAAGTGAGGAGATCCGGTGATCCGTATTGCGTCTTTGACCGTAGTTTCCGCAAAGGGCGACAGTGGGTGAACTTCCACAATTGGCATATCATTCATAGCTAATAGAACCTGTCAATTTTTCTATATGTGCGTCTTCAACTAGCTGTGTGTGTGTGTGTGTGTGTGTGTGTGTGATTTCATAATTCTCTTTGAATGACACGGTTGTGGACGTAGACTTTTGAGGGGTGGCCGGTGACTCTTCGCAGATGCGTCCGCTAGATTTGTCTGATCCAATTGTAGATGTAGAGCACGTCTAGCAAGGTTTGACGATTGCAGCATGACTCGATTGCAATATATGTATCTTTGTGGGATCTATTTGCATAATAGAACTAGCTTATTACTTCGTCTGGACTGCCCCCCCCCCCCCCCCCCCCCCCCCCCCCCCCGCCGCATTACATCCAACAAGATAGCCACGGCCTTGTTTTTACTGTGCCAAGATGAAAAAATGAAGTGAAAGAAAGAGAGAGAAAAAGGCGTTCGCATCTACCTTCCTGAGTAACACCTTCCCTGGGTAAACCTTTTTTCCTTTCCTTCCACAAGTTCAGTTACAATTTGTAGTTACTTTCATTCACACCATAACATGGTTACATTCACTTAACACCATAAATCAGTTACAGATTTTTACCAAAGCTTACTGAAATGAACTTCAGTTCAACAGACCATGTCTATTGGAAGGAAGCAAATTTCATGCCTTCTGAACATACGTAGCCATCATATTTTATTTCAGGCCATATCATCTCAGCTCAGTGTATCCTGTTAACAACTACAACACCTTGATTAGTGTGCACAATCCAGCCTCGCGCCCCAGCCACTAGTTCAATAATATAAGGTGTATAGTTGTTTTTCCAAAAGTCAAACCTTGGAGAGTTTGACCAAGTTTATTATAATAAAAATATCAACATGAAAATACCAAATAAATATAAATATATGACGAAAAATGGTTTCCCCGCTTTATATTATAAAGCAACCATCACCACATTACATTCGAGCATACCGATGCAAACACACGCCACCACCGCGCACAACATACACACCCAAGACGAGATACAAAGGTGCCGGGCACTGTCACACCGCCCTAATGACTACCAAGCAAATTACATATGAGCGAAGAAGAACCGCTTTGAGCCGACGGAGACCACCACCATGAGCGATCCACCGAGGAGAGGGTGAGACGGCCAACGCTGGAGCGAGGACTCCAATACGATGCCTTCGAGAAGGACACGAACACGGATAGCCGTCACCATTCGATCCCTGTAGATCAAGTTTTCACCCGGAGCAACACGAAAGGAGTGAGAACACCGCGACGAGGCCTGCAGGGAGGAAATGACACACATGTCCTTGAAGAAATATACGTGGTCTTCTTCCTGCAATGGGGGCACGTCCGTGAGCCAAGCTCAATCCGTCCTTAGACCTTCTAAACACCACCGGAAACCCCGAAATTTTGTTGAGACAACGGTCGAAAGTCGCAACACCATCCACTCCATTGGAAGTCAGTCTTCTAAAACCACCTACATAACATAATGGCATAATTAGATCCACCACTCCAGAAGAGCAACAAATAGACGATCCCCTATCCTTCATTACGCTGGCAACGAGGTGGACTAGAAGTCGGGGAAACATTATTCATGTTGTGCACGACTCTATCTTCGGCACCACAACTCCGCAACGGAGATCCGAAGTCCCTATCACCTCCCGCCACCAGAGCAGCCGTTCTCACGGGTGGACTAGTGACGGTTGTTTAGATTTTTGGGAGCGGGAGAGGCAGGCTAGTGTGTCCGGTGAAATTCGGTATTCACATATGGTAGATAAACATATATTTTTCTCTATAAAACTTGATTAAAATTTGCAGAGTTTGGTTTTTATATACACAAGTACTCTCTCTATCAAAATATAAGACGCTTTTTGACACGGAGAGAGTAGCACACAACAACTACATGACGTTAATTCAGCTAGGGTCCCGCAATCCGGCCCGGACGATTAACACCGCTGCCTGGACATGGCGAGTACGCGGCCGGCCGCGCATGTGCCAAAAGCTAGCGTCGGTGCCGGGCGGCCGGCCGGCCAGTGATCTGGGTTGGTCCAACGGTCCCTGCAGCTAGCTTGCCCACAGCTGCACCCGATCGAGAACAAGATCGCAACCGATGCATATCACGGAACGGATCGAATCGAATCGAAACCCCCGATCGATCGATGGAGCTCCGTCCATGCACATGCCCGCATTCTGGTCCACAAACCTAGCAATCAAATCCAGCTTCACGCGTTCGTCGCCGTCCGTTGCGTGCAGACGTCCAGTCGTCTGGCACCGCATGCATCTGGCCTGCCCACGCCACGCTCGCGTCGCATCAAGGAAGTGAGGCCCGAGTCAGTCGATTGGTCAGTCTCGGCATGGTTGGAAAAGGGCGCGTGCGGTCGCCCGTCTCCCCGGCGGCCGGGGCCGGCGTTAATTTGATTGCTAGGTGCGTGCGAACGTGCATGTACAGGTACGTTGTACTTCATTTTTCGATTGTTTCCTCTTTCGGATTCTATCCCGGCCTAAGAGCAACTCCCAACGCGGTGACCCATAAGAACATTGATTTTGTCCTTTTTTTCATTTGGGTTGCCCGTTCGTGTCCGTTTTTTTGTTTGAGTTAGCCAGTGCATCCAAAGTAGCCGTATGCATTTTATGGCATGTCCACCCCGGCATTCGGTCGAACACCTGATGGGCGAGCTCCTGTGCCGTGCCCTGCTACTAGGTCCCATCCCGCGGTGTAGCCCCCGCCCCGCCACACCCTCCAGTTCGCCCGTGCCCCGCCCTGCAGCGCTCGCCCGCCACGTCCTGCTCGCGGCGTCCGCGTCCTGCCGTGCCGTATCCTCGCACCCGCCACTGCCCGCGCACTCACCCGCAGCACCCACCCGCGGCGGCCATGTCCCGTCGCCCCGTGTCCCTGCCGCCCGCCGCACCCGCTCGCCTCTGTGCTGACGCGCGTCCACGTACTCCCGCAGCCACCCACGTGACCTCGTGGCCTCCACCGGGGCACTACGGTGATGCTGCTCCTCGCGTCCAGCGGCTGCACGACAGCGTTGTAGACGGCAGGGAGAGGCGTGTGCGGGAGCGAGATGGCGGCGCGGCACAGCGGGCACAACAACTAAGGCACAAAATCCAAAGGGGCGGCGTCGACCTCACCACGCCCTGCTGCCGCCGCGGGTCTTGCGGAAGGGGCAACCGCCTCTGCATCAGAGCGGGTGTCCCCTGGAGACAGCTACAACGCTACGTCGGCCTAGCTGCTCAGGCACGCGGTGGTGCACGTCTCCGGCGAGGTGGCCGGGCGACGTGGTGCACGTGGAGCACGCTACCGGCGCGCGGCGGTGCCACGGTTGGCATTCGGCGGAGCGGCTCAGTGGCCGGGCGAGTGGTAGGCCAGTGTGAGAGAGAAAGAGAATAAGGATGGGTGGGTGAATGCCAGGTGGCACTAGTGCAGAACCGGGCTTTAGCGCCGGTTCGTAAGGGCCTTTAGTGCTGGTTCCACAACCGGCACTAAAGAGTGGGGACTAAAGCCACCCCCCCCCCCTTTAGTACCGGTTCATCACGAACCGGCGCTAAAGTGCCACCACGTGGCACGAGCCAGGCCCAGGTGCGTGCAGAACATTAGTACCGGTTGGTAACACCAACTGGTACTAAATGTTTGGGGGTGTTTTGGTATTATTTTTATTTTTCCTTTAATTTTGTGTTTTCAATTTAATTTAGTGATTATTTTAGTTGTTAAATCATTAGGTGAAAGTACCGTAGATTAGTTTCGACTGAATGCATGTGGATCCTAGCTAAGTGATCAAGTATATGCCATATCCATATTATACTTGATCACCTATAATTAAGTGATCAAGTATAATATGGATATGGCATATACTTGATCACTTAGCTAGGATCCATCCAGCCGAAACTAATCTGCGGTTTCTTTTATAAATTATATAATAACTCATCATCATCATCATATTAATATAAAAACTTGTATCATATCATCAACAACAGTATACTAGCTAGGTAAAAATCATCATACTCGTCATTACCACTGTTTAATCATCATAGTCATTCCCGCTATCTAATCACCACCAACACTAGCTTAAAGAAAAAACATTCACTTGTACCAGAAGCAAAGATATCATCGAGTTCAACATGGTCATGATATTATAAGCGTTCATAACACTACAAAAGCAAATCACCCTTTGAGATTAAGTTCAGGACGAAGAACACGGACATGAGAGGACAAAAGTACTAAAAGCATGAACTAGCTAAATCACTCCTGCTGCTCTCTCTCTCAGGTAAAATAGCATAGAACATGTATAGCTCTCCTGATTCATCATACTGGAGCATGCAGATGAACCTGTCTCGTAATCGTGGGATGCGCTTCTCATTATTGCTGCCCCCTAGTACTTCTCTGCTGGGATCGTTAACAATTTTGCTCCAATCTTTCACTATTAAGCATTCATCGCTTTAAGAAATCCGGAATGCACTCATGTGCAATGTAGGATATCTTGGTCGTAACCTAACCATTGACATCTGACCTTTAGTCTCGATCCACTGAGGCACAACTGTCATCGGGAGTCCCTGTTGAAGAACATTGTATAGTAATTAATATACTTAGCAATGAAAGTTTACCAAAAAAATGTATGCAAAAGATGCACTGAGGACAAATAGTAAAAATCTTACCATCTTTCGTAAATAGATGTGACCGTAGTTCAATACGGTCACTATTGGTCGCACGTTTTGAGTACTAACATTTCTAAGTGCAGGAAGAAAATTTGTCTTGACAGTATGAAGATCCTCAAGCCAAGAAACATAATGACTTATCTCCTCGCAGTTTAGTTCAGCTCCGGGACAGTAGTAGGTCCTGTCTACCAAGCGCCGGACATGTTTGCTTGAATGGAAATAAGCTATCAATAGAAATTAGTTGTCAACTATTTTTGAATAAACAATATCAAAAGCATAAATATGGTTGAGAAACTCACATAATGGTAGAACTGGAGGCGTCTGCACATCGACCCAGATGTCTCTATTACCTTCAATATCATCTTCCGGACGAATATCAAAGGTGATAACCATATCAGGCTCAAATGCATAAAAAAAGCCTTGCATAGTGCTTGCCCAGTTTTGCATTCAAAATAGGTGTACGTGTCTGCATTGTATAATTTGACGTTGAAATTATAACCATGCTCGGTCTTCAGGTAAACTCTCTTTACCTTCATAGTTTCCATAGCACTGAAACCTATCTTATCCAAGACAAAAATTCTTGCATGGTAGGGGATGCGCTAGTAGAATAGTGAAAATTTAAAATTATAAGTTGAAGCAAATGAAGCATATATAAGTCATGTTTAATTACGAAAAAAACTTGTCGTTGTGACTTACTGTATCCACTTCGAAGGTCTCATCCAGCTTGATGCTGAAGTGCCTATCATCAACAAGGAAATTTCTGTCGCACAGGCCGCGCTGGTCTTCACAGTATTCGCACTTAATGAAATCTTTTTCATCGTCAGACGACATTTCCTATATTCATATAGGTGAAACATTAAACACTTACTAGTTTTATTAATTCAACTAATTCAACTATTTCTATTAATTCAACTAGTTATATTAATTCAACTAATTCAACTAAGCATTTAATAAAAATAAACTTGTTCTATTAATTTTCTTACTAAAATAAAGTAGCTAGTTCTATATAGTAATATTATAATTAGATCATCAAATCTCAGATATCTAAAGTTTCTTACTAAAAATAAACTAGTTCTATTAATTCAACTAATTCAACTAAGAATTTACTAAAAATAAACTAGTTCTATTAATTTTTCTTACTAAAATATATAAAGTAGCTATATATAGTAATATTTTAATTAGATCATCAAATCTCATATACCTAAATTTTCTTACTAAAAATAAACTAGTTCTACTAATTCAACTAGTTCAACTAAGCATTTACTAAAAATAAACTAGTTATATTAATTCAACCAGTTCAAATAATCTCATATACCTAAATTTTCTTACTAAAAATAAACTTGTTCTATTAATTTTCATACTAAAAATAAACTAGTTATATTAATTCAACTAGTTCAAATCTCATATATATATCTAATTATTATCTAGCTAATTCATCTAAAATTGACATTAATATTTAACATATTTTCCATATAATTCATCTACCATTAACATTCTAACATTCTTATCTACGTAATTCATCTAACATTAATCTAAACAACAGAAAACAGAAAATAAGTAAAAACAATGTGTGTGTGTGTCTGTGTGTGTGTGTGTACGAGCGGGGACCGGCGGCGTACGGGCGGCGGCGCGAGACGGCGATGCGACGGGTACGGCGCGACGACGGGCGGCGGGACGGGGGCGACGACGCGATCGAGATGGCGACGTACGTAGTACGAGGCGGCGGCGACGGGCGGCGGGGGCGACGGCGACGACGGGTGGCAGGGGCGGCGAGGGCGGCGCGCGATGGGCGGCGAGGGCGGCGCGCGATGGGCGACGGCGCGGCGGCGGCAACGATGTCGCGCAAAGAAGTTGGAGAAGAAGTGGTGGTCGATGAAACTGAATTTTTCGTAAGTGCCATATATATAGGAGGGGCCTTTAGTAACAGATGAGTTCTCGTCCGAAACCCTGATACTCCGAAAGAGATTGTCCAGTTGGTTCACGAGGTGCGTCCAGTTTTCGCCGTGACCCTCTCTACTCTTTTGCACATGCTATGCGGGTGAAATGATGATACCATGCCAAGTTCCAACATTTTCAGAGTTTATTTTGTAGTGATTTTCAATTTCACGGTCATTCAGCATTCTAAACAAATCGGTAAATGACTGAAAACAGCAAATGATGTCAGAACGTGTTGGAAATTGATGATGTCGCTTTGAATGCTGCATACTGAACGCAAATATAGGCTGGAGTTCAAATAAGTTTAAAAAACATTGAAGTGCCCGTGTAACAGATGAGTTCTCGTCCGAAACCCTCATACTCCGAAAGAGATTGTCCAGTTTGTACACGAGGTGTGTCCAGTTTTCGCCGTGACCCTCTCTACTCTTTTGCACATGCTATGCGGGTGAAATGATGATACCATGACAAGTTCCAACATTTTCAGAGTTCATTTTGTAGTGATTTTCATTTTCACGGTCATTTAGCTCTCTAAACAAATCGGTAAATGACTGAAAACAGCAAATGATGTCAGAACATGTTAGAAATTGATGACGTCGCTTTGAATGCTGCCTACTGAATGCAAAAATAGGCTAGAGTTCAAATAAGTTTAAAAAACATTGAAGTGCCCGTGTAACAGATGAGTTCTCGTCCGAAACCGTGATACTCCGAAAGAGATTGTCCAGTTTGTACACGAGGTGCGTCCAGTTTTCGCCGTGACCCTCTCTACTCTTTTGCACATGCTATGCGGGTGAAATGATGATACCATGTCAGGTTCCAACATTTTCAGAGTTCATTTTGTAGTGATTTTCAATTTCTCGGTCATTTAGCTCTCTAAACAAATCGGTAAATGACTGAAAAACAGCAAATGATGTCAGAACGTGTTGGAAATTGATGACGTCGCTTTGAATGCTGCATACTGAACGCAAAAATAGGCTGGAGTTCAAATAAGTTTAAAAAACATTGAAGTGCCCATGTAACAGATGAGTTCTCGTCCGAAAACCTGATACTCCGAAAGAGATTGTCCAGTTTGTACACGAGGTGCGTCCAGATTTCGCCGTGACCCTCTCTACTCTTTTGCACATGCTATGCGGGTGAAATGATGATACCATGCCAAGTTCCAACATTTTCAGAGTTCATTTTGTAGTGATTTTCAATTTCACGGTCATTTAGCTCTCTAAACAAATCGGTAATTGACTGAAAAACAGCAAATGATGTCAGAACATGTTGGAAATTGATGACGTCGCTTTGAATGCTACATACTGAACGCAAAAATAGGCTGGAGTTCAAATAAGTTTGAAAAACATTGAAGTGCTCGTGTAACAGATGAGTTCTCGTCCGAAACCCTGATACTCCGAAAGAGATTGTCCAGTTGGTATACGAGGTGCGTGGAGTTTTCGCCGTGACCCTCTCTACTCTTTTGCACATGCTATGCGGGTGAAATGATGATACCATGCCAAGTTCCAACATTTTCAGAGTTCATTTTGTAGTGATTTTCAATTTCACGGTCATTTAGCTCTCTAAACAAATCGGTAATTGACTGAAAAACAGCAAATGATGTCAGAACATGTTGGAAATTGATGACGTCGCTTTGAATGCTACATACTGAACGCAAAAATAGGCTGGAGTTCAAATAAGTTTGAAAAACATTGAAGTGCTCGTGTAACAGATGAGTTCTCGTCCGAAACCCTGATACTCCGAAAGAGATTGTCCAGTTGGTATACGAGGTGCGTGGAGTTTTCGCCGTGACCCTCTCTACTCTTTTGCACATGCTATGCGGGTGAAATGATGATACCATGCCAAGTTCCAACATTTTCAGAGTTCATTTTGTAGTGATTTTCAATTTCTCGGTCATTTAGCTCTCTAAACAAATCGGTAAATGACTGAAAAACTGCAAATGATGTCAGAACGTGTTGGAAATTGATGACGTCGCTTTGAATGCTGCATACTGAACGCAAAAATAGGCTGGAGTTCAAATAAGTTTAAAAAACATTGAAGTGCCAGTGTAACAGATGAGTTCTCGTCCGAAACCCTGATACTCCGAAAGAGATTGTCCAGTTTGTACACGAGGTGCGTCCAGTTTTCGCCGTGACCCCCTGTACTCTTTTGCACATGCTATGCGGGTGAAATGATGATACCATGCTTAGTTCCATCATTTCCAGAGTTCATTTTGTAGTGATTTTCAATTTCACGGTCATTTAGCTCTCTAAACAAATCGGTAAATGACTGAAAAACAGCAAATGATGTCAGAACGTGTTGGAAATTGATGACGTCGCTTTGAATGCTGCATACTGAACGCAAAAATAGGCTGGAGTTCAAATAAGTTTAAAAAACATTGAAGTGCCAGTGTAACAGATGAGTTCTCGTCCGAAACCCTGATACTCCGAAAGAGATTGTCCAGTTTGTACACGAGGTGCGTCCAGTTTTCGCCGTGACCCTCTCTACTCTTTTGCACATGCTATGCGAGTGAAATGATGATACCATGCCAAGTTCCAACATTTTCAGAGTTCATTTTGTAGTGATTTTCAATTTCACCGTCATTTAGCTCTCTAAACAAATCGGTAAATGACTGAAAAACAGCAAATGATGTCAGAACATGTTAGAAATTGATGACGTCGCTTTGAATGCTGCATACTGAACACAAAAATAGGCTAGAGTTCAAATAAGTTTAAAAAACATTGAAGTGCCAGTGTAACAGATGAGTTCTCGTCCGAAACCGTGATACTCCGAAAGAGATTGTCCAGTTTGTGCACGAGGTACGTCCAGTTTTCGCCGTGACCCTCTCTACTCTTTTGCACATGCTATGCGGGTGAAATGATGATACCATGCCAAGTTCCAACATTTTCAGAGTTCATTTTGTAGTGATTTTCAATTTCACGGTCATTTAGCTCTCTAAACAAATCGGTAAATGACTGAAAAACAGCAAATGATGTCAGAACGTGTTGGAAATTGATGACGTCGCTTTGAATGCTGCATACTGAACGCAAAAATAGGCTGGAGTTCAAATAAGTTTAAAAAACATTGAAGTGCCCGTGTAACAGATGAGTTCTCGTCCGAAACCCTGATACTCCGAAAGAGATTGTCCAGTTTGTACACGAGGTGCGTCCAGTTTTCGCCGTGACCCTCTCTACTCTTTTGCACATGCTATGCGGGTGGAATGGTGATACCATGACAAGTTCCAACATTTTCAGAGTTCATTTTGTAGTGATTTTCATTTTCACGGTCATTTAGCTCTCTAAACAAATCGGTAAATGACTGAAAAACAGCAAATGATGTCAGAACATGTTAGAAATTGATGACGTCGCTTTGAATGCTGCCTACTGAATGCAAAAATAGGCTAGAGTTCTAATAAGTTTAAAAAACATTGAAGTGCCCGTGTAACAGATGAGTTCTCGTCCGAAACCGTGATACTCCGAAAGAGATTGTCCAGTTTGTACACGAGGTGCGTCCAGTTTTCGCCGTGACCCTCTCTACTCTTTTGCACATGCTATGCGGGTGAAATGATGATACCATGCCAGGTTCCAACATTTTCAGAGTTCATTTTGTAGTGATTTTCAATTTCACGGCCATTTAGCTCTCTAAACAAATCGGTAAATGACTGAAAAACAGCAAATGATGTCAGAACGTGTTGGAAATTGATGACGTCGCTTTGAATGCTGCATACTGAACGCAAAAATAGGCTGGAGTTCAAATAAGTTTAAAAAACATTGAAGTGCCCATGTAACAGATGAGTTCTCGTCCGAAACCCTGATACTCCGAAAGAGATTGTCCAGTTTGTACACGAGGTGCGTCCAGATTGCGCCGTGACCCTCTCTACTCTTTTGCACATGCTATGCGGGTGAAATGATGATACCATGCCAAGTTCCAACATTTTCAGAGTTCATTTTGTAGTGATTTTCAATTTCACGGTCATTTAGCTCTCTAAACAAATCGGTAATTGACTGAAAAACAGCAAATGATGTCAGAACATGTTGGAAATTGATGACGTCGCTTTGAATGCTACATACTGAACGCAAAAATAGGCTGGAGTTCAAATAAGTTTCAAAAACATTGAAGTGCTCGTGTAACAGATGAGTTCTTGTCCGAAACCCTGATACTCCGAAAGAGATTGTCCAGTTGGTATACGGGGTGCGTCCAGTTTTCGCCGTGACCCTCTCTACTCTTTTGCACATGCTATGCGGGTGAAATGATGATACCATGCCAAGTTCCAACATTTTCAGAGTTCATTTTGTAGTGATTTTCAATTTCACGGTCATTTAGCTCTCTAAACAAATCGGTAAATGACTGAAAAACAGCAAATGATGTCAGAACATGTTAGAAATTGATGACGTCGCTTTGAATGCTGCATACTGAACGCAAAAATAGGCTAGAGTTCAAATAAGTTTAAAAAACATTGAAGTGCCCGTGTAACAGATGAGTTCTCGTCCGAAACCGTGATACTCCGAAAGAGATTGTCCAGTTTGTACACGAGGTACGTCCAGTTTTCGCCGTGACCCTCTCTACTCTTTTGCACATGCTATGCGGGTGAAATGATGATACCATGCCAAGTTCCAACATTTTCAGAGTTCATTTTGTAGTGATTTTCAATTTCACGGTCATTTAGCTCTCTAAACAAATCGGTAAATGACTGAAAAACAGCAAATGATGTCAGAACGTGTTGGAAATTGATGACGTCGCTTTGAATGCTGCATACTGAACGCAAAAATAGGCTGGAGTTCAAATAAGTTTAAAAAACATTGAAGTGCCCGTGTAACAGATGAGTTCTCGTCCGAAATCCTGATACTCCGAAAGAGATTGTCCAGTTTGTACACGAGGTGCGTCCAGTTTTCGCCGTGACCCTCTCTACTCTTTTTCACATGCTATGCGGGTGAAATGATGATACCATGCCAAGTTCCAACATTTTCAGAGTTCATTTTGTAGTGATTTTCAATTTCACGGTCATTTAGCTCTCTAAACAAATTGGTAAATGACTGAAAAACAGCAAATGATGTCAGAACATGTTGGAAATTGATGACGTCGCTTTGAATGCTTCATACTTAACGCAAAAATAGGCTGGAGTTCAAATAAGTTTAAAAAACATTGAGGTGCCCGTGTAACAGATGAGTTCTCGTCCGAAACCCTGATACTCCGAAAGAGATTGTCCAGGTTGTACACGAGGTGCGTCCAGTTTTCGTCGTGACCCTCTCTACTCTTTTGCACATGCTATGCGGGTGAAATGATGATACCATGCCAAGTTCCAAATTTTCAGAGTTCATTTTGTAGTGATTTTCAATTTCACGGTCATTTAGCTCTCTAAACAAATCGGTAAATGACTGAGAAACAGCAAATGATGTCAGAACGTGTTGGAAATTGATGACGTCGCTTTGAATGCTGCATACTGAACGCAAAAATAGGCTAGAGTTCAAATAAGTTTAAAAAACATTGAAGTGCCCGTGTAACCGATGAGTTCTCGTCCGAAACCTTGATACTCCGAAAGAGATTGTCCAGTTTGTACACGAGGTGCGTCCAGTTTTCGCCTTGACCCCCTGTACTCTTTTGCACATGCTATGCGGGTGAAATGATGATACCATGCTTAGTTCCAACATTTTCAGAGTTCATTTTGTAGTGATTTTCAATTTCACGGTCATTTAGCTCTCTAAACAAATCGGTAAATGACTGAAAAACAGCAAATGATGTCAGAACGTGTTGGAAATTGATGACGTCGCTTTGAATGCTGCATACTGAACGCAAAAATAGGCTGGAGTTCAAATAAGTTTAAAAAACATTGAAGTGCCAGTGTAACAGATGAGTTCTCGTCCGAAACCGTGATACTCCGAAAGAGATTGTCCAGTTTGTACACGAGGTGCGTCCAGTTTTCGCCGTGACCCTCTCTACTCTTTTGCACATGCTATGCGCGTGAAATGGTGATACCATGCCAAGTTCCAACATTTTCAGAGTTCATTTTGTAATGATTTTCAATTTCACGGTCATTTAGCTCTATTAACAAATTGGTAAATGACTGAAAAACAGCAAATGATGTCAGAACATGTTGGAAATTGATGATGTCGCTTTGCATGCTACATACTGAACGCAAAAATAGGCTGGAGTTCAAATAAGTTTAAAAAACATTGAAGTGCCCGTGTAACAGATGAGTTCTCGTCCGAAACCCTGATACTCCGAAAGAGATTGTCCAGTTGGTACACGAGGTGCGTCCAGTTTTCGCCGTGACCCTCTCTACTCTTTTGCACATGCTATGCGGGTGAAATGATGATACCATGCCAAGTTCCAACATTTTCAGAGTTCATTTTGTAGTGATTTCAATTTCACGGTCATTTAGCTCTCTAAACAAATCGGTAAATGGCTGAAAAACAGCAAATGATGTCAGAACATGTTGGAAATTGATGACATCGTGTTGAATGCTGCATACTGAACGCAAAAATAGGCTAGAGTTCAAATAAGTTTAAAAAATATTGAAGTGCCCGTTTAACAGATGAGTTCTCGTCCGAAACTGTGATACTCCGAAAGAGATTGTCCAGTTTGTACACGAGGTGCGTCCAGTTTTCGCCGTGACCCTCTCTACTCTTTTGCACATGCTATGCGGGTGAAATGATGATACCATGCCAAGTTCCAACATTTTTAGAGTTCATTTTGTAGTGATTTTCAATTTCACGGTCATTTAGCTCTCTAAACAAATCGGTAAATGACTGAAAAACAGTAAATGATGTCAGAACGTGTTGAAAATTGATGACGTCGCTTTGAATGCTGCATACTGAACGCAAAAATAGGCTGGAGTTCAAATAATTTTAAAAAACATTGAAGTGCCCGTGTAACAGATGAGTTCTCGTCCGAAACCCTGATACTCCGAAAGAGATTGTCCAGTTTGTACACGAGGTGCGTCCAGTTTTCGCCGTGACCCTCTCTACTCTTTTGCACATGCTATGCGGGTGAAATGATGATACCATGCCTAGTTCCAACATTTTCAGAGTTCATTTTGTAGTGATTTTCAATTTCACGGTCATTTAGCTCTCTAAACAAATCGGTAAATGACTGAAAAACTGCAAATGATGTCAGAACGTGTTGGAAATTGATGACGTCGCTTTGAATGATGCATACTGAACGCAAAAATAGGCTGGAGTTCAAATAAGTTTAAAAAACATTGAAGTGCCCGTGTAACAGATGAGTTCTCGTCCGAAACTCTGATACTCCGAAAGAGATTGTCCAGTTTGTACACGAGGTGCGTCCAGTTTTCGCCGTGACCCTCTCTACTCTTTTGCACATGCTATGCGGGTGAAATGATGATACCATGCCATGTTCCAACATTTTCAGAGTTCATTTTGTAATGATTTTCAATTTCACGGTCATTTAGCTCTCTAAACAAATCGGTAAATGACTGAAAAACAGCAAATGATGTCAGAACGTGTTGGAAATTGATAACGTCGCTTTGAGTGCTGCATACTGAATGCAAAAATAGTCTAGAGTTCAAAAAAGTTTAAAAAACTTTGATTATCATAAAAAAATACATTGATTATCAATGATCTTTTTGTGTACAATCTAAATTGTCAGTATGAGTCCTCAACGGTTTAGAAACCGGTGAAGACTCATATTGCGACCACAAATTCTACAGATAGAGTTCAATGAAGACCAAGTGCTTGTGATAGGTTGAGAATTAACATATTTAAGGTGGTTAAAATCTTGCTAGGGGAGCGGGGTGGGACTAAAAACAGCCTGCCACAACCTCTTTACTACCGGTTCATGCCACGAACCGGTACTAAAGGGGCTGGCCGGGCCCCAGCCCCTTTAGTACCGGTTCCTGGCATGAACCGGTACTACAGGTTCGCCCCGAACCGGTACTAAAGATCTCCTCCCGCCTAGCCGTTTGAACCGGCACTAATGGACACATTAGTGCCGGCTCAAATGCAAACCGGCACTAATGTGTCTCACATTTGACCCTTTTTCTACTAGTGTGGGCCAGGGGGGACGTGCAGTGGACAGAGGCAGACAAAGAGGACACATAATACGCCGGCTTTGTGTCCGCTTCGGACCCAAATCAAACCCAAATTTGAGCCAGAAATAGGTCCGAGCGGACACGAGACGGACAAAAAATGTAAATGGGTGTGTGCGTTGGGCATCGACCCAAACAGATGCAGGCGGACAATTTGGGTCATTGCGTTGGAGTTGCTCCGACACCTTCTTTCTAAAAGCTCAACCTTTTTTTAGCCCCACCCCCACCCCAAATTCTCTACTACTCCCTCTGTAAACTAATATAAGAGCGTTCAGATCACTACTTTACTTAAAAAGAATATATCCATTTCATCTTTTTTTCCCACCACTCCTTGGTCCAACCTTCCCCGTATAGTAATCATCACCTCAATTTACTTACCTCCTGAATCATTTTCACTTTAATTTTACTTATCAAACTTTTTATCAAAATATAAGGTAAATCACGGGCATAATTTGATGATCATTTATTTACACAATTGCTTATTATGAACAGGTAAATCACAAGCTAACATACTTAGAATACTTATACCCCGTTGCAACGCACGGGCATTGGTCTAGTTTCTTTAAAAAACAATATAGAGGTTCACAACTATTTTTTCCGTCAGACTTAAGTGCTACAACAACAGCCTAGCTATATCACCGGTTAAACCAGAAACTAGACTAACTTCCAACTACAACCCAGACATCCAAGGGCAAAGCTGATAAGTTCACATCATCAACATTTCGAAAAGAGCTACAAGCTTGAACCAGCGACATAAAACAAGGTCTATCAAAATACAAAGAAAACCCAAAGATAGATTAGGAGTAAGAGTAAAGATCTAGAGCCGGGAATCAACAACAACCAAATAAGTCTAAATCAAAAGAGGTTCGAACGAAAGAGTCCCCTGCGATGATTTCGTAATGAAAGAACATGCTGTGTTTAATCTTCACCGAATAGCAGTGCAATTTCGAAGAAGAACAGTGTTGTACTACTCGTTGATTTTATTAGGCCAAGTCGGCCACAGTCACCAGCACTACGTGTTTGTGCTGATGTTCCTGCCAACCGCTCAGTTCTTGCAATTATGGAGTGCCAATAGCGGACATGTCTGATTAATCGGTGCGCGCTTTGCACTGCTGCCTTGTTGTTTAAGGGCCGGCCAGCTACACAGCAGCCCGTCCCGAATGGCCCGGCCGTGGCTAAAATTCTGCAAAAGCTTGATCGAGCTAGGTAGATGTTGGCCGTTCCATTGCTACCACTGGGGTCGATCTGGGTGCATGACCGCATCGTACGTACAGTACGTGATGTGCTTTCAACAGTTTACCACGACATCAGTGTCCACTGGTCAGTCAAGGTAGCAGGATCAATCACCGTACTGTATATATCACGCAACATACAAACGCCACTACATCCCACTCGGACTGAACATGAGCAGAACCTACATGCGTGTGGACTAGGACACGATCGTGCATGTTTGTGTGGCAACCGAGAGAGTTACGGCCCGTGTTCATCCAATTGGCAGAAGACCACACGATTTGCGTGTGGTAATCGTTCGCCAAAATGTGAACGGGTATAATTAAAGGGCGCAGGAGGTCGCCCTTCGTGCATGTATATATCGTGGTGCGCACCAACGAACCGTGGAAAAGGTGCAGTACACGCAGGGAACAATGGTGTGTGCGTGTGGTAATGGTTTGCCAAAATGTGTTAGAGCTAGGTACCGCACCAAGCAGGCTAGCCTACGCACGCAGTGAGAAGAGCACGCAGACGCAAAAGTGCTTCCTGCATTTTGACCAGACTGTACATACATATGTCCAGAGCAGAGTGTGTGAAGCTTTCGTGTTTTTTGCTCCAGGAAATGACGGCGTGTTCACAAACGCAAAGGTAGACGGTTGGCTGCCAAACGTCTCATGGTCTATTTCATTGATGCTAACGTTGGAATGTGGGATGTGACGTAAAGAGTCGTGCTCTACGCATTATACTCGCTGATGATGATAGGATATGCCTTATCTGAAAACGAAGGAGAGGGAATCCTCATCCAGTGGTAACTCCATCTCCTTGCCTCGGCGGCGCAACCGTGCTCCGCCCGGCACGATGTGTAGCACGTGTGGCATCTCCTCATCAGAGCCGTCTTGTATCTCAAATCCGGGCTTGTTTAGAATTTCTCAGTGACTCTGCTGTGCTGGTCAGGGGCGGATTTGGGCATATGGCAACTGGGCTATAGCCCCAACTAGCGCTATTACTTCCAGTATCAAATTTTCATTTTTTTTTTTGCTGTAAGGAGGCCTAGCTCCAGGCATGAATACGTAGCTCAAAGCGTAAACAGCCGGGCCCTGTTTGGTTCGGCTGTGGATTTCTAAAAACAGCTGTGAAAAATCTGCTGTGAAAAATCTGATGTGAAAAAAATATAGGTCATTTGGCAAACCAGCTGATACAGCTTTTTCAGATTTTAGTCCGCAGCGGAATCAAATTTTTGAAAAGCACGTCATGGGCTGCTTCCGCTTTTGGTTCAAATTTTGGCAGCGGATTTTTTGAATCGGATTCTGCTGGGTTCGCCCTTTGGTTCAGATTCTGCTGCGCGGTAGCGGAATCCGTCGATAAAAGCTGAACCAAACAGGGATGTCTCGCTTGACATGAGACGGCGCGGGAGCTATATCTCGCCCATACAGCGGTGGTAGTTCTCCTCGTCTGAAGCACTCCACAGCGCTACGCGTAGGCCGGCCCAGTAGCGCTTTTTCTCAGTCGTGCGTTCCTTATTTTTTTTTCTCATCGCTGCTTGTTTCGTTTTTTCCCCTTTCTACTTCTGTTTTTTTGTATCTAGACCGGTTTTTTTTTGTTATGATTCGTTTTTTGTATCTTTCTTGGTCTTCTTTCTTTCTTTCCTTGATTTTACTTTTTTCATTGTTTTTTCTCTGGTTTTTTGTTTTCTTGTTCTATTTTTTCCTGTTTTCCTGTTTATTTTTTGTTCCTTTCTCAGTTTTCTTCGGTTTTGTTTTCCAAAACAAGTTTCATATAAATCAGGTACATTTTTTAATAGATGTTTAACAATTTTTAACACATCATTAGCATTTTTTAAGTATAGGTTTTGATGCCTATTTTATTTTTCATACACATTACACTTTTTTATACATGAGGAACATTTTTATACACATAATTAACATTTTGAAATACATAAGTAGCATTTTTATAAATATATGACTACTTTTTAACATACACCTTATAATTTTTTTTGTATACATTAGGAACATTGTTTTATACAAGTTTAACATTTTTAATTACGTGATAAACATGTTTTAATATTTACATTTTGATGTCTACTTTTTTAGATAAACTTCTATGTTTTCTGTATATATTGGGAGCAATGGTTTATACATGTTTCAGATTTTTACATACACGAGAAATGATTTTTTTCATATTTATATTTTGATTTCTACTTTTTTAACACACGTTGTACATTTTTTGTGTAAATTAGAAACATTTGGTTTTACATGTTTAACATTTTTAAAATACATAATTTACATTTTTCTTTATATGTCTACTTTTTCATACACATTGTACATTTTACATACACCTTGCACATTTTCTGTATACTTCAGGAACACTATTTTATAGTACATGTTTAACATTTTTAAATACATGAGTAACAATTTTTATTTACTTATATTTTGATATCTAGTTAAAGCGTTTCCTGGCGTGTTCACTGGACCAACGCCAGTAGTAGAATATGCCAGTGGGCCGGGTATTTCCGCGACGCCAACGGCGTGGCCTAGAACTGGAGCGCCACACAATGCACTCTAACAGTGGCACAGGCCTTTCTTCAAACGTCGCTGGTATTTTCGGAAAATACTAGCGGCGATTGCCCGAACTGTGAGCCACGCCACTAACTTACTACACAGAGTTTTTCTATTAAGGTCATTTTTTCAAAAAGGAGGAATACCCCGACCTCTACATCGAGCGATGCACACAACCATTTTTATTACGTTAGTCAACAAGGTCTTACAAAATAAATACATAGATCAACTCAAAGCCACCTTCATGGCGAAAACTATCGCCCTACCTACAAGATTGATGATGTGCCCTGACCGCGCGTCACGCACACATAGAAATCTTGTGGGCTCACAAGCCGCCCACCGGCTAGCCGGGAGCACCAACCGGTCTAGCAAACTCTCAACGTGCACCAAATGCGCACGCTGTAGAATCCGTCGCCACCTTCTTCCACAGTCCAATCTTCAGGATCAATCAATGCACTGATCTTGCTAGACCTTTCTGCCGTCGACGCACCACAATGCCAAACGACGCCTACCTCGTGCCCATCGAGCGGTATCCAACGCCGAGACCCCACTTCACCTTACCGCCAAGACTGGTCGTCGTCAATACTGTAGATGGCATGCCACTCCACCTTGGTCACCACACGAGAAGCATACGAAGACATGCGCCCAGCCAGCAAGCCAAACACTTGTCCCTCCAGCCGGTGTACAACCCCAAAGATGATACCCCCATGAGGTGACGACGCAGGAACATTGCCATCATCCAATACGAAAAGCCCGAATCAGGGGTTTCCCCCGAGGCACACAGGGAACGTGAGTTGCCCCACAACACCTCCAACGAGGTAAGGATCCCCGCAGGCGCTGCCGTTGACAGTTCTGGCCCAGACTGAACCAAGCTTTTGTTAGCAAATCCGCGCCCATCCCCAGCTATACCACCAGATCGACCTTCTCCGTCATCTAGCACGCCCATGGGTGACGTTTGCCACCGGGAAACTGCACGACTGGAGCCGGACCACCGCCCGGAATCACCATCCCCTGTGTGAGCATCGACGGCGGAGGGGCCCTCACCGCCGCGCCGCCGCCGCCGGACGACGCACAAGTCCAGGACACCCGCGTGAATTTGTACCGCAACCGCATCCCAGAGCCTCGATGGAGGAAGGCCCCGCCGCCGTCATGATCCATCGCTTGGTCTTTGCCCCGCGGAGCTCCAGCGGTGGTGAGGAGAGGGGTGGGGGCGGCTCGAAGCCCTATTTCAGATCGAGAGGTAGGGGATCGGGAGGGAGGAGATCAGGGGTCGAGGAAAGGGATGGCGGCCGCTCGAGGAGGGAGGAGATCGGGAGCCTTCACTTATTAGTGTCATGAATGTACTACTCAGAAGCAACACACACACACACACACACACACACACGGTTCCCACAAATATCATAGTGTGTGTATGATTGCATTCATTTTGACTAACATGTGTACAACAAACCAACATGATGTACCCAGTGTGTCATGCGCCACATATTTGGTGCAACCGGTTACATGTGCAACTCATAATTCGTGAAGTCCGCTCGAGCTGCTAGAAAAATAATAAAAGAAAAAGGGACAAGTTTGTTTTTGCCACTCTAGATTGTCCCAATTTGCCTATGCACTCTAGAATTTAACATCTCACTTTTTCCACTATTGGCTTTCAACAATGTATCACAAATGTCATTCCGTGGGAAAAGCAATGATTTTTCATTTCATTTTTGTTACTCTTAGCTTTTGACAATGTATCATAATTGCCACTTTGAAAATTTTGCTTTTGCCACAGAATGGAATCTTTAATATATTGTCAAAAGCTAAGAGTGACAAAAGTGAGATGTCAAATTCTTGAGTGCATAAATAAAGTGGGTAAATCCTAGAGCGGCAAAAACAAAGTTTTGCCAAAGAAAAAAACATATAAATATGATGTATTATATCTTGTGCACCTATAAAATGTCATTCAATAGTATGAATTTACAACCTTATAGAATAGAGCAATAGACATGTCAATTGTATCATAGGTACATGTTAATTGGATGCGCATATGCATATGCTTGGTACCATAAATGGGGTGTGTTAGCATATTGTTGTGTCCACTCTGTACTCAAGGGAGAGTTACTTTTGTCAGAATGAAGATAATTCTCATATTTGTATATGGCCTCTAATTAACATAGACATAAAAAATACGGAACATACAAATATCTGATCTCAGCTAGCTATGAAACAACAAGTTAGTGAATGAATGTCATTGACTGCAATTTTTGTTGGTAGCTTACCAAGCGACCATTTGGTAGTAAGTGAATGAATGTGTTCATGTGATTAAGACGTGTCCACCAAACATCTGTGCACATAACGGTGATGACCTCTGCATATGCATGTTGTCAACTAAAGTAGATTATTAGTATCCACATGCAATGTAAACTATCAGTATTCATGGGTTCTCAGCTTTGGTTCCTCTAACGAGTAACGAACGAAGGTTGACTATCCGATCATATAGGAATTGCAAGACAACTGGTTGGTGAGCCTATAGAAATTATAAGGTATCTTATATTAACTCAAACAATGTTCATCCATTTTCCCATGGTGGCGACTTGTCGCGGACTAGGAGGCAGCAACTCGCTCACACAAAAAGATGCTCGGGTCAGACTCTCGCAACTCTACGACGGTCTCATGGTGAGATTTTCATCGAATGACAAATCACCACATTCTGTGCTATATATGGTTTATCTGGTTAAATAAGGCCCTATGAGCTTCTCTTATAGGACATGACGAACAAGAGCCACGTGCTGCTAGAGCACAACCCCGTCGGCAATAAAGTGCATGTGCCTTCGCAAATCAACAAAACTGCCTACTAGGGGGTTGCCACCGTCAAGTACATCGACGAGGCCTTTGCTGAGCTGCCCATCTTGCCGTCTGACCCCCACAAGAGGGCCGACTTATGTATCTGGTCAAGTTCTTTGTAGAGAAAGGTAATCATGTATATAAATGGTTCTTAGAATTCAAATTAGTTCTGCTGGCTTCCATTCTTATTATTATCTAATAAAGGTTGTTTTGGACATTGACATTTGTCTACAATATCAACATTTGATTTGGACGCCGCTGTACTTATCGCAAGCTCATGTGAGAGCTCCGGTGAACAATGAAATGAAAAAGAATGGAAAAAAGTTCAAAAAGATCTGAACTTTTTTGTGTCAAACTTTGACAAATATTTTCATTGGTTGCAAAGTTTCATAACCAGATGACATTCGTGGAAAACATGACAAAAAAACAAAAATGGTGTCCCAAAATGCTTAAAGTTTGCAACCAATCAAAACATTGGTCAAATTTTGGCACAGAAACATTCTAGATTTTATTTTAAAAACCATTTTTACTGTTCATCCAAGCTCACATGATCACAACACTTTCACATTTGATTGTTACTTCCTATTTGTACACAATTACATATTATTAAATTATTTTTATAAAATCGTACAAACAATGTTTTCAGCTTACCAATACGAATATATATTTCTCAATATTACACATGTTGGATGCACACTTCCTAGAACGACAAACATTTAATATTTGGAACACAATTGAAATATTTGGAACGACAAACATTTAATATGTGGAATCCAATTGAAACATTTAATATTTGGAACGACAACCATTTAATATACATTTCTCAATGTTGCAGATGTTGCTCTGCTACCGCACACATGTACCATATGCATGCTCTCTAATCATGAATTCAATGAAATATTGCAAGAAAAAATATACACAGTAATTTCATATGTCCTCTCTATCAGCTCGGCACCATCCACGGCCTACCAGTTGAATATTCCTTTTGGTAGGCCGAGATGTGCATGAAGCCCACTTTCATCCTGTGGCTAGAATGGTGGAGGTTGACCAAGTTTTTGTGCAATCCGGTATCCATCTTGCCATTGCTAGTCAATAGTCATCACATTGTGGGGGTGCTCTCAAGCAAATGCTTCCACACTGTCCAGTGAGAAATATACAAGCCTCCTATCACTGTAATCTGGAAAACCAAAGGAGTAAAATGTGTCCGAGGCCATTGAAATTATAGACAGTATAGATCAGTCCTCACACAGACAAATTGAACACTAGATATCTTTACGCTGTGTAAAGCATCCATCTGGGGTGGAATTCCCACCCCCAATATGTATTGCGCTAATGAAGCCACATATCAAGTGTGACGCACGCCAGCGTGGCTTTGGGTCCATTTTTGTATTCCCCTCTTTCTTTTATTTCCATGTTCATATGTGAGATTGACATTTTGTTTTCTGCTGGAGCGATTCCTTCCCTGGCTCAAAGATAGCTTAAACGTATAGGCCAAAAGAAATTCCTTACCGGTATAAAAACTTCATATTTCTGCATGTAAAATAGCATTCAACAATATTAACTTTTATACCTTGCATTAAAAGGAAAAGAGACAAGTGACTTGTATCACGGGTAGCAGTTAATTAGACGTGCATATCTCTACTCTTATAAAAAATCAAGTGGTGATGATGGTGTGCCTGGCATCTTGCAATATAGACCGTCCGATCTATATCTGACGGATAGAAAGCAAACTATGACAATTTTGCAAAAAGATACCCGCACCTCTCTCCACATTTACAGATAAGGCCTTCCCTCGTTTATTCTTATCTCCCACAACCTCATTGTTGAGCAATTTAAAAAAGGAAGCCTTTGGAACAATCTGGCATGATGGCAACTGCCGGCGTCGTCCATCCCCATGCCTCCACTCAGTCCGACCACCAATCACCACCACGCCCTACTTCTCCTCACCTTATCTCTCCTCTTCCTAGAGATATCATTAGTTTTTACACATGGGATTACTCCCGCATGGGTCAATCATAACAGGTGTTTTATAAAAAAAAATGCATCTTGATGTTCCATGCAATGCACGGGCATCTTGCTAGTATATGCATATGTTTGGTAATAGAGAAACACAAAATTATAGGAGTATGAAATAAGTAGATCTTTGGTCGGAGCTAGCTACCAAACCACAAGCTAGTGAATGAGTTGCATTCATGTGAATAGGACGTGTCCGCCAAACATCCCTGCACGTAATGATGATGGCCAACCATCTTCCGAATGGATTACACATGTGCATGTCGGCAGCCTGAGTAGATTACAAGTAACCGCTGATTGTGTAAACCATCATTCTTTTAGGGTTCTCAACTCCATATTCTAGGGTTCTCGGCTCCAGTTCATCTATCAGACCAAGATTGACCAATCGACCACGGATATTCACATAGAGAACACACGACAACCGGTCAGTGAGATGCTAGAGACTGGGAGGTATCAGGATATTAACTCAAACAATGTTTAGGTGGGACTTGCAGTGAGTGACGATTCACTGCATTCTATACTATATATCGTTTAGCTGGTTAAATTAGTCATGTTGCACCTCAAAGGAGTCCCCTACGGATGTCTCCTCAAGGACACGACTTAGAAGAGTGAGCTGTTGATGGAGCACAACCCCATCCACAAGAAGGTGTATGTGCTTCCCAATAGCAGACATGCCTTCTGTGAGTTTCTATTCAACGTCGAGTAAGTCGACGAGACCTTCGACGAGCCACCCATCTGGCCCACCGACTTCCACGAGTGGGCAGATGCTCGTTACTGATCCAACTT